>NW_024104321.1:0-745000 GCF_003945595.2 Pipra filicauda
GGAGAGAGAGGACATTTTTTAATAACTGGCTGCACATTAAATTCTCCTGTAGCAATCCACTACCCCCTTTCTACTGGTCTAGGTCTTCAATTTCTGATGTAAATATATTCATGGCCATTTGTGTTGTTTTTTGCTTCAATTTATATAGCTCTTTCCAGCTCTGATGTTGCCCTTTTTATATTCCTAGAGAGGAATCATATCTTATCTAAGATTTTGTTTTGCTGGGTTAATAACCTGAGCTCTTTGACTTTTTTTTTTTCCAATTGTTCTTTTAGACCATCCCAGCATTTTCCCCAACTTTTTTGTGAAAATGAGTATCAAGCTAATGTATAACATTCCAAATTAGAATTTACCATTGACATCAGTGCCAGTGACAGTAATGCCTACCCTCTTTTTACATTATGCAATTAATCCTAAATTGCATGATTTGTCATAATGAAATCATCTCCAGTGTTGACACCTTTGATTAGGGTCAACCATATAAGCAGTTAACCTTTGTCTCCTTCTGGTATTAGTAAACCAACTGGTAACAAGAATTCTTGTTATGAGTCCCAAAGGGCAGTAGTTCACATTTACCATTATACCTGCTATTCTCATTCCTCCTTATCAGGCCTGAAGGATGCTTATATTATCATGGGCATCTCACAATAAAAGAGAAGACATGCTTATTCCCCTGAGAAACTTGTAAACTTATTCAAAACATGACATTATTTGATGGTACCAAAACTGAAAGAGGGTAGTCTTAGATTAGATATTAGGGAGAAATTCTTTATTGTGAGGGTGATGAGGCACTGGAACAGGTTGCCCAAAGAAGCTGTGGATGCTCCATCCCTGGAAGTGTTCAAGACCAGGTTGGATGGAGCTTTGAGCAACCTAGTCTAGTGGAAGGTGTTCCTGTCCATGACAGAGGGGCTGGAACCAGATGATCTTTAAGATCCCTTCCAACCCAAACCATTCTATGTTTTTATGACTGAGGCTGAGGTAAATAAATAAGCTCTCAGTATAGCTCAGAAAGACTAATACATAGCATGATGGGATTACTAATTTTTTAATTTAATTACTAAACCAAATATTTTTTTATTGATATTTGGCAGCAAAAATAGCTGACAGAATGCTGGAAATCATCAGAAAAGATATTCAGAATAAGACAGGGGATATTGTTTCACCACCACATAATAGCTTCTAGCATTCACATCTTGGGTCCTGAATGCCATTCTGGTCTCTACATATCAAGGACAGTGTGGAGAAGGTATTAGGAAAACAGCTGAGATGATTAAGGGGATGTAGTAGTTGCTTTATGAGAAGAAACTATAAAAGCTGAAACTCTTCAAACAGGAGACAAAAAAGCTGGGGTGGGGTACATGGTTAAGCTTTCAGAAACTGTGAAGATATTGGATAAGCTGAATGCAGAACAGCTTTTTAACAAATTCCTTGGTATCAGAAATATAGGGAACTCGGTGAAACCAGTGGGAGTCTGGTTTAAAACAGATGAAACAGTACTTTTTTTTACTTCAAAGACAGGGAATTGCTGTACTTACTGCAGTAGTCTGTGTACAGACTATCAGTAGGTTCAAAATAGATTAGATAAGTTTGTGGACATCAGGTCCAAATAGATAAAATTACTCAGAGCCATAGAGAGTCAAATTTTTAACAACTTCAGATACAGAGGATCCATAACTTCTCAGGGTTACCTGGTCCAGTGTTTGACTACCTTTGCATTGGAAGAGGTTTTTCTAATCTTTAATGGAAATTTTTCATGTTTCAGCTTGTGTCTTGCCTCTGGTTTCATCCCCATTCACCTCTGAGAAGAAGGTGACTCCATCTTCTCAGTACTTTTCTGTGAGGTAACTGAACATAGCAGTAAGATGCCCCACTGAGCCTTCTTTCTACAGGTAGAACAAATCCAGGCTTCTCATCCACTCCTTATATGTCTTGTGATCCAGCTCCCAACCATATCGATGACCCTTCATTGGTCTTGCTGCAATATGTCCATATTTTTTCATTGTTTATTTTAAAGAAACATGTTAATTTGAAGTGGTAGTATTTTGAACTGGTGTTTTCCTTTTTATGTCTTTTTATAAAACTCAAAAAGTTTTTAAATCTGGAGAGACAATAATATCCTACTCATCCCCAACACTGAAGTATCTGACATCTGATCACTGATATTCTACAATTTGGGTTTTCAACTTGAGAGTGCTATAACTCTCCAAATATTCAAAGTGACATTGGAAAAATATTCTTCTTCCACCTTTAGAAATAATATCATAAACATTGTAAAAATTCATTAAGTTTAAAGAGCAGGAATGTCTAATCTCTGCATAAGGGAGAGGATGAAAGCCACGTGCTCCAGAATTTTAATGAGAATTCCACAGTTGACTTAAGCTGGTGGTTCCAGCAATGGAAAAGTTCCAGGTATTAGCTACATCTCCTGTACAGACTTTCCTCTTACTTTGCAGGCAGAAATCCACTGTGTAGCTTAGACAATGAACTGCTGATATTTCTGGATGAAGGCTGCAGTAATGATGGTACAGTCAGTCCACTGAAGTCAGCAGAGAAAACGCATTTAATTGTCCCATGAAATCTAGGAGCCAAATGTAGTTCCTAAGGTGCAAATCTGTATTGTACATACCTTAAAGAATGTAGCAGCTTGCAGGTTTTCCTCCCCCCAAACCAACAAAAAAGTCTGATATCTGCTATGTATTGATTTACTCCACTGCTCCTAGACTGAATTGGGTAATAGCTTGCCATTAGCTTGCAGTTCATCATCTGGTGGCATCTAATCAATAGATCAAGTGGTAGCTGCAGTTAATCTTATTTCTACATATCAATGTACAGATCAGTACAGACTTTTGTTTCTTTCTCTTCACCCTCTTCAAGACTGATCCAAGAATTCCCGTTCTTGATGGCAGGATGGATCCAAAAACCTGCTGCATTCCCTCCTTCCCCTTCTGTGGTTTCCCCATAACCAGAATTGAGCAATTCACATTGATATCGGAATTCAAATTTAATCTTAATCCAGACTCAATCTTCTTTTTCTCCCCTTCCTTCCTTCTTTTCTAATTTCAGACATACCATCAGCTCTTCTGTACCTGACTGGCACATTAGGGAATTTCTGCCCCTGCTTCTCATCAGATGCCACTTGGTTTCCTCTGCCCAGCTCTTTTGTGGAGCCTCTCCAGTCCTCTCCCTGATGGTTTCACACAAACCTCTACTTGAGCAGTTTTTTGCCCTTCCTTTCATGAAAACACGTAGGCTTTCTCTTATAAGCATTTTTGTTCTGGACTGCTCTTTGATGTTCCTGACTTTCTCATTTAGCTACCTGTACAAGACTTAATCCATAGAATTATAGAATCACAGAATGGTTTGAGTTGTAAGGGACCTGAAAGATCACTTAGTTGCAACCCCCCCTGACATGGGAAGGGATACGCTTGCAGCCCAGAAAGCAAAATGTGTCCTGGGCTGCATCAGTAGAGGTGTGGGCAGCAGGTTGAGGGACGTGATTCTGCTCCTCTGCTCTGCTCTGGTGATATGCCACCTTGAATACTGTGTCCAGCTTGGGGGTCCCCAGCACAGGACTTGTTGGAGCAATTCCAGAGGAGGCCACCAAGATGATTAGAGGGATGGAGTATGTCTCCTATGAGGAAAGGCTGAGAGAATTGGAATTGTTCAGCTTCAAGAAGAGAAGGCTTCAGGGTGAACTAATTATAGAATCATAGAATCATAGAATCGATTGGGTTGGAAATGACCTCCGAGATCATCGAGTCCAACCCTTGATCCAAATCCAGTCCATTTACTAGATCATGGCACTCAGTGCCACGTCCAATCTGCATTTAAAAATCTCCAGGGATGGTGAATCCACCACCTCTCTGGGCAGCCCATTCCAATGCCTGATTACTCTCTCTGTAAAGAATTTTCTCCTGATATCCAACTTAAATTTCCCCTGGCGGAGCTTAAGCCCGTGCCCCCTTGTCCTATTGCTGAGTGCCTGAGAGAAGAGACCAACCCCCACCTGGCTAGAACTTCCCTTCAGGTAGTTATAGACGGTGATGAGGTCACCTCTGAGCCTCCTCTTCTCCAGGCTAAACAACCCCAGCTCCCTCAGCCTCTCCCCATAGGACTTATGCTCCAGTCCCTTCACCAGCCTTGTTGCTCTTCTCTGGACCCGCTCCAGCACCTCAATATCCTTTCTGAACTGAGGGGCCCAGAACTGAACACAATACTCAAGGTGTGGCCTCACCAACGCAGAGTACAGGGGAAGGATCACTTCCCTGCTCCTGCTGGCCACGCTATTTTTGATACAGGACAAGATCCCATTGGCCTTCTTGGCCACCTGGGCACACTGTTGGCTCATGTTGAGCTTCCTGTCAATTAGTACCCCCAGGTCCCTTTCTGCCTGGCTGCTTTCCAGCCACTCTGTGCCCAGCCTGTAGCGCTGCAGGGGGTTGTTGTGGCCAAAGTGCAGGACCCGGCACTTGGCTTTATTGAACTTCATCCCATTGGAATCAGCCCATCTCTCAAGTCTATCCAGATCCCTCTGCAGAGCCCTCCTGCCTTCCAGCAGGTCGACACTCCCTCCCAGTTTGGTGTCATCAGCAAATTTGCTGATGATGGACTCAATCCCCTCATCTAAATCATCAATAAAGATATTAAACAGGACTGGACCCAACACAGACCCCTGGGGAACACCACTGGTGACCGGCCGCCAGCTGGATGCAGCTCCATTCACCAGCACTCTCTGGGCCCGACCCTCCAGCCAGCTCCTAATCCAGGAGAGGGTACACTTGTCCAAGCCATGGGCTACCAGCTTTTCCAGGAGTATATTATGGGAGACAGTGTCAAAGGCCTTGCTGAAGTCTAGATAGACCACATCCACAGCCTTCCCCTCATCCACCAGGTGGGTCACCTGATCGTAAAAAGAGATCAGGTTGGTCAGACAGGACCTGCCCCTCCTAAACCCGTGCTGGCTGGGTCTAATCCCTTGTCCATCCTGAAGGTGCTGTGTGATTGCACTCAGGATGATCTGCTCCATAACCCTGCCAGGCACCGAGGTCAGGCTGACAGGCCTGTAGTTGCCAGGGTCCTGCTTGCAGCCTTTTTTGTGGATTGGGGTGACATTCGCCAACCTCCAATCATCTGGGACCTTCCCAGAGAGCCAGGACTGTTGGAAGATGATGGAGAGCGGTTTGGCAAGCTCTTCTGCCAGCTCCCTCATCACCCTGGGATGGATCCCGTCTGGTCCCATAGACTTGTTAGGATCCAGCTGGCTCAGTAAGTTGCTAACTACATCCTCCTGGAATACAGGAGGGCTATTCAGCTCTCTGTCTCTGTCTATCTGCTCTAGAGGCCAGTTGTTCTGAGGGCCACCTGTCTTACTGCTAAAAACTGAGGCAAAGTAGGTGTTAAGTACCTCAGCCTTCTCCTTATCTTTGTTAACTATATTTCCCTCCAAGTCCAACAGAGAATTGAGGTTTTCCTTGCCCCTTCTTTTGCTATTAATGTATTTATAAAAGGACTTTTTGTTATCCCTAACTGAATTAGCCAAATTAACTTCAAATTCCACTTTTCTTTCCCTAATTTTTTTCCTGCATGACCTAGCTCTCTTCGTAAATTCTTCATAAGTAGCCAGCCCTTTTTTCCACAGTCTGTAAACTTTCTTTTTATCCCTGATTTCTTTCAGAACCTCCCTATTTAACCAAGCCGGCCGTCTTCCCCTCCGGCTGGCCTTTCGGCACACTGGAATAGCCTGTTCCTGTGCGCTCAAAATTGCCTGTTTGAAGCATGTCCATCCCTCCTGGACCCCCTTGCCTTTAAGGGTTGTTTCCCAGGGTATGCCCTGAATTAGTTTTTTGAATAGGCCAAAATCTGCCCTCCGGAAGTCCAGAGTAGAAGTTTTAATGATGGCTCTCCTTACATCCCTAAGGATTGAAAATTCTATTATTTCG
Source organism: Pipra filicauda (assembly GCF_003945595.2). Taxonomy (NCBI): domain Eukaryota; kingdom Metazoa; phylum Chordata; class Aves; order Passeriformes; family Pipridae; genus Pipra; species Pipra filicauda. Next base: position 5,943 of record NW_024104321.1, read on the forward strand.
TGGTCACTGCCCCAGGCGGCCTCCAACCACTACATCATCCACCAGCCCCTCTCTGTTTGTAAACAGTAGGTCTAGTGGGGCCTTACCCCTGGTAGGCTCATTTACCAGTTGATGAAGGAAATTATCCTCTATACACTCCAGGAACCTCCTTGACTGCCTCTTCTCTGCAGTATGAAGCTCCCAGCAGATATCCGGCAGGTTAAAGTCACCCATGAGCACAAGGGCTGGAGATTTTGAGACATCTGCCAGCTGCTTGTAGAATAATTCATCTCCTTCATCATCCTGGTTGGGCGGTCTGTAACAGACACCCACAAGGATGTCAGCCTTGTTGGCCTTCCCCCTGATTCTGGTCCACAGGCACTCAACCTTGTCACTGCTGACCTCAACTTCAACAGAGTCAAGGGACTCTCTAACATATAAAGCCACCCCTCCACCTCTCCTACCCTGCCTGTCCTTTCTGAAGAGCTTGTAGCCCCCCATAGCAGCACTCCAGTCGTGTGAGTCATCCCACCACGTTTCTGTGACAGCAACTATGTCATAGTTTTCCTGCTGCACTATGGCTTCCAGCTCCTCTTGTTTGTTTCCCATACTGCGTGCATTATGGCCTTCTAGTACCTGAAGAGAGCCTACAAGCAAGATGGAGAGAAACTTTTTACAAGAGCACGTAGTGATAGGACAAGGGGGAATATCTCATATGGTTCAATAATTTTGTCTATTTTTCTAATGCTGTGTGTAAATGAACTGGTGCATGTGGTACAGCAGCACCCCTGCAGTCACAGTACCCTGAAGGTTCAGGTCATGGATAGATCTGACTCGTGTATTCTGGCTTTCACTCCAGGGAAAACAGGGGATGTCAGGGTGAAGGAGCTGCTGTGTGTGCCTGCCCTTTGCCCAAATCCAAATTTCTGGAGCTCATATTACAGCCCAAGGAGACTGGAAGTGCTCCAAGGTGCCCCAGCTTGGACGCAGCCTAAAAGACAAGAAAAAACAGGGATATTGTTATTTTGGTTTTGTTACTTATCTGTACTTGGACCCAATTCAGACAAAATAGGGAGAAAACACAGGGCTGTGTTTTGTTACCTGCTTTGCAAGTCACTACTTTTAGTAGTGATACATTCAGATGTGTTACACAAAGCAAAGAAATAATGTTCCTAGAAATAACTGTGAGACCTCTCATTGAGAATATAAATAAAAAAAGAAACAAATCAAAATGAAGAAAAAGACATATCTTATCTAAATTTGACATTTACGAATCATCAGCTTCAGATTTACATTTGACAGGTCTGTATAGATACAACAGAAAAAAAGAATCTTTCACTGAGGAGGAACTGAGGCTAAAAAGTATTATAGAAAATCCATATGAGTCACATAAAATGACATTTGGACCTACAAATGTGTGGTGTGGGCAAATTAACTGAGGACACTTGGCACAAGTTTTGAAATGACAGAAAAAACGAGATGAGAGAAATGCAGTGAAAAGAAGGAACTGAACAGCAATTGTTGTGCTTGCTTTGGAATGGGCTGCTAGCTAGTGAGAAAAATAATGGATATGGCTCAATAAATTACTGAGTTTCAGATGATTTTTGCAGCTGGGGTGGTGACATAAACCACTTGTCACCAGGGCTCTTTTCCGTGATTTGTAACCTGGTCACCCATCCATCTCCAAACATCACTTTCTTTATAGTGTACGCTTCCAAAATTTTGCCCCTCAAAACTGGGGAAGTCATTGGAACAACAAAGAAAACGATAGAGTTCTTTCAAGAACTAATAGTTTTGTTATCTTGTGTGAGTCAGCTTGTGTGGGAGTTGAAGATCTTTGTAGCACATTTGTTAACTCTGTGCAGCTAGTGAAGTTTAGTGTTTAAATGAATGCCTGTGAAAGTTGTCTCATCCAACTAAATCAATTTATTTCAAGTCTTTGCAACAAATCTGTTCTTACAATCTCTTTGGTATTGGGTTAAATTCCTCAGTGTAAAATGAATTGCTTATCAGATTTTGCATATTATGAAAGCTGTACCCACAATGTTTCCAGGCTTGAGAATATTAATTGGTGGAATTTAAAGATGAATACAGATGGTAAGCCTATTAATAAATGATGGGTAGGGAAGTACACATAAATTCTTAGAAAAATATTATATATGGAGTGTACAGTGTAGTTTAAGATGAGCACGATTTTCATCCCCTAGGAATTTTTATATATACTTGCAAATTATACCCAATATATGTATGGAATAGAAAAGAACAACTCTGCAGCAGGATGGAATTGCTCACTTTTAGTGAAACATAGAAATAGTCTCTTTAAGATAGAGTATTGAACAACAGGTAGAGTGAACATCTCTTGGCTGAGGATAAGGGGAAAAAAAATTTAATCAAACACAGTTTCTCTCTATCCAGCATAACACTGTGAAGAGGCAGTCCTGTAACACCCATGTGTGTACTCTCAGAGCTTGGTGCAGATGCGTATGTGTTTTGCAAGGATTTACGGGCTCTGACAGAGGCAGTGCAACATTTTATGAGAGTACTGTGAGTACCAGGACCACCGACCGACCTCATGGCGATGCCACAGCTCTACCTGGTTGTGACGTTGGCCCCAGCTGGGGTGCATGTGGGTAAGTGGGTGTCCTAGTTAGGACAGCTGAGATCAGTTCATCATGGTATGGGTGTAACCCAAAACTGTGTATTCTGTAGCCTTCCATGCCATTTCCCAGAAACTGTTGTGAATAGACTATTCGCACCCTCTGCCCATAGAGCTGACTCCTCAGGCTATAAACTAGGTGTTAAGAGGCCTGTGAGATAGGAGGATGCTCTTGTCCTCACACCCTTTGTGGAACTCCCCGCCCTGAGGGAAGTACTGAGCATTCCTGCCCGAACTGGAGGATATATAATCTTGGAGTCTTGGAACATTTTTCAACCACTCTGTGGGATCCAGAGGAAGACTGCATCTCATCGCTCTCAACCAGACTTAGACCACCACTGGACTGCAATCACCACTTTTGACCAGACTGCAACAGCTCTCCCACCAGCAGGTTCTTCCCCTCTCCCTTTACTTTGGACTCAAGCGGGGCCCAAGGAACACCACTTTGTTCATGCCCCAGGGTACTGGGTTATACATTTGGGTTTTGTGGGTTAAGACCAATTGTTTGTTTGTATGATTGTACTTACTGTATTATTTTAATAAATTGTTATTCTGATTTATAATCTCTCATTTGAGTTGAGTTCATTTCCCCTGCTGGTTAACTCTTAAAGCAGTACAGTGGGGCTGTCAGAAGCTGATGGCAAAATGGCACTTAAAGAAGTCTACTTTGCAGCAGGATTTGTATGTGTAATCCAGGGAAAATAAAAAGCTGCTGTGTTACTGTGATGGTGTAAACATGTGTAGAGCCTCCTGGCTCCTGGCACCTACACCACAGCTTTAAGAGAAGAGTACCCTGTGGGCAACCTGGGGTAGGATCCAACCCATATTGCTCTACTCACAGTACTGCGGACTCTTAAAAGTTACACAGTGACTTGTACTTCTGTGATGCAGATAACAGTAAGGTCTTGAGTTTAGCTGCTAAAAAAGAAGCCTTTCCTTACTGAAATGTCCTGCAGAAGTTAATCTGGGAGACGAAATTAATAAATTAAAACTAGTCAAATAGAAGATTTATAAAAATGATTCTAAACCCCACAAAATGTGTTAGGCAGTGATATTACGAGTGAAAAAATCTGCAAGGTCAGCTAAAGTGTCTATAAACCACACTCTAACTGCATCACTGTTGTTCCAGTCAGAGAAACTGTGGATGGAAATAAATACTAACATGTTATGAATAATAAATGGTTCGTAGCCTTTCCCAAGTGTCTTTCTAGTATTTCATTTAGCTGGGGAAATGGTATCTGCTGCTTTAACTTTAGTCACTCTTCTGAAGCTGCTGTTGTCTGAGCTAACTTCTGCACTCTTTGTCTTAGCCTGATGGTCAAAAATGTTTTCAGCTGAGCCCAGACTCAAGTTACGGCTTTGTGAACACCTTAACTAAAGACTGTACTTAAGTTCATTGGCTGACCTGCTGGGAAGCAGCTCTTCAGAGAAGCACCTGTGGGTCTTGGTGGACAGCAAGCTATCCATGAGCCAGAAGTGTGCTCTTGTGGCCAAGAAGGCCAATGGTATTCTGGGGTGCACTAGGAAGAGCATTGTCAGCGGGTTGAGTGAGATCCTGCCCCTCTACCCAGCCCTGGTAGTATCTGCCTGCAAGTATCTAAAGAGGGGCAGGGGGTGACAAGAAGATGGAGCCAGGCTCTTCTGGGCAGTGCCAAGTAATAGGGCAAGAGGCAATAAGCAGAAACTGATGCACAGGAAGTTCCACCTGAGGAAGAACTTCTTTGCTGTGTGAGTGACCATGCACCGGAACAGATTGCCCAGAGAGGTTGTGGAATCTCACTCACTGGAGATATTAAAGAACTGTCTGGATGCAATCCTGTGCCGTGTGCTCTAGGATGACCATGATAAAGCAGGGAGATGGACCAAATGAACCACTGTGGTCCCTTCCAACCTTACCCATTTTTTGATTTTGTGAACTTTTGGTATTGACTTGAGGGGCAGTGAGCTGATGAACAGAGGGAAGGTTGGAGGGAAAACACCTTTCATGCTATGAAAATACAGAAAAACAGATAAATATAAGTTAAATTTGATATATATTTCTTTCCTCATGAGTGTCAGTGTGTAAATTTCCATGTATATTAGAAATGTAGAACAAAGTTCTTATGACGCTTCAGTTACCAAGCTCCCATTAGCATAACTGCAGCCTAAATTTTACTATTTTTCTTTACCGGTTAAAAATCTCTTGATCAAATTGAAATCACCTTTTTAAGACTCTGGGATAATCCTTCAGGAATATTTTCAGTAGTTCAGGGCTTTGGTTTGTACTGTTTTATGAACAGTCTTTTGTATTTCCTGTACCTAATTATGCATTTTAATGAGGCTTGCCTCTGTAACTTTCATCTCCCAAAGAGATGATAATTTTCACTTAGAATAATTTTAGAATTCTTTCAGATGATTATTATTCTTTAGAATATATGATTTTTTTACTCAGGCAGTTGGAAAGACCATACTAGCAATTTATATCTGTTGTAGCCTCAAACCTACCTGAGTTTAACCAAGTGATTTTTAAGTCACACTGTTAAACAATATGTGGATATCTACCTGCAAATATCCTTTCACATTGACTAAATTTGGGGTTGGATTGATAGATGCTGGTAAAAACAAAAAGATGCAAGCTACGTTTAAGTGGATCTGTCAGCATCTGCAATACACATTTGCAGTGATTCCCCTGTATCAGTTTTTACATCAGTTTAAGTTTTACTGCTGAAATGTGCTTCAAGACCTTCAGCTTTTTCCAGTTTACACACAGAAGCTAACCTTCCAGCCCTATGTCTGCAGTAGGTCTGGTTCACATGGATGTCACCACTCACAGTCTCCATTGACGAAGGTGGATGGTCCCAAGATACCAGCGGCAAAAGGTCAGGGCAGAAAGCAGGTGGTAGGGAAGCTGTGGTGGTGGCTGGGCATGATAGGCTGCTTATTTGATTGAATATTACTGAGTGAAACCACAGCCAAGAAAGCTTAAAGAGCCTCCCATGAATTTTTGACTTAGAGCTGTCAATGTTTCCAACTATTTTTAATGCTTGCCTCGTGGGCACAGCTAGAAGTATGAATTTGATAGCATACAGAGGTGGTGACATGGCCTATCCCGTATTGTCCTAGGTCGTGGGGGCAGAGGAATATACTACTGCCTGGAGTCCTCTCCATCTAGGCGGGGAGCTGGAATTGGGGGTGATTGTAAGGAATACTGAGTAGTTGGGAGCAGTGACTGTGTGTGTGTGTTTGTTGGGGAGGGCTGGAACAGCTGGAAGCGCTGACATAGACCCTTTGTAATCCTGGTGGGATCATCATCCCTTAAATGGATTTTCATAATTGGAAGTGTATGAATAACATAAATAAAAGGTGGTGATTTACCTTGCTTTTCTCCTTGTTTGTTACTGGAGTTTTATGCTATAGTTGTGCGCCATCTCTGTTAGGAGCTGGTTGGTAGTCTGCTCATATGAATAATTGCTCCTAAATTATTGTTTTGTTGAAAAAAACTTTTATAATGAAAGCACTGAGGATGAGCATTGTTCACTGGACTTTTTTTGGTGTGTTTCTGTGAACGTATCTTTATTTTGTTTGCTTAAGGAAATGAGACTTAATATGGTGACAAGCATATACGTGTATGATGTTTGCAAAGGCATATGAATATAGGTACCATAGTGCCTTAATGTTTGTCTGACTAATTTCTGCCAAATTTAATGAAGGGATAGAAGTCTTACAGTCACCATGTGCTCATACATTCTGTAAAAAAATAGAAAACCTTGTAGAGAAAAGAAGCCCTTTTAAGGACCTTGCCGAAGGGAAATCTGCTGTATTTAAAACACATCAGAGAATCCCAGTGGAAGGTTTCCCCCTTGAGATGTAAATCACTGGAGGGTTGTTAGCTCCACTACAAAAAAAGCTGCTTGTTTACTCTATTCAGATAACTTCTGTCCCTTCTTCAATCCAGGAGACAATTTATTTGATAATTGTAATGCCAACTTTAAAGGGATCTTTGAGGAAGTGGAGAGCTATTTTTTTGTTTTGTTTTGGACCGTGTATAAGTCTGAGTATAAATGGCAAGTCTACTTCTTTCCCTTCAAAAAGGGAAGGGAGCTGAATTAACAGGAGTTGTGTTAATATAATTTATACTGGAGAAAAAAGAAACCCAGCCCACCTTGTGTAAATAACAAGAGCTACATGGTATTGCCATCTCCTCTCAAAAGTGACCATAAGAGCAGAGAGAGAATTGATGGAACATAGGAGTTGATGTTCTGAATTACCAGACTGGAAATTCAGAGTAACTCAGCAATCATGCTGGAGTGCCTGAGAGGAAAATTTCAAAAGCAAGAAGAGATCTGAATGAGATCTGATGTGTGGGAAGGAGAACTCCAAAACTATGTCACTGTCCCACTATCCTTCTGCTACTGATCACTGGTGATGGGAGAGGATGCAGGGTAAGCATACTTATCAGCTAGGAAATACGCTTGCTTTAGAGAAGACATGCCTGAACCATCTTCAGTTTAGATACCATATGCACAGGTGCTATATATAACAAACAGCTGCTGAGAAACACCCATTCTCTGACTCAGAGAAATCATTCTGGTTCACAGAAGATATTGAATTTTATTAGTGGGATGCACCATCTCAGCCCTTCCAGTTCATTTCTAGCACAGCTCTCATTGCAGAAAATTTCATGTTGCAGGAATGGGAGTAACTTGGGAGTTTTTGACTGCAAAGAAAAATCTTAGAGAAAGTGGAAGCAGCCTGAGACTTGCCAGGGTGGACGTTTAAAACTTACAGATAGAGGTTGGAGTGAAGGCTTGAAGGAGGCCCAATTAGACCAAATTACTCAACAATGTCCAGTTAAGTTTTGAACAGCTCCAAAGCTGAAGGGTCCATAAACCCTTAGGGCAACCTGGTCCAATGTTTGACTGCTCTTGTAGTGGAAGAGGTTATCCTAATATTTAATGGGAATTTTGCATGTTCCAGCTTGTTCCTGCTGCCTTTCATCACATCTCCATTCACCTCTGAGAAGAGAGTTACTAGATCTTCTCTAGTACCCTCCCATCAGGTAGCTGAAGGTAGCAGTAATATGCCCCACTGAGACTTCTTTATCCAGGCAGATTGAAGTCAGGTTTCTCATCCTGTTCTTATGTGTCTTGTGCTTCAGCCCCAACCATATTGATGGGCCTTTACTGGCTTTGCTGCACTATATCCATGTTTTTCTTGGACTGGCAACCCCTACTGAGCACAGTCGTCCAGATATGATCTCATTAGTGCCAAACAGAAGAAGAACCACTTGATTCAACTTGCTGTCTATACTCTTGCTAGAACAGGAGCGTTGGTGGTGTTGATGGTGTTTGTTGTACTGCTTACCAAGACGCTGAGGTCATTTTTGGCAAAGCTTGTACTGTTGCATAGTATTATTACATATGCATTGTAAGATTTGGCATTTGGCTTCTTTGAACTTCATTAGATTCCTGCCAGCCCTTTTCTCAAACCTGCTGAAGTCTCTGCATAGCAGAGATCAACCTGCAGCAGATCAACTGCTCCACTCAGTTTGATCTCATCTTTGCATTTACTGAAAGTGCCTTCTAGGTCTTTTATAAACAGTATTGGCCCCAGTATCAATCCTCAAGGGATGCCACGAGTAATGAGTTGCTGGCTGGGCTTTGTGGCACTGGCAGTCCTTTTAGCCTGGCAGTCCAGACTATTTTCTCTTCATCAACCACTTATCCAGCCACTGTCTCAGCAACTTGGCCACAGATGATCATAAGAAAGGACTTGCTGAAGTCAATATATAAATTATCCTACTCCTTTCTTCTTGCCCACTGTGCCAATCATTTCATCATACAAAGCTATGATGTTACTCAGGCAGAGTTTGCCTGTAGTAAATCCATGCTGACTGTTCCTAGTCATGTTCTTTTTTTCCATGTTTTTAAACATATGTTTACATATTTGAATTGTTTCCTTGTGTTGTCTGGAGTACATACTAATTAAAGACTCATTTTTTTCCCTCATTAAATGAGATATAGTGAATCACTCTGCAGTGGTATTAGCACAAACAACAAGAAACTTTTAAGTATATTAGGAACAGCAAACCTATAAAGGGAGTCATGTTTTTTCCAACTTTCGAAGAATTAAACAAATGGTTATGACAGATGCACAAGCTATCAAAAACCTGAATAATTTCTTTATATAGGTCCCCACTTCAGAAGGTGTCAGGATGTTCACTACGTTGATCTTACTTGTGTCAGATAAAGATGGAATTATGCCAAGGAACAATTTTTCAAAGAAAGTGGTAAAATGCCTCCAGGACTCTGTGAAAGAACATCCAGGAAATGCAAAGATACCCAGTAAGGAGGATATTGGTTAAAACTTCCAGCATTGACACAACTTGGATTGAAACTACCACTGATTAAAACCACCACACAAAGAAACAGAAAAGTAGCAAATTTGGGGATGATCCTAGAAAAAAGAATAAAACTTATAATAGTTGAACTGGATGAAATCCTAGCTAGAAATAGTATAAAGCATCAAGATGACATGATATGACAGAGCATGAATGATGGTTTTATAAAGGAAAATCTTGCATCTGTAGAGCAAAAATATTTTAAATACTTCAACAGAAAAACAGATAAACAGAATTCATAGCCACAATTTGCTTAGATTTTGAAAGGTATTGATATCTATTGAAGTATTGAAGAAGTAAAGAGTAGCCAGCACAAAGAACAGCTAACATAATTAATTTATGATTGAACCTTCCTCCCCCTTTCCTAAGGAAGAAGAATAGCTGTTGCCATTGCATTATCTTAGGCTCCATAAGAAAACAGAAGATAAGGAAAGCCAAAAAAAGCCTCCTTAGAAAGATAAAGAAAGGAATGCAGCCATTGAGGGAGGAAAAGTGACTCTGCTGAGGTAAGCATTACCAGCTTTAAACAATGCACTGGAAAAAAACTGTAAAAGGTGACCAGAACAGAGAACTTGCGAATGCTTTGAACTTGTGAATGCTTTGAACTTAAAGGAGTGAATCTGCATGATCTCTGCTGTAGACCGTCTCCAGATTCTCAAGACTCCCAGGACATCTGGCCAACAGACTGGTGAGAGTTTATTAACAGAGGTTACATATTACCGCTTAGGTCTGCGTCGTTGTATATGTTCCAGTAAAGCTTGTCTGTTAGAAGATGGACTTTTTAATCTCAGCTGTTGTCTGCCCACTACACACATTTATCACTTTGGCATCAGATTTGGCATTTCTGGGTGGGCTTGAAGGTTAAGTGAAGTGAGAAAGATAAGCTTCCACAGAGGGATAGAAGTCTGAAGGATCATAGTTTCCTTCTCTGAAAGTAAGGAAGGTGCAAGTGCCAAGATAACTTTGTTTTGAAATAGGAATAGTTATCTCCTCATACATTACCGCAAAATAGATTGAAAATAACTGGAAGTTAGGACTTCATGTTTCAAATATATATTCCTCCCACTCAGTTACTATGGCATATCAGGAGGCATACTTGTGACACACCTGGTGATGCATCTGCTGCCAAGAAAGGCTGATGAGAGTCATGCGTCAAACCCTGGGCTAACCAAGTGTCCACATCCTCAGCTGAACAAAGGGGTCGCAAGAAGAGGTCAGAATCTGTCTCCATCTCTGTCTCTGTCTTTGATTTGGTAATAGATGAAGCAAAAGCAGTGAAAGGTCATGAGAGCTTTTTGCCTAAACCAAACCCACAGAAACCACTCTTTTTGGATGATGCTGTTAAAGTAACAGAGCTAAAAAACTAGAGGGTATGTTGGTTGGTTTGTCGGTGGGCCAGATTACAATGGAGGGGGAATAGCTCATGTGGGGTATGCAATGGGGAAAGTAGGCACTAGCAAAATGATCCAGGGAAAGTTGCGGTCACTTTATGCTCAAGCTGACAGGTGGCAGCATTAAAAGACACCTTGGTGGATCAGCCACTGCTAGGATCCTGTTTCAGATTGTGTGGTGAGGAACTGGCTCTTGATCTGGAGGAAAGGAACATGCAATAAGCAGAGAGTACACCTCCTTTAGCTTCAGCATGCAAGGCTTTAAGTCTTTAAAAGATGGCTTTCTCCATCATCTCAGGTAAGAAGGACAGAGAGTTTAGACAAGATAGTATTGCAAGCACCAGATCTAATCCTTTCTGATTTAGTGGAAGAAGAGGAACATTTGAGATGGAAAGTTGGTATGGTGTTGCAAGTCTATGGATTTAGATAAAAACTCAGCAGTGCCTGAACACACACAGATCAGGTTAATAGCATTGGAGAAATTCAAGAACAAAAAAGCCTTGACAAGATTAAAGAGTGGTGCACAATGATCTAAGATTAGAGAAGATGTAGAGGTGTGTGTGTTAGGAACATAACTTATATGACCACCAGTCACATACAAAAGTAGACAATCACTAGAGATTGTCTAGACTATGAAGCAGGTTGTGAAATGGACCCTTCTTATCCCAAACTTATAGTAGTTTCACCAATTGACTGAAGTATTTCCAACTCACAGGAAGAGAGCCAGCACAGCTGCTCAGACACTGATAGGACAGATGTTTCTCTGACAGAATCTGGCTATGACTTGGGCCTGTATGTCACAGAAAAAGTTATAAATGATTGTGTCTGGCATTAGGATTTACATAAAGGCTTTGCATTGCTGGACATCCCCAGGGAGAACTGCTGAATGCTGAAGATGGCTCTGAAAGAAGTTGTAAAGCATCAAGGGAAAGCCTGAGAAATGAACCTCCCAATAATCCTAATGCTGGAATGAGGAACTGCTGCGTCTCCTGGAATAGGAGAGACTTGAGGATGCTCCATTTGTGATTAGAAGTGTGGCTGCCAAATAAATTACAAACATATGGTCCAACAAACAGATGGATTCAAGGCATGTTAAAGACAGTGTCAGCTACACACCACCAGGTAGCTAGGCATACATTAGAAACAAATGTTCAAAAGATGGATAAAGTAGCATGCGTGTTGCACCTGGTAAAATGAAATATTGGAGACTGAGTAAAAGAGAACCAAAGGAAAAATATACATGCTGAGACTTCAGGCGATGAGACTTAGAAATGTCAACTTGGCCAGCCCCACCAGCTAAATCTAAAATAGGGAAGAAAGACCAGAAAACAATGTTCTATTTTTCAAATTCAAATGCATGAAAAGATCATGAAGCTGACTCTCATTTTGCAGAGAAATGAAAATTTAGCCTGATGGGGACAAACCTCAGTGCTGTGATAAACCTCACAGCATCTCTGTCCTTGTCTGAGCAAAAGTACTTTAATATTTGTGATTTCAGGGTTTCCTTTGGTTACTGGTAGATGTATAGCACTGAGTATACGAGGCACATGACCAAACTTACATATTTGTGAGACGTTTAGTGGGAGAGGTAACAGTTTCCAATTGGAAAGACACTCTGACAAAGCAGTCAGAATCCAGCACATATTTAAATAAAAGACAGATAAAGAGTGGCACACATTGATCAAGGTATGAAACCTCCATGAAAAGATACCAGAAATATGAAAATAAAATCAAAAAGTTGCTTGGACTTATTCATTATTTAACATTCAGGCTACATGACACATCTTTTCTTTCTACCCTAGACACAGGATAGTTGACTTGGCTTCACAGCTGTTTCATATATGGAATCTGGTTGATCCTACTTGCTGGCCATGGCACTGAGCGCAGCAGGAAAGAGGGAACTCAGGCAAGTCAGTAGCATGAATGCCAGAGACCCTACAGTGTTGTACAAGATCTCTAAGTCCTCCTAATTGAACAAAAGCCAAGCCATAGTACTGGAACAGTGATTCATAGGAGATATGTTGCCTGTTTGGAAAAAAACCCAAATCAAACCCACATATGAAAAGATCTAATGTTGTTGAAAGTATTGCAGCAAAAAAACCCCAACAAAACAAACTCCCTTGTTCTTGGTTGCATACAGCACTTGCAGCAGATGTGCTGAGATGGAGACAGTCTTCCCCACTGAGATCACAAGGACTGTGTTGGATTCAGAGTGGCAAATACAGACTTGATGGAAACCGTTCACTTTTATCCAGGATCAAGTTCTCAGTTAAGTGATTGCCTGGTGTGTCATTTTAAGAACACTGTAGAAGTATAAGAAAACAGCATTAGCTTATGTATGAAAAGGATGTGTGTGAAAAGGATGTGTGTGTTTCAGAACAATATGTGAATCTGATTTAATTAATAACAATTCCAATCAAACTGTGCTTACTGACTCCAGTGTAGCAGTTACTGGATGCTGTCCTTTTTTTGTATAGACCACCTGTGTTTTCCAGTTGATAAGTCATTAAATACTGTACCCAGTATCAGAATATAGTCCCAAATGCAACTGATATGAAAGTGCCTCGTGTAAAAGAAATATTTAACATGCAACTTTTCAATAACTATTAGAAATACTATAGAAGCAGCCAGACTGGCTTTGATAGTTGTTTATCACAGTGGCAGGTACTGGAATGAATTAGAAGAAAGAAGAATATCAATGGTGTCAGTTTCGTGTGGCTGGTCACCTCCAGCTACTGGAATCTTAAATGCCTCTGTCTTGGCCACCAAGAAGTGTTGGCTACATTACTGGGCACCACTCAGTAAGCCTTAAATGGCACAGATACATGCCATACCAGTCCTTGGTACTGATAATGGTCTGATTTATTACAGGAGGGCCTTCAAAGAAGGTGGGACAAACAGGTGGTAGTTGACATGGGTTGCAGTTAGCATTATAACTCTATTCTTGAGGACTTCTCTCTTGCAAAGTCAGGCATAGCTTCTGGCATGTGCTGATAGGTGACTGTGGTGGTTTGAAAAACCTTTTCTCTGAGGTAGTAATGGTTTGCCCCACTGATAATACTGGACCAATCAAAAGTCCATGTGTGCTCTACGGAAATTACATACCCACAGAAATGGAAGAGAAGGTGGTGAGGATAGTTTTAGAAGGTAGGTAGCCATGATCTGAGCCAGGAGGAAGCAGGGGGCCAGTGAGCCCCTCTGGGGGCCAAGGGCCCCCAGCCCCCAGCTGAGGCTACGGGAGACCCGGTGTACTGTCAAAGCTGGACTGGGTCCTGTAATCAAGAGCTGGAAGAGTTTCCTTACTGTCAGCAGCAGTAGAAGACACTGAAAGCGGCAGCGGAGCAGTCCTGAATAGAGACAACGGTGGCTAAAAGCCAAAAAGATAGCCAGTAGCAGCAAGATAACGTGAAGCCAGCTGAAAGTATCAGAGATGTTCCTGAAGGAGGGAGAGCTGGCAACAAAACAGAGGAAAACTCAACGGGGCTGGTTTGGGGTAAGACTGTATCACTTTCCCAAAACCCAGAGACCTCTTGAAGAAGAGGGGTGGACTTCCAAACCCTTAGGGAGTCCCCAAAATGCAGCAGCAGCTAGAGAGAGAGAGAGAAAGGAGCTGAAAAACTCGGAGTTGTCCTGAGAGCTGAACCAAGACGGAATGCGGAGGAGGTGGCCTTGCCCTCCGCTACTGCTGCTGCTGCTATCATGCTGGCGAGCTGAGACAGGGCAGAGGAGCTCTGGTAAGACTGAACTGAAAACTGCCTTAAATGCTCTAACCCAAAAGAAGTGAAGGTCTCCAAGGAAAATCCCCCTAAGGCTCAGGCTCGGGGTTGGAATTTCCACAAAGTAAGAACAAAAATCCTGACTGCCATACTTATATCTGCTGCCTCAGGAAAATGAAGGACACTAACCAGTGCCACAAAAAACTGAAATGAAGAAACTGTGGCCTGAGGAGTGACAGAAAGACTTTTCTCTTTTCTTCTTAGACTTTTACTGAAGGAAAAGAGGAATTTAATTCAATGTAAATATATATATGTGTGTGTAAATAAACCTTTGTAAATATTTTCCCCTTCCCCCAATAACGAATGGTTGCGTTTTGTCAGAAAACTCTCCACATGAGGTGAAAAAGATATCAAGTCCATACCGTCACTAAACCCTCTGATATGGTTTGAAGCTGGCTCCCTGCCAAGTCTCCAAACCTTACCACGAGAAGTCCACCCCCCCCAAACCTCAGGGAGAAAAGGGAGAAAAAACAACTAAGAAAACCCGAAATGAGAGAGAGACAGCTAAAGTGATATATTTAAATATATATAAATATATTTACACTTATGTTACAGTTATATACAATTGAAATATATACAATTTTACAAAGGAAAGGGAAGGGGGAAGGGAAAGGGAACAAAACCAAAATAAAATATATATGTATATATCCCAATTAGTGGCCCAATATCTATCCACTAAAAGAGTTAGCAAAGAAATATCTCACTACTCTCCTTGGGACAACAGAAGGTCACGCTGGACCGATCGCCGGCAACCTCCGTCTCCCAAGGTCGGCAAGGCCTTACCAGGCCTCGCTCCCCAAACACGACAGACTAAACAACAGGGAACCTGCACCTCCAAGCTGCTGGAAGGAAAGAGAGCAAAGGCCTCTCCTCCTTTCTTCTTATAGTCTGGCTTACGTAAAAATCATAGGGAATACTGGGTAAATCTGGGCCCTTCCTTGGTTACAGACTGGTCACCAAGGAAGGCCTAGGCCAAACCACCACACCCTCTCACAGGGGCTAACTGTGGGAGGGGGGCTTGAGCTTAGAAATTAGATTCTTGGGAGTTTCAAACCACCACAGTGACACAGGGAACAGAATATTAAATCTGGGGAAAATGTCCTCAGAAAGATAGAGAAAGTAATGTAACAGCTGAGAGAGGAAAAACAATGCTAAAACAAGCCTCAAAAAAAGAAATGGGAAGAAAGTTAAAAGATCCAGAAGAAAGAAACAGTGAACAATTTGAACTTAAAGGAGCTGAATCCACTTGAGTCCCTACAGGTGACCACT
Organism: Pipra filicauda; assembly: GCF_003945595.2. Classification (NCBI taxonomy): domain Eukaryota; kingdom Metazoa; phylum Chordata; class Aves; order Passeriformes; family Pipridae; genus Pipra; species Pipra filicauda. The sequence goes on from NW_024104321.1 coordinate 21,393, forward strand.
GCCAGACCCACAAGACTCCCAGTGTGTTTGAGTAAGAGATTGGTGAGATCTGCTACAAAACAGTGCTTGGCTTTGTATAGTTGTGGATGTATCTTGTGAAATTAATCTGTCTCTGTCTCAGATGTGTAGTGCCCACTATGCAGACTTACCATTTTAACAACAAGAGCTGCTTCTGCTCTCAAAGCCTCTTGAGTCAGTGGAATAATACAAAGACAAAAGAGAGTAATTCATATCAGAACCTGGGCTGCATCAGCTCTTCTAACTTCTGTGAAATAAAGAAGGTATTGAAAGTGTCATGAGTTTTCCACATAGAATGTATTCATTTCAATTGATGTACTGTGAACAGAGAGTTTATGCCAATAAAGTACTTGTGAACTTACTGGATGCACAAATTAATTATTGCATTCTCTTGTATTTAGTTCTTTTTTGTCTGCTGTAATTTTTACAGTCTGAATGACTCTTGGGGTTATGTCCCTTCTTGAATATATTTGATATTATATCCATTATATCAATATATATTTTTGTTTTATTCATTACATTTCTCTTTTGCCTTTTAGATCAATTTCTTCCTGAGATTGTTCGAGAGAGGGTTTTCTGCAAGTTTTGTCTTTGAAAGGTAATTTAGGGCTTTCATAGTGAAAATTCAGTCTCATTGCTTAAAAAAAAGCTTTGTTATATAAGAACAAAAAATGGCTGATATGCTAAACCTTTCTCCCCCCCCCCCCACTTTGGTTATTAAACAAGTCTTCTGGGGCTTATATAAGTTCAGAGATTCTTGAACTTCTGCCAGAACCCTGGTACACTTCCAGTGGGTATATATAACTCTTTAATGCCTAGAATGCAGCTGGATATGTTGGGTTTACACATACCCAGAGCCTAATGCACATTCTCTGCTCCAGAACCGATTTGTTCTTTTGCCATAACTCTTCCTAGATTGTTATACGATAAAGAGCCAGGTGCCAACAATCTTAGCAATGATGCCCCAGCTAAATCTGTTTTAGATGAAAGTGCACCTGCTAGAAATATTTCCCAGGACATGCAATCATTTAGTCTACAAATTCAAATAATGCTTATTCTCTTGGTTAAATTACACCTAGCAGTTTAGTCAAATACATAAAGTTAGTAGATGTGCCAAAAAATGAATAAATTTGAGTCTCTGATCACTGATACAGATTTTACAGCCCTGGAGCACTGTGAATTCCAGTGGAATTACTTCATATTTATACCACTTAGGCATGAAAAGGTTTGGAATCCCTTGTAAGGATTTTCTATTATTATTTGGAAAAATATTTACAAATATATGTTCTCCTGCTGTTTTATTGAATCATGTGCAGTAGTAATGGGTATGTGGCTTCTGTGCCTGTCTCGAACCCTAGTTTTCAGATTTTGAGGCTGGAAAACTTTCTAACCATGAACTGTTTCACAGCTAACCAAGTAAAAGGCTGTCTGTGCTGCAGGGAAATTTTATTGCCTTTGACAGATGCAGAATTTCCCCACTGACTTTGCTGAGCAACAACACAGGGTACCAAGTCACCTTTTGTAAGAGCTTTAGTTGAATAGTTACAACATAGGCTTGGAGTATAGCATTTAAAGTCTAAATGCTTCTTCCTGTGACCTGGTGTAAATCAGATGTTACTCCTCAGAAATCACCCTCTTGAGTAGCCTGTTTCCTTCCACTGAATATGATAGGTGCTAAACTGAGTTTAGGTGGTGAAAGTACACACCCTATTAAAATAGGCTGGGGGTGTAGGTGCTTTAGAGAATTTAAGGAGTACAGAGGACTTCGTTTGCAGATCTGTTCAAGTCCATATTCTGGATGACTGAAAGTTATTATTGTCACATAGCCATGAAAGATTAGATCATCTTTTGTGATTTCCTGCACAGTCTTATACTAACAAGAGTTGTCTAACTAGGACTCCTTGAGGGATATCTGGGAGGAAAGAAGAGCTCGGTGGCAGGCAGACTACTTTAACATCTCAAATCTTATTGCCACCATGATGTCTGTGATTAAAAGCATATTTATAGACTGCTACGGGGAACCTTTCTCTACCTTGGCTCACACTGTAGAGGAAGGTTGTACCCCTGTCACAAGGCAGGCCTTTTCTATCTGAATTTGATGGTTTTGCTTTTCAGCTGAAATCCAGTTTTATGCTCTGTGCACAGTAGGTAACAATAGGTCTTCTTGAATGGTCTTAAGTTATCTAATGGTATAATTAGGAATTTTAATTCCAAAGATTATCCAAGTTCAACTTCAGATAATTTTGAAGTTTCTTTTTTTAAACCATTACAGAGTCTTCAAAAGTCTCTGATCGTTTTATCACATTATGAATAAAACTTCTGTGTGAGAATGAAATAACAGCATGTTTTCAGAAGCTGTGAACACAGTTTTTGAATAGAATATAATAGTACTTTTTAATGATAAATAATTAAATGAAATTACTAAATGGTTTTACTCACATGATTTTAAGTAAGTTTGGAGTGGCTTGCTGTGGTAGTCAGCAGAGGCTGTGCTCTAGAGACGTGCGGCCCCTTCTGCTGCATAGTTGGACCGGTCTGGCTTCTAATTAGTCTTACTCCATGTTCTTCTTTGCTTCCAATGTCTCCTTGAGTAAAACACAACTGTTGATTTTCCTCTTCAAGCAACTGTATTGAAAAGTAATTAGTGCAATTGTTTGAGTGCATGGCTCAGGTGCTCCAGAGTTCATTAACTCTGATACATGGAACTGAGTTGGGTGATGAAGGCTGTGCATGTCTCATGGTGTATGAAAATCTTTGAGGGCTGGCAGTGCTCTGTAGATCTCAACATTGGTGAGTCATTTCTCCTTTCTGCTATTCTTCATGACTCATCTGATGAATTACCTGTGCCTGGATCCTTCATCAGGGTCTAGGCACCTTGCCTTGCCCCAGCAGCGCAGAAAGTGGCCCTCACCTGAGATGGTGTTAGTGTTAGAAGTGCAGGATCAGGAGACTCAATTTCAGGCCAACCTCACTCCTCTCCCTGACACAGGATTATGGGGGTCTATAAACAAGGAGGCTCTGCCATACTGGGGTTACCCTTATTTAGAAGATGTTCCCTTAGATCTTACGCAAGCAAATATAGCGGCCCAAGGTGTCTTTTAGCAGTACTGGCTCTAAAAGTGGAAAAGAAGTAGATCCAGACTCGGAGAGAACTGATTTTTGTGCAGCAAAATTATTAGCTATACCTAGCATGTTCTAGGCAGAGCTAATAATAATAATAGGAAAGCAATAAACATGTTAATACTGCTAATATTGCCTGTTCTTTTGGCACTTAGCTTTCCTCTTGGAGGAAAGCCAGCTCATCTTCTGGGTTTTTTTTGTGTGTTATAGATTCTCCTGAGATGCTGCATATTCAGTCAGGCTTTGTGATTTGAGTTAAAGTGGTGTAGCTGAGAGTAAATCTATTAATTTATTTCAATGTAGGAAGTAAGAATCTGAACACTTACTACTATTGCTGAATCAGTAAACAGAGTTTAATAAAGGGTGCCATTCTGCAGATTTTTTTTCTGCAGACAGCACCTGGGAAGATCTTACAGGTACTTACTTGACATTAAGTACAAGTGAATTCAATGTAATTTTAAACTTGCAGACTTTGAGGTAGCAGTGTGGAAGAAAACAAACATTACAGGGTTTTTTATTCTGTTTTCGAAGCTGGGGACTTGAAACTATTTTTGAGTGACTAAGTTTTGCTGTGAAATGACCAGGTTTCAATTGCAGATTAGGGTGATTTTGGGAAACGAGCTTAGCTACTGCACAAGGATTATATCTGCGAGAGTTATAAAAAATCCATCGTATATAGGAGACCAGAAGAGGTGAGAAAGAAAGAGAGTAAGCGAGGAATGAAAAAGGGTATAGTCTGGCTGGAAAGTAAGTGTTGAGTGGTCTAGGTGCAGATGGGACTGATGTATTGTAAGCTTTTGTACACATCAAGAACTATTTAAGATTACAAAGTTTACTGCTGTATAATTTTTTTCCATGGGTACTATTAACAAAATTCACGGGTAGATTGGAGAGAAGTAAATTTTCTCAGAGAGATAGATGCACTATGGTGATGGGCTGAAAATTTTGAGGGAAAAACTGGGAGGACAGATGGCTCAATAAGTGGGACAGTGCTGCCCAAGAGACTAATAACTGGAAGATTGTCAGTGACCAAGAGTTAGAAGAATGAAGCTAAGCACAGTATAATATTTTTTAGCAAATTTATGGTCACACCATTTCAGACCTAAGCCTGGGAGACTTCAGCACTGTAGATCAGAACAAGTGCTAGTTAACAGATCCTGCCTTTCACTAACCAGAACCATGTAGAATTCACCTATTTCTTGTCTCCTGAGCCTGAACACCAAACAGATGACTGCAGTCATGTCTTTTATTAGCTGTTACAGCAGGTACAGGCTTTAGACAGTAACTGTGGTTCACATGACTAGTCCTGATAAGGGTCATGTGTAGAAGAGAGGTGATGAGGGAAAGCAGCTGGGTACTATTACACAATTTCTCTCATAAAATAAAGCTGATATGAGAGCAATCTATTTGACTGCTCATTTAAAAGGTGGCTATTCTACATCAATAGAGTTGAGTGAAATTGCAGTAGGGTGTTATTTAAATAAAATAAAAAACAATCCACAGATTACATTCTGATCTTGTCTTATTTCAGAATTCTGTTACCAAAGCCAGAATTTAATCTCTTTAAGCTATTGTTTTGCATTCCAGTCCATAGGCAAGCAAACAAAAGAATTTACGTTAGCGGCTCACTTGTCAAAAGTAGAATGCAACTGCAACAACTGACTTAAATGCAGCCAAAATGGGAACTTAATTATGCAAGAACATTATTTATATTTATTCCTTTGCTAAAAATACCTTAGGTATACGACAAAGTGTCAATATCAAAAGGCACTAAGGAAACTAGGGGGTTGTGGATCTGTTTCTGTACACAAATCTATCTCTTTGGTTGTCACCATGCTTTAGGGTAGTCTAGACACCACAGAAGTCTCTCAAGCATTACTTGACCCAGCAGGAAACATGGACACAGACAAGGCAAATTCTTGCTGTTTGAACAGTGTTTGCTCCTTGAACTTGCATCTCTGTCTTCTCTAGGAAAAATAGGCTGAATGGAAAACACCTATGGACAGAGGCACAGCCTGAGCCACAGGTTGATAGATGGACTTTGGGGACTAGATTACTGAGAATGGCAAGTGGTGTAAAGTAAGGGATATAGATAATTTCAGGAGAGTGCTTGGTGGGACAGAGGAAAGTTAAATCTCATGTTGAAGGTGTAATGATGTTGAACAAATACGGAGCATGAGGTATGGTGAAGATACCTGGCATTCTTGTGCTTAGAAAGGCAACATCTCCTGAAGCATTCTCACTTGGATCAGCTATTTATTGAGTGTGGTGTGTACAGCTTGAAAAATACACTGTGAGAATGTGGTGGTTTCGAGCTGTCTCCCTACCAAGTCTCCAAACCCCACCGCAAGCGCTCCCCCCCCAAAACCAAGGGAAAAGAAAAAAACCCAAGAGAACCAAAATAAGAGAAAGCTAAAGCAATATATAAATATATTTACACTTATATTACATTTATATACAATTATAAAAACTATACACACATAAGAAAGAAACCCCCAACACCCGAAAACAGAAAAGGGGAAAGAAAAAAGGGACAAAATAAAAAAAACCAAAACCAGGTATACACACTCAATAAAGAACTAGCCAAAGAAAATCTTAATACTTTCCTTGAGATAGCACAATTGTGCCCAACACCACCGCCACAGTACCAGATCTGCCCGGATCGGCAGAAACAACGGGCCCCGTAGGCCCGGCCAGGCCTCAGCTCCCCCACAGGAGCGAGACCGGCTGTGGGAGTCTCCTGTCTCCAAACCTTGCTGGAAGGGAAGAGAGGAAGAGGCTTCCCTCTCTGTCTATTTATATGTTTGATTATGTAAAGGAATAGGATGGAATACTTCCTTCCTTCCTTCCTGGTTGCCAGGAAGGAAGGCCTAGACTCAAAACCATTACAGAGAATTACTTTTGTACTTTATAAGCTCCTTCCCTTCTTGTTCACTAACCTGTTGTCATCACTACAAGCTCTGGCCTAGACCTCTCAGTTGTAGTTGGAGAGGTTTATAGTTCTCACAACAGGGGAGGAAGTCAGGATTTTAGTTCGCAGCAATCTTCTCTTGTTCTTAAATATTTTTGTTATTTTCATGGAGAAAAGCAAAATTATCCTTCTGCTCCTCTATCCTTGTCTAAACTTGTTACTTTTGGTAGAGTGCACATACCAATAGTGGTGATAGGCAAAGAAAGTTCAACAATTGTGTTACTCAAATTTCTTTTGTAAACAAAAAGAAACAAATGCATGTTTGAAAAACAGACAAGTACAAAAATGCTAAAAAATCTCAGTGATGAGACAAGGTAACATTCTGCTTTCAGCTGCATTGAAAGTCCTGGATGATGAAACTAATTTCAGGCTACTCTAGATTTTCACTAGTGCAAGGAAGAGCAAAATCTAGCACATTTGTTAAATCATTTGCTTTCCTTATGATATCAACACCTGAAGAAAAAAATGCTCTGTTTTCTGGTCTTAGATATTCCTGATTGTGCAGAATTCTGCATACCGACCTGGAGCTTAAAGTGTGGCAGTTGCAGATTTATGCATCTTATTTGGATCTTAGATTTAATTTTTGCTGTTGAATTGAACTAAATACTATTACAATATTGTATTGTTATGTGTATAACAATGCTTCTTTAAATTATTTTGCACTTCTGAACTGCAAGCTACCTAGCATTTCAAAGCAAAACTATGATTGTAAGTTCCTGTTTAAATAAAACTGAGATATAAACAAAAAATAAAATAAAACATGTATTTTTCTTGAAAGATCTGCATTTTTAAGGTCAGATCTAAAAAATATTTCCAAGGCCAGTGATAAATTGAAGATATTCAGTGTTATAAGAGGTTGGTTCTTTTGGTTGCATAGCTTTTCCTCCAAAAACTTTTTAAAGTTTCACAATAAACTCAATCAAGAGTCTTTTCTATTAAAATCTAATGCATTCTGTCACATCTTTTGCCCAAAGACGGAGAACATGGCTAACCATAGCTGGAGGCAGGGCAGCAGAAGACATGTACAGTGACTGTAAGTGAAAGTGAATGACTGGTGACTGGCCAGGCTTAGGACAGGCAGGAAGGCTCAGCCCAGGCTGAGGCATGCTAGCAGGGTTGTCTTGTTCCCTGAACATGTCCTTTGTGACCCTTCTCCTTCCCTCTTCCTTTTCCTGGGGCAAGAGACCCCGGCAGGCAGGATCAAGGGCAGGGGAAGATGGCAGAACTGGAGGCAGGGGCTTAAACAGGGCTGTCTGCGCTTTCCCAGCAGCGACCAGAGACAGAGCATCTGCTCTTGAAGGGGGAATGTTGTTGGGTGCACCCCTGTGCATGCTGAGGAGGAATGAAAAGCCCTCATGTGAAGATGAAGATGCCAGAGAGCACTTCTGCCATGGTCTCTGGATCCTCTGGCAGTCAGCACAAAACCCAGCAATTTGTTTGCTCTCCAGACATTTATTTTTTTGAGTGGCGAGGAGGGCTGAGCACTCACAGGGCAGTAAAGCAGAGGAATTAAAAGGATGCTTAGAGAAATAATGACGTCATGTGGAACTATTCCTTATTTAGATACCAGTTGAAAAGTGGTTCAATTAATTAAACAGACATCAAACCATCCAGTGCCTGGCTGGGCTCAGTGACAATAGTTTGCAATCCAGTTTTGAGTGTACAGACATCACTCCTGTTAAGATCATTTACCCAATTAGTGCAAACTGGAACTCCTGTTGTCCCTCTTAAGAATCAGAGTAATAATGAAATAGCACCAAAGAACTTCTTACCCAGGCATCATCTCATTAGTTCAGTCATCATTTTGGATTTGAGGACTTTCTAAAAGGTCTGGAAGATGCCAATATTTTAGTGCTATACATTTGTTCCAAAAAGTAGAGAAGGGGACTTGCAAGTGCATGTTATGTGTATATGTTAGTGAGGGATGGCTGGTTCATCTCACAGGTGTCTGTGCAATGCAGCAAACCTCTCAAGTTGGTTGAATTAAATGATATCCAGTGTTGTGCAGTGCAAATGAGCTTTCTTTTCTTGGCAAATGAGGGGGGGTTTTGTACATAGTTATTTAAGTGGGATTTTTTTGAAAGTCAAACCAACAGGCTGTGTGAGTGCAAGCTGAACAGGGGGTATGAGGTGCAGGCAGCAGCTGCAACTGTATTGTTGTCATTGCACAGCCTTTCACCTTGCACATGCTTGTTGTATTGTGAAGGTAATTGTAAAATAGTAACAATTTCTTCCATCTCTCTTTCTTCTCCTGTAAAATACTAGTGACAAAGTAGTGTCTAAAAAACAGGCATTTTTGTGGTTGAGGAGAAGAAAGGAAGTTAAGACTGGGGAAAACGCTGATACAGGGGCATTATTATCCTTATTTACCATGGTGTTAACAAAAGCCTCAACAAGCCTGGAATCTGTGTGCAAAAAATGTGCTGATGTGTGACCATCCCATGCACACCTGCTGCTGCAGCTGGGCAGGAAGGCAGGAGCTGCTGGAGGTGCCAATGTATTCCCTGTGTTGGTTTCCACTGCTGAGGCAGTTGTGCTCAGCAGCAGCAGAGCATGCCTGTGGGAGAAAGCAGGCTACCACAAAGGAGCAAAGCCCTGAGATGGTGGTGTGGTTTAAACCACAGTAGACAGCAAAGGAACACACAACTGCTTGCTCACTCCCCCAGCAAGTTGGATGTGGGGGAGAATAGTAAGGGCAAGAATGAGAAAACCACCTCAAACACACCCCCTGTTCAGAAAAAGAATTGATGGAAAAGGGAACAAATTCTCACCACAAACTGACCGGTGCCCAGAACAACAGGAGTCTCCACCAACCTTCACACTTCCCCAGTTTTATTGCTGAGCATGATGCCATATGGTCTAGAACATCCCTTTGGTCAGTTGAGGTCAGCTGTCCTGGCTGTGTCCCCTCCCAGCCCCTTGTGTACCCACAGCCTCCTCGCCAGTGAGCTGGGGTGAGAAGCAGAAAAGGCCTCAACTCTGTATAAGCTCTGCTCAGCAATAGCTAAAACATCCCTGTGTTATCAACACTCTCTTCATCACATGTCCAAAATACAGCCCTATCTATTATTAAGAAAATTAGCTCTACTGCAGCCAAAACCAGTACAAATGGTTAGGGATGCTGAACCACTGCATTGGATCTGATGTTCAAGGAACGGGTTTCCACCTCTGGTATTCCTGTTGTGTAGGAGAAGGAATGAATCAGTGCTTGCTCCAGCTCTGGTCCTGATCCTTCAGCCAGGGCTTGCACAAATCTCTCCCCCAAGCTGGTGACATTTTTTGATATATGCAGGCAGGGGGAGGGGAGCTAGTGTAATTAGAAGAAAAAAAAGCTGAAAGAGAACTAATTAGTGCAGTCATTTTTTTCCTGGCTTGGTTAATGAGGAAACGGAATTGGGAAACAGAGCTACTGTATATGAAACACTTTGACAGTTTAAAAACTGTTAGTCACATCTAGTGAGACTGCTTAATTTTTAGTACTAATAGCAAAGCCATTCCCAGAACAACAGTTCTCTGAGCTGCAGTGGTACTCTGGGGATGCAGTCGCTATTTGTAACAATATTACTCCTCTTCGTCTTTTTTTTTTTTTAAAGGCTCATCACTCCCCATCTATTGTGGTACTTGCGTACTTGCTGTGTGTGATGAGAACAAGGGAGATTTCACATTTGGAACGGCTCCTGAGTGTCTCGACACATCTTACCGAGCTCTCCCGAGGATCAGTGGAACAGGCAGCTGCCTTCTTCATCCCCTCTCGTGCTGATGCTTAAGCAGTTGCCAACTTTCATCCAAAGTCAAAGGCAGGCGAGGGGCAGATCACTGATGACTCTTCATGCAATGAGAAACACCTAACAAAAGAATGTCTATAAGTGACTATCCTTTCCTGGGATTTTACAGAATGTTTAGTACAATAGTTGGTAACGTGAAAGCAACACACTTAAAAAGGAAAGCACATAGTTTTATAGCATTGACCTTTTTCGCTGTAATACAGGTTTTGTAGCAATTTGGTTGAAGAAAGCCATGTATCTGCTTCTTACCCTGAAACAAACAAAAATAAATGGACAGAAGAGTTGATACATTACTTTTCCTTTATCTTTTGTTACCAAAAGGTTATAATACAGTATCCACTTACATTTTTTAGTACAGGCATCTTGGCATGGATCCATTTATAAATATTGATTGTAAATGCTAAGCTTTCATTGAAGGCAAATAGGGTTGGAGATGTATATGATCAAGCCCACTCAGCTCTTGAGTATATTTGCTGATTTATGTGAAAATTTACATTTTTTTGTGTGTTCAACCACTCTCTTTTTTGTACAAAAATATTTTATCTTCTCTCATAAATCTATAGCAGGCAAAACCCAGGCTGCATCCTAGGGTGGTCCTCTCTACCTCAATTTTTCCACTGGATTCATGTGCATATAAGTGTCCATACTAGAAGAAACCCCAGAATTTTCTGTTCTGTCACATTTACTTGCTACAATTGAGTATTTATCTCAAAGGGTACTTTGCTGAACAACTTCCATTACAAATGTGAACATTTGAATCTGTTCCGCAATGGGCCAAATTCAGAACTGGTATTAACTCAAATTTGTCTGTTATGTTTGGGAAGAAGGTGGTTTCTTCCTTTTCTAGAGAGAAGTGGATTTGCTTTCAATGTAAAAATATGTAGTGGCACAAATATCTCTTGAGCTGTGCTTTCTGCAATAGATATGAATTTGACCTAGTGTCCAAACACAATTTTCACAAGTTTGGACTGAAAGGGAAATCCTTGATTACTTTGTGCAATCCCTTGCTCTCAGATGAAAACAGGTTATCGAATTTATTTATCAAGCTTCAATTTACCCAAATTATGCATTTTTCCCCACTCTAATATTAATTAGAGGGCTGCTCAGGAACCCACTCTTCCAATGGCTCAAAATGGTCTTCTAAATCCAGTCTTACATAATCAGGAACAATTTATACCCATTTGTTCTCATGCCACCATTTTCCTTTAGCTTAAATAGCTCTTTCTTCTCCATGTGTTTACCTCCCTACAACTGTTTAGGCTGTTTATCACATCTCTATTTACTACTTTAATTAGAAATAGCAACCCTGATTTCTTCCTTTTTCTTTTCTTTATAAAATAAAAGATTGATTATCAGATATTTGATACCATCAATTTTCTTTCTTTTTTTTTGTGTTAATTTTAAATGGTATCAATTTATTTAACTTGCTGCTCCTACGGAAAAAGAATTTTATGCCTAATTGGTTGCATTTTCATAGCTACACAAAGGGGACATTGCATAAAGGCAAAGCAATTGGATTCCCTGTCAAAACAAATTAGAAAGTGTATTTTTGATTCTTGTTAGGGTAACAAAAATACTTGATTCCTTTGCAAACTGTATAATCATTTGACCTATTTATGACCTCAGGTGTGCTTGGTTCACCTCCAAAGACCAAATGAAGTGATAACTGTAGCCAGTCAATAATCCAGGAGTTAGCTGGCCCCAGAGACATTAATATTAGTGTCCTATGGGTGATGTCTAAATTAGATGGCAGTCAGGTATGTGTACACTAGAGTGGTCATTAGAGTGGGCAGATGTGCACAGCTAATGGCTTACAGTGGGGATTGCTGCAGGGGGAATGTCTTGAGAAAAAAGTGAGCTAATATAAGACAATAAGCTATACAAAAGGGTCTTTTTCTGTGAGCTGTGACAAATATTTCCAACATACAGACTTGTTATGATTCATTGATGGACAAAATATGTGAATTATTAATTTAACATAAAAGGTGAAACTAATCTGAGTGCATAAACAATGACCAGCAATACCATACAAAGTCAGCTTTTAATTCTAAATATGTAGAAACACAGCTAAACTAGGAATGCAACACAGACCCCCATGCACAACAGAATAAAACTCTACACATGTAAGCAAAAAATGTCTATGATCTCCTTGCGGCATTGAGAGCTAACCAGCATTACTCCCAGACGACAGAGAAAACTAAGTGCACCAGTGACCTATGTACCAGCATCTATGCAAATCTCAGGCAGATGCAGAGATTTATACACACTTTACACACCCCTAAGGAAATACCCATTTTATATCACTGGTGGAGCAGATGTATTTTCCTCTGTGAAATGTGCATAGAATGTGATCAGAACAAAGTGTCTAATGTATTCAAAACAAGCACACACCATCCCTTAACTTTACCAGTAAATTGGGATAGAGAGCAATGTCATATCTGAACTAATTAGAGGGTTTATTGTATGCTATGACTATACATTTGTATGAGTGCTGTAGAAGATTTCTGTGTCATTCCAACTGCACTGCAAATTCTTATCCAGGCAAAAATAACTTTTATATTGATTGCAATTGGCATTGTGATGAAAAAGCTGTCAGTGAGAGGTATTACAATCCCTTGAAAATTTTGATGTGGATATCTACTCTTTCCTCCTGCTCCTCTCCCCCTTCCCTCTTTTAACTTTGTGGATATGAAAGATAGAAAAGTGAAAAAACTCTGGGCAAAAGTCATTCCCAAACAGAGCCTTGTAGGGCAACGAGCCCAATCTTCTGAACATTTTGCAAAAGGAAAGTATTATGCTGCAAAATTTGAACTGATACTTTTTATTGTTTTGGTGTCACACCATCAGAGTACAAGAACATTATGCAGTTATTGTCTGCGTAATCCTAAACAGTATGAAATGAGATGTGTATTTGAAATGTCAAGGCATTTGAATGTATCTTGTGCCATGGTCATGGACAATTATGTAAGGATCCATGAATAAAACATTTTTAGTACATAAACAGAGTAGAAACATAAGAAAAAACAGAACAAAGTGAGCAATAATGCATCAAGAAGGAAATTAATCTCTTAATCTTTTTCTAACTTTGGATCATAGCACTCCAAGTAAAGCAGAATTACTCATAGTAATGTCCAGAGAAATACATAATTTACAACCTATCCACTGTGAAGATTTTAATCCTCATTTTTTTTGTGAACCTTACAGATGGGGAAATTATTGTCAGCCTTTCTAAGCCTTTGATACTTCAGAGACAAGATCCAAAAAGGGGCGCATTAGTGTCCATAGATTTAAATGCAGGATTATCAAGATATTAGTGTTGAATTCAGGACAATGAAAGCCAGCCTCACAAAGCAAACAAATGGCTCATCCTGCTTCTGCCATCAGCTGGCAATAACATTGCAAGAAGACCATTTGTTCCAAGGAACTTAGAGCTCACATACTGGCACAGATATTTGTCAGCCTAATGAAAGCCTTGGAGAAGGGAAGATACAATTTGGAAATGATTTAGGTAGCTGAGTTATTGAGGGGTTAAATATAATACAATTATTTCAATGTGCCAAATGATATGGCAACTGATTTTGAAATATGAATTTTTAATGATAAATGAGTTCCTGTGATTATTCAGGATATTATTGCTCAATGCTAGTGAGGCAGGTTTTGGTGCTTGTTAACTGAAAACCCAAGATCTGTCAGAAGCAGGGTACTAAGAAGATCATTTGTACTGACTAATGAAAATGAAGTGTTCTGGTTCCAGAACTGATTCTTCTTAGTATTGTTTTGCAACTAGTGAAGCGATATGAGGGACATCTAACATAAAGACTGTATTTCAAGACTCTTACTGAGAACAACCAGGCCCTTCTCAAAAGTGCAGACCTTTCCTATTTTTGAACTAAAAATTAAGCTTTATTTTGCTGGTTGGGCTTTATTTAGATAAGCATCTGGAGATGCAGTAACTACAAACTGCATATTCCGCTGGTTCATACGTTGGCATTGGTCCAGCAGGTGAGCGGAGCTACAGGGAGCTCCACATCTGAGAATCCTCAACCCAAGCTCTATCTGACTGAGTTGAAATGGTTTTAAAGTTTTAAGAGCTTATGATTCTCCAAACTGTTTTCATTAATTTAATGTAGCCTTAAGAAATGTAATTTCCTGGGCACAGGCATGAGTTTAGTGCTGTAGAAACTGTGACTGCAGGTAAAACCAGGAAGGCTTAATTAGTTGATCAGATTTGTTATGGATATTTACCATCTTTGAGAAATTCCAGGATCTGGAAAAATAACTAAGCTGGTTTGAGAAATACAAAGAGGGAATCTGAGTGTTTTCCACTTAAGGGAAATTGTGAAGATTTTTGTTGAGAAAGAATAGAAAGATTTCATTTAAAAATTGGAGATCTTGTGATCATAGTTGGGTACAAAGGCTAGGTGTCTCCCTACAAGTAAGAAGCCAGTTTTGAAAGACTCTTGAGTTCTGTGCATTTACATGGACTGTTTTTCTACATTTTTTGATAGTGACACTCTCTATCTTAGAACTTTTACCTGCTCTCAAAATGGACATAACACTAAGGATAGTCAAATAAACTGGACTGATGGCGCAGTGTCTTCACGTGCAGAGCTCCTGTGGTGAAGAGGTGTAAGAGAAAACTGACAATGGGTTGAAAGAAAGAAAAACTGATTTCTTGAGAAATCAGAATTTCTGATAGAGGAGGAGGTGTAGTTTTAAAGTTTGAGCACGGACAAAGAAGTATTATTAACTTTCACCTTCTTCTCCATTTAAAATTTTTTGGCAGTTACGTTTTGCCTATTTCCAAAAGTCCACCAGCTTGTATTTTACCTGGTCATTATTTGAGTCGAGAAGCAGTGCTGACTGAACATTTGTCTGCTTTAGCAATAAGAACAAGGTGAACCCTACATGCTGCTGTTTCTTTGGGAAATAGTTTTAGTTTAGCACCAACCATTTCTAGGTTGCAGCAAAATTTTAACATCGCTTTTCCCAAAAACCCTTTAGATTCCTTGTATGTGTGTGACAAACAGGAGAGACACAGTGCCTGAGAGGAAAGCATGAACCACAGCTGAGGGGAATAGTTGGGGCAGGGTGGTTGAGGGTGCTGCTCAGCTCTGGTTCCTTGGAGATGGAGATAGCTGTGGCAGAGGTACAGGATGCGAGAGGGCTCTTTTCTCCAGCAGGCCTGGCTGGTCGTAGCCCAGGGGAAATGGTGACGCTCATCTTTCACTTTGCTGGCTGTGGGTTGGAGCTGATGAAAACATCAAATGACAAGAAGAAAAAGCACAGAAATAAAAAGAGAATGGTGGAAAGAAGAGGCAAGCATACCAAGAGGCAGGATCTCCTGGTGGAGCAGGAGGTGAGAGGGTAAGCCCATGTCTGTGAGCTCTTCAGTAGCCTTCCTTGGCCTGCAAGACCTCTGCAGATAAAAGGAGCTTGCTGTTCTGTGCTGGAAGCTACAAAAACTTTCCAAGGTTTCATTTTCTACTGGAAAAAAATGAGAGAGATGTATATGTGTGTGCCTGTGAAAGGTGTTTATGGCTCTTTGTCTGCCTGCAAGAAGCTCACCTTTATCCATGTGCGATACCAGGCTACTGACTGAGAACTTTGACCATGTGGCTGTGTCTCCTTCACAGGAGTATTTCAAGGAGTATTTCACTTCAAGGAGTATTTCACACTTCTGAATATTCAGCCTATTTTATAGAGATTGAAGCGTCTCCAGAGAGGAAAGCAAAGACACTCGGTTCTCAGAGCCATTCCTGAAAAATTCAGCCCTAAGGCTCTTTTAAGGAATGGTCTTTTTTCTGAGTCAGGCAGAGCAGGTCTGGAAGCTGGAGTTTTGCTCAATTCATGATGTCCCCATTATAAACATAGACCCAACATAATTTTTTAAGTCTGACCAGTTTGACCTGCTACTGAAAAAGATTTTCTGACAGAAGTTTGCTGAGACTCTGATAAACTCCATGGAAAGTTTCTCTGTAGATGAAGTGTTTTCCAACTGTTTTGCCAGAAAAC
Source organism: Pipra filicauda (assembly GCF_003945595.2). Taxonomy (NCBI): domain Eukaryota; kingdom Metazoa; phylum Chordata; class Aves; order Passeriformes; family Pipridae; genus Pipra; species Pipra filicauda. The sequence continues at coordinate 37,302 of NW_024104321.1, forward strand.
TTCCAGTTAAATTTTGCAGAAATGCATCCTGTGCTGGGGGATTACAAGGGGACGATTGCAGATTTGTACATATGAAGCCAAAGCAAAGACTGGATTCAGAGCCTATGAAACCAAAAAGGGTTTTCCCTTCAACCTGTCTTTCCCTCAGTGGGTCTTTCAGTACACTCATGCAACACCAGCTTGGTGGGAACCCAGAAATCCCATTTGCTCTTTAAATGAGTCAAATAAATTAGCAGTTTATCTCAACTAACTGCCTTTTAAACTTGTCAACTGTTTGCAATCCCGAGGGCAGCTTCATAGATACTGATCACACTGGACAAGAGACAGCGAAGTTGGGATGATAAACAACTAATGCCAAATGGATCACCTAGCTCAACTTGTCAGTGATTTCAGCCTTGAGGATGAATATTTTTGCTGCAAGTGCATCAGCTCCTGTGGGAAGAGTTTTATTCTCACATTATCCACCTGAGACCTTCGAAAATCAAAATTCTCCAGAGACGTTATAACAACCCACAAGGATGTTGTGGAGGAGAAAGACTATAAGGTCTGAGAGGAACTATTTTACTATTGTATACTCCTTTTTCTCTTCTGTGGCTGCAACCTGGACTCACAGTGCCAGTGCTGGGGAATGGACCATGGGGCTGCAGGGTCTGAGGTGCTGCTTGACCCCACTGACCAAAGGGGGCTCAGCCAGAAGAGTGGGAGCCAATAGTTGTCTCTACAGGTGGCTTTCCATACTGTGGAAACTTCAGCACGTGGCCTGTGTGAGCACTGTTGTGCGCCTTGACACCAAACTAGATGCAAACACAGTGTTTGGAGTACATGCACAGCTTTACCTTCTGCTTTGTCCCATCTTTGCATTAGGAATGAGAATGAAGGAATTGAGCTCTCTGACTCAGGCTTGAATTTATGATCTAACACCAGCTTCTTCTCTGTTTCTCTTCTAATTAGTCTCACAGAGAGGTGCTGTAATTGTTTAGAGGATCCTGGAGGGGATAACAGTGTGCATATGCCTTTTGCCCAAAGTATAGGGGAAAAAACCCTCCTGTATTCGCATTCCTGGAAACATTGTGTGAATAATTCTTTTATTGGTGTTTGGACACAAATGATCTTTTGAAGCTTAGAACATGCAAGGCTATTGCCACTTGTTTTCTTTGGGGTCTGTGGACAAAGAATGACAGGGTAACTGAAGAGAGGGCATTTGGAGCTGAAGGCAGTCCAGGGACTTCTGGGAGTGTGTTGGTACAAGGAGCTCTTCCCATGACAGTTCTGTACCTTTTATCTGTTTTCACCACAATTACAGAGGATCTGCAGGGACTTTAAAAATTCCCTTTTAGGCTTGATTTGGGGAGCCCTCTGATTGCAGAATTGATTTCTACCTTTCTAAAATTTCTGTCTGATCATCCCATTAGTTGAAGTGGGTGGAAGATGTGAAATGGGTAGCTACAGAAAACTAGGCAAACCTTGTTATGTTTTGCTTCCTCTGATCACTCATTTTGCACCCTCTGTGTGCACACAGCCTTTACACTAGCCAGTAGCAATCTTAAAAGTGACAATATTAATTCAGGTCACAACCTAACAAAACATCTATAAACATTCCTATCTTCTGGCAAGTGAGTAGCCCTTTGAACATCAGGAGATTTATCACCTTGCTGGTTTTGTGAAAAAGAGAGTTTCCATGTGTCTCAGCAGATATGAGTGATTAAATAAACTAATAAGAGATGACCAGTTCCGAAATGTTTTTTGTTTTTCCAACTCAGTAAAAGATCATAAAATCATAGTCATTTGGGTTAGAAGGGACCATTTAAGGTCATCTAGTCCAACCTCCCAGCAATGAACCAGGACATCTTCAACTAGACGTTGCTCGGATACATCTATCGATTTGATTTTTATGTTTTAAACTTACTAGGAATCAATATAAAATATTATATATATTTATATTAAATAGCTTCATTTTACACACTTTAAAAATAAACCTAAAGGGAGTGTTTGGATCAATATTTCCATATGAATTTCATTAGTCATGGAAACCAATTAGTTCCTAACAGTATCTGTAATACAGATGCTTTCCACTGGGAACTTTGATGAAATTTAGCTCATTTCTCATAGGTCCCTCGACACCCATGAGAACAGAAATATCTTTCCGTACCACTACTGGCCCTGAGTGGCAAGGTCATGATGAAAGTTGCCACCTCCTGCTTTGTCCTTTGTTTCATGAAAAGGAATGAAGGAATAAAGATTCAAACCTCTGGATTTTGCAGTCTCTGGAAACGTACTGTTTTCCCATTATCATGGGCTGTAAATAGAATACAATTTACTAAAACAAAACGATATTAAACATAAATACATTTACAGCCATGGTTTCCTCAGAAACCAGATTTATTGGAAATTGTGATTGACTGACGACCTTGTTTATTTTCTATAGTGCTTTTTGAGCTTCTTTTTTTAGCACTTGTATGTTTTTATTTGAACTACAAATAATTTCTTGCCAATTATGCTGATGAAGTGTGAAGCTCATTCACAATTCCTCTTTCAGATTCCAGTTCAGTACACAATAATCTTCAGACTACCTACGGCTGGATTGTCAAGGTAGAAGTAGGTTATTTGCTGCTTACATGATTTGACCTACATTAGAAGGAGAAAAGAATAATCTCTCCCCCTTTGTTGGTTCCATAATCTGTATTTAACAAATGTGCGAAATTCATCTTTAAGGAAAGAATTTTGCATCTCAGGCTAAATAGTATCATCATAACTTCAGTTAACTGACTTCACTGCAGATGTAAGAGGAAATAATGTAGTCTAGTATTGGCAAAAACATGTTTTGATTTGAAATTTGTGTGTGCACATATGTCCTTCAGAGAAGCTGATTCAAAAGAAAAAGGTGAACACTAGTTAGCTACCTGAAGGATAGGGAATTCCCTTGGGCTGATAGAAGCCATGCTTTGAGCACTGCAGACTGGAAAAAGACTTAAAACACAAGTCTCTTACTATTCAAGCAAATGCTTTAACCATGCCTAAGGTGACTGGTGCTGGCACTTCTTACTGCAGCATGTTTTTCAGTGGATGTGCCCAGGGCTGGTGTGTTCAGAAATGAACCCAGAGTTGCTGCTGTTGCTGCTGCTGCTGCTGCTCTGCTCTGTGTCAGGTGTGGTCTGTTTTCCCAAGAGAGAGGAAACCATGGTACCTCTTGTACCATCTCACTAAATTACGGCAGTACTTAGGCAGGATGTAGGAATGAGGCTGTTCAGATGCTGTTCTCCTGAGTAAGAGCAAATGTCTGTGTTTAGGGGTCTGGTTCAGAAAAAATATTTTTTAAAAAGTGTGGACAGGGCTAGAAAGCATTGGAATGCTAGACTTTTTAATCACCTTCCCAGACTTGGGGCTGCTTGGGTCCCAATCTTAGCTGAGAGTTTATTCTTTTTTATCTACACTCTACAACTGTTAGTTATTGCACTTGGCTTTGTGCAGTGGCATTACGTTTACACTATGAACTGTCTGAGAATAACCCTCTGGTAAAAAGCTGTTCTCACTACCAGTAAAGTTACTCTTGGTGGATGTTGTTGTGACTGAGGTCAAAATTTATCCTTTGGGAATTTAGAAGCAGACTTGTTTTGCAGCGAAATTCAGAGTCAGTTTGTACTCTGGAAGCTCAGAAGCTGGTGTAGAGTTGGTGCTTTAGCAATCAGGGGTTTTTTGGCTGGTAACCAGCCAGTTAACTTAGCTCTAATAAAGCATATGAAACAGTTTTTGCTGAAGTTCAGGTTACAATTGTCTTTGAATAGTATTTAACTTCAAAGACAACCCCCCTACAACTGCAGACTAAGGTACTCCTCAGCATCAGTATGAGAAAATTGGTCTCTATTATTACTCTGAGTGTGATTCTGAGACAGGAATAATTCAAGAAGAAAAGAAAATAATTAAACCTCCTAAAATTGCAGTTCCACTCTCTCAGTCATATCATGCCTTGTATGATTTTTCTGGATTTTTACCTGACAAATGAAGCTACCTGATCTGCTAAGGGGTTAATCAGTTTGGTTTCTTAACAATTCTTAACCACAATGAAAACATTTTAGCACCTAAGAGGAGAGATTGGGGGTGAAAAATGGAAGATACATGATTTATCACTCCCCTCACAAATAAAATTTATTCATTGCATCCACCAGCCATCACACAGATGGTCAGAAAATTGGCTTTGTGTAGGGATGTGGATTCAGGCATGAATATTAATATGAGACAGATGTAAACGCATATTAATATGCACTTGCTTTGCATGGACTGACATTACAATATTTTCATTAAAGAAACCGCATTTGAAATGGAAAGTATAGGTCACCTTTTTAAAACATAGAATACTAGGGTACAATGTATTTACACCTTCCTGGAACAACAGAAACAATGGAATAAATTTAAAAAAAAAAAGATAAGTGTGTGACTTTTCTTGTAGAAAAATATGTTGGATGCAGCATAATAATTAATAAATCAGGAAAACATCTCTGTGGTTAAAACACATTTCCTCCTTTTTGCCTGGCTTGTTACACCAGCAGTAATGCACATCGTAACGTAGGGGTGATAGATACCAGCTTTCAGATCAGCATACGATGAAGTTAGGCTAAGTTAGGTAGACTTACTAAACTCATTCTGTCTCAAAATGCACCATTCAATATGTTGTTTTTCCAATGGCAGCGGTGCATAAAACACATAAGATTTATGAAGATACAGTGCTTCATGTGGGGTTTTTTTTGTAAGGGACAGCATTGGTGTTCACAGCAGTGTTCACATCTGTGCACTGTTAGTATTTGCTCATGGTAGCACCATGCCTTTGCCCAAAGAGAAACACAGTGTCATTGTATATGTCATATTATAAAAGACAATTTCACAGATATTTACTAAGCATTTCTTGCAAAGGTTCTGCAACAGAAATATAATTTCAAAAGAGAAATGAGATCAACTTTTTTCTGATATGAAACATTTAGGTGCTTTCTAACTGGTAACACTTGAGCATTTGAGTAAACAGTTTAATAGCTATAAATATTTGTGAGGAAAGGTTGTCGAAGTTAAGATGAAAGGTGTCAACAGGCTGTCCAGTGTCTTGTCAGATCCCATACAGCCTTTGAACGCAACTGTGGCGTTATACATCTGTGGAAGTACCTGGACTGCCCTCTGCTTGCATTGCAAAGCCCTCTGCATCCTGCACATGCAGTTGTGATCTCAGGGAGCTGACTCACTCTTCTGTAACAGTGTAACTTAAAGATGGCACAAGTGCTGGTGCAAGCAAGGTGGAGTTTTTGTCCATGTTCAGTCCTGTGGCAAACAATGAAAACTCTGTGTATAAGGTGGAGATAATAATTAGACTGTTGTAAATTGCTTTGAGGAATGAACCCCACAGTATGTTATCAACCAAGCCCCACTGCTTGCTAAATGCAAGATGGAGCACAGAAACCGTACCCTATGCGTTCTTTGTGCTCAGTGCATGGCAGAGGAGCCCCGTGCTCTGCTCTGGATGTGGCACCTGCCCCTCTGTGGGAAGGGGCTTTGAAAAAACCTCTGTAAAGGCATCTGTGACACTTTTGTGCTGCCTGCACATTGCCCTGTGCGGGAGGCATTTTTTGGTAGGTTTTTAGAGCAACCAACCATCCCAGTCGGTACAACAAGAGGGTAGTATCTAGTGCCCCAGTGTATTTTGGAAGCCTCTGTGAAAATGGTAGCCTGGTAGCTCTTCATGCTGCCAGATGCCAACAGAGCCTTTTTGTAGTTCTCATAGCCGATGCTGGGTAAATAAATGTGGACTCTGTGACCTTTGCTCCAGCCCTCCTGGGTGCTTGAAAGAGTCCGAGGCTCCTCTGCATGTGTTTGTGCACATGTATGTCAGTTTAATGTTGGGAAGGGAGAAGGAAAGCTTATATTTGCTTTAGTTCCCCTCCTCCCCCTTTTTCAACTTCCTAAGTTTCAGAAAGTTTTACACAGAAGACTGCTCTGTAGCTCCTGGGGGCATGCTGCCCTTGTTTTCCCTGTGGCTGACTGGCTCCCACTCAGCTGTCAGTCAAATGGAGCATCTTCAGGAAGGCAATGCAGTGGGGACCCAGCTCCTGGCTCATTATACGCTTCTGTCAATAGAAGACAAGAGATCTCATTCACATAACGTATTTTGTATCACAGGTAACTTCCTCAAATTCCCAGTCATAAATCTTAGTAATTCAATATTCTGTGGTCTGGCAAGCTAACAGTGGTTTCAGCAAGTCTGGCAGCTCCCAGCAATGCTTTTCTCTCATGACTTTCCTCTCCAATCCCATATTCAATGTGTCTTTTTTCTCTTTCTCTCTTCATTTTTTCCCCCTCACAAAATCCCAGAGAACCGGTATCTTATTCAGCAAGTTTCTTCAGAAATTATTTTAAATGGAAAAGTATAGACTAAAAAAAAAGTTGGGGTTTTTTTAAGTTATAATATTTTGTTGAAACATATGTTTCAAAAATATGAAAATATGTTGTTGAAACAATCCTAGTTTATTTCTGTCTCAAATCAGCTGAGCATTCAATTGGATCTCCCTGGAACATCTGGGGAAGTTGTCATCAGGGAGCCTGATTCCTTGTGTCTCACACATGGCAAGACTATGGCCAGGTATACTGTCACAAAATAAGGACTATCTCCCCTTGTTGGCATTGTTTGCTTTCTGAAAGTGTTCAGTATTCACATTTCCTATTCTATTCAGGATAGAATGAACCATGGAAAGTGCTAGTTTTCACTTGAGTGTAGCACTGGCTACTAGCTGGGCAAAGGAAGGTAGGCTGGAAAGCTTAATATTGATGACTTGTCATCTTGAGAGGTATATTTCATACAGTTAAATGTGTTCTGATGTTTTGAAAACAAAAGATAAGAGTGTGGTATGTCTAGGTTGTGGTACTTGTGGTGCTCCTCCGGGAAAAAAAAGAAGCTCGCTGAAGGCCAAAAATAAAGTCTTCTTGTAAATTAGATTTTTTTTTTTATATTTTTCTCTATTTACTTTTCATTAGTAGACAATCAGTGAAGAATAGAAGAGAGCTGGGATCTGCATCTGCATTTGATTGCTTGTTTTGCTTTTTACACTACATGAAGAGTTCCTGTCAATTATTTTCAGGACAATGGTGCTGGAAGTTCCTTTGGCTGCATTGGATCAGACTGCAATTATCCTCATCGAGATATTTTCTTTCTGTCCCAGCAACAGTTAAGAGAAGTAGGGACTGCAGCATTCACCTCCATCCGGAGTGGCTGTTCAGGCTCTTCTAGGCAGTCTGTTGGCTTTGCCCCTGACTGAGTAACTTTATTTTGTTCTATTCAATCCCCTGCATATCTTTCAGCTTCTGTTCCTTGTGCCAGTTGCTGTTTCCTCCTCATATGCTGTTCTTTGGAGTATTAAGAAGTCATACTCTGTTTTTCCATTTGTGGAAAATACAGATTTTTACAAACAGCATCATTGTGAGCAATGTCTTGGGGAGCTTATGGGTGTCAATGACTCCTTAATATCTTAGTGAAAGCCAAAGATCCTGATGGGGTTGTCACCGGCCATCAGAGAACACATACCTCAATGCCAGGTTCTGTGGGGCTCTGCATTGCTTCCCTCTGGATACTCAGTGCAATGTGATGGCAAGATAGGGCACTTCTCCAGATCTTTAGCCTTTTCTTCTATTTTATTGCCTTGAAATTACTCTTAAGCCAGTTAAGCATAAATAAAATATGAACACCATCCAAAACAGGGAGCATTCTTAAAAGTGTTTATAATACATTGGTGTGCAATTAAAAACATGAAACTGTGATAAGCTTACCTCTGTGGGGTTTAGGTGGGAATAGTTTCCCTACAAGTGAGCCCCTGTGTGGTGTCTGGCACCAGGGATCAATGCCAGGGTCTGCCTTACACCACGTGGATGCTGCCAAGCACTATTAGTCAGAGTCTGGGCCCCTCACCTCCAGGCATTGCTCTTTAGTCCATTAGTAGGATCAGGATGAATAATTTCTCACCCAGACTCATTTCTTTCTGAGAAGACAGACAAACAATTTCTCCTAGTTAATGCAGCTGCTGTTTCCCTACCTGAGATGTGAAGACGTGGTCCCTGTTGCTTAACTGATCACAACCACTCTCTGAGTCAGTGAGAGTAAAACTTGCTTCCCTTGCTCCTCTTCTTATCCTCCTGGGCAGTAATAGATAAGTTTTGATATAAAATATGACTTTCATTACGCTTAACTCCATCTGTACTTCATCAGACACACTCTTACAAATGTCTAATTGTTGTGTAGTCATTTCATGGTGAAATAGTCTTGAGATGATTTGACCTCAACACTTTTTTTTGTTGACAGATACTGAAATAACCATGTATTTGTGGTTCAAATCACTCAGGATTGTTTTCTGTCTGCATTGGATTTGCGAGGACAGATGGCTTCCAACGTCTAGAGCTCAATCCAAGTTAAAACTGGAGAGGAAAGTGGTTTGATTCTTTGCAGGAATTACTGTCTAAACAAAACCTGACTTCAACAGATTTCTATGCAAAGCCCTTTGATTCCTATTTTCCATCTGTGAGAAATTTGGGTTGTTATTGTTGGATTTGTATCTTTCCTTTGATAAACATATTAAAACATGGTTCAAAATAGCTTTTTATCTTCTGAAAGATATACTGTGAATGAAATCCCCTCTGACTCATATGGATTTGGAAGTAGTTTTCTTGCTTTTATTATACTTGCACAAGGTTTTCATAATTCTTTGCTTGTGGCTTTGCTCACAATGCTAATGCAGAGTTTGTGTTTGGCTCAGGAAGCAGCTGTAAAAGGGACTTCAGTACCTGGAGATATTAATACTACCCTCATCTTGACACTTTCTCAATTTTTTGCCTTTGATTACTACCTCCACTAGAGTGAAATTTGGAGTCTTGGCAGTCCGTATTGGGAGGAATGCTGAATACCACGCTTCTAAGGTCAGGCTTGAGAGTGTTCTCATGATCCTTTTGCTTTCTCAGCGTAGGACTTAACTCCCAGACAGTGAGAACTCAATGTTTTCAATCTTTAATCTTCTGGTTTTGCATATTCTCTCATCAAGCAACCCAGAGCTGCAGAAAGAGACATCACAGTTGTCAAGAGCTTATTGTCCATGTGGTGATGGCCAGTCATAGTTACATTGTTCTTCCCAGAGTAGCTTGGATGACCTAAGATGGTTATAGGCAAAATAAGGAACACTTCAACTCTGATTCACGCTGGCTTGAGCTGTAGTCATCTGTTCCTAGCTATTTCTGTGTGAAAATATCCCACTTTTTAACCTCTTTACTGCTATTATTTCCAGAAGGACTAGGGGGTGTTGGTCAGTGAAGAAGCTGGACGTGACCTGACTCTGTGTGCTCGGAGCCCATAAAGCCAACTGCATCCTGTGCTGCGTCACAAGAAGTGTGGCCAGCGAGTCAAGGGAGGTTCTCCCACTTTGCTCTGCCCTCATGAGACCCCACCTGGAGTACTGTGTCCAGCTCTGGAGTCCCCAACAGAAGAAGGACATTGACCTGTTGGAGCAGGTACAGAGGAAGGCCATCAAGATGATCAGAGTGCTAGAGCACCTCTCACTCTGAAGACAGTCTGAGAGAGCTTGGGTTGTTCAGCCTGGAGAAGAGAAGGCTCCAGGTAGATCTTACAGCAGCCTTCCATTTCTTGAATTGGGCCTACAAGAAGGCTGGAAAGGGACTTTTGACAAGGGCCTGTAGAAATGGGACAAGGGGTAATGGCTTTAAACTAAAATATGGTAGGTTTAGATTAGACATTAGAAAGAAATTATCTGTCATCTCTGTAGTCGATGAGTCCATCAATCTGAACTGTTGGTCTCTAGTTGACAATGTTTGACTGGGGCAGCTGTTGGCATCCAGCTTCTTGAAGCAAGCAGGACCTCTCTGCAGCAACAGCTGCCCCTCACTGCTGCACCATTGTGCCAGATTTGGGCAGTGTGACTGGGTGCTGGGGGATTTTTGTTCTCTGAAAGCCCCTATCAATCAGCAGGCTGCTCTTTTACACCCATTTTCCTAAGGCTGTCTCTCTGGCTGAGGAAGGCAAAATGTGGCAATCATTTTCTTCTCTGTGTTTGTCCTTCTGGATGTGATTTTGATAAGACAGGGGATAATAGTTTTAAACTAAAAGAAGGTAGATTCAGACTAGATATAAGGAAGATATTTTTCACGATGAGGGTGGCACAGGTTGCCTAGAGAGGTGGTATGGAAACATTCAAGGCTAGGTTAGACTGGATTCTGAGCAAACTGATCTAGTTGAAGATTTCCCTGCCCATGGCAGGGGGGTTGGCTAGATGACCTTGAGAGATCCCTTCCAACCCAAATTATTCTATGATTGTTTGATTCTATGACAATTGTTCTACGACTTTCTTTCAGTCTTCCTTCCCAGACTATGGCATTGGGACACTAGAGTTGAAACTCCTACTGTATTTTCTTGATCCAAAGAGCAGCATTCCTTTCTTCAGCAAATAAGAATACAACACTAAAACAACTATTTTAGCAGACAATATTTTACTTCCAAGATATTTTGACCCATATCAAATACTGAATAGTTACCCACTGGAAAGGTGAATTTCTCACCCATCTCCTTTACTGAAAATCAGAAAGTCCCCCAAAGCAATTGCCTCTCCCTGGTGTAGGCAAGGCAACCTTGGCATGGAGAGGATGAAACGCTGCCAGTGCAGCCCAAAAATCAGCCTCGAGATTCTACTGGGCTTGATGAGGTTACACAATATCAATAGATCCTCCAGGTTGTTTACTGTCTTGCTAAATTTGGGGTTGGGAATCAGAATCAAACCAAAGCTCTGCAGTTTTCCTCTTGCTAAACTTTTGGTTGGTGTCGACACCCTGTGTATTTTTGCTTCAGTTAATGGGTTATTTCTGTTGCCCAGGGAGGATTAATTGTACCATGATCATTTTGCAGTTATATGCCATGGATATTAATCAGTCTGAGTCTGGAGAAAGATGAGTATTGATCTGTGCTATTCGCTAGAAGTATGCTGCTACATTTTTGCCCAAGAGCTCCCTTGTGAAATATAATTTGGTTGTGCAAGCTTGAAATGAAAATTCAGTCACAAGAAGAGCTAATTAAAATAATTACTTGCTACTATTTTAATAGTAATTCACTTTTCAGTCATTCATATTTCTGCATGCCTTCCCGTGATGACTGTAGGCCCACAAAATGAGGCAATGAGGTGGACTGGAAGAGCATGTGGCTGAGCACAGTGGAAGAGGCAGGTTACTGCAGGCTGAGCACCCATCCATGCCTGCATGGCAGAAGTGCACGGGACTTTGATTGAGTTCTTGGGCAGTATGATGCAAATCTGCATTCCCCCGTATGCTCCATGCCCATAGCCCAAGGGTCCATTCTCCCCATCTACCATCAGGGAGCAGCTCCAGCTTCTGTCTTGGGCACCTCTGTTGGGTGGCAGAGACTGGTGGAGCTGCTGTAGGACCCAGGCCCGCTGCCTTTCTACTGAGGCTCCCCATGACCTTCCTGTGAGTGAAAGGGAGCCTTATTGCAGAAAAAACATGCTAATGATGTGACTAAGGCCACTAACAGTTATTGCAAAGGCAACAGTAAAGCTATGAGCTGTTGGGCACAGCTTTTGGGCAACACCAATCTGGACTAATTTAAAAAAAAGAACCTGTCTCATGGTTTCTCTCTCTCCCTTTACATTCCTTTTTTTGTTTTTCCATTTTTTTTTTTAATCTTAAACTCTTTAGAGCCTATTTTCTGGTCTTTAGTTTTAGACAGATGAACAACAGAGCTTTATAAGATGATTGTGTTCAGATGTACATCTGCAGCAATAATTGGGATACACAAGGACAAGGGATGGTGTCACTATAACATTTCACAATCAATGTTGGAATGAAACCACAAATAGAAACCACATTCTGTTGTTAATTGTTTGAACCCATAAACCCTGTAAAAATCAAAGACATAAGAACAACAAAATAGCATGATGCTGATGAAAGGCATGAAAGTTTTGGGACCAGATTCTTGTACCCAGATTCACATCAGCTCATACACAGGTCTTGTGAACCAGGCTAAGACTTAAAGTCTTCTTTTCAGTCTTTTGCAAGCAGTGGTACAGGGGGAAATGGGGATGACCTGAATGCTTCTGGAATACAGGCACTTCCTACACTCTATTCTTCCCTTTCTTTCCCCCTCCATTCTTTTTCATGCCCCTTCTCTCATCAGGCACCTCCCATGGTAGACTTTGTTATGATTCACCCAGGCTTTTCCCTAAACCACTTTATTCTCCCAAGGAAGCAGCATTATGGAGGTTTACATCTTGCCAGGCAGCTTTGGTTTACCCTCATTAGACCTCAGCAGAAATCCAGGTCTAACAGGAAAGTTATTGTATTTATTACCAAAAAAAAAAAAAGGTTTTGTACAGCAACTTCCACAAATTCTAAAACTTCAAAACCTCTTAGCTTAAAGGATGTGGACTTTTCCAGTAAAACTTCACAAATTCAGTCACAAATATTCCCTGTGATTGTCTGTTCAAATTAAAAAAATTATACCCTTTGATAGGAAAAAAGAGTTATTAAAAGATTATAGTCATTCCTCGGTAATGGATTGCTCTAATTTTGACATTTTTCTTTAGAGAGAAAAATAGATAATTCACCTTTTGTTCAGCATAGCCTGAAGTCACCTGAACATGGTCCTGCTTTTCCTATTCTGACTATAAGGGTGAAAACAAAAGGTGCAGGAACAACAAAGCATCATAGGAGCTGATATGTTTTACACTGAGACAGATTTTCTGTCAGTCATGGGTAGGAAAAGGAGATGAATTTTAACTGTTCTGCACAAATAGGAGTAAAACTGGTCTCAAGGCTGAAACAGCCTTGACTAGTATTGATGAATCTACTACAACAAGGATAAGAACATATACTCTTGATCCAACCCTCATCTGAAACCTTTTCTGGAGATCATGGTATATACACACACATGTATACAGGACAGCATGTGATAGGTGTTATAGAATTTGATTATCACACGGAATTACAGAATATGCCGAGTTGGAAGGGACCCACAAGGATCATTGAGTCCAACTTCTGGCCCTGCATAGGACCATCCCCAAGAGTTGCACCATGTGCCCAAGAATATCATCCAAACACTTCTTGTACTCTGTCAGGCTTGGTGCTGTGACCACTTCCCTAGGAAACCTGTTACAGTGCCCAAACACCCTCTGGGTGAAGAACTTCTTTCTATTATCCAACCTAAACCTCCCCTGACACAACTTCAAGCAATTCCCTCGGGTTCTGTCACTGGTCACCACAGAGAAGAGATCAGTGCCTGCCGCTCCTCTTCCTCTTAAGAGGAAGTTGTAACTGCAGTGAGGTCTCCCCTCAGTCTCCTCTTCTCCAGGCTGAATAATCCAAGTGACCTCAGCCACTCCTCATACGGAGGAGTACCATCTTCATTCCCCTCCTTTGGACACTCTCTAAGAGCTTAATGTCTTTTTTATATTGTGGTGCCCAAAACTGCCACAATATTCAAGGTGAGGCCACCCCAGTGCAGAGCAGAGCAAGACAATCCCCTCCCTCGACCGGCTGGCGATGCTTTGCTTGATGCCCCCCAGGACATGGTTGACCCTCCTGGCTGCCAGGGCACTGCTGACTCATATTCAACTTGCCCTTGACCAGGACCTCAGATCCCTTTCCATGGCACTGCTTTCCAGCATCTCATTCCCCAATCTGTCCAGGTTGGACAGATCTATCCAGGGTTGCCCCATCCCAGGTGCCAAATCCAATCACTACCTATGCTCCTGATCCCTCTACCAATCATCCCAGGGCCCTGAAGTCTCTTTTGATTGCCCTCAGATATCTCTTTGTTATTTTGTCACTGCCAGTTTGAACAACCAATAGCAGATAGTAATCCAAGGGCGTTATTAGACAGGAGAGTTTTCCAGTAATGTCCCTTACCTGAGCTCCTGGGAGACAACAGACATCCCTGTGAGTTGGGTCTGGTCTGTGTATTGGGCCCTCCGTTCTGCTCAGAAGGGAGTCTCCTATTACAACTACCCTTCCTTTCCTCTTGACAGAGGAGGTTGTGATGTGGGGTACAGGTGGTGTCGTTTTAGGAGGCCCCACTACCCCAGAAGGACCTTCGCCCACCTCATCAGTTGTCTGGCTTTCTAGTTCCAGAGCCTCATACCTGTTATAGAAGGTGCCAGTCCTACATAACAAATACTGAGAAGGAGGAAGAGCCTTCCTCCTGGTACGTGCAGTTCCGTGGCAGGAAAGTGGAAAAATGGGATCATAGCAACTCTAAATCATCTAAAAGCTAAATTAGAAACTACCATGCTGAAAACTTGTAGGGATCATGTCTGCTAAAGCTAAATAAACCTTCTATGCCTTTGAGTTTTCAGGTAAAAAGTGAATAGATATTGCCTGCACCTTTCTTTATATAGGTTTTAGCCATTCGTATTCTGCTCAGGCCCCTGTTTGCCATGCAATTCTTTGCTTCAAAGCTTGTCCATTTTTATTTTCACCTCCTCTACTCCTCCCCAAAATCCTATTCTGGCAGCTCACTTGCCTGAAAAAATTCCTTGCTGCTTCTCTAGACCTAGTTTCCAGAATTAGTTGAAAGTCTTTTTCTCCTTTGCATATGGAGCATTGATTTTTCCATTGTTGTTGTCATTTGTCATTTAATTTGATGCCTGCGTTCTTTATAGGAATAACAAAAAATTCAGGCTTTGCACAGCCACCGGCATATATCTCCATAGAGTTAGCTGCAAGATTAGGGCTTGTGAAGTGAACATCACTCTTTCCTTCTGACAAAGTAACCCAGAAGATGGAAGGAATGAGAAAAGTGACACACCAAACATGAGCCCTGTTTTAAAATTTCTTGAAACGAGTGTACTGAATCAGGATAGAACATAGTTCAAAAGAATTAACTTCTTTCATTGATAATAAATTCAGGGTGTTGGTTTCCAGGAAGGCTTAATTTAACTCTGGAAATGTTTTACGGGGTACTTCCCTGTGCACAGGGTGAGTGCCAGAATCAATGTATGCCTTTGAGAGTCTGGTCTCAGGCTTTTCAGTAACTGAGCTACTGGCATCAAGCAGCTACACAGTAGTTCATCCACCTGGGTTCTTTCAAGCTACCACTTTTCAGAACCTGCATGACAATATTGAAAATTAAACCCAGTTAATAGAAAAAAATGTTAAATCAATGGCCATAAAATTTAATGAGTTTATAGCAGTCTTAACACAGTAGGACTGAATTATCATGTTAATTTAATTTCCATTTCCAAATGAACCAGAAGGCAAAATAAAGGTCAATTAACCACTATCTTCCTGGCCCTCTTTTATTCTTTCAGTGCGTCTTAAAAATCACAGGTTTGAGTGCTTTGGGGGTAAAGCATTCAAACCTTTTCTGGAAGTTCATGAGTTTCTCTTAGAGACTGCATGTAAATAGAGTACAGCCAACACCATAGCAGGTGCTCAAATACATGGATTGCTTTACAATGTTCTGTCTTTCTCTGTAGATACCTCCATATCAGAGATAAATAAACATTACAGAGAGTTTTATTTGCTGGTATTCATTGCTATGTCAATATTTCTGGATGAACTTTGGGTTTTGGCAAATTATCATTAGCTCCAATCTACATCCTTACAAACAAGTGGCATGTGTGCATCCTTCCCCTCCTGTTTCCTCTGCTCACAAAGTGCTCCCCATCACTGTTGATGAAGCAGCTTCAAAGCTTGCCCTAACATTAGCATGTGCCATGATGCCCCCCAAAAATTCACAGCAGTTAACCAAAAAGACCACTTAGCACATTGCCCAGGCTTATCTCTTTGTCATTGCTCCCCTCTGAAGTCAGTGATTGCCTCCTACCTTACATCTGGAGTGCAAGGTCTCCAGCTGCACCATGAGAAGCTCATCTTGGTCCTTATCCATGGAAATAGAGACTAGGCACTTACCCAGGACAACACTAATTAATGCTCTAGGTTCCTTCAGAGGCACCTGTGATTTCCATTGAGATGAGCAGATCAACTATGTGATTTCTGGTATTTGGCATCATGTTACTTGCTAAATTTATTGGTATGTTGCTTGTGTGTGCTCGGGAGAGGCTGTGGCACCTGGTTACAGATACTGATAAACCACAGGATAGCTGAAGCACAAAAGGAAAGGTCTCAGCAATGTTGAAGCTGATGGAAATTCTGCTTGTTGATTTTAATAGTGCCACGATTATACTGGAGATGTTTAAGTTCCCAAGGTCACACAGAGTTTTAGTGATCCAGCTGGGGATGTAGTCAGATGTCTTGGATTGCATCTTAGCTGCCAAGCAAATCTCTCCTCACTTCTGAGGAGTCAAGTCTGCCCATCTCTTAAGGCTTCCTCCAGAATATATTCCCTATATGTTCCTGATTATTTCCTTTCCTCCAAAGACTGTTTATAGACAAAATTATTTCCTTATTTCTCTTTCTGTGATGAAATAGGATCCAATGAATCATGATTAGAGCAACATATGTATTGGAGTAGTGTTTTTATTCTCTATTTATTTGTAAAGTTTGTTTGTTAAGGGATTGGCAAGCTTTCCCACCTCGTATTTAAACACTCTTGAAATAGTGATCTAAAGAGATGTTAAAAAAGAAGATAAATCTTTAGTTTTATATATTCTACTGGCTGGAATTGCACAAGGCCTGAAATGTTGCTACATAAAACAGTGCTCTTTCTATGGTCATATGTGCAGTATGAGCACAAAACTGTACATAGCTTGAGGCAACTTTGATTTTTTTTATCCAAGCAATACTATTCTTGAGGTCAAAAATCAATTTAGACTCTCCCCCTCCCCCCATACAGACAAAATCCTGTTGAGTACTGGTGCAGAATGGCTGTTGTGGGACCTGGAGCAAGAAATGGAGAGGAGCCTCCTGCCCAGTTGACTGGGGAGGCTCAGCTCTGTCCCCTCTGGCATGTGGGCACAGAGCAGCTGTGTCTTCTGTGTATTTAATAAATATGCCCCAGGTCTTGCTAAGCAATGTGGGCTCTGCTGGGCTTTTAAAGGATGTGGCAGGTGAGTAAGGTTATGTGTTACTTGGGCATTGCTTAAAAATTCAGCACAGTTCCCTGAAAGTTCAAACTTTTTCTTACTTTGGGAAATGAAATAAATCATGCCCAGTGGGTTTCTTAAAGAAAAATGCAGGCTGCTGTTATAGCAATGTAAAAGAAGAGTAAAAATAAAGATAGAGAACTAAAGTTTAAAGAGATTTCCACAATTGTTGATTTCAAATGCAGAAGCCCCTTAGGCAAGTGTCAGGCGAAGCTGGTAGGAGGGAGACCAAGAATGGTCTGTAAAAATAACTCCAAAATGCCAATGAAAAATAGAAGGATTGAGTCAATTATATAGAGCTTTTAAAGCCATCCATTAGAGAACAATAGTTCTCTTCTAAATGTTATAGGAGAATGCAAAAGATCTGCATCATTCCTATTAAACCATAGTTTGTCTTCTAAATGACAGTAGTGCTGTCTGTTGGAATGTGTGAATTGTTCAAGATGTAATTATAAATAGTTATTCTACTGAAACAATTAAAACCTGTGTTGATGGTTTTTGATGTAAGCTCAGAGTGGTGATTTTTTTTCCTTTTAAACTTTCAGTGTGTCAGATCCAGACACACTGATCTTGATATTTGTTTGTGTGAACACTTGTGCTGGGCATGCCTTTATAGCTATCTGAACATCACTTAGATTTCAATTTGTAAAGGCTTGTTGGACATCTGGAAATAATAGCTTAGGATCTGGCACAAACCTCCGCTGCACCTGACAACAAGCAGCCAGATAGCCAAAGAGAATAGCTCAGGGGCTGAACTCTGCTTAGCTCGATGGACAATTCTGAATAATGATCCTGTGAATATCAAAGATGTCCTGCAATTTCCTGAGCAGAAGAAAGACATCAGGGAAGTTATTTGGTGTCCATAGTTCTAAATTTTCATTCAGACGAAGTTGCAATGGAATTGGATGAACTCAACATGTCAATATGTTGGGAAAACAAGAAAAATTGCTCATTAATAAAATGTGTAGTGAGGAAATCTTGGCTTCTAAAGCTGGTGGACATAATTTAGCACTTTTGACATCTATGCATAACTCTTAATTCTAGACAAGGGTCAGGAAAGTTATTAATTGGAATTTGGGGACATTAGCTAGTATTAATTATGTACATCAGGATTTTCAAAGTGATTTTGGATGTGCCATATTTGAGATATTTAATGTTTTATCCACCTTAAAAGCTGCCTATTCTCATGAAGCACACAGAGCATGCACTGACCACCTGCTCCCTTTCCCCAGCAAAAGTCATACCTGTTAGATTTTTCTGTGAGACAGAGTATTGATATTTCTTTTTCTGCACTTAAAAATAAACATTCTTTAGATTTCTTCCCCCCCTTTTTTTATGGATACTTGTTAGTTCACTTGTATGACCAGAATGAATTCCTACGACTGATGTAATTTGTATTACAGAACACAGGGTGTGAAACCAATAGCTATTTTCCCTGTTCTTCAGACTGAAATGGCTATTGGATTAAGCTGATGGTGGCTTGAGCTGCTTTTTGGGGAATTGTTATGGTGTTTCAGCCAATTAAAGGAGAAAATGAGATATTGAATCATAGAATCATTGAATCATTTAGGTTGGAAAAGACCATTAATATAATCGAGTGCAACTATTATGTTGTATGAAATGCTGCAAGAAAATAATTTTCCTTGACCAGCTTGGCCAGTGAAAGGAAACTGCCAGTAACATTATTTCTCTGAGAGGAATGTAACCTGTGTATGCATATGTATTTGTTTCCTGCTGCGTCTGCCAGGAAAGCTGGGGAAAGATGTTACTCATTACCTACTTGGAAACATCTGTCCATTTTCAGAGCATAGTTTTTACAAGGCATGATATTAAACATTACATTTACACATCCTGAAAAGATTTACAAAGAGAACAAAACTGTTACAAACAGTGAAGGGAATGTGGTTAGACATAGCAGATAGAAAAGAATGAATGTATTTTTGTGGAGGAAAGCCTTGCAAAGCTGCTGCCAGACAGCAGGGGACTTGGAGACAACCCCTTCCAAGGTCTCCTGTCTCTCTCCCTGACGCCCTCCTTCTCTTTTTCCCATCCAGACAGAGTACTGCCTACATGGCGCAGCTGTCTTGGTCAGCGAAAGTACAGAGGAAGCCCAAGACCTCTATGGCATGCACACAAACCTACCACCCCTGCCCCGGTGCTGTGCTCAGAGTCTGGTGGGCTCCTGTTTCGAGCACTGGGACCCAGGTTTGTTGCTGGAAACTTCAAGAAGAGGATTATGGTAAGACCTGAAGTTCACCCACCAAGTCGATCAATTACCTCAACTCTTATTGTTCCTTTAGTAGTGGAGTACTCTTCTAATTTCTGTTCCTTTAGTCATGAAAATGGGACTAAAATACTGATTCAATGTCCATTTTACAAGCCAGTGTCACAAGGCACTGAGGAATAAGATTCTTACTATTGAGTGAAAAACAGATGGTATAATTTCATAATATACTTTTGCACAAGGAGGTGAGCCTTTCTGTCTTTCTCTTTCTTTCTTTATTTTTCTTTCTTTCTTTCGTTCTTTCTTTCTTTCTTTCTCTTTCTTTCTTTCTTTCTTTGTGAGTCCAGCTGTCATTCTGTTGAAAGCTTTCTCGTTTCAGAAGATCTCTAACAGGATTGCATACATTGTCTCTCTGTTGATTGTGCTGCTTTTAATGTTGCACAACTGCATTTGTCTGAAGGAGATATTTATTAAATGCAGATACACGTTACTCAAGCATCAGTTTCATGCTATTATTTTGACCATAGCATCCTGCAATCCGCTAGGGCATGATTTGGTAGAAAAATTATGACTGCTTTATGAACTCTGGAAGTCCATGTGTTACTCTATGCATTGCTTCATTCTCCAGAGATTCCACACAGGTTTATACAATGCCAGAATCAGATGTCTTTTTTAAGGTTTAAATTAGGCTGTAAACTAATGAGATCCTTTAAAACTATCCACACTAAAAATATTTATAAGTCTGCAAGTCTGTATCTAAGCAGCTTTTACTAACAATAACTTACAAGAAACGGTTTCTAGGATTTTAATGTTTCTTCTAAATATTATGAGGGATCATGCAGTTATCTTTGCAATTTGTAAGTTAACAATAAATTACTACTGCAATAATGTTCTAGTATGTTTATTTGATTACAAATGCAAAAATTCTTAAAATCAGTATTAGACAAATTTTGAGTGGAATTAGTTTTAAATCTCTGATGTACTATAGTGGAATATAAGCCTATATAATTTAGCTGAAGTTTTAAATTAACAAAATTATGCAAAGCAGTCAATCTGTTTGAGTAGGTGGGCAGAAAGGTGGGGAGAGTGGTGTTGTATGTAATGGAGAGGCTGGAATGTATGGAGTTTACAGTTGGCAGTGGCATGGTTGAGAGCCTCTGAGTAAGGATGAAAGAACAAACAAATAACATGGATATCATTGTGGGAGTCTGCTATAGACCACCTAGCCAGGACAATAATGCCGATGAATTATTCTTCAAGGAACAAGGGAAACTTCCAAATCAACTGCCTTTGTCCTATGGGAGACTTCAACTTGCCAGAAATTAACTGGGAGCATCACACATTTGGCACAAACAGATTCGAAAAGATTCCTAAAACGCTTGGATGATAACTTCAGGATACAGGTACTTAGGAAGACAACTAGGAAAGATGTCCTCCTTGATTTGTTGCTTGTCAGCAGAATGGATCTCGTGGGAGACGTGGAGATTGGTGTGTGTCTTGGCCACAGTGACCACAAAGTGATCAAGTTTAAAATCTCTGTTGGCAGAGGAAAAGTGCCAGCAAAACTTCAGCTCTGGACGTGAGAAGAGCAGACTTCAGGCTACTCAGGGAACCAGTGAGTAAGGTCTCTTGGGAAAATGTTTTAGCAGGTGCTGAGGTTCACCAGCACATCACCTTCTAAGGGCACAGGAGCAGGCAATTCCCAAATGCTGGAAATCAAGCAGGTGAAGCAGAAGGCTGATTTGCCTGAGCAGGGATCTTCTCTTGGAAATAAGGTAAAAAAGGAAGGTGTATGCTCAGTTTTAAAAATTGATCATGTGCTCAGGAGGTCAGCTTATGCAGGTCAGAGACAAGCTGCCCACTTTTTCTGCACCTGCCTATGTAGCCTGTAGCAGTCTGCAGATTTTTGGTATATATTTTGGGTTTTTTTTAAAGTTTGGACTTTGTCTAAGAAAATCCGTGGCTCCTCTCTTATGATTTTTTCCAGACATCTAATAGGGACATATTAAATGCTGTTTTACTAGTGGCGTTCCCATTTTAGATGAATTCAAGTATGTGATAACATTCTAGATTACTAGATTGCTTCTTTTTCCAGTTTCCGTGCTGACTGTTTATTACAGCAATTTTCTGTCAACCATGGTATTTGGGTATTATTTAGATACTGAAATCTAATATAAGGCCAAAATCATACCAGGCAGCCTGATTCCTATCTTTTTTACCTGTCCACAAATAGAATCCTTGCAATAAGAAATGTGCAACTGGGAAAGTTGTATTTAAGAGATATCACTCTTCAGCCCAAAGCTGGAGAGATATGGACCTTGTGAGGTATCAGCTGTAGCCTGTTCATAAGATAAAGCTGTTATATACAACCTTGCTGATTTCATATCCCATGAATTAATGTCTGTGAGTCAGTAATAGAAACATCTCAGCATATACCATCTACCGTACTGACACAAGGAAACACCTGGGTATTATACTAGGGGATCTAGAAGTAGCTAAGCTGGACAGATGTGATAAAAGTGGGTGAGGGAAAGTAGTTTCTGTGATGCTTATTCATGTGGTAACCTTATCCAAAGAGATTTTCACCCTGAAGGTTCTGAGGATGCCTTACAGATGACATGCTGTCTTTAAAATCCATGTGTCCTGTTTCTGGGTCACATCATCTCCGGGATGAGGCTTGGGAGCTTTTTCCATCCTTACACTCCATTTCCACTGACTTCTTTAATAGAACAGAGATTGTGCTGATGGGCTTGTCTGATATCGAAGAGCCTCTGAGATACACAAAAGTGGTGATGGCTGCTTTTATACAGAACCTGATCTCTCCTGAGCAATGCCCCTGAGAAATGGGGTGGAGACTGGTCTCCTGAATCCAGTTACTAAGGAATTTCAACCACTGCCTGCAGTGGCCTATGCTACATCTTATTAAAGAGAATTTATGAAACTGTAGAGTTTACTTGCAATGTGAGGTATGTACCATTAGCACCAAGCCTAGGAGATTTTAAAATTTTGCTTTCCTGTTTAGGCCAACAGGAGTTTCACACTGCAGATCAGTCCTCAACTTTTCCAATCAATTACTTGTGTATCTGCTGAAAAATTCTCCTGTAATAAATTGCAATAAAAAGGCTATATGTATTTTTACTGTACATGCAGTGATCCTGTCCTGTGGAGTTACATTGGTCCTATGGTTCCATAGCACTGAATAAATAAAACAATGTTGCTCTGACAAGGTGCAGCGTAAACTGAAGCTGTTATATGAAAACAGCTGTGTTAATTTTACCTCTGAAGAAAACACATACACACACACACAAAATCAATGATTGCCAAACAGAAAAGAACAAAATGGCTAGGGAGAAAAATAATGTTTTCCAGGAACCATAACAGAGTGTTGCAAAAAAATGCATAGGGAAAGCCCCTGAAGCAGCTAAGGCAGAACAGAAAAGCACAGTCAAAGTATTTGTTTCTCCTCTGAAACAAAGAGATCTTTTACAAATTGTAGCTGCTCTTCCTTCTCTTCTAATCTAACATGATCATGATTGAAAAGGTATTTTTAGATAAATTAACACAGTGTGGTGTTAAATACACCTTGTTACTCATGGAGGGAGTTGCACTCTTTTTTTTTTTCCCCCTATTGCAAATTGCATCATAAGACAGCTAATGTTAGGCACTGCATCTGGGTAATGACTTGATAAATTACTTGACTCAGTGGTTGCTGACCTCGAGTTTACAATGTGATTTCATAAAAAACTGCATAAAAACTTAATGGAGATAGACACAGGGCTTTCCTAAATAGAGAAGCAACTTAGAGAACAGCAAAAATTATAAGTACAACAGTTAACCAGCCCAGCTCCTGAGTTTCTCATTGACTCTGAGATGCCCAGATGTGACAAGCTGCTTCTGCTATCATTGACAACTGGTTTAATGTGCTGGATTATTTTACAATACTGGTCTGTGCAAGTATATTGATAATAAGATAATACTATGGACCAGTACATATTAATATCTACCTTACACTTATGATATCTCATATTAAATGGTTTAATAAAGCTGTGACTTCTTGCTTATGAGCTGGTATGTAGGCTGAGAGTACACATATGCCTTCTTTTCATTCTTACATTTTGAGGGCCTGATTCCCATCCCGCCACTCCATCTTTGTTACCGAAGGAAAAAAGAGAAAAAAGTATAGGAAGGTAATATATGCATGAGGTAATATATGAAAGATCTTTGAGAAAGCTCCCTTTGTGGTTTGTTCGTTAATATGGACATTGCCTGACATTTGAAGCAATTTTGTAGAGGCTTCCTATAACTTGGCTGCTCTTGCAGTGAAGGCATCCGTCTGTTTCCGGAATATTTTGTGGATTCCATGAGACAGCATGTAAAGTTTACTGAGCAATGAAAGGGGAAGGAGAGATGTGCAGTCAGAGTGTCCATGATCTCGGCTGTATGTCCGCACAGTCATGGCAGGAACCAGAGCTGGTTATAACGAACCCCAGCCCTGGAGCATTGCGTTACCACAAAGTCAAACGGAGTGAATCACCTGCCTGGGCCCTGCTCTGAAACCAGCTTTTCTCCATTGAGGAGGGATACAGTACAAGTTACACATGCTTTTGGGGATAGCTTGCTGCAGTATTCAGGTCCAGCCCTGCAAGTGATTGAAAGCAATTTCTGCAGTGGCTAAAGGAAGAGAGGGAGAATCATAGAATGGCTTGGGTTAGAAGGGACCTTGAAGATCATCTGCCATGGACAGGGATATCTTTCACTTGACAGGTTGCTCAGAGCCCCATCCAACCTGGTCTTGAACACTTCCAGGGATGGGACATCCATGACTTCTCTAGACGTCCTGTTCCAGTGCCTTACCACCCTTATAGTGAAGAATTTCTTCCTAACATCTAATTTAAACCTACTGTCTCTCAGTTTGAAGCCATTCCACCTTGTCCTGTCACTACATACCCTTATAAAAACTTTCTCTCCATTTTTCTTGTAGGCTCCCTTCAGGTACTGAAAGGTCACAATTATGTCACCCTGAAGCATTCTCTTCTCCAGGCTGAACAATCCCAATTCTCTCAGCCTTTTCTTGTAGGAGAGGTGTTCTATGCCTTTAATCCTCTTGGCAGCCCTTCTCTGGACTCGTTCCAACAGGTCTGTGTTTTTTCTGTGCTGGGGACCCTAGAGCTGGATGCACTACTCAAGATGGGGTCTCACCAGAGCAGAGTAGAGAGGCAGAATCACTTCCCTCAACCTGCTGGCCATGCTGTTTTTGATGCAGCTTGAACACATTTGGCTTTCTTGGATTCAAGTGCACACTGCCGGCTCATGTTCAGCCTCTCATCCACCAGCATCTCCATGTCCTTCTCTGCAGGGCTGCTCTTGATCTGTTCATCCCCAACCTGTATTGATAGCAGGAGTTGCCCTGACTCAAGTGTAGCACCTTGCATTTGGTCTTGTGAAACCTCATGAGATTCCCATGTGCCACTTCTCGAGCTTGTCCGAGTCCCTCTGGATGCCATCCCATCCTTCAGGTGCGTCAACTGCACCATTCAGCTTGGTATCATTTGTAAATTTACTGAGGCTGCATTTGATCCCTTAATTTATGTTGAAGATATTAAATTGCATTTGTACCAATACAGACCCCTGAGGGACACCACTTGTCACTGATGTCTGTTGGACTCTGAGCTGTTGACGAGTACTCTCTGGATGCAACTGTCCAACCAATTCCTTATCCACCTAACAGTCTACCCATCAAATCCATCTCTCTCCAATTTAGTGAGAAGGATGTTTTGGGGAACTTTGTCAAATGTTTCACAGAAGTCCAGGTAAAAGACCTCTGTAACCCTTCCCTTGTCCACTGATGTAGTCATTCCATCATAGAAGGCCACTTCTATGGTTAGGCAGGACTTGCCCTTGGGGAAGCCGTGCTGGCTGTCTTGAGTCACCTCCCGATCCTCCATGTGCCTTAGCAGAGCTTTTAGGAGGATCTGTTCCATGATCTTCCCAGGCACACAGGCTGACAGGACAGTTCCCAGGGTCTTCCTTTCTACCCTTTTTTAAAATGGGAACATTTTTTCCCTTTTTCCAGTCACCTGGGACTTCACCTGATTGTCTTAACTTTTCAAATATCATAGAGAGTGGCTTGGCAACTACATCAGTCAATGCCCTCGGGACTCTGGGATGTGTCTCGTCGGGTCCCATAGACTTATGTATGTTCAGGTTACTCAGGTGGTCATGAACCTGACCTTACAGTGGGAATCACTTTGCGTCCCTAGTTCCCATCTTACTGTCCATCCACTCCAGAGGTGTGAGAAGACTGAGGCCAAAAAATTGAATACCTCAGCCTTCTCCTCAGTCTGTTTATTTCTCAAGACAGCTAAATACATGAAATGTTGTCTTTATTTCTAGGGATTTTTAAATATTTGGCTTGCATGTTGTGGAACCACCATCCAATGAATATTTTCTGCCAAAAATGAGATAGATTTCTTTCAAAGACACAAGTCTTCAATAAAGTGTAGAAATGTGGAATTTTAATCCTGATTCCAAACCTGCCAGTTTAAAACTTCATATGATTCTCCTCTAATTAAAATAATCTCTAAATGCCTATCATCTCTCAACCTATTTAGTAACAGGTAGGTACCTAAAGCGGGCCAAATGTTGACATGTTTGAGGATGAGGAATCTGGGTCTTCCTTCCATCACTGAAATTGATATGACTGTAGGGAAGCTAAGGAAATTTGCTTTGCCACTGGAGAGTAAAATCTAGCCTGTTGATCTTTAGTGAAGAGGAATTTTAATTCTACAACTTTTATTGGTTTTATAAAAACTTGAAACTCAAAAAAATCCAAAGATCTACTCCAAAACTAAAACACTGGCAGCTCCTGCTGGATGCACATCAGTTACTGCACTTCAGTAATAATGGCCAATCAGAGACAAAATTGGAAAGATCTGCAAGAAATTTGAAAATTTGAAAAACTTTCATTAATTTAACTGTAAGTCCAGTCTTACACTGGCTTGTGACTGATATTGTACAGAATGCATTTAAGTTCTGTTAAATTAGAATATATGTCACTATACATTAAAAAAAAAGTTCATATATATATATATATTCCTAGTATATTCATAATTATATTCTCAGAGTATGTGTATGATCAACACCAGTACTAGTTACATTTTTGTTTGTTCCTCTGGGCAATCAATTGTCAACCCTTAAATATCCTCTGGTCTCTCTCAAATGAAATAGATATCTAGTCTTACACTGAAAACATATTTTAATTAAGAGTTCTGCTTTTTTCTAATTTCTGGTGGACGTTGCAGTGAAATTTTTACATGGCTATTGTTCACAGCCTGGGCACATCAGACCTGCCCAGACAAGCAAATAACACCTGAGAGACACAACTTAATTGTTACCACTGTCAAACTTTCTGGCTTTCAAACTTTTGAGATCTGATTTATATAGGGCAAATGTAATGCAAAAAAAAAAAAGCCAACACTCAAACTCAATAATCCTCTGCACTTCTTTCCTTCTTTGTGAGAGCTCAGAGTTCATTCTTGAAGTTAACAAGTTACAGCTCACAGCATCATTATGGGAAATATTATTTATTGTATCCTATACCTGAAACTGGTGTGGAGAGAATTCAAGATGGATCTGTAGAAGGATGATGGTTGAAAGTTTCCCAACTTTCAGCATTATCCTTCTTTCAGTCTCAAATGTGGTTTTAGGTACTGTTACCCACTAATGTGAGAATAGAAGGAAGGTTTATTTTGTCAGCACTTTCCACCACATCATAAGGAAGCAATAGGACCCAGCACAGATGTATTGACATCTAAACTTTTTATTTGTGCTACTATTCTCCATCAGTGGAACAGAGTTGATTTGGTGCTGCCAGCGCCAGCAGGTCTTTCAAAGCTCTGCAGGCTTTGAAGTGCAACTCTGCTAAATATGACTAAATTTAGCAGATTTGACTCTTTGTGGATAGCAGTGCAGGAGAAGCATTTTCTAATCATGTGGGCCCTCAGCAGCATAACTGGTGCATCATCAAACCAGAGCATGTTCAGGGGTCTCCAGTTGCTCTGGCTTTCCTCTTAGCCAGGCTTTTAAGTTTGGGTTAAAAGAAGCATCTACATCATTTTTGAAAACTCTTTAGTGGACTTTAAATTCGATTGGATCTTGTCTGATTGCAGTCACCTCTCTGCAGTTCCCCAATCATTCACAAAGCCAATTAGCTGTGGCCTTCAGTCCTTTCTTCCCAGCTGTGGGCCAAGGGAGGGAGCTGAAGTCCATTTTGAACTCCGAGATGCCACCTGAGTCCTGCAACCAGCTTACAGACATGCTCCAAGGGCAAACATGCCACAAAGCCCTTCCATTCACTTCACAGTTCCTTTTTCCTCGAAAACAACGGATCTGTGATCAGAAAAATCATTTACTCAAAAATAAAGAGTAAAATGTTTTCCCTCTTCGATAATATTCCCGGTTCTTTCAGTAGGTATTATGTTCTGTAATGTGCTGTGTGTGCACCCATTTTGTCATCGCTTTGGGTCATCCTTGCTCACAATTGGTTATTTACTCAGGGGCTTTTGAAATTATTGAGTTGACACATCTGTCAGACAGCAAAAGCAGAAATGCTAAAAGGTCACTTGGAGAGAAACCAGCTGCTTCAGACAAACCTTTCTGCCTTCAAATAGCACAATCATTATAGTCTAACAGATGGGGCCTCTGCTTTCATTTCTGTTTTTCTCCTTCACTTCAGGTATTTAGATATACTACCTCATTGCCAGGTCAACACAGGCCTTCTTGTCATTACCTACACAATAGGCAGCTCTCCCCTTAAGAGAAAACAGCTCCATTTTCTGTAAATGGGAGAACCAGTTTCCTCACAGACAGAAGTTACAGAACGTTTGCAACAAACTTTCCTATTAACAGATTAATTTGAACACCAGTTGTTACACTATGAAACATGCATATAGTACTGATCTACCGCTGTGGAGAGCCTGGGGGCTTTTGGCAAAGATGAAGATAAGTAGAAGTGAGTGAATAATTCTTAACAAATAATTTACTCAACAAATTTGGATTCTCTCTCTGTTTGGTGAACATTAACCAGGCAATCGTGATTTCCTCTGATTTATTCAATATCCATACTTTTGAGAAAGCATCCATCCAGATGATTTATATTGCAGCTGGTGGGTGATCATGATTCTGAAAAATGTTGTTGGGGCTGCTGTGACTCATAAATCATGTGATATTGTTTCTGTGCCGTGATTGGGCACAGCAGAGGGGTTGCTTCTG
Organism: Pipra filicauda; assembly: GCF_003945595.2. Taxonomy (NCBI): domain Eukaryota; kingdom Metazoa; phylum Chordata; class Aves; order Passeriformes; family Pipridae; genus Pipra; species Pipra filicauda. Next base: position 65,871 of record NW_024104321.1, read on the forward strand.
ACATAATCTCTCCTGTTTTAAAGTTCTCTTTCTGGGGAAAAGTTGTCAAAAGCTTGATTGCCTATCTGTATGTGGTAAAGGAACAATGGGAGGGTGCAGAAGTGTTCAGATGAATGGAAAAGAGAGGCACTCTCCAAGCTTCTATAATAAAGTATCTGTTCAGAAACATCACGTGAATTTATATAAATGCTTAGATAAGAAAATCAAAAACGTTAAAATGGCAGTCATTTTTCAAAGAATCTAATTTGATTTCAAATCAAATAAATGTCCGAGATGAAAGTTATGTATTTTTACAGAGAATGCACATTTGAACTGTGTAAAAATCCTTGATTATCAATAGACACAGTGGAACATTTCATTTAATAAAATTCATGCACTGTGGGCAATAACAGAAAACTGAAAATTGTGCTTTTGGAAGGTCATTGCTCTCTAAATGAAGCAGTTTTGGAAGTAACACTTTCAAGGTAAGTATGTACTTGTTATGGAATCCATCTCAGAGAGTTTTTAACATCAAGTGGCACTAGGACACTTAAATTTCAAAACAACAAAATTGAACCTGTTTGAAATTTTTTATTCTTTGGAAATATGGAAGAAGGTGAAGGAAGCTTTTTACTCTGCAGTACTGATCAGCTGGTATAAAGAAAGAATGAACAATTCAGAAAGTATCCTTTGATTTTGGTGCTGGTTGATTATAGTGCCCTGGCTCAGTTCAGTTATTTTCACGTAACTGTGGTTGGAGAAACCCTCAGGCTGTGGCTAATAAATGTGAAGAATACTGCAAACTGTATGAAAATTAATTACAATAAGACAATGTTTTAATCACAAGGATTGTGATGCAACAGGTCATAAAATTCTCCATAACATCACACCTTAAAAGCAATCTATAAAGGCTGTCTGGTAAGAAAAAGGACCACAACTGCACTCCAAGTCAAGGTGTTTAGGAAACTGTAGTACCTAGCATTTGAACTTGCAAAAAAGCAGATACAGCACAGTCCAGGATGAAGCTTTGGAAAGAGAAGACAGTGCTTCCCAGCACACTTGTGTAATACTAAATACAGCAAGAAAAGTCATCATATGTGAAGACCTGCAAAACTCAATAACCTAATCAGCAAAAATACCTAAGAAAGTGCTGTGCATTCTGTTTGAGCTAACCTCAAGTGGGAGAATATCTGACAAATGCAAAAGATGCAGAAAGCATCCTTTTTCAAGAGCTTGAGAAGACTAACCCCACAGCACAGGATACAATGCAATAAAGCAATATATCCAGCTCAGATGGACTCCCAAGAATGGATACTGCATAGTGGTAATAATACATGTTGAGAAAAGTCCACACAAGGGTACCATAACAGCAAATCGAAATGTGCTCTACTTAGCCGGTAACAAGAAGTTGCAGATCCCTTAGAAAAATAAATTGCAATGGAATTTATAGCATTCCTTTAATGTGAAAAGGATTTACTGTTGTCACTTAATAGCATCCTGGCTAGTACATGACAAACGCTGACACTTTCTATGGTCAGAGAGAGAGGTTTCATGGGAATTCAGTGCTTGGTGAAACTTGACCAGATGTCACTTACCATAATACCTTTGCCAAAGTGAACAATAAACATAATACTGAAAAATATTATTTTTATTTTTATTGCTATTATTATTGATTATGATGATGATGACAATGATGATGATAAAGTATTATTTCATTGAGATTTCATGACCAGAAAGCAAATTGCAGATGGATGCACATGGAGACCTGGAGTGACAGGATGCCCTCAGGACTACTTGCCAGCACTGAAATAGAAATAGGTCCAGAACAAGGTATCCTAAGTTTGTTCAGATCCATGTAAAGTCTTGACAGAGATTGAGTGATTTCTGCAGACAGCAAAAGCCACTAGTACAGGGAGATCAAGATCCATGCTCCAGACTCACATTTCACGAATTGAGAACCTATAGGTCTAGAAGTGCCAGAATGTCACTCCCTAAAATGGTATGAAAAATATATTTGCATGAATACACAGAAGCTGTTCAGGGACTGAAAGATCCAAGGTAGAGCCAGTACTTGTCCCAAATGATTAGTGACACTGAGGAAGTTGTCAAGGCTTGGAACTTATGCCAAAAACACAGGCCAAGTCAAGCAAGAGAGTCCATGTTGGCACAGGAAAAATTGTTCTCCTGGAGCAAAGTATGCACAGAATTGTTTAGAATGACTGAAAAACATTATGTACTTGTCCTAGACTATTATTCTCATGTCAGTAAAATAACTTTACTAGAAGACACTAGAGCTAAACTGTGATTATGCTTGTCAAAAGTGTTTACACTAGACATGGGATACCTGGCATAGTGGTGCTTGGCAATGAAATGCAGCTTAGTAGGCACAAGTACTGGCTGCTAGTGGTAAATTTGGGGTTTAGGTCTGTAATCCCCTATCTTTTATTTACTGGATTCCAATCATCAGGTTGAAAACAGTGTCAGTGTAATAAATCTGCTCTTAAAAAGAGATTGTGAAGTCAGACTGATGCATAATGAGGATAAACTGGTAAATTTCTACATGAAAATGATGCTGTATGTAGCTTTGTGCAAAACCAAGGGCTGAAAATGGCAGTGGTATTCTGGGAATCATCAGCCTGATGACATTCTCATTGCACTGAAGGGAGAGACACAGTCCCACCGCTTTGCAGCTGGCAAGGTAAGGGACACTGACATAACTATTTTTTTTTCAGAGAAGGTTTTATGTGAGTAATATTTTGGAAGGTTAGAACAGAAAAGCACAAGGATATTGTATTTTCAAAAAAGAGCAAGATTGCATGTGAGTTACGGCTGTTAGGGAGGTGATGGAGTGCTATGTGTGGCAATGAGAGGGTTGTACCCCTGAACCTTCCTTCCTGCGCAGGAGCTCTGTTGAAGGATGTCCTCTTGCACCAGAACAGAAACAAGCGCTCAAAATAACGTTGTTGACGGGCCCTGTGTGTGTATCTTTAAGGCTCGGGGTTGTGCCGAGGACTCCAGAGCCTTTTGTATTGAAGTTATTGACTTGTATCGGGTCTATGCAAGTCACTGAAAGTCATTACCAGCCTAAGGTTGTTCTATGTCTGTTGTGAAATGAATTGGTTGTGCTTGACAGCTGGGGTAGAGCTCTAGATGCTTAGATGCAGAACATATTGCCATCAGGTTTCTTTCACAGTACACAACAGAGATTCTCCTTTTTTTTTTCAATTTCCCTCTTACCATCAAAGCAATTCTGTAAGAGTTGCTGGGAGCTGAATTGGAAATGATTTCCTCTACTGCCCAGCAGTCCTTGGTTGGGGTAAGCCTGTGAGATCTGATAAAAGCAGGTTGGGATGCTTTGAGGAATGGTGGCAACCTGAAATCACTAAAAAACCTGAGGTTAATGAATTTACACCAATGGGAGCAGAGTGTGGTCAGAGTTAACATTATTTCATGTCAGCTCCAGCTGGTCTTTTAAAAAAATATCTAAAATAAAAAATGTTTAAAATTTGTGCCTCCTAACTTGAATCCTAGGTGTTTCATGATGTGAAGAGGTAACATTATTATCATCTATCATTAAATCCACTGAGTGTCAAACTTATCACCTTGACACTTTAATGATCCTTAAGATGTCCTTGTAAAAGCTGGGTGCCATGGCAACCACTCAAACACAGGGCCTTGGCAGTGTGGAACTTCTCTTAATAAATCAGGCATAATTGGCATCTATGTATTATAATAAATTAAAAGTTATTCAACTGGAATGATTTTATATTGTACAATATTAAGTCATTAAGTTTGCTGTTCTGATGTCTCCTTTGTGATATAATTCCTGTGTGTGCTTTTTAACACTGAAGATTTTGTCTTCTCCTCTTGCAAGATACAACTGAGGGGTTCGAAGGTGCAGCAAATCAGTGTATAGTCTGTCACCCCCAAAAATGTGGGTTTGATTTCTGGTTAAACCAGAACCCCACTGAAACTATTTGTTCCCAAAGACCAAAGTAATTAGATTAAACAGGTGAAAATTATCCATACATATACCCAAGGGACTGAATGATCCTTCTGCAGTGATTTGTCTGTCTTTCCCTTGTCCTGTGCTTTGTCCTCCTGCTGAGCCTGCAGACCTACACAGAAGCTGGGGTGGATTGGCATGGCAAGGGGTGTGATGGAGGGGTCCCCTATGTAGCCCCCAGAAAGTGCCTGGGGAGGAGGAGAGGGGATGTGCCATCCCATGGTGCTGATGTGCCAGGGGCACCCAGCTCTGTGCCTGCTCCGTCTCCACTCTGTCCTGCCCTGACTGCCTCAGTTCACCCACTGGAAAATGTCTGGTTAAGAATTACAAATCCTTGGAGGTAGGAGCATGCAGTCCCTGAAAAGCAGAGAGTACAAGCAAAGAAAATTACCATATATCCAAGCTCTTCCTGTCTGTTTTGTCCTCTATGGCAACATCAGCTGCAGACAACAGGCCTTGAATTCACTGCCTTTGTGTTGCAAAGGTCACTATGCTATCTGCATAGCGTTTTCTGGAAACAGACTCCTTGAATGGAATATCAAATCTTGGGTGCAAATCTTGAAAGCGTATTAAAAATGTTCCCATGGCAGAATGAATAGGGCTAATTTTAAAATGTTGTCTCCTTCCTTTCCTTAAAGATCTTTTATTTTATTGATTTTCTGAGTGGGTCCTTCATGTCATAGAGTTATAAAGTATTTCAAAAATTAATTATTTTGCCCATAGGATGACTACAGTGGGTGCCATGTGAAAATTTCATTTGTTTTCTGCAGATTTGGATTTTTAAATGTCTGAATTTTAAAGCATAGATCTATTCCATTCATGAGTCTGTGAAACAGAAAAAGGCAACTTTTCATTGTGCTATATCACAGTGGCAGACTACAGAAAAAGACCAGGAGAGTGAATGTACCATGATAATACCAGATGTATTGGTGGGAATGGGAATAGCGAAATTTGTCAGGTTCTCAGTTAAATCACTGTGAGCTCTAGCTGGACTGAGGTCTGTCTGAAAGCTCATGACCAGATTTTGTGACTCTCTGTACTGATTTGTTTGCCATATTCAGTTTTCGCTTGATGCCACAGTGACGGCTTTCTAATCTTCCTCTGATTTGCTACTGAAAATCAAAAAAGTCAAAATAAACAGTCCTTTAGACATGTTTGTTTCTCTGTTTACTACCATGGAAATCATGTGTGAATGCTCTTTTTTGGTGGAAAAATATCCCTTTGTACATTTTAACAGTGACAATAACAGGAGACAATAACATGTTTCTGGATAGGTCTGCATTACACATACCTAAGAAGTTCTCAAAACAGAAGAGTGTTTGTGTATATACTTAGTTTGAAGCCTTTTTCAATACTTCACTGATAGAAAAAACCTGAAAATACTTATGCAGGTGTTTATCTGGACTGCTGAACAATTTAAGATTGGTAATCTAGACAGTGAAGCTAAGTCAAAACATAAGTATCTATCTATGTGCCACTGTGATTTTAACTTTTGTCCTGGTTGCCCTTCATGCCCTGTTGTTTCTCAGCCTTTCCAATTGTGTTTTATATTCAGGTATCAGCTCTCAAGGACAAAGACAGTATCTGAGTTTTTGGAGATAAACAGCTCTAGCACACTTGAAGGTGCTCAAAAAAAAATGTTAATCATTATAGAGATGTTAATAATCCATTTATTTCACCACTGCTGTGCAATTGTATCAGACATTGCAACAGTTGAGAGCAATAAAATAAAAATATATCCTTGATCACAGTAACATTATCAATGCACAGATATTTTTAAGTGAAAAGCTTATTTTTGAAATATGTTATCAACATTTTTATTTTTAAAATATTCTAATTGATATAGGATCAAAATCTAAAGCAAATTAAATTTACCTATAGAAGTCTATATGTTTTAAACTGACACCAAATTTAGATTTCTTCAGTTTCCCCAAAACATGAATTATTGCCCCAAATTCAAAAGGTCACAGAATTGCAAAACTAATATTTTCATTTCCTTAGTCTTATATAAACTTTTAATAAAAGTATTTTGGATGCTGATACACAAAGACTAATGCTTGCCTCCAGAAAATATTAAAATCTCAAAGAAAAATATAATGTTGCTACAGTACATTTTGCCACACTAATGCCTAGCATGATAAATGCTGGTATTTAAAAAATAAACTTCTGAGAGGTGTTGCTTGTAAATATTTTCAGGATGATTTTAGGATATTCTTCTGCATGCTTTTACAACTCACTGCTTTCTTAATTCCTGTCACTACTAATGAACTTTGCTTGTGAAGCACTTTGGAGATGTTGTGCACTACAGAAAAGAAGGACATTGTAAGACAGGGGAGGAGGAAGATCAAAGTAGAACGGAGGTCTGTACAAAATAGAGATCTTTGCAGTTTAGGTGATGGCTTGGGACTGGAATAAGGGCATTTTGACTGTTGAGTTGTTGTCATTGGGTCCCTTGTTTCTGAAAAGAGAATTATTTGTTTGGGTATATTAATGTATTTGTTATCCCATCTGAGGTACCTTAGCTGAGCTCAAACTGTTTCTGCTACTCTAGTCTTTTAGGCAACACTAGCAAGAGTTTCCAAATGGCACCTTTTCAATTTTCTTTTTTTCTAAAGAGGAATTGCTGTTTTAATTGTGCCAGGAATTCTTATGTTCAGCAATTTCCCCTGATCTCTACATTAAAATGTTCACTTTGATCTAATGTATCTAATGGATGATTATCAGCTTGCTTTGTGAGATAATTTATAAAAAGCTAGTACTTTCCCATCATATCCACCACTTAGGAACCTGAACCAAGCACTTCAGTATCCAGCAGATGCTCTCCTCCAGGCTTGCTCCTTGTGACTGTTTTGAGGGTACCATTTTGGTTACTTAGAAATTAGGCTTTCATTAAAATACAGTAAAGGTAAGCAAAAGCCTTAAAAATATGAAATAGGTACAGCATGATGCAGCTGATATCAGTAACACCAATGCTGAGGGATACAGCCTGCTTGCTCATCAATTCAGACACTAATGATTTAAGTACCTATTTTATTAGAAACTTCATCAGTTATATAAAAATGGAAAAAAGGAGTGAGAAAGTAGCATGTGACGTGTTGTAGCACTTCACTCTTGAACTCTTGCCTACACCAGTGTTTATGTGGATGATTCCCCTTGCAATCAGCTTTCTTTTTTTTTTTTTACTAGAGACAGAAAAACTGTTGTCTGATCAAGGCTGCTCTGGCAGCCTCTGTTTGACTGTGCTTTAATTTGTATGCACCAGCAGGTGTCCAATGCTCAATTCTTAAAGCTTATATAATGTGTTTCATCTGCTGTCAAGCCCAGAGTTAAAAAGTGATGGTCCTCAATTCAAGCTTTATATCGATGCAGGAGAGCAGAAGTGTGAACTGCAAGTGCAGCTGGTACAGACCCATGTGACATAGCTTTGATCTGGCTAGTTTCCAGTTCCAGCTTCCAGCACCTTTTGTAGCCTCCCAGTATGAAGGAAGGCTCATGCAACACTGCAGAAGGGAGTTGTTCTGGGCCTGAGCTCATGTCAGTCTCTTCCTTCTAAGCTGAGGTCCTATTGCATCAGTAGATTACACCTGTTTTTCCCCAAAGCTGCACAGTCTGAGTGGCTTCTTATCTAGGTGCTCAGGTCATTCCGAGGCAGCATAAAATGGCTGTCAGGTAGCATTGTGAAGAGGCAATGTTACTTTTTAAATTGTTTGTTTGTTTTCTCCTTCCATTATGAGAAGGAAAACAATTTGTAAGTCGTTCTTACAAGGAGGACAACTTGTAAGTTGTCAACATCTCTCTTTTACAGTGTGTGGGTAACAGCAAAAGTGCAACAAGGGTGACTATGAATAACTGTACATCTAATCGTGTTGTGATGCATGTGGACTATGTCTGGTATTTGTGTTTTCTGTGTTGTGGGCTTTTAACTGAAGGGAATTTCCTCTCCCCAAGACAGGAGGTTGACTGCTCTGTCTTCCAGACTCCAAGGACTCACCCTGCAACTCCTGAGGCTAATGTTGTCCTTATGCTTTCCTTCCTTTTTTTACAGAATCAAAAATCAATTATTTTAAGGAAAGAAATTATGGTTTTATTTTGATTTTGCTCATGGGAGTACCAAACACATAATTAGCTGTAGACATGTTAGAATTGTTTGATGCTGGTCTGTCCGAAAAAATCTGTCCAGAACCTTGACTTTTGGGTAGAGCAGCAAAAGAAAAATCAGATGCTTTTAGTTAAAAATACTTCTAAATCAAACTTTTATGGTTTGTCTTGTAAGTATATTTGCTCATCACCACTTATCTGGATCTGTTGAGTTTACTGAAGATTAGTGATTGTTGAGTAATGGTGAAAAGGTGTCTTTCTGCTTTTACAATTAGGCCAGTAGCAGATATTTAGAATACACACATCCTCTCATTGTGCTGCAATGCTGTTGTCACTTTAATCATAAAAGAATTATGTATCTCTGTATATGAAAAATGTATTCTAGAACTACTCTGAATTAGTTTTTAATGTACTGTGACCTTGAATTGCCCCAGGATATTAATGCTAAATGATTACTTCTGAATGCTTTTTGAATAGCTGCACAGAGCAATTAAATGCACCATACATCACACATGACATAGTTAAACGCCTGTTCTGGTCAAGGAACCTAAACAGTTCTTTCAAATGATGGTAATTCCATATTACTAAAGATTAAAAAGAAAAGAAGTAATTTTTTAGTATTAAGATAAGCATAACCTGGAAGAGGTTATAACCTTTGCCTGGATAGAACAAAAAAAAGATTTTATTTACAGTGATCTACAAGGAAGATCACTACAAAACCAATGCCCCATCACATTACATTTTCTCTCTAGACAAAAGGACCAATAGTAATAAATCCTTCACTTTTTGACAAGTTGCCAATTTTTTTTCCTCTAAAATAAAAGAATAATGAATATGGTTCGTAAAATGGGTATAAAATGTGGACACTGCTATTATGTAGGGTATATTGCACAGCAGTTGACTTTAGAATGTGGAATGACATAAATCTGATCTTTGCAAAACCTTCCTATAAAATTAGTGAAGTTTAGAAGTGATTGCAGGGGCCAATATAGCTCTGGTAACTAAAAGAAAAAGAACCTTTTGGTTGAGTCACAGTTTCAAATCTGACTTGTTTTGATTTCCTTAAAACATTGTGATTGCTTGAAATATGTGCTATTTCAGATTCAGTGGCAATTTTGGCTCAGGTCGTAGCAGACATATCACCCCTCTTGATGTTCAGCGGGTATAGATGTTGAGCATGACTATTTCAGTGTGTCCTAAATAAAAATCAGCACAATTGCTCATATGACACATCAGGCACTGGTGACAAGTGCCTGATAGAGTCAACTTGCAGACTGCCCCTCAGCCCATGCTGCAGACCATTTCTTCACCTCCAGCCTGGTTCCTGGCAGCGATTCCAACCCTAAACTGAAGCTGCAGCATTCTTGTCCCTGTTTCCCTTCCCAGCTTCCACCCCAGGCTCTGCTGAGGTTGAGACATCATTATGTGTCAGGCAAACTGTCTAAACCACAGAAATGTTAATGGCAAATACATATTGACCTTGAAAGTAACACCCGAGTAATTCCAAGGAACTGAGCGAGGTCCTAGCAAATAATAATAAAAAAAGATCATAAAGCTTATAGAGGCCATGCTTCATATAAAATTTCCAGCTTTTGCTGGTGTTCTTAGGTTTTGGAGTGGGATGTATTTTGTGGTGATGTCCATAGGATGAAAAGGGTTAAGAAATTAGGTCTGGAAGATCTGGTAAACAGGGTTGGGGAACCTGGCTTTGTTAGCTGTGAGCTACAGAACCCCAGGGCATTGCTGGGGGAAGGCATGTGGTGGGCAGGCAGAAAAGAGGACTGCTAGAGGCAGCAGTTCATTACAGCAGTCCTGTAGCACAACAAAAACCCAGAAAGGGTATGCTAAATAAAGAATCCATTTCTCTCCACTTGTGCTTTAACTTCCACACATGGAGAAGAAACAATCTAACAACCTCTAGAATCAGACACTGGGGGAGAGTAGGGAGTGAGAGCCACTGTTCTTAGGGTAATCGGTTATTCACCTTGAAGATAGTTTTTACTGCATGTTTTCAGCGTAAGGAAGCACAGTGTTGTATGACTGGATTAGATGGAGAAGACAAGCTGTATGTGCTTTACAAAAACAGAAAGAAGATTTTATGATAAAACAGATTTGATGGTCCAGCTACTAAAATCAGCTGCTATGCAATGAAATCTGCGTTATGGCTGCCCCGTGTCAGCCAGGGAGGATGTAGGCGCTAACATCATTGAAAAGTTCGAGCAGGAGTTAGACTAGCCTAAGGGAAGCAGAACATGCATGACTGGCACTTGCATGGCAGGTAATCCAAGCTGACATTGACCTTGACAACATTACACGACAATATTTTTACTAGAGGAGACCGACCTTGAATTTCCCAACGATGTTAGGTTACAGCATGAGGATAGCACGATCCTGTTCTTTTTATTTTAGAGTTTAGAAATGTTTCATGTGGTCAAACATTTCCAAACTCTGCTTGTTCTGTCCCTGATCTTTGCTTAGTCCATGGCCTCGGAGATCCTATCACAATCTCAAGTGATATAGATCACTAATCACCTCATGGCCTTCATGGTGTCTTTTAGATTGTGACCTCTCTTTGCAGGTGTATGTGTAAAAGAAAGTGTCCTGGGGAACATTCCTTGCTCCCTGGCCTGTGGAAGGGTCAGTGCAAAATCCTTCTGAGAAAATTTTCTAAAGTCAAGGAGAAGGAGGCAGGACTGGTGCCCTACATCTGTCTCTGCTTCACTAGAAGGAGATAATCTTTGCTGTTCAACTGGTGCAGTCTGTATGCTCCGTCTGCCAACTCCAGAACCCATTTTCTTTTCAGGGACTCCTGCAGGACTGGTTTTACCCTCAACTTCCTTTGCTGTGACTAAGATTTACTAAAACTGGGCCATATTTTATGGCTTTTTCTTAGCTTCTCCACACTCTGATTTGGTGTTAACCTTTTGCTCCGTTAATCAGAAAAAAACCCCAACCAAAACCCAGCATGAAGCATTTTTTAACTTTACTTAATTGATAAAGATGTCAATGATGAACATGTAATTTCATTGTTGGTTGCTTCTTTGGAAAGTGTAAAGCTTCATGAAATGTTATTCCATATATTAGGCATGGGGAAAAGAGTAAACAAAAAGTAGAGATTAGTAGAAGCTGCTTTTATGGGACAGAGTCAGCTTCCAGATCACCTTTATTAGCCTTAAATGAGAGTAATAGGGTCCAAGTCTTTGTTATCTGAGGAATCTTAGAACTGTCTGGTGTGATGATCTCCAGGCACTCTGGAAAGGCATAGTACTCTTAGCCTCTTTTTTTAAAAAATGAGTAAATTAATGAGTCTTTTCTTCTCACATTTGTATTCACTTTATGCAACCTTCTTCAAGGGCTGTGCGGTCTAAAGGATGGAGACCACGACTAGAATCTTCACAGGCAACTGGGAATCTGTTTCCTGTTGTTTATCTGGCAGAACTGACAAAATCAGTCTTCTCATCTTTCTTCATTAATTTCTTTCTCTGTCCCATAACTGTGTGTAGAATAATTAGTTAATGGGACTAATTCCGTTTTCATTTACACTAATGTCATTATGTGTGATACCTGCTGAGATCAATGAAATCAAATAAACCTGAAGAAACTGCTGAGGTCAGAATCACAGACAGTATTTGAAAACCAATCTTTCAGCCAGGATCTAGACTCTTATGGTTTTTTTATTTCCTATGCATTCCCAGTGATATCTTTTTTTCTCCTCTTTTCTCTGGGTATATGCAGCACTGCTTTTTGTCTTTGCTCAGTGATATTATTGCATTATTCAATGTCACTATCCCAGAAATACAGCCATTTTAAAAAATGAGCAGGCAATTATGATGCTTAACTGTACTAAAACACTAACATTGCCCAGAACAAAATGAAGTTATTCCTTCTACTGTTCTGCAACTATGGAGCAATTTTGAAATGCAGGAAGAGGTCACAGTTCTGCAGCTATGGGTTGAAATTTTCTGGAGTGAGAAAAGGACCAATGTAGCAACTCTACTGAAGCATTTTTGCACAGTTATTTCAAACATAATTTTGATATATTTTCTGGTTTTTGATTGGTCACTTTAATGTAAACTTCAAGACTAGCTTTCTTGTGTTTTACAGTTAACACAATTGAAATGAACCCCCCATTTACTCATTTTTTTCTTGGACATGTATTTTTCTAAAACTATTTTTAGTCTGAAGTGTATTTTTAATGCTCATATTGGCTTCACTTCTTCATATCATTTTTATCTCCTAAACTACTACGAGTTTATTATTATCATTACAGTAGTGTGGTGACCAGAACTGAACACAAAACTCTCAACTCCCTGCCAGAGCCTTATATAATAGGAGAACAATGGATGAATGTTGTTAATTTTAAATGCAAAATTATAAATCAATTACAGTGATGGCAAAAGCCCTTCGTGACATGCCACAATTTACTTTCAAAGACATTTAAACCTATTTCATATGCTGAACAATCTGTAATAAATTATGATTTTTTTTTTCTTCTGAAATGAAGCTATAATTATGACAGTTGAATTCTTGTTCTGAGAAATAAGGTGGCATTTAATTCCTTGAGAACAAATGACACTCACAAAAGAACAGTTAATTATTCTCAGCTGCAAAAAAAAGGGGGGGGGCAGGGAGAGGGAAGAAAAAAAGTATGAAAGAGAATGTGGTAGCACTTTATGTGAAGTGTCTATTAATGAATCCCTAACGAAAGCTGTACTGCAATTGAACTTTGCTTGGTGTCCATGTGATTGAGTAACAATCTTTAGGTCCAACCCTTCTCATAAAATCAAAACCGCATTCAGAGTAGGAGTACAATGAAGGGATGTATCTTCAGGAAACGTTACATCTCTCTCAGCAAACCTTCAATATGCAAAGACCAAAATGCAGAAAAAATCTGATGCCAATCATATGAGCAAAGCAAACCCCTAAGTCATCTCTGCAGTTCCAAGCCCTGTTGCAACTGTACCAAGGTACAATTAGTCCCAATACTTCTTAATTTCCGTGCTTATTATTTGAATAAGATGAATCATTTTGATTTCTGCCAGTATTCACAGGGCAGTAAAGGGGGATGCTAACCAGTCAGCTCCCTCCTGCTACAAATATGTGACCATGTGCTTCACTCTTCTTGCATGCATAGGTCCCACCATGATTGGTGGGACCACACAAGGGTCATAGGATAAGGGACTTGCTGGATCCAGAGTTTCTCCCTTGAAAGCACTAATCCTCCTGATTTCCTGCTGTATTTTTGCAGTAACCAGTGTTTACATCTTAGTGTATTAGCATAGGTTGGGCAGCATCTGACATTTTCAGATCTTGCTTCTGAAAGAAGTGAAGAGTTGCCAGTCTTGTTAATCTGCGTCCTTTCCTCAGGGAAGACAGATGTTTCAGAAGGGCCATACTAAGTGGAATACCCTCCTACTCCTTGGTTCAGTTAAGATTTGTCAATTGACTGATTTGGGGGCTCTCTAAAATAGAGTGGGAACAACATAGTTGCATGTAAAACAAGGCGTAATGCACTGAGTTACATTAATGTTATATCAAATATGATTGGGTTGATTCTGTTTCATTTTATTTTCCATGGATGTGTAGTGCCGGCAGAATTCCAGAGCTTTAAGAAAAATTGATTGAGAGCTATGTGGAAATAATATCAGCAAAAAGACTTTTGTATCAGGTCTTTCTGCTGTCTGTTAAGGGGTGTACAGTCTAAAATTTGGAGGATATAACATATTTCTTAATATCCGTAATTTTTATATTGCTCATAAAATGTATGAAAATTAATTGATCATGCAGTATGAGAGGTACTGAATATTGCAACTGCTGATTATTCCTCTGGGAAAAAGCAGACTTTCCATAAGACTTTCACCACAACAAAGCATATGAGAAATCCCGGTTGATTTCTAATGTGAAAAAAAGAGGTACTGTTAATAATGTAAGAGTACACACTTTAAAATAATATGCACATATTTTTCATTTTGTCATCCTTATATTCAAATATGGTTAAATCTCTTGGTAGAATGACATAGTAGAACAATGTTAGACCCATGTGGAAACTTACATGATTGGATATTTTATTTGTCTGCTCAGTTCTGATAGCAAACAGAAGATTTATTAATGCAATGTAAAATATTCACTGGCAGGTAAAAGTAATTCTGTTAATGAACGTGATTAGAACAGCAGCTGGAATACAGAAAATGCAGTGTTTGCAAGATCCATGGAATTAATAGACCTTAAAATACTCAGGAAATCAATTAAAATACATCTTCAAGATTACAAAAATGAATGTGCATGTGTTTAACTTGAAAACGAACAATAAAAGAATAAACCCTCATACTTCCTCATCAGGAACATTTCAAAGTGCCTTTTCCTGACCACTGCAGAGCTTGCCAAAAGATCTGGGGAACAGATATTTTTCCACGGCTTTTAATTGGGAAGGTACACTGCCAGAGAGAGCTTGAGGTGGTTGGAAGCTTGCACTTCTCCCTTGTCCTCCCTCAGGGCATTCTCACTCTGACTACCTATTTTCTGTACTTATAAGGTTATTTATATCCCTGCATGTGGGATAAATGCTCATTAAAATTGCTTTGCTGCAACTGCAGCTGGACTTGTTGGTGAGGGCTGGATAATCCCAGGCAAAGGAGGCTGGGTTCTGAGGGTGGTGGCATGGCCTCAGGGTGATGTCCCCACTGTCCTTGGCCCCATCCCATCTCCCCTGAGCAAAGACAGCAGGGCAGATCAGTGATGAGCAGGGCAGATCAGTGATAGGACCAAATATGTGGAGACCTGTGACCCTGTTTTGCTGATTCTGCTACCATTGCCCTGTCACTGAGCTGCTGGGGACCAGGCTGTCTGGGAACCATCAGCCCTCCTGATTGCACCAACAGGAGCACAAGCCTTGGCTCCAGAGGCTGGTCTGGAGAAAGTGGGAGCTGGAAGATTAAATAGGTGCTTTGTACAGCAAATTTCCATGTCAGGTTTGGATCATGGGAACTGAGTCTCTGGTGAGGGAGCTCTAATGCACCTGAGGGACATGGCGGGTGCTCACTTCCCTGGCCATGCAGCCAGAGCCACCATTTCAGGCACAGACTGGGACCAGCTGAGCCTGCCACTGCTGTATCATCCAGCCAAATTACGTTGTGCTTTGATAGGACCACTTGGTTTCCCTCTGCTTCCCTGAGACTGGCTACCTCACAAGCGTAGGAAACATTTTCCCAGACAATCAAATGTGGTTTTGTGGGTTTTTTTAAGTAAATGTAGTAGCAAATATTTTTTTACTCTGTGGATTTTTAGTGCCACTTTCTCTTCTTGAATTGTATGTTACTGTAGAATTCTATTCCTGTGAAACAGGAAATTGGTCTGTGCTGTTCTTTCTCGTGTAGTCAGTACAGAAAAGTTATGGATGCAATTGTGCTTTTGTTTACCACTGTTAAGCCTTTTAGCCTTTCTTGGCTCCTGCAGGAGTGAACTTACTGCTCTGAAGAAGTGAGAATGCAAGGTGACATCACTTGCTTCTTGACATTTCCGGTCCAGCACAAACACCAACACGAATCCCTGTGTCAACCTATTTATTTGTTTATCCAAAGATAGCATCTCTCAGGAAAAAACAATGAAACAGTAATAGGCGTTCCCTTTTTAATCACCTATGGACCTCAAAACATAAGAACCTTCCCTTGAGACATGCTGCAGATTTGGCAGTTTTATTTTTAGCACATTTATCAATCAAGAAATTGGATTTGAGCCTGAAAGAGATGCCTGCTTTTATAACGCACTCATTACTACCTGATTATTGGTATAAGATAACACCGTACCTGCTTTATGCCAATAGCTACAGTCAGAATTGTTTGGAGTGCAACAGGATCTGAAAGGTATAATGCCATCAAGCAGTTTGCTTGAGACTATCTAGTATTTTAGGTGTCAAAAATGTGGTATTCAAACATTAGTTACTCTTCCAGGGTAATTTGTTTTGAATCAGCATCCTGGTCCTTTTCTGTAAGAGACCCCAATTAAAGAAGATTGCTATATATTTCTACTTGAAAAAAAATAAACCAAGTAAATTTATGCTTTTAGTGCTTTTTATGTACAGTGAATCCCTTATTTATGCAAACATGATGAAAAGGAATTAGAGCGAGACAGAGTGTGCTCCTAATGAGTTTCACAATGCAAGTGTGTTTCCCAGGCAAGTGATTGAGGAAGGTGAAATACACAGAAGACCCAAGAACTGCTGAAGATCTCAAATTCCTCTGAAAGGAAGATTCACCATGAGTTTTCTTTCCATTTACACTTTCTCTCCCAAAGAAGATGCAGAAGGACAGAGCTGTCATCAAACCATGAATAAAAGTTCCCAATTCAATGGGAAAGGAAGCCCTGATGAGCAAGGTATGAACCTCAGTGGACCAGGGTAAAGCCCACACTACCTCCTTCCAGCACATACTGCAAGGGATCTGCTCTCTCCACTCAGACTTTCCCTGAGGTGGGAAATCTTTCAGAATATGAACTGAGAAATGTTGCTGCCCATATGCATCATCATTCAGTCTTAGAATTATCTAATCATAGAAACACAGAACAATTTGTGTAGGAAGGGATCTCTAGAGGTCATCAGTCCAACCTCTCTCAGAGGAATAATGAAATCATGTTGCTCAGGGTTGCATACTCTTCTGTCTTGAACACCTTCAAGGATGAAGGCTCACAGACTCTCTGGGCAACCTGGTCTAGTGCTTGACCACCATTATGGTAGAAAAAAAATTCTCCTAATACTGAACCAGAATTTCCCATGTTCCAGCTTGTGTCTCTTGCTGCTCATCCCATCACCATGTACCTCCAAGAAGAGTCTGTCTCCCATCTTCTCTGTACCCTGCAATACGGACAGCAGCAAGGTCTCCCCTGAGCCCTCTCCTCTTGGAAATACTGCTTCTATTAGGGAAGTGTGTAATAATATTTTTCTAGGAGCGAAAGTGTGATTTTCTATATTCTGCCCGTAGTCTGTCCTCAATATCTATTCTGCACTGCTGTGAAAGAAGCCAAAATCTTGTTTTAGCCATAGGCTACCTCTTTAAGCTCTTTTAACCATGTTTTCTAATACTGCGTGTTCAATTCAGGATGATTTCTTAATGTTTCTGCTTAGATAAGCAATGACTATAGCAAGTACGCTACTGATTTTTCAGATTGGTGCTGGAAAGAGAAAATATGAGGAAGAGTAATAATTTTGGGTTGAACTTAATATTTTACTAAACTGAAAAACATTTTACTCATGTCATTCATCAGGAGAAGTATTAAAAGACCCAAAAAGATAAAGGAAGAAAGGAAACAGGGGTTGGTCTCCCGTAACCCTAGGATACAGTTGTTGAAATTTTTCATTGAGAAGATGGCATTCTATAATACTTCAGCATTTTCCAGCTTTTTTACCCAAAACTTCAACTGTATTTTTCACAAATGTGTAACATGTTTTGACTCACCCCGCCTTCCATTTTTTCAGTCAATAAATCATTTGCTTGGAAGATGTCAGTCAACTACATCACAATCTTTTAGAAAGCCCCAGCTCATGCGACAACATCAGCACGCAGGTGCATGGCTCTTGGTCTCTGGAGAAATCACACAGGAACCATCTTTGGAGCCTTTTTTGGCCCTTAGCATGTCTGTTTTTGAGTTTCATTTCAAAGAAGACAACTCAAAGCTTCTATAAAAGTAGAAACACTGAAAATGGGAATAGAGGTGCATCAGTAGTGAATATTTGTAAATGATTCCAGCAGCATTCTTGGCATCTGGCTGACAATTTCATGTAATCAGATTTCTCCTTTAGTTCCTCTTATGTTAGTTGATTGGTTTGCGGATCTGAAAAATTGCATCTCACACTCTGTTCAGCTTCCAGGTTCAGGTTCATCCTTTTAAAAACTGCACTGTGCAATATGAAAAGCTGAGCTTTTTAATGCAGGTTTTAACAATTGCAGTTAAATTATTTGGGGTGGAGGGAAAGACATATCCAAGGATAACACCTGTTTTGATGCAATTAAAGCCCTACAGCAGTATATGGATAAAATACTTCTAGAAAACCTTGCTCTGTAGAGTTTAAAATTACAGGGCCAAAGGGGTTGTCAGTAGTTAGTCTCCAGAAAATAGATTGGTAATGATGGAAGCAAATTGATTTCAACTATTGCCCGGGTGCAATGGAAGGCGTGTGATGGTGACATTTAAAGACATAGAAGAGCAATTAGAGAGACAGGTGCTGCTTATGCTGAAGCTTGCCTGTTGTGGTGTACAAAAACTGAGGTAAAACTGCTGGTGCAATGCAGTGGCTTTAAAACAGGATAAGTTATTTTATTTTAAAAAATGATTATAATTGCCATTGGTTCCTATGTCCTTTCCTGCGCTAGTGTCCCTTAGTAACTGTCTTTGTGAAAGCCTTAAATTCAGAATAAAATAAATTCAGAACAACTCTCCCAAAACAAACTAAGTCTTCCATTTATTTCTTTTCCAAGTGCTCTCCTGTAGCAAACAAGTGCAGTTCTTTAATCTTTACAACATAGCCTGATGTTTTCCTACAGAGAACACATGGGGAAAATGTAGGTCCTTTCTTGTAGTGAGATTTTTCCCTCTTGTCTTCTGGCCTGGCTTGGCATTCACCCTGGATCTGGCTTAAAGCATAATATTGTGTGCCCCAGGCTAGGGCTATTGTGTATTCTCTTTCTTTCCTTTTTCCCCACTCAAGATACATCATGTTCTCTCTGGTCCCAAGGTCCAATCCAGGTGGACAGGGAGGAACTTGAAGCACTATGCTGGGAGGAGATACAAAGAAAAGGATAGGGAAAAAGGGGAATGCAGGGTGGGAGGCCCAGTAAGGGAGAAAGTGAGGCACCAACAGTGTTCCATAGTAGGAGAGGCTCTGGTTCATCAGTGAGAGTTTCCCCTGTTGAGGCTGCAGGGTCTGGGATACTTGAGCTCTGGACTGCAGAGTGCAGACCCCTTTTACCAAAAATGTTGAGAAATCTATGTAAAAATAAACATGCAATTTTTGCAGTCCCTAAAGTCTGTGTCTGTAGCCAGGTACTACTCTCTGTTTATTCACATAGAGAATCACCGAATGTGCTGAGCTGGAATGGACCCACAAGGATCATTGAGTCCAACTTCTGGCCCTGCCCAACTCCAGGACCATCACCAAGAGTCACACCATGTGCCTCGGAGTATCATCCAAATGCTTCTTGAACTCTGTCAGGCTTGGTGGTGTGACCACTTCCCTGGGGAGCCTATTCCAGTGCCCAACCACCCTCTGGGTGAAGAGCCTCTTTCTGATATCCAGCCTAAACCTCCCCGACGCAACTTCAGGCCATTCCCTTGGGTCCTGTCACTGGTCACCACAGACAAGATGTCAGGGTCTGCCCTCCTCTTTCCCTCATGAGGAAGTTGTGACTTCCTAAAAAACAATAGAAACCAACTATCAAAAAAGAAAAAGTCCTCCAGAAAAACAGAAAAACCCCATTAACTTCCTGCTTGGATATAATTTTCTCCAACCACACATGGAAAGTATCTAATTTTTGTATTAAACCCAACCTCTGCAAATGGTCTGTTGTATCAATTGACAGTGCAGAAGAGTGAGAAAAGCATGCACAAAGAGCTACCCACTCCTCTGTTTAACTTTGGATCATTTTGTGATTCACCTGCTCTGACCCCAGCTGTTCACTTGGCTTTGTTATATTCCAGTTGTTTTATCTGCAAGTAAAGGCAAGATTAAGACGTTGTCTCTCCAATTATAAAAATCCTGGGTGGAAAAACATGTAATGGCTCTGCTGTTAGGTGGGGTGGAGAGGTCACTGACTAGATTGAGACAGAATGAGCTAAATTTATCTGTGATAATACTGGATTGGGTTTTTTGGAGTTAGGGCAGGGATTGTTTTGCCCTAGTATGTGTTGTTTCCTCCCTCCTTTGCTGAACTAGTTGGATCTGTCAGGGTTTAATTCAATTACTGATGACACTGGAGAAAAGAGCAGCAGAAGTGGGTTGGATGGAAGAAATGTATTAACACAGAAAAATCTCATCTTTCCCCAAAGCAGTCAGATGAGAACAAATCCTGGGAACTGTCAAGTGCCTCTTATTTTGGTTCTTCAAATAGTTCAGGGTTAATCAGTCTATTTGCAATCGTTTAACTGATAAAAACACAGTAAACAAAGGAGCTGGTTGCAGTTCTGAACAGGAATTGAAAGCAACTATTTTTTTTCTTTCCAGTTTGCGTAGGGCTTGAAACATACTGACAGAAAACACAATATTTGTGTTAAAAGAGGTGTCAGTTATGAACGATGTTTGCAGGGCTCCCACGAACTAAAGAGAAAAGAGGCATGCAGAGCCACCAACAAGGTTGTGTCCAAGGGCTTCAACAGAGAAATATTGCTAATATGTTTAACTCATTCATTCTGTTAAAATGAAACATTTGTAGTTATTTTCTTATTTCCAATTATTTTTATCCTATTTGCAAATCTAACATATGCACATAACTTTAAGTGAATGATACCTAAACAACTTGCTGCCTTGGTGTGTTTAGGATTTTGCTTGGCCCTGCATGTGGGTTGTCTGGTGGGACTGATGGTTTGTGTTTCTACTTCTTGTTCATGTTCAGGCAGCCACAAGAATGAAGAGTTTGAGCAGTTGCACAAATATACCCAAATATCCATTCGAAATGCATGTGTGTGGCTTTGCAATTTTTCTTTCCCTTGTGGGGATATCCTGAGCCAAGAGGTGCACAATTGCTGATAAAAAATGCAAACTCAGATGTCTGCCAATGCTGTTGGGGTTCACACGGCTTTGCTCACCCTGGTCCCCTCAAACAGCCTTCCTGTTCCTTGCATGGTTTAAATGGTGATTCATCCCCTAATAAGGTTGTTTCCAACAGCTGTAATTGCTTAAGATATGCAGATTTCTTATGACTGTGACCCACTTCAGAACCCTTTGAAGTTGGTTAGTCCCATGTGGGTATGAAGCTATGAAAAAAGTAAATCCCAGGCCAGGTCTGGGGAATTGTTTTGCCTTTGTATCACAGGCAATGGTCTGACTGTCATTTCTAGAATTCACTGTTGTGACTTTTGGCAGTTTCAATTTAAGTCATAGGTGATAATGAGGCTGGTTCAAGCCCATGGATGAGATCTTTCTGCTGCGTCTTTTAGACAGCTGGTGAAAAAAGCATTTTGTAATTATGACTGATGTCTGTTCAGTTGCTATATTTAAAGTCTAATAGACTTTTAGAAATGCTGTCTTATCCAGCAGGATTTAACTTCATTAGTTTTGAAACAGGAGAGAAATGTTAGTCACTGTGCAATCTTTGATTATGCACTGGGGAATTTCCTAGGGTTAAATTAACCACAGGGGAACTCTACTCTTGTTCTTTGAATGCCAGTGAAACATACTGAGAAATACAGGGGAAAAATAATTGTAATTTTGAAATGTAAAAACTATATAGTTCATCTTATGTGTAATCCCTAGTGCACAGTAATTTCTGTATACTTGCACCATTTAAAGTTAATGATACCATTTATTTTATATTTTGGTTTTGCTTTATAAAAAAAGGCACACCACCAGCAATAGTATTTGACCATAAAGGGACATTCAGAAAAACTACCATTTCACCAGATTTGGTTTAAATTCAGGAGGGAGATAATTTGGCCACTAAATGTCCTGCCTTATCCACAGTGTCATTGGAGAATTACTCTCCCGAATCACTTTCATCCCCCAGCTGCTGACAATTTAGCAGTGCTGCTTGCCTTTAATTAATCTCTTTGAATTTACATGTAGAAGGTCAGTGTCAATGACTTCGGCAGAATTAGCAGAAATTTTTGTCCAAAAAATACGTTTTGAAAGATGTGGTGTGATTGGAATCCAAAGCCTTTTTTGACAAGTTTTTTATGTTATATATGGAAAATATGAAGTGAAAGAGTTTACAATTTCATATATCAACAAAGATTTCAGTAATTTCATTTCTAAAAATGAAAATAACCCAATTTTGGTTTTCTTTTCATCTGACGATTTTCTTTTTATCTCCACATCCTACTAATTTCAAATGGAAAAGGAAGAGTGGACGGTAGAAGTATGGAATAACACATCTAAAAATGAAGAAATCTTCTTTCCTTCCTCACAAATGAGTTGGCAAAAAAATATAAAAAATCCTGTGAATTTATGTTTTCTTTCATTCAGCCATCTTAAAAATGTTCCCCTCTTGTACTGAAAAACAAGTTGAGGAAAATATGAAAATCCATACTTTTAAAATTAATATTTTTGCATTGTTGAACCCAACCTAATCCTCAAGTCAGCATGAACTTTTTAAGCAATGCAAAAGAAACACAATTTCATTGTTCAAAAATATTGTCAAAATAAATTAAAACTGGTAAAAGTTTTCCTTTATTTTCTTTATTTTCTTAATGTGCACGTAAAGTAGGATTTCTGTCTAACAGGTACAGAACCTGAGTAAGAACTGGATTCTGCATGAGACCTAGAAAGAAACAGGGGAAAATCTATTTCTTCTCAAATTGCATATACTACTTAATGCAGAAACATCTACCTAATCCCTAGACCACTCTTTTTTTTTTGCTCTGTTGTAGAGATACATCCTACAGTCTTCATTACCTTTTCTCTTGCCTGATCTTCTGCTAAAATTTGAAACAAACAGTCCAACTATCTTCTTGCAAGACACATATGAAAATCACAACCCTAAAAAACATATTGATGTGTACATCCTATGGAAGAAATGAGCTATGGCTTGGACCTCAATGCTGGCTGGATGCAGCTCTACCTTGTAAAAGAAGGACATGTCTCACATGGCATATCTAGTGAAAGGAAAAGCTCGACATGAACGACTGATCTGTTCTCTGCCAGTACTGTAGGAGACTGTTCTATAACAATGCAGATGCATGTCGGCCAGGCACAGAGAGAGCATGGGTCTAAAATTTCTGATCTGTGCTATTTAAGCCTGTGGGACTAGTGGCATGCCTCCTTCGTTTAGTTATCCCTCTGCGATTTCATAGCTTCTCTAATTTCTTATGATCTGTGCCCTTTTTGAACAGAATTCACATTGCACTTAGCTTTTACCTAGTGTGTATCCATTTATGGCTGCCAAAAAGATGGTATTTCACCGTTTTCCAGACTACAGGATATGTGGAAGCTGGCTGTCATTTTCTCCTGTTGGGGTAATAGGAGATGCTTCTGGCAGTCTTCATCCACACCTACACTCCTATTTCAGTACAATATCCTTTCAGCAGCATACAAGCTTCAGACTAGACTTGGCAAACCTCTTTACTGAGAAAAAGCTGAACCACAATATCAAATGAGAAAAAGAGGATGGCAATACATTTTTCAAGACTGTTTTGGATGGTCTGGGATAGCTTATGACTTCATTGTCATTATTTCAACCTCACACATCCCTCTAAGTCAGGATGTACAATATTGCTGCATTCTAGAGATGGAAAAACAATTAGTTGATTTAAATCAGTCCTAAAAAAGAATGATTTGACACTTGAGCTTCAAACCATAACTTCATTATTCCTGGCTTTATGAGGAGTCTGTAGCTACAGCTCAAATAACATACCTTTCCCTCTATTACCCTTGCACAAAGAATAAAAAATTATCAGAAAAAAAGTAGAGCTTGACCTGGAAACCAGATAATTTTTAGGGAAAATCTGCAAAAGATGGGAATTTGTTATGTAACAGGTTTTTAAAATAAGAATAGCCTTAATTTGCTCTAGGTTCTGTTAGAAACCCAACTAAAAGATAGCAAAAAAAATCTTTCAGTGGGTACCTTTTGAAAGAAAGATACAATAGGTGGAAGAAAGCAGAGGAATAGGATAAACCACAGGACAGAAAGAAGACTTGTGAATTGTAAAATATTGTAAGATATATTATTGTTGGATAAAATGATCCATGAACTTGCCTTATGTGTGCTATTTAGAAATAAAAACACTGGAATGCAGAGGCCAGAGTAGATGACTAAGGAAAACTAAGGGTCATCTTGGGTATAAAGGTGTGTGCTTAAGAAAGAAAATGGTCCAAATCAAGCAATACCAGAGAGATCCTGGAATGAAATTAAGACAGTGTAATGGAAAAGAACAGTGAAAGAAGAGACTGTGAAAAGAGTACTGACTATGCTAAAATAAATATTTCTTTTTTAGATGCTGGAGAGCGATATGGTCATGTAATCTGCATATTGCCATCACAGTTGCTATAGCGAGTGTAATGTACTGTATTTTTTTACCACCAGGGAGACTGTTGCAACAGACAGGGAGCTACATTAGGAAGTTGTGCTTAACAAGTCATGTGTGATTTTACTGTCAAGCTGCAAAGTGCCGCTCTCCTATGGAAGAAGGCTGTGAGTACTTTCGAGGAGTTGATAAACACCACATGATGCAGCTTTCTGGGAAAAACAGAATCCTTTGAAGCATTTCCAGCAAAATCCTTGGAGAGGCAAAGCATATTTTCAGATGCATGATTCTAGGTTAAACAGCTATGTCCCCCACTTGTTTACAAAGCAGCTCGACAGCTGCTGTGAGCCACTAGCCCCCTTTGGACAGACAGGATACATTTGGATCTGTCACAGTGAGCCATGGTGTGCCTTTTCTGCATTACTCTGCAAAGATCTCATCGGAGATCTGCTGCTGGCAGGGCTAAAAGCCTCACCAGCTTTAAGAGCGGCAGATGATTAGTTTCAATCCCACTTTAAGTTTTCTTGTTGTTTTTAACTCTGAAGTTGCAGGAAATGTTTTTAGTGATGAAATTGGTACTGGGAAAGCTGTACCCTGCTTTGTGCATGAGGAATAAGATATAAAAATAAACAGCAGCAGCTGGTTATTGTCAGGAAATGGGTTCTTTAACAGAAGAGAAGAAAGACCTGTGTGTCTGTTTAGACACAGAGATGCAGGGTCCAGTTTGAAATTAAAAAGTTTCATTAAAAGAGCAGAGTAAAGGTTGGTGTTGCAGCTGTCCTTCAACATTTGGGAAATCGGGCTGAGTGATGCAGTTCCTGAGCTGTGAAGCCTAACCTCATCTCCCGAAGGCTCTGATGGAAACAAGCCCAACCAAGGACACCTTAAAAACATTGACCAGACAACCTGACTTGGAGAGCAAGTGGGGCAGAGATTTAAATCTCATTTTGCAAATAAAGACACATACCTCTGTATGGCTTTGCTCCTGTGGATGGATGTAATGGTAATTTAGTAAGCTCAGTGCACCTCTCTACATCACAAGGGACACTGCTGGTCACCAAAGAAGGACTAGGTGGCAATTTCTCCTTTCTAATTCTCCCTTTCCTTTCCTCTTTTTGCCATGGCCACGCTGCTGCTGGGGAGTGAGAGGGGAGCAGGACAGGAACAGCAACCAGACAGGGCCATCTGCCTCCCAGTGCACCTCTTGGCAGCATGTGCCTGCTGGCATGGCTGAAAGATGGATGCAAGGGAATGGTCTATGACTGTCTTACTGCTCTGCTTGGTTTTTCCTGCTAAATAGCTCATGACAGATTCTTATTACAAAATATCCCTTGTCCAGCAGCCCTTCTGCATCCTCCTTATAAAGGCTGTAGTGGTCCTTTATCCAATGTAATATGATATTTGATGCCTTTAAGCCTATATAATATCCCACTGTGAGTACTGCTGCTTGCCTCTGTGCAACATATCCCTAAGCTCTTCTTCCCTGGCAATGTTTTCCCTCTAACCAAGGCAAAGGAAAGCGGAGACAATAAATCTCTCTCTCTCTGCTGAGGAGAGTGGCAGCAGACCCTCTGTCTCTAAAGCCCACAAATCACAGGCATCAGGTCCCTCACAATCAGCAACAATATTGTTTCCTTTGACCTCCTTACCAGAGACTGGTCACAGCAAAAATTATTGCTGATGGCATCTGACAGTTCTACATCACGTTCTGACATTAGCTTTTAGTTACTGGTTCTTTTTTAATAGCTGCCAGTGTGTTCAGTCAAATACCTGTCTGTCACCACAATCAGACAGACCTTAATGTGTCTGTGTTACGAAAGAGGACCTCGGCGTCTTTCCAGCACTTTATTATAGTCCCAGTATAGCTTTTTATCACAAATTCCTCATGCGTAGCTGTCCCTGCTCCACCACAGAAATCTTCCGAGTTGGCAGCTCCAGTGTCTGCTGCCATTAATCTTCTCCATGCTGCAGAGAGCAGGGCACCAGGTGATTTATGGAAATTACCTGCTCTGATGCAGCGGAGCTCAGGTGAGTTGGGTTGAATCGTCATTGCTGGTATGAGTTTTGTCCCCAAGCAGCCTGAGGGTGCAAAATACTCTGTTGTACACCTGTTTTTACATTCCTCCTTAAGCATTGTGAGTTAAACAAGGGGAGGCAATATGCTTTTTAATCACATTTTAGAATAGTATTGCAGTGGTGGTGCACTGGTAAGTGAAAGGTTTGACACTCTGACAACCAATTCAGAATTAAAAGCTGTAATCAAATGTCTCTGTTAGTTTTGTGAAAACAATATTTTCCCAGGAAGGCTATAAAATGCACATCTTTCACCTGTGATTTCCCAGACTGAGTTCTGGTTTTAATTTTATGCGTCATTCTCAGGTTTTACTCCCGATTTTCTATTTTTTGAACTGTCAGGGACCTGAAGTGATGCGCAGGAAATGAAGGTTGTGCCAAGCTGAGATCAGTAGTGATGCCTTGAGCCAATTAAGGAGCAATGTTAATGGGCTCCCAGTGAATCCTCCTAAGCCTTCCACGCCAGAAAGGATGAAGTCCACAACACAGGGCTGAGCTGAGCATTTAAAGCCTAGGAAAATAAGAGCAGATCTTCAAGTCATTATTCTTAAGCAGCTTCCCTACTAGTTGTGTTGAAAGGGAAGTGTGTTCTGTAACAGGAAGACGTGGAAGTGATTTTTCCTCTTATGAAGATTCATATCAATGTATGAGTGTGTGTGTGCAGGTATGTGTTACATCATCTCAACAGTTTATATCCACTGGGAATTAAACTGACTTCTACATTTCTTTTTCCCTGCTGCTACTTTTATTTGCTTAATGTCATCATGGGAAATGGAAAGTAAGATGAATCTTGTGATTAGTCTTGTATATAGAGGAAAGGAAACGAATTTAGGAGGGAATATGTATATGCAGTAGGCTGAGTACTGCACCCGTTTGCAGAAGAGCTGTAGGAAGAAGTGGGACCAGCTGCAGGAGGAGCAGGGGCAGCTGAGAAGGGGCATTGGGGAACCTGCATATCAAGAGGTTTGGGGAGAGTGGTGACTGGCCCATGGCTCTGCAGAGGTGGGTCTACATCTACTGCCCTGCTGTACCTCTTTGTTTCCATGTGGGAAATCATAGGAGTGAATTGCAACTGAGCAATTGTACTGATGTGGGACATGTTTATTTGGGAATAAAGAATGGCTTTTTCTTGCTTAGCTTGAGCTGTTTTCAAAGCAGCCTAAGTTAAGCTGGAAAAATGTGGTCGTTCTGGAATGCAAATCTGTGAGGGCCTCATAGGAATATAAATATAGCATCTTATCTTGCACTGTTATACACTCCCACACAGACAAGCCCGAAGGCAAGTGAAAAAAATGAAGGCTGGGCTATTCATGATACCCCTGGCATCAGCTCCAGTCACACACGGGCGTGTGGGCAGCTGGAACCGACATATGCTAATGGTGATCAACATATGTACGTGGAGCTCGGCCACACGGAGCTGCAGCACAAAGAGCCTGGGTAAAGTGACATTTGCCAGTGCATCCTTTGACTATAGAGCTTGCTGTTAAATGCTGTGTCTGATCCATGCTGTGACAATATATGAGCTGGACTTCAGTGATCCTTGTAAGTCTCTTCCAACTCAGGATATTCTATGTTTCTATGAATATGTAATAAACCTGGTGCTACCTTTAATGTGTAGGCATGTTTTTCCTCCAAGATGCCTTGATTGAAAGCCTAGTTTCCGTACAGCCTGCTCAGATCAGGAGAATTCAAGGCATAAAGGAGTTTTGGGGCTATATTTCTTCCCATTGGCTGATCCTTGTGTGAGAACCACACATGGCTTCCCAGATATGGGACTGAGGCCTTCCAGCATCCTCACTGCTTTGGGGTTTTCAGGCCTCTCGTGGTATTTGAGGTGGTACAAAGTAGCTGGGTAACAGTGCTCTCAGAAGCAATTCTATTTTTTAAACACTTCACTCTTTTAGCTGTCTAGGGCCGTCTCCAACCCAAAGCCCTGTCATAATCTGATGGCATGCTGGGGCTTGTTTACAAGATAAACTAACAGCTGCTTTCCTCTCATCCGCTGCTCCTGCTTCGAACTTGAAATAGGAATTATCAGTGTGTGTCAGAACCGGGAGAGTCAAAGCCTCCTTGGAGATGCCCTTTGGGCCTCTCTTTCTGCTACCTTGCAAACATATTTCTATTTTCAGAGACGGTAACCCAGCACCTAATCTTCCGCAGGCACATGTATTGCTCCCCAGGGGGCATGTTAGCAACGAAGGAACTGATTTTTTTTAAACCCCCCCTCCATGGGTTAGCCCACTTCTACTTATCAGCGCACCTCAGCACTTGGTGTTTGAAATCTGGATCAGAATTTTTCAGCTTCCAGGTCCTACACATGGTTTTTCAGCAGTGGCCTCATTTGCTTTCAAAGCAGTTGAGTAAAAATGCATCCATTTTGGGTTTTGTGCATCTGTAGGCAGAAATATAAGAGGACAGGTCTTACAATTTTTTTTTCTGAACTGATGTTTAGTGACTGTATGAAAAGGCCACACACAAGCTCCTCTCATATTTGCATATCAATACTTAGCCTATTAGAAGCCAATGAAGTGAGGGTCTTGCAGTACATACCCTCTCACAGCGTGACGCTCAGACTTCCCATGACATCCTTTCTTCAGCTTTCATGTCAGTGAATATTATATTGTGATGCCTTGAAGCCAGGATAAACTGGGGCTGTTAAATGTTCAGATGTATGCTCAATCTGTGAAGCTTGCAGCTGCTCCACTCTTTTGATAATGCTAGTAAGCAAAATTAGTAAATAAAATAAATGCTTAAGGTTCATTTGCTGCACACCCCAATACATGAATGAGAATAGAATTGAGGACATCAAAGAAAGATAAAAAACAGGCTAGTAATAACATGTTCCCCTTAGGCCTACTGCTTAACCTAAATGTTGTGTTAAAGGGATAAATGAGTGAACTGAATTATTATACACAGTTAAAAGCCAGGAATGAGATTTGAGATCACAACCCTGTTAGTAAGATCAACATTATCTCCATAAGATAAAAACCAGTAAATATTTAGCTGAGAAAATGTGTCATGTTTAATATAATCACGAATTTTGCATATTACTTATCTATGCAGGTAAATAAAAAATTCTGAAATGGCGCATGAAGCTGGACTAAGGTCACCCTCCTCCCCTCATACTCCTCCCGCCCCTTGCTTGTTTCTGTGCCCCGAGAAGTGGCAAATCTGCCTGTGGTTGAAATGAGATAGAAAGGCTCCCTGAGAAAGGTAGTTTTCAAGAGATCTGAAGGGCAGAGAAGAAACCAAACCTATGTGTTAACAACCATGAAGGGAGTGGTAGAGGGATGGGGATAAGGTGTCATTGGAAGACACCATCAGCTCATGGTGGCTGTGACTGATGAGGAAAAGGGCAGAAAGAGCTAAGGTGTTAAGGTGAGTGTGGCATAAGGGATGGGGCCACCTACTTTGTCTGATGGAGTGGCTGGAGGGGGACTCCCAGCACAAATGCCACATTCAGATGGAGAAGGAAGTTGTCTCCAGCAGATTGTCTCAAGGCTACTACCCTCCCAGAGCTGCAACATCCCTGAAAGCTCGTGGCCACCATGCTCTCTCTTGCTAGCCTGTGGATCAAGGAGGGGAGCACTGCCTTATGGGCATACACTGCTAACTCACACTCCTGCTGGATTAAAATGTTTGAGATGCACATCCCAGGAGTTAGATGCTTGAAGGGGGCTTGCAGAATTGGACTAATGAGGCAAACTCAAATAATGGTAACGAAGGGAATGGCCAAAGGAAAAAATCTGTAGCAATGAAGGTCTTTAGTAGCATCACTCGTGGAATGATCCTGTGGCACATGTGTGAAACCAAATGTCCCAAGAGGGAGTGCACTGAGAAGGTCTTTGTGAGCGTCCACCCACACTCAGAGCTGTAGTGCTCAACTGCAGTTATTGCCTTCACTGTTTTGAGTTAGTACATTAGAGAAACTCGAACAAGACTTCAGAAAATAAAGGTACTACTGCCCCAAGCAGTGGCCCTCTGGCAGAAAACTGTCTTCCAGAGAACTGAGATTAAGCAGATGAATTACTTTGACCTGGAAGAAAAGAGCTACTTTCTGTGAGGAGGTATCTGAAAAAGAAATAAAATTTCTATTTCTGTTTTCAACAAAGACAGAGGAGTGTGCCAGGTTGGTATGTTCCAACAGGTGCAGAAGTTGCATGTTTTTTAAAGAGTACAAGAAAAAAAAACAGCAGAAATATTAAAAAAATCCGGAAGTGATTTTCTATGGAACATACAAAAGAAAAAGGACTACTGCAGATGATACCACTAGAACTGGTGATTGGAGAAGGCTGCGTTTCTCTGTCATAACCTGTGCTGCTTAAGGATAATATGACTCATGCCCCTGTGAAATATTCACCTCTATTTAAACCCTCCATCTCCTCTTTACTATAAAGTTAATTAATTAAAAAAATGTCCTCGTACTAGGAGTATCAATGACAGAGTAATGGATTGCCTTGGGAAAGGTGATCAGATAAGCTACAGTCTTAAAAAGGTCAGGTGATGTACTAATATGAAAAATAGGATCCAGCAACAGACACTTGCATTTAGGAATATGCTTTCTCATAAAAAGGGACTTATTGTATCCAAAAACTGCATAATACAGAGGAAATGGAGCAAGAAAGCACAGTATTATTGCAACCAATACTGGGGTTGAAGACTGTGTTCTAAAAAATAAAAAAGCACCTGGAGTTAAAAGTTAATTCATCAAATTTCTCTCATCTACAGTACATGGTCTTTTTTTTTTGTTCCCTCCAGTGTTTGAATGTACCACTCTAGTGTTAACACTAACTCCTGATCTGATTTTATGTATGCTTAACTTTACACTCTATGAGTTCTCATTAAAATTCAAAATGTATAAATTCAAACACATGCTTAGCTCTTTACAGAATTAGGGTTGCATGTTGTGAAATACATAAGATATATAATATAGCTGCATTAAAATTACAACAGAATTCCCAGCTGGATTTTCCTGGTCACTTTTGTTATTTTAACCAAGCTTTAAAGGTTGTGCTACATGTTAAAATCTTAGTTAGAATTTTAAAACTGAACAAACCATGCCTAAAAAATTAACTTTGACAAATGCAAGTAATTTTCCCATTGTGAAGTTAGGCATGAGAATCTTACAGTTATATGAAATGTATTTGAGAATCATGCTGGTTTAAAGGTAAACCAGCAGGAGAAATGAACCCAACTCAAAAGAGATTGATTATAAGTCAGGGTTACAATTTAATAACAATAATACAATAAATACAATTATATGGACAAACAATTGGTTTTAACCCACAAAACCCAGATGTATAACCCAGTACTCTGGGACACGAACAGAATGGTGCTTGTTGGCCCATGTGCTGAGGCCCACGTGGTCCCCCTGAGTCAGAAGTAAAAGGGAAGGAAAACCTGTTGGTGAGAGTGGTGATCGCAGTGTGGTCGAGGGTGGTGATCGCAGTCCGGCTGAGGTTCTGGTCCTCCTCAGGGTCGGACGAGTGGGGCCCAGAAATCCCAAGACCACAAGATTGTATACACTCAGGTTCTAGTGGGAATGCCCAGTACCTCCCCCAGGATGGGGAGTTCCCCAATGGGTGATTGTAAGTCATGAGATATTTTTGGAATCCTTGATGTCCCATTAGCAGACATGACCCTTCAGTTTGGGTGTGGAGGTGCTAATGACTCCCCAGAGGGGAGTTATGACACCTGAGTCACTGGTGTCTTCCTATCTCACAGGCTTTTTAGCATCCAGCTTATAGTCTGAGGGGTCAGGTGTGTTCTGGGTAGCTGCTGCAAATGGTCTATTGTTAACTGTTCCTGGGAAATGACCATAGAGGGTGTAGAATACACAGTTTGGGTTACACCCACACAGTGATGATCTGCTCCCAGCTGTTCTAACTAGGACAAGAATTTATCCCAAATTTTCCCAAATCTTATTCATAAGCAGTTCACCAGGAATGCTAAGTGTATGGCATTTTGGTCACTTCTCAGCTTTGCCTGGACAAGCAAGTCACAACTTTCACCAGGCTTTTTAAAAAAACAATCACTGATATTACTGTAAATCTCATAATTTAATGAGCTATTCTGCCAGTGAACTCATCTCTTGTACTGACAGTGGAAATAGAACCATAGAGATGTGAACACACTTGAAGCAAAACGAATTAGAAGGAATGCACACAGCTAATTTCCGAGATATACTCAGCCACCTGTAACTCAGAAGTAGAGGAAGATTTCCCACTCTGCCTCCCAACAGAGGAGCAGGGCACAGGAAAACTTTTAAGAAAATATCGTAGTGATTCTAGGGAAAGTTTATTTTTCCTTCCTGTCTATGTAGCC
The DNA here is from genome assembly GCF_003945595.2 of Pipra filicauda. Classification (NCBI taxonomy): domain Eukaryota; kingdom Metazoa; phylum Chordata; class Aves; order Passeriformes; family Pipridae; genus Pipra; species Pipra filicauda. Next base: position 98,512 of record NW_024104321.1, read on the forward strand.
ATTGCCCTACAGCATGGGAATATCTATCTCTTAATTTTCCTGTCTTATCTAATATCAGTATGGGTATTTCAATTTTCCACAGAAGTGCATAACTCTTTTTTCTAACCCTGCCATGCTCTTGGCCTTAGTGACAAGAATCTTATTTACAGCAATCTCACATTATATTCCTCCCTTTCCTCACTTGAGTGTTAGCAGCCTGAGTGATGAAGAGTGGCTTCTGGTGGCTGCATTCAGTTTTGATGTGCTGATAGCAAGTAAAGAATAAGATAAAATAACAGAACTCTAACACACCTACTTAAGGATCTGTATATTAGTTGCCATTTAAGCCAGTTTTGAATACTCTTTGGCAAATCCTCGGAAAGACGAGGGAGGAGTGACAAATGTGGCTGAAATGCAGTGTGAGGGGTCCTGCCTCAGCCCTCTTGGGATGGAAAATTCCAACTCCAGATCTCTCAAATCTGGCTTCAAGAATTAAATCTGCTCACTAGGGAAAGAAAGGAGACTAAGGATGGAAAAAATGAAAAGAAAAACCACCGATTGCTTACAGGATCAAAGGAAAATTAAAACTAAAGGAAGGATTAAAAATTGAGAGAGTGTTTTGGGAACATTGCTTTTGTGCAATACCCCTTGGCTATGAAAGACAGAATCAGAAAGATTTCATTGAATTTCAGACCAGAAGGGGACCATTATGATCTGTTGCTCAGACTTTCACTCTGCTGTTAAGGATGCTGAGGCAGCCCGCTTCGCCGTGAGGCATCTCTGAAGAGATGGCAGGCTGAATGCTGAAGCCCACGGCCTCTTGGCCAGCACCACACTTCGAAAGCTGGAGGTGAAGCGGGTGAGGGCTCCCTCCCACAGTGCATGCAGACCCTGTTTGTATGCTTGTCTTCATGTGAGCAGTTCCCCTTCTCCCACAGCTGCTCTCTGGGCTACCATGACCTTCTCACCTCTACCCTAAGTTGTTACCTGCCCCTCTTGCCCACTTAGCCAAAAACCTGGGAGGAAAATATTGCCTCAAAAAGCTTCTGGGCATGGCTCTCCTCTGAAAACCCTTACCTGTTGGCTACTGCTTGCTCTTTTGAAAAGCAAGGACAGTCTGTGCACTGTCAGGAGTGGGAGGCAGGTGGGCGAGGCTGCTCCATGGCAGCACAGATGGAAAAGACACCTTTTTCTCATTTGCTTTGCTTTGCTTTGATTTGTCTCATCTTCTAAACATGCACAAATCAGGAAAGGACTTATAGGTGCTACACTTTGTCTATGTAGTATACCAAGACCTAATTAGAGCTCTGGTTTGGTCTGCAGGAATCGACGATGGGATCTCCAAGGCTTTCCCTTCCCTGTCCCAGCTGTGTGCTTCTGCTGCCTGTGCTTCTGGAGCAGCACCTACCGTGGAAAAGCATTTCAGTGCTTTTTCAGCTTATCTTAGTGTTTTACACATTCCTTTTAGCCACTGCAGTGAAGATTTTGATGAAGCAACCACGTTTTTATATGTAGCAATAACAGATTTTGTCTTCTATTTTACAACACTTGCTAACAGCTGTTTACAAAGTAGTGATGGTGGAATGCAGTCCAGTGGGTATACTGACTGTTCATCTATCCAGAGGGATTACACTGTGGTGAATAGCATTTGGACTTCAATTTAGTATGCATCCAGCCGAATTATGCGATTAGCTGATATGCAATAAACCAGAACAGAAACACATGCAGTCAAATGGTGCCAGATAAAAAACATATGATTGTTATATGGGTTCTTATAATATTGTACAGTTAAATTATAAATATATAGTTATATGGAATTTGGCTATCTTGCCATATATTTATACTTCTGGTGCACTGTGTGCATGTATCTCTATCTAAATGTGTAGAGCTGCACTGATTTCAGGTTCTCTATGGTATTCATTAAACTATTTTATTTTGTTGTTTTACTTGAACTATTCAAGACTTCACAGCTGGAATAAAGCAATGTTTTTATGTCACTTAAAAAATGACATATGACTGAAAAGGCAGTCTTTTATTAAAAAGAAATTTCAGAGAAAACTCGTCTCCCAGCAGAAAGTTTGTAGTGATTTTTTAAGAACAAAGAGAAAAGAAGAGGTTTCTGGTTAGTACTAGGATTTTTTACAGTTATAGGGACACTCCTCCCCACATCCCAACCCCTCTGCAGTGCTGCCTCTCCCCAGGATAGAGGGGATGGGGACAGCCTACCTCTTCCCCTGCCTTGCTTCAAGGGAACAGGGCAGAAAGAACCCTGAGCAGAATTTTTGTCTCTAATCATCCCTAGCAGGCTGCTGAGCCCAGGGAAGAGAGCAAATAGGGGAGGGAACCGAGTTGAGAGTTTTGCCATCTTAACAGAGGCTCCTGAATGAATTACATCCTTTATACCATCGTGGGACTGACTGCAGTCCCCACCACCAGCCTGCCCCTCATGAGAAACCAAGAGATTAGCAGCTCTGTCCTACTGACCAGCTGTGGGCAGAAGCTGGATTTTGACTTATAATGTGTATGAACTTGGATAAAATGAAGTCATGAGTGTAACAAACAGGGCATCCTAAACTGAGGGCTGCTGCTTAATCCACCCGCACATGACATCCTGCCTGCAAACAGAAGTAAGATCCTTTCCATCCCTCTCCATCCAAGAAGGATCATGTTGTTACCTTTTCAGCTTTATTGCTTTGCTTGATATTAAACTAATTAGTGCACTGGCAAAGCTCAGAAGGAAAGAAGCCATTTCTTGTTTTCTTGTTTCACAGGACACAAAGCACTGACCAGGTTAAATAAAATGACTGTGAAGAAATAGTGAACAACTAGTATGGTTATCACTCTTCATCGTTTATGCAGTGTGAGGCCAGAGCCTCATGGGAAAAAAACATGTACAGAGGTAATTAAAACTATGTGGATGTATATGCCTAAGTAGGCCAAAATATAGCTGTAGGCAATTCTTCCAAAACCGTACAGTAGGAAAGTTCTTAGTCTCAACATTAGGCTAAGAGGGGCAATCCCATGTGATCCCAAGTGTGTAAACAAATAGGTTTAGGTAACAAAATACAATTTTATTAAGCATGCCACACAAAATATGTAAAATAGTAATTAAAAATGTTATAATGCAAACAATGTATTTGAAGGTATTGTAACGATAAAAGATTGTTGAATAGTTTTCATTTCTTAAAGTGTTTTCCTTTCTCACAGATGAAAATAAGTAAGCAGAGCTCCTTCTCTACCTTTCAACAGGTTAAAAAAATAGTAGGTTTTATATGAAAAAAAAATTAATTCTTACAAATATTTACCTAGCTTAGTTTTTAATTTAGAATGTGAATTTACACCAGTCCTTCAGAACAGCTGGTAGTCTGTAGTCCATTCTGTACATAACTACATGTATTTATTTTTTCCATATTTGTATTTTCTGGAAATTTTGCCGTACATTTTAAAATGTTTTCAAGTATTTTCGATACAAAAATGTGCAGAAAAGGAAGGACAGTGAATGCCTATGTATTACATGATATTCTAAAACCATGTTTCCAAATGCATTTATCTGAATTCAAGCTGTGACTTAATAGCTGTAGCTGTATCAACACTGTATCAGTTTACCAGAGGAGGAAAATATATGAAATGAGACATAACCTACTAAGGTCACTTCAGGGGCTATCACTGAGCGGAAAATAAATGCTAATATTTTCAGATTTAACATGGGTAAGCTAGTCAGAACCAATAGTTTGGGGCTGAATTCTGAAATGCCCTCAGTGAAAGCAATGCAAGGGGGATGGTCAGTGAGATGGAATTATTAAAAGATAGGGTGGAGCCAAGCTCAGCCATATGGTGAATGCCATAACCGGGGCAGACCTGTCATGGCCAAGCAAGCTGGGAAAGCAGGCGAAAAGAAATTGTCCTGAAAGAACAACATGCATCCCGCCACGAAGAAATGAGGGCAGAGGGCTGTGGGCAACGCGTTGGCCAGTGACTGACACTTGCACTGATGAAAGACAACACTGGAACTTGAGCCCTGGCTATGCAAAGTTGATTAGGGTAGATAGGACCCTTCATCATGCCTTAAAAAATCATCACAGCCCAAAACACTCACTTCCAATATGCCTAATAAAACCCTCGGTCATTCACCCAAGTTGGATGAGTAAGATATCTATCAGCAAAATAGCTGCATAACTGGGTGCATCAGACATAGCTGTTCGTAACATACAAACCTCAGAGTTCTTTCAACCAACAAGAGATATGAGGGTGTCTGTCTTACTGCAACTAAGACAGAAGCCTGAGATTTACTGTAGGCATTCTTCATATTTCTTCAGTTGTACATTTTGGTGAAAAACTTTATACCTTAAAATGCATAAACGTTTGCATTTTGGTAAGTAGTATAGTCAACACAGTCATTAACTAGATATTTAGTTAACTATAAAAATTACAGCTCAGTTCTCAAATACTTTGTTTGTTGGATGACTCTGATGGGATAAATAACCTTAGTAACATTTATTTCAGGTGCTTTCAGAACTGAGCTCTCATACAGCAAAAATTACTTGCCCCAGTGCTCCCCCAGTTTGCACTGGCACACTTTCCAGCACCTCTGGATCATCAACTGGTCATTAAGGTGGACCTAAATTGTTGGAAATGCCTGAGCTGGTGCTGACTACAGTTTCTTGTGTCCATGTGGTAAGTGTTGCACCAACGTGGTCTAGTTCAGAGCTGGCTTCTCTTGTGCTAGTCCTGTGATCTTTGCAGCAGATATGATACAGCTGATGCATCTTTATTATCTGCTTCTTTTCTGCCAGTAACCAGAATTGCAGATTTAGAAATTCAAATGTAACTCATGTCAGTTGTGGTACTTCCACATACCTCTGCAAAGACAAACCCACTCTGTGCGAGGAAGCCACAGAGGGAAATGATGGTTTGGTACTGATCAGATGAGTGTATCTTGAACTTTGAGTATAGAAATGAGAACAGGAATCAGTCAGTTAAGCCCAGGAAGGCAGGTTCCTTGTTGTTATGTAAAAGTTTTGTTTTCACTGTGCTCTTGGGCTCAGTCTTCTATCTAGCTCACACTACAGATACAGACCATGTGCATGAAAGTGCACTTTTCTTATTTGTACAGTATAAATCCATTACACGTTCTTGCATCTATAGTAATTGAGTTTTTTAATCTGGTTTCTCTTTTGACATGAAACAGATCAAATTGCCATGTTCGTACAAGCAAATTATATGTAACTAGTACCATACTTTGGCATTTGAGCAAACCAGCACAGTGTATACATTGTACTTGTATTAATATATTCTCCTCTGCACAGGGTGATCATATCCAAACAGTGCAGCAGAAATGGTTCCTGGCCCACAGTATTTCCTAAACCATGCCTAGGCCAAAGGTCTGCTGGGGAAAATTTAACTGTACAGCTGTTGGAACACTACAGCTAGAAATGGTACTAGGCATTATTTAGTTTCCTGATATGGATATAATTAGTCTGACCTGACATTGACCTGTGAATAAAATACAGTTTTTACAAGAAAACTTTAGGAAAAAAGCATTCTGTTTAATTCTGATTTTTTTTTCAGCTTTATCTCTTTGTGTATTGTTTTTCATTTTGTAAACATTCACTTACATCAGTTTCTTTGTAAATGCTAGAATGTTGAAATGTTCTTTTGCTCAAATAGGAACACCATTCACCCATTCTTTTTTGTCTGATTTTTTTAAACTGGAAGACTTTACAAGGTTTTGCTTTAAAAGTTAATTTCTCTCTTAGTTATTCTAGAGAAAATATACTGCCTTTCAGATGGGAGGTTTAAAAGAGATTACATTTCTTTTAGGTTTTAGTTTTCTAGAAGTAACCCAGCGAGTGCAGCTCAACATCTGTAAGCCTCAAAAGCTAGTTGTCATATTTCAGACAAGCACAGAGAAGTGAAGGAATTTTCTAAGAAGCCAGATACAATTTTATAGCAGTGAATTTCTACTCTATGAACACTGAGGAATTGTGGTGTTCCACTTCTCATTATGCATGCCCACAAGAGAAATATTAAATTAGACTTTTCTTTGACTGTTGCCTTCGTTCTCTTCTTCTCTTGTACATACTTATAAAATAAAGATCAAAATTCCTTGAATTCTTTTATCTGCTTTGAAGTCTAAGAAAACTTTTTTGGAAATTCTATTTTCATCTTTGTGAATTTATTCTCTAATGCTTCTAACTTGTCAAATATGGACTCTGCTGTTCAAGGGGCAGTTAAGGAAAAAAGCTCGTCTTTGAATCTACATGCACAGGCAATCATTCTCACAATTCATGAAAGCCATCAAAAACGTGGAGCCAGAGTATACTTTTCTATTACAATTTCTTTTGAACAGGTCTGAGGCATGTCCACCAGATTCTGTGGAAGGGAAAAAAAATAGCATCTATTTTTCTTCTTTTTGCCCAGTAAATTACTTTGAGAATGTAAAAGAAGCACATCCTAAAGCTTTGGACATCTCTTTTAATATTTCTTTTTTTTTTTTTTTTTTTTTTTTTTTTTTTTTTTTTTTTTTTTACCTAGAACTCAAGAGCTGTAAAGGGAGAACATATTGTAATTTTAGAAGGATGAATAAAAAAAGTATCCAACTCAGAGCTTTTGCTCAAAGATAGGAAGACAGATATATGCCCTTTCCCTGGGGGGATGATGGGAGTGTCAGGCTGTAGTCCCTTGGGTCAGCTGAAAGAAACCTGAATCTCTGACTCTGCTTGGAGAAGCACAGAAGAGATACCATCTCCTGTAGTGGCTATCACCCTGTTCCAGTAAAGCAGACCATGTGAGGGCAGTCCTCAGGCAATGCCTTAATGAATCTAGAAAGAAAACTCTAATTAGAAACTATGCATGCACCTCCTGCCCTGGAGGGCTTGGTCCCACAGTCCCACCTGCAACTGAGCCCTCCTACCCCAGGCTGGGTGCTGCAGCCTGACTCCTTGGTGCCACCCTCAGGCATCTCAAAATGGCCCTGAGAGATGGGTCTGTGTCCCACTGCTGAGATTCAGCTCCATCCCTTTGGCTGCTGCACCAAATCCTCCACCTCATGTTTGCCTACAAAACTAGCTTTGCTTTTGTGTTTTCCCAAGCACCCAAACCCAGCTCATCCTGGACGACATGATGCTTCTCAGCCCATCTCCCAGGACTTAATGATGGCCTGAAATAAATCATCAAACCACCTTCCCAGCTGTTTGTTGCTGTAAGTCAGCTGGGACCTTTGAAGAAAGCTCAAGATACAGGCAACCAAAACCTTGTTGCATTTGGAGAATGAAAAATAGTCTGATGGTCCTGGTGGAAACATGGGAGATGTGTTGCATTTGCAGTGAAACAGTATTTGGGGAAGCTTGTTGTCTGCAAAAGCAAATGAAGGAACAGTGCTGCTCTCTGAGGATGTCCACTGAGCTCCTATCTCATGTGTCTGCAAAGACACTTTTTTTCTTTTGCAATTAATGGTCTGAAAAAGGCTATTAATATTTTTTAGAAATGACCCAAGAATCTTCTTGGTCTAAAATGAATACAGATGGATCTGGGATGGTCTTCAGTCTAAAATACTATTGTAGAAGTTGAATGGATATTGTAGCTGTAAGAGTTGCCAGAATAGACATAAAGATATTTCTACTTTGCAAATGTACATATCTAATGATGGATGTGTATAAACACACATTCTGTTTAGACCTCATCAAAAGGCTGATAATGGTAGGCTTTACAACTCTTAAGTGACAGGCTTTATGAGGCAAAGTACCTAACTTGGACACCTGAAAAGGCATCATATGGCTATGTTTTTAACAAGAAAAAAACCCAAACATAAAAGCCTGATGGTAATGAAGTGCTTAGTGCAACATCTCAATTCTCAACCTTGCAGTTATTACATTTCAATTTGAAGCAGTAAAAGATTTTGCTGATCTTAAAGTAGTGATCAGCAAGAAGGAAATGTCTTTTTTCTCCCTTTGAAGCAGGTGGTGATTGTTTTAAATTATTAGGGGTCTAAACTTGGCCACAATCCAATATATGTCAAGAAGCTTAGGTCCTCAACTCCAGAATGAAAAGCACACACCCAAATAGTTGATCAGAGCATATTCTTCAGCCTTGCTGGCAGACTCAGAGATGACAATACAAATTATATTTTTCTTTCAAAATCAAAGAGGTGGTGATTTTGTTTTGGTTTCTGTTTTTTTTTTTTTTTCTATCTTTTTTTTTCCCATGGAAGAATTAGAACATGTTCAATCAGAATGGTCCAACAAGTCTCTGGCAAACAGGAAAATTCCTCAGGGATCCAAATTAACAATAAAACAAACGAAGAAGAGGGCAACTCACAGCAGTGCACAGACACTGCCTCTTGTATGGTTTTACTCTTGTGTTCTTGATTGCCTGTGTGAGTTTTGCATCTTGTATGTTATTGTTTATCAAAGACCAATCAATGAGAAAAAAAGATTAGAGGGGAGGAAGAAGGGAAAAGAAAAAAGGAGAGGAGGAGAAATCTTATGCATATGGAGGGCCAAGGGATATTGCCTTTCAGGGTTCATGCACTGTTATCTTTAATTTTTATGGTATTTGAAAAGAATGGTAATGAGTATCAGAGTTAAAATGCAAGGATTGATGACTTCAGAGAAAATGCATTGCCCAGAATTAGCTGTGTCCCCCAAGGCTTTTCTAGACCAGTGAACCACCTTTAACCCTCAGCTGCCACGTGCCCTTTGAGGAACCTACCAGGGCATTTTTCAAAGCAAGACCCAGAGCAAATGTGCAAATTTCACTTTGCTGAAAACTTCCTCCTGGCAATTCATAAAAACCACATGGAAAATAGCAGCATGGCATGTTTAGACACAACGTAAGTTAGTATATTTTTCTGTTTGTTATCTGAGGCTTTTGGGCCACTACAGAGCCATGGGCTACAGTTTGTGGGCCACTGAGCTATGGAACCAGACCTCATTAAAGAACATCTTCCAAGGATTATTCATCCTGCAGGGTAACTTTCATCCATTAAGAGTCCTCTTGGTAGGAAAATATGAAATAAGAAATTTTAAAAGGACTGGATTACTGTGAGGTGATTTGCTTTTGCACATTGCTCTAGGTCATCTGATGATGTCAAGAAAGTTTGCTGTGCTTTACTATTGCTTAACTTGGAACCTGGAAAGCTGGTTCTTTCCTGTATCTGCTTTTAAAACTAATGTTCCAAGACTTACTCGACCTTGTAGCAAAGGCAAAGATGGTTTTGGTGATTTTTTAATCAGAAAAAAAAAGAATCACTTCTCTACCCAGAGATGTTGTTGAGTCTCCCTCACTGGAGATATTCAAGAACTGTTTGGACATAATCCTGTGGTCTAGGATGACCCTGCTCGAGCAGAAAGGTTGGACTAGGTGACCTGCTGTGGTCCTTTCTAACCTGATGCATTCTGTGATTCTGTGATTTTTTAAGCTTGACACAAGAATGGACAAAATTGCAAAGCTGGGTTGAAATTTCTTATACCTACTGATTTTCCTAGCAAGTATTTGAGGTGTGTTTGTTTGCTTACACAAAATCAGATTTGTTTATGAGTGTTCGATAACCACCTATTGAATATCTAATCTGACAAATAAGGATGTGCTACCACCTACCTTGGTAGTTATATAAGACTAAGGTATTTTTTTCTATCTGATGATAACAAATATAATATTATCCAACTCTAATGAGTGTGGGTGAAAGTAGAAACAGTATGCAGGAACAGATTTGGAGTTTTGAAAATGAAAATAAGTATACCTGCAAATTTGGTGGGCATGGTAATGCAAAGCATTAAGAAACTGGCTTACAGTCTGTAGTGCCAGTTTGCATTGCTGACCTGACATACTGGCTGTTCATGGACGACTTAATATAATGACAATGTTGACCTGAGATCTTTCCTGTGAGGCACAAGAATGAAAGAGAAACAACCTTCCCATTGACTTTCCTTAATTTTGTGCATTCATCAGAAACCAAACATTTTGTGAGATATTGATTTGTGTTCCTAGTTTTCTTGATCCTTAATGCTGTAATACCATGTAAAACATTTTAAAGAAAAATGTAGTAACCTTATATGGGAACAAACTGTTCTGTCAATAAGTAGTATAAGTGTACCACAAAAGCAACTCACCCTTAACATGACAGCAATTTCTTCAATGACATTTAGGAGCTCACTGAAAGACTAGTAGCAATTTTATTCATCGTTTGGGGCTTACTACCGGATGTATAATGAAATGTTATGAAAATTAGAAATTGCATATAACATAAGTCTTTTGTACTGTAAATAACATATAAATTATACACATACTAGAATTATATTATACACATACACTATACGTAAAGCAGAATAGACCTTTAACTAAACTAAACTGTATTTTAATTAGGAGAGTGGTAACAAGCCTTTAAAATCAGCCAACACTGTATTTTGGTTTTCACTCAGAAATTCTGGGGCTTTATGAATTCATGACAAACCCTTAGGGATACATTTTCAAAGCATTGCACAGGATTTTAGCCATGCAAATCCCATTAAAATCAGTGGGAGACATGTGGCTAAAACCCACGCAAGGCTTTGGAAGCAACATGCCCCTTCATGTTATCTAGACAGTGTTCCGGCCTGTGAATTTCCTTGCTTCCAATTTTTACAACTGAATTCAAAAGGAAATAAAATTTGCCATGGGGATATGGGAATTTTAACAGGATGCAGGCTCTTTTAGTTCCAGAGACATAGTTCTGATCTATCAAATATATTAACACATGGTAAAGGCATTTTTGGTCTATGCTTTACAGGCTTAATCTGTACCGGGTTATTCTGACCTGTGATTTTACTGTGCAACAATGCAGGCAACTGACTTTGAAAATATACATATTGTAGTTCTCAGCAGATTATAATTTCTCCAAGAAAGACTTTGAACTGGGTAAATGATGAAGTTCCTTTTGGAGTGATGATTGTATTTAACTTGAGGCCTATGATACCCTGCTGCCAGGCATTTCAGAAAGGTCCAAATGCACTATAAAAGTCACAGATAGATACTGTCAAGTAAGAGCACTAGCTGATCATCATGAGCTTTTGACAGGTGGGTCTTCCCAGGTTGCCCGAGTTGCAGGAACACGAGTGGAGATCCGCAGCAGGGCAGAGCCAGGCAGGGATGAGCTCAGGAATGCATTTTGCTGTTAGGGGAAAAGGACTTCAGTCTCTGAAGCAGATAGGGAAATGAAGCTTTCGCTAGACTGTGTGTCTATCACCAGACATTAAATATGGAAGTAAAAATAATATGTCTGAAGAGTTTACTCAAAGAAATGCTGGATTCCTTATTCAAACTCAGTTTGCAATTGAGTCAGTGAAGCAGTGTCAGTGAAGAAGAATCTCCTGATTTGGAAGATTGTTTGGTACCATAGGAAAACCCGAATCTATGAGAAATATGCATAGGCACACAGAAGAACTAGGGAAATCTGAATGGTGAAGCTGCTTATCTGGCAGGCAAATGGCAGGTAAAAACAGACACCAAAATTTGACTCCTGACCAGAAACATTACCATCATCATCAATGCCATGATTTTTGAGACCTGTAAATCTAGATGTCCTGAAAAAAGTTAATTTCAAAGACTTTGAAATTATTAATTTGAAAGAATTTGAAATTCTCTCTCCATGCTTTCTATACCCACTAAAGGAGTCAGAATTGCAATTAAAACCTGGTAATTTCCCAGTATTTCTCTGAGGGGTTGAGCAAGAAGATTTTTGGTACTGCACCTCATCTGGGAGCACCTCACAGGGACACCCCTGCTCTGGCAGATGATGTTTCGGGGCCTTCTGGGTTTAACCCCTGATTTGCTGGTGCAGCCCGTGTACCGTAAGCCCAGGTTTCCTGTTTAGGTTCCTCTCTCGCCCCTCCGCGGCCCCGCACTAGGTGGAGCTGCAGCCCGCGGCGGGAGCCCCACGCCGCCGCCGCCCTTTGTCCGCCCGAGCGGGGCGGGGTCGGCGGGGTGGAGCGGAGCGGAGCGGAGCATCCTCCCTCCCTCCGTTCTCTTAACTAAGGGATGCTTAAAATCTCAAATCTTCCCTTAAAGATACGGTATTAAAAAAATCCTGTCCCAGTGGACTGTGTTTGGGGTTTTTTGTTCTGTTTTGCTGTTTTTTTTTTTTTTAATTGTTGTTTCAGCAGAGCTTAAAATAAATTGTCCTAATTATTCCACCTAATACTGTAATCTCAGTATTAAGACATATGAAAAAGAAAAGATATTTAAAAATTAAAATTGTACTCCAATGTAATTTGCTGTGCAATTGAGAGACATTAAACTGTGTTGCTTTATCTTTCTGGTGTTCTTAATTCCAAACACGATGATATATTTGCTTCTTTTCCTAAATTATCTGACATCATCATTATAATAAATTTAAACTTTAGGGTCTGTCATCCTGTTGTGTCCATGTCCACACACCACCATACCCTTCCCCCAGTTTTATCTTACTAAATTGTCCACGAGAAAAATATAAATAAGGCAAATACTTCTTCTCTGCACCCCCAACCCCCACCCCCCCTTCGTCTGTGCCTTTACTTTTTTTCTGCTCTCTAATGACATTTGGCAGGCTCAACTGTGTAATGCTTGACTGGTTTTATTGTTGTCTGCTCCCAGTGGGGAATAGTTGACACTGCTCTCTGTTTTCAATTGATATCCATTTTCAACAATATTGCTTTCTATTAGATTCCTGCACAGTTTGTGCCAGCCAAACCGAATATTTACCATGTTGCCCTCAAACCCTCAAATCAACAAACATTAAAATAAGTAAAATATGCATTTACTACCTGACATTTTCAAATTTCCCTTTCAAGTTATTATTTTGACTATATTTCACAACAAATGAATCAAGGATTAAGGACAGTATTGCCACTTATGGTAACTCAGATTGATTTTGAGTTTTAAATGGCAGGATAGGAGGGTGCACAAAAAAAAAAAAGGAAAACCTAATGCACTTATCTGCATTTCATTAGCTTCTATGATCACTTTTCTGAAAGAGGGTACACAGATTTATATTGATCCTAGCTTCCAGTGTTTGTTGAATGACATCGTTTGTTGTATAATCTGATTAATTCCAGGTAGTTTGCTCAGGTAGTAAAATACTAAAATCAACCCTTGGAATCCTTAAATTTTGAGTTACCCACTGATCTTATAGGGTCTTCTGGGACAGACTTCTGTTTCTTGTCATCGCTTTCATGGTTTGGTGTCTGCCTGCGTTTCCCAGATCTCCAGTCCTGCACTGCTTCACTTTCTTTCACCAGCTCCTTTCACCTCTGACACATCTTTATCAGTTTTCCACACCCACCTCAGAGACTTCTCCATTAATGGTACTTGTTGCTAATTTTTGGTCACAAGTCATTTAATATGTGCAATTTTGGCTCTGTAAAGCCCAGTTTGAGCAGTCAGTCTTGTTGATTTGCACGAAAATTGTGGTGGATCAGGTAGTGAAACACCATTTGTGTACCTTTCAAGGTTTTTGTGATAACCTCTGCTACCTCCTTCTCTTCCTCATGCATTTTCTTCCTTTTCCTTGTCATCTTTGTTTTCATCATGAGAAGCTCTAAGCTGTCTATCTTATGCAAAAAACCTTTGAAATTTGTCAAGAAAAAGGCTCAAAAGAGAAAGGAAATTCTGCTTCTTCTTTTCCTTTTGCTCCCTTCCACACCTTCCAAAATGTCAGCTAGAGCTTTAGATGAGATAACAAATTTTGAAAATGTTATGTTCTTGACTTAGATCTCGGTTCCTGCTGTTGAAAAGACTGAAGGTGAACACTAAAAAGGGCCACACCATGACCATCACCCCAGGAGCAGCAGCAGCAGCAGCTCAGGCTCAGCAGGAGCACCAGGACACAGTATCTGTGTGAGGGAGGGAGATGGAGCCCCATCTGCACTTCCCAGTAAGCGCTGCTGGATCAGCTCTCCCTCTTCCAGCACGAGGGTGGAGAAAGGTGATGCTTGACCTAGCCACCTTTAAGTCCTTAGGGGCCCAGAGAGAACCTTTATCTGTCCTTCAACACAAAGATCCAAGTTTTTTTCTCCTGCAATATACTATAATTAGACTACAAGCCTCGCTGTAAACAGAAGATTTAGTAATATAAGTAAGCTTGCATAATGTTGAAGCTGATGTAGGTTCATGTAAGCTGCTAGGTTTTACACTATTTCATTAAAACAATAACAAAAAGATACTAATTTCATAGGAAAATACATAAAAGGACTACATTCAGAGAAAAATGTGAAGAGCCCCAAAATTAGGGAACTGGAGAACTGAAGCTGATGTGTAAATTTATTTGGTCCTTTTGTGTGCATAACATTTCTGATGCAATTTTGTTCAGGTGACAATATTCTCTTTAATCCATAGGCAAAGTGCTTTCTTCCCTGCACAGGATGGATGGTGTTTGGTGAAGTGGTAGTTATTCAATATTTTGTTTTCCCCATCAGTCAATGCATGACCTCAGGCTTTATTTACCAAACACCATCCAAGCCCTGCACTTAATACAGAATTATTAATTTCCTCCTGGGCTGTTCTTTTGCTCTCCTCATCAACAATGCTTCACAATGGTTAATGGAGTTCTATATTTGGCCTGTGGCATAGGACTTTCAGTTTTTCGCAAATTGAGTGCGTGATATCCTTTCCTTGCCTGATATTTATTACCTTTCCATAATGGCACAGATGTACAGAGGTCTGATCATAAATTGGTTTCATCTCCTGTGTAGAACCCTGAAGCCCCCTAAGTCCTGGAAATGAAACTCTGGCTCTTCCCCAGTGCCCCAGTGCTTCAGGGTGGGCAGGGAAGAGCCTAGAGGGAAGCTCCATCGACCTCCCCCGGTCACAGACCCTTTGCCCCTGATTTGTGGCGTAAAGAGGATGAACTGCACTGTTCCCTTGTAATCTATGTGGGTGATTTGGGTTGTCATAGCTCATACACTGTGGAAAATGCATTCAAATATAACACACAGGCTGTCAGAAAAAACTACCAGTCTAAGACAAATAATGCACAAGGGAAAAGGCTCACAATGGACCAGCGACAACTTAAGGGCTTAAAAGAAAGTCAAAACCTCAAAATGTTTCATAACATGGGGCTCAGCTTTTTTTTGTTGTCAGTCCTTAGGGAAAAATTCATTTGTCTATAACTCGACTAGAGAAACCCCGAGTTTTCCCTTCTGGAAAAGGATCTGGAGATGATTTTCACCTATGTTTTTTTTGACAGAAGACAGTTTATCATCAAAGTCAACAAGTCAGGTGAACACTCTTCTCTTGAACACAGACAAAGCAGAGAAGCCCAACACTGCTGCGAAACAGCACAGCTCAAGGAGTTCTAGCCTTGGGTTTTTACTTAGCAGAGAGGAGGCTCGATGTTTTCACTTGGTGTCACAGCACTTCTGTGTCTGCTCCAGCCCTTTGTTCAAGCACTGATTAAAGTTGGTTAATTACAATGGTAACCAACCACAACATCCCAAGGTGCCCCCACCACCTGTGAATCGGGGGCATCTTGTACAAGAAAGACATACAAACATTGCAGGGATAAGCTAATGTTGCCTGAGAGCTGGTTATTTTGTGAGCTAATATTATGGGATAGTGATTGCCTGGTAGATAATTGTGTGTGAAAGGGTATTTTGTCATACTTGTTTTGCTTTTTTCCTTGAGTAGGCTGAAAGCTGGAATGTATTGAGTTTCTAAAATAAAAAAAGCTGGATTCTAAAGTGACTCCACATAAAAAAGAACCCAACACATAAATCACAGCATTCACACGAGGAAGGATTCAAAGTAAAATCTATAATTACCAAGGTATATTCCACTTTATTAAGTAAAGGGGGAAAAAAGCTTTGTTTTTTGGTTCAAGATTGCTTTTAACATTAACTATATACATTCACCAATTGACAAAAAGAAGAGCATAGTAGATTATACAGCCAAGGTATGATTGAAGACATGTAGGCAGGGGGCAACTTGGGAAGCATTGATCACAATCTCATTAGATCTGAGATTGCAGTAAAAATGAATGCTAAATGAGGAGAAAGAGAACAAAAAGATGCTGGAGTCAGACTTGCATTTCTCCAGAGGATGAGCTACACAGTTGTAAAAATCAAACTGGCTGAGGAGTGGGACTGAGAGAACAGAAAACCCTAAGAACTAAAGAATAGAGAAAGAAAGGCACTTGGCCCACTTCTCTGCCAACAAGTAACGTATGAAGAAAAAACAAACATATCGCTAAATAAGGAGTTTCACACCAAAGTTGGAAGGAAAAAAAAAAAAGAACAGTCTCATGGACAAGTTAGTTGGAAAGGAGAAACCATATGTCCAAAGAGCTACACATGAAGTCAGAAGAGAGACAAAAACAAAGGAAGTGTGCTAAGTAACAATAGCCAAAGAAATCAAGCTAATTAGTATGAAGCAAATAAGCTTGACAGACTGGCTGAGGCCAGACGGAGGGTGGAGAGGGGAGGGCAGGTAAGAGGTCAAATGAGCTCTTTGCTCTAGTATTCATTTAACAAGATGAAGGTCACATCTCAGAAAGTGTGATAGATTTTTCTGGATGAGGAAAGTGAAATGTCATCAAGAATTATGGTTATGTCATGGCAGTGCTCTCATAATCTTGACAAGTCTCCAGTCCTTGCTTAATTAGTAGGCTTCATGTTTCGGAAGGGGCAAATATAATAAGAAAAGGTAGCTGAAGATATTTAGCAATTCTGAGGAGACGCATGACATTTTCCTCATTGCATTTTCCCATTTTCAGTGCATCAGTCACAAAATTTTAAATTGTCTGCAAAAGAAGGAAGTTGGTGGAAGATGAGAGTCTTATATATTTAATCTACATCATCTAATGCCTCAGTGCCCTCCCATTATTGTCAAAATTCCACAAAACACTTATATAAATACTTTCTTCTAAGCATACAAATACCTCTGCTAAAATCAATGAGATTACTCTAGTGTTTAAAATTAAGCATTTTCTCCAGGATTGTATTAGAGCAAAAGCTAAATGCTAATGTAATCAGTCACAGTAAAATGATAGATTTCCTTTTATTTTGCTAAGAAAGACATTCTGGACAAGTAATGGAGGGTGAACTGGGGACACTCTAGTCACAGAAAATGTGCCCACAAAATCTCTAACGGGTGCCTGTCGTCCCCTGGGAAAAAAACTATCTCATTCCTAGGGTCATGATTTTTGCACTTAGCACAACTGGACAAAAGCTTTCCTAATGCATTACCCATGCTGGGGTGATATGACCGAGCTGATGAAGAGAAATATGGTTCTCTATAGTTGTTCAAATAAGTTGAAACTTAAATAAAATAAGGCTGATAGCTGGAAAATGCTGACAATCCCCTTTTGCACACCCTGTGAAGAAGCTATTTCAGTGTATTTAATATGCACAAGAAAGATCAGGTGGATTGATGCATTTTGGAGAAACATTTATGTCTATATTATATTTGTCATAATTTATTTTTGAGAAGTGTAAAATAACAATATATCTTCCAACAAAAGAGAAAATTCTGTGAGGGATGCTACAGACTCAAACACAAACCAGAAGAATGCTTTTTGTCATTTTCTGATGTTAGATCAGAAGTCTTGGTGTTTTGTATGGAAAGGGAAAGAAATAAAAAGATAGGAATTGATAGAGGCTTGGAAAATCTTGAATGACCTGTCAAGAGCTCTTACTGATGAAAGTTAAAGGCAACACTTGTAAAAATGAATTACATGTGCTATTTTTCATACTGCACATGGTTTAATAGTGGACTTCAATCTATTTTATGAGACAAATACCTTAATATAGATGATTTGCAAAAAGAATTCAATATTTACCCAAATAAGAATAACATCCTCAGCTACATTTAGTGCTAATTTAAAATGACAAGGGCTATCAATCCTCAAACTCCTCAGTATACCCTAATCGCCAGCTGGGGTCAGGCCAACATTTGCTTTCTAGCAAAGTATTGTAGAAATAGATGAATTGCCCTGCTCTCCAGAGCACTGAATACTGGTTGCTTCTGAAATCAGAAAACCAGCCTTGAGGAAGCATCACAAGATGTTGTGCCTTTTTCATTATTAATTTTTATTATGTCCTTAGCTGCTAATATTTTTAAGTGTGCCACTTTTCAAGTTCTGTTACTTTCTTATACGCATATTAGTTTAGAATCTGTAATTTACTGCTGTAACCTTCAAAAGACCCTGGAAAACAAAATCTGCCTCTCCAAGGTCTTTTTACCTTAGGTTTATAAATTCAAAGAAAATAAATAGGGTGAAGTTAATTGCCAGAACAAATAAGAAGTTTGGAAAGTTTTTTGGTTTTAGGAAATTTAAAGAAAACGATCAGAGCCAAAAGGCAAATAGCGAATATGGTAATAGAATCTCATGATGAAGAAAATTCTGTGCTCATAGTTATTGTAGTAGAGTTTAGCTTTATCTTTTGTTTGTTTGTTTGTTTCTTAGGGGATACAAACTTTGTATCTTTGGTGCAGTTGTCTCTGATTTTACATGTTCCTACTGAAAAATAATAATAATAATGGTTTAGTTCAGTGTAAATTAGTTTGATTTTTCCTTTCTCTAAGAAAAATGTTACTGAAGAGGTAACAGAATGAAACTGGCCTGAATTTTATGTCCTACATATTGAAAGACGTCTGATTTGAATCCCTTACAAAAACTTAAGGGTTTGCTTTTGAGAAGACAAACATCTAACTCTGAGGGAAAAATAAGTAATTTTTAAAAAATTTTCTCCCTTGGACATCTAATTTGTCATTTTTAAAAATGTGTGTCTTCTCTTTTTTTTTTTTTGCTACTAACTAGAAAACAGCAGAATTATTTTACCTTGTCATAAATAAATGGACTTCTGAGTAGTCCATTGGGAGATGATGGATGAGTGTTCACCATTCCACCACATTTTCGCAAGCTCTTGTAACACAACACCACAGCATGGGAATTTTTGTACAGAACACAAATATACATACATATAATAATATCTGTCAAATGCAGCATAAAGTCTTCCCAAAGAAATTTGAAGAACATCTTCAGCATGACAGTTTCTTGGTATTAATGTATGCAGTTTAAAAATCTTGTAATAACTTCTTTGAAACCCAAGACTTTTTTTTCTCCTGAGTGCAGACACTTAACTTTAAAGAATGTTCATATTTTGTTGTAATGACTACCTTTATCCTCTTCCTAGTTCCCTCTATCCCATTACTGTCTAGGCAGCAGAGCGTTGTGGAAAGGTGTATATACGGCCAGAACAGGAGTGCTGTAGGTTAGGACATTTCTACTATCCCTTCCCTCATGTAGGAAAAAAGTTATGCAGCATGTCATGACTGCTGTTTTAGGTATTAGGCCAAAGAATATAGAAATTTTCAAATGGAGCAATTTTTCTCCTCTTCCTGCTCCAAAACACCAGCTCCCAGCTTTCTCTATTTATTTCACCAAAGACGACAGGTGTGAACTGAAGAAATAACCCTGTATGAGAATTCAACCTCTCTCATATCTCCAAAGTGGACACTCCTTAATGAACTTCTTATCACCTTTAACTGTGACTGCTAGAGGTTGTGATGTGAATCATAATTTATAATTTTCTGGAATCCCTTCATTTAGATCTTTAAATTCCTCTCAGGCAATATCTCAGAAATAAAAATATGTGTCTCCTGTGATGGTGCTTTTCCTTTTCCAGATCTTTATTAAAGCGTGTAACAAAAGTAGTTGTTTAAAAACTTACCTGGAGAGATGATGAAGGCATTCTGAACCATATTCTTCTGGTGTCGTTGGGTCTGTCTGCACAGTATTTATCTTCACAACATTGCAGGTTTGGATCTTTGCAAGGGGTTCAGATTGGACAAGGCAGTCTGAGAAGTTCTTGAACAGATGCGATTCTTCTGCAATGTGGCTTAGAAATTTCTAAGAAATTTTTTTTTGTTATTGTTGGGGTTTTTTTCCCCTTTATCATTTGCCTCATTCCTGTCCCCTCTGCAGAGTTCCCTCTAGTGAGGGAAATGAAAACAGCCAATTTCTCCTTTAGGCAGCTACTGGAAGCTGTGAGCCATTCAAAGAAACAACTCTGGACATCATCCAGGTTACGATGAGTTATTGTCAACACCTCATGAGCTATCCAGTGCTTTTTGCCCTGACGCCAGTTATGAGGCTCATTCTATGACTGATGCATTTGAAATATCCCCAGATCAGGATGTTTCTGAGTCAAACTGGGATCATGTTTTGAAGACGGCATACAGTGTTCAACAATAGAAGAAATTAGTCCTCATGCTTTTTTCATTAGGTAGTAACAGTCTGTGAGCACAAACATAAAGCAGTGAGAAACTGGTAAAAAGATTTATACAAACCATAGTGGTCTGATCCCGCAAATGTCTTTCTCATCTGTAGGCATCTCAACTTCATGAAAGTTGGAGTCAAAATTAAAAATCTAAGCTCTCCTTCAACACATATCCACATTCACATTCCCATTCCAGACATATATACTCTGAAAACATTGAAAACTAGAGACTTGTGCCTCTTGCAGTACCCATACAGTATACTATGCCATGTCTATCACATTCAATTCTTTTTAGGTACCTTGCTTTGAGAGGTGAAGTGCTTCCAATGCCCTGTTCATTGCTTCAGAAACTCCTTTTCTTGAGTGAATCCTCACACAGTGGATGCTTTACTTCAAACATTTTATCCAAGTATTTTTCTCCTCATTTTATTCAAGTAATTTTTTCTTCTGTGGTTTTATTTTCCTGCAAAGTTGTGGAAGGTGAAATTATCCTGTGTTGTACTTTAAGTCCACTGCTGAAGCTACATGTCCAGCAACAGGTGGTACAACAGGAGACATTATACACTGAACGTCTCAGGTTGCAAAACTAAAGCTTATGGGACATTTAGGATGGCAATTCAGCTTGTGACTTCTCCCCAGAACCAACTCCCGGGGAGTGACAGCCACTGTGATCTCTAGCAGTGTCCTCTAGTATACAGGTCAGCTTTTCAGAGGTGATATTTTGCCCCCAGCAATGGGGACTACTGGCAATAAAAAAATCCAGGAGGTATCAATCCTCTTTTCTACATCACGAGGCTCCACATTATCCTTATCACACTGATGGTTTTCTTGTCTCTTTCCTCTATTCTCAGGGAAACTGAGGTGGACCATGCATCATTCCTGTCACCTTCCAAGGACGAGGCCATTTTTTCCTGAGTACTAAATGCAAAAGACTATTTTAAAGGCTTCTGTATTTACAAGACTTGATGAAAGAATCACCCGATCCCTCCACACTGCTTTAGGGAAAATAAGACCCAGACTGCTCCACAGTCTAAGAGTCTCTCTTCACCAAGTCCCTGTCTATAATGGCAAAACAGCCCTGAACAATTAATGAGACCATAATGAATTCAACTCACAGTCTCAGGCAGTATTTAAACAGATCCATGTTTATCACATGAGAATAAAAGTATAAATTTCTTGATTTCCTAGAAAAGCAGACCTACTCTGGTAAAGGCCTTTGTTTAAAAAGAGAGGGTTTGCAGTCTTTTCACTCAAGGAGCTAAAAAGACAGGGAATCTCTTGCAGCCCATCTGACAAAAACATATTTTTTCATATGTGAAAAATGAAGGTATATCTCTCTTACTGAGAGTTTGACAAGTTTTGTTTTTTCCCTTTTATATCTCTTTTTTCCATTCCCTTATAAAGCAATGGGGCTTTCATTTTTTTTTTCTGTTTAGTTGGTTTGGGTTGTTTTGTTGTTTCGGGTTTTTTGAGTCTCATTCTATGTGCCCCATTTTTGCAGCTGGTAAAAGAGTGGAGAAGGGTGCACTTAATAAAATCAGTGATGGAGAGTCATGTATCTTCTCCATGGTTCTCCACTGCTCTGTCAAAGATAGCCACTTACCAGTGCCGGTAGTTCCTGATGTATTCAGACTAAAGACTGGGTTGGGCAGAGGATATGGAGGATGAGCTGACTTTCTCCCTCTAATCATGCCAGATCACTCAAAGGTTTTAAACCTTCTGTAACTTGTTACTTGTCCCAATAGCTGATCTGCACTGGAACCAGCCTAGTTGGGAATGGGTTGTTAAGCACTGGAATGGACTGCCCAGGGAGGTGATGGAGTCACCAGCACTGGAGGTGTTCAAGAAATAACTGGACATGGCACTTGGTGCTATGGTCTAGTTGAGAAGGTGGAGGTTGGTCAAATGTCAGACTTGATAATCTTTGAGGTCTTTTCCAACCTAAATGATTCTGTAATTCTGTGATTCTGTGAATTTTCACTGGGTCTTGGATCTCCAAGGAAGTGCAGGGAAGATAGGAGAAAAACACATTGACTCTTGCACATGTGAAGCTCCATACGGCGAACATCCTCTGTGCCTGAGATCTGGAAATGCAGTCTGTTTAAAAAAGGGTTGGAAAATCACTGAAACTTTTCAGTGGTATCATGTTGCTCATGTTTCTTTTTCAATAATTCAAATATGCCATGGGTAACCAGTGTGACGGGGCATTCCCAGGGGTCAGGCTGGCAGCCTTGCAAGGTCATCCTTAGGCAACGCCCAGTGAAACCTGGGCACACAGATGGGGCACCTCTGGGTGTCCACACCACATGTGCTGTGCAGCTAAGCAGAGTGCCTGAATCGTCTATGCTGTCAGCATAACACTTTTTCCAGGCACTATATACTTTCAGTACAGGATTATAAAAAAGAAATTAAATTGGAGCCCATTAAGTATGTTTACTCTCTGCTGCAAATATTTTTACCACGTAGTTTTGTGTGCAGGAAGTGCTGTAAACTTCAGCATTGCTGCTGGCTCCTTTGTAATCACTCTGCTGATTATGAATTGCTGCCTTTTGGCAGTTGCTGCTCACACAGTTATGATTCCTGCTGGTAGGAGGAACAGAGGAGAAAAAATGGAAAAAAATGTCCAGGCCATGGAGACCTCAGGACAATTAACGTCCTTCAGCGAAGTGGAGTAGGGTGCAAGATAAAGTAGCAAAATCCAAGGCTTGTGGCAACTCTATTTCTATCTTCTCCCTCCTGCACAGGCTTTATCTAAAAAGATATATATGAAGAAACCAGTTGAGACTTGATCACAGTATATCAGAAGAAACTATGTAGCCTGAGAGCTGGATTACAGGCATCACAGCAAAAGTCTGTGCAAAAAAAGAAGAGAAAAACATTAAGCTGTAGGATAAACCAAAAATCATCCCTTTCTTCTGTATGCAAAACAGTGATCTAAGGAAAAAAACAAGAAGAAATCCCCATGGTTATATGATAGTTGATGTGTTTAATTTATTTTTATGAGATAATATAAAGCTTTATACTGTAAATGTGAGTATTATAGGATTTGGTATGTTAGTATTTTCATCATGAACTCGTATTTTTCAGAAGTTTATAACCTGGCTATTAGAACTGGTGTGGAGTCTTTGGAGCACTGGCTTACCCTGAAGCACTCACCTCCTCTTGCTTTTTGTCAAACTGGGCATTTACCAGCCTGGCACTTGTGTGGTGGGGAACAGGATGCTGTGGGACTGGGGGAACCTAGTAGTTGTAAAGGGAGAATGGACCTCGTTGATTTGTTTTAGATGAGCTCTGAATGGGGGAGAGGAGGGCATGTATGTATGGAAAACTTTATGCAATGAATTTCACACCCATCATGGAGCTGAGTAAGTCAGTTCTTTGTTAGACTGCTGACAGCAGATGGCTAACTGAAGGCATTGCTCAGTAATATTTTATGTTTCTCTCTTCTTTTGTTGTTTGGTTCTGTCTCAGGCTGGACATCTAGAAAAGTCCAATCTTTTGGTTTTGAATTTCTAGGTACTTTACAGGTTGTTGTTCTTGGCTTTCCCTCTGCATTTTCCTTCTTGGTTGATCAAAATTCTCTTTAGACTGATTTCATGATACAGTCTCTGTTTAGGTGCTCTCTGTCTTTTCTTCAATGTTAGGAAGAAATCTGTCATTTTCAAGCTCATTTTTCTGTCTTTTGCATCTATCTTGGATCTTCTTTTCATCTCACTGTGTTCTTTTTCTTTTGTCCTTGTTTAGCTCAGTGGCAGAAGAGGGCTATTAATTATTCCTGTGAAACTAGCATTTCTACTTGCATGAGAGTGCTGCCAGACTGATCACATTTGTTCCCATTAATGTGTCTCACTAGGTTGTAGTGGGGCATCTGAGAAGATTAGATTTGAATTCCAGGACTTCACATGTGCCCTTGTGTGGTCCCTTAATTTTTGCACAAGAAGATCTAGAGCTGAAAAATGGAGTGCCTTGGCTTCCATAAACTC
Organism: Pipra filicauda; assembly: GCF_003945595.2. NCBI lineage: Eukaryota > Metazoa > Chordata > Aves > Passeriformes > Pipridae > Pipra > Pipra filicauda. The sequence goes on from NW_024104321.1 coordinate 122,702, forward strand.
TCCTCTTTGTGCCCACTTCTTGACCTGCAGTGCTAACTAAAACTATTCTGGGGGGTGGATGCTTTTAGTATTGCGCATAGTCCAAGTGAAGCCAATGTATGAAAAGAACACTAGTAGCCAACAAGTTGGTGTGAATGATCAGAGCGGGTCTTGTTAGAAATAAGCGTGGTGTGATGGGATCCAAATTTGGCTTCTTTTAAAATAGGAAATCCAAGATAATATCTCACCCCGATCCTTGTCTCAGTAGTTTTGTGAAGGGTCAGGTTTAAAAGCATGTTTTGCTCACATAAATGCTTTTAATTGTCTATTCACATTCTCAAGTCTCAGTTCTTCAGGAGAATATGTCTGAGCAGATGGCTTTGACTATAGCATGGGCTATGCAGCACATAAGAGTACTCTGGCAAATATAGTTAGGTATCTGTCTGATATGGATGACAAGAGAGAGTGAAATATGTGAGAGCGTGAAGCTGAAGTGTGGTTACTTCTAAATGTTGAATTAGCTCTGGTTCCATTTTTGTTTCAACAGTTGTTACTTTCTGTAGGAGCATTATAGCTGAACTTGACTTTTCATTTTACCATGCTATTAGAATGAGTTACCTTCATAGCAGAAAGAGGTGAGAGGTTTAGGAGACAGTCTGACAGAGCATAGGACTCAGAACTTGGAGAGTAGGAGAATGCCATGATAAAATGTAGTGGTTAGTGATTTGCATGACTGGAAAACCAATTCATCTTAATGGTACCTGGTAGAATAGTTAAGACAACGTTATTATCTCTGGCTCCTCCCGAAGAGGAAACAGAAGTGGGGTGCTAACATAATGCTGTGAATAATAACTGGCATTTTGCTGTCAGCATGGGGAAATTAAGCCTTCCTACCCCTGTTTGTTTGGTCTTTCCATCAGGTTGGAGTGTCATACACTAGGTGAAGAGGTAATACACTCGGATAGTCAGAGCACTTGGGCTATCATTTGGGAATCATTAACAAAAATCTCCTTTTCCTTTGTAATCTTGTCCTAATTTGTCAGAGTCCTCTTTAGATTTTCTTGGTGTATGTGGCAGTGATGTTCTTTGGGAAAAGGCTCATACGGAGAAATAGGTCTACACTACATCTGGAGGACAATTGAGCCTTGTCAGTCTGATATCCTCTAGAAACAAAATCCACAGTAGGAACTGACGGATGGGTCTTCTGTGAGCACTGGCTCCTGCATGGAGTTATGTACCTGCCCATTTATTAGCTTTGGGGAAAACTGCAAAGTCTAAAATGACACCACTTGCCTAAAAGCTTGACTTAGCTCCCTTGTGAAGCTCTACAACCACACCCTCAAATTTCTTTTGTTATTCCTGGGAGGCTACTGAAAAGAGAAAATGAAGATTTGGCAAAGCTAAATTCTCATAGTCCTGTAAAAAAAGAGTTGTTTGACATTCATTTTTCATTATTTGTCATTAGACAATTCTCTTATTCAACAAGTTTGGGAGCCAAAATAATGACCCCAAGCTGGGGTTACTAAGCATAGACGCTGAAAAACAGTGAATGCCTAAAGTAACGTGTGAACCATCTGTGCAGCTGTTTGTGGTTTCTCTAGATGATGAATGACCAATACACCTTCAAGAACTCGGATGGACTCATGAACTTGCATAAAGAAAGGAGATGACATTTGTCAGTTTCCGCTGTCTGTTTTTTAAAACATTTAGTTTTTGAAGCAAGTAACTTTCTTCTTTCTCTCCTGTTATGCCTCATAAAGGGGAATGAACTCCCTTTACACATCTCAATGCCTTCTCTTTGCTCTTCTTCATTCTCAAAACTCCTTTTTGTGATGTTTACAGAATACCTTCAAGACTTACGGAGAGCTAAAAATCTGGCTTATTAAGATGGCTAGTGTTGTTCCTCCACCTGCTTTTTATTGCCCTTCTCACTGTAGTTATCTGTCATCTCCTGGTTTATGCTGAGATGGCAACTCTTAAGGACAAAGACTGCAGGTCCAAGAGTAGGGCTTATAAAATAGTAATTATAGTAATTGATAACTAATTCTCCTGAGGTAACTGACTTATCTCTAGACACCTTTCTTTTAAAGCAAAAATATATTCTCTTTCTATCACTGTTCCTCTTGCAAACTCCATGATCTTTCTTCCAACATGATAGCAATTATCAGATGGTGTATGTTTGTGTGTATACCTTATAAGAGAAATATTTTCTCAGGGAACTATAATGTTTCAGTTGCCACTGCAAACATGTCACAAGAGTATGTGAAACTGAGCTGACACAGTGCAGAAGCTTTATTGGCAATTACTCCTGAGACACACACAGTGGACTTTTAATTAGTAACACAGCTATATTGTGGACTTGGAGGTTGTAGATTTCCCTCTGATTCCTTAGACAAAAAATTTAAGCTTTTTTCTTATTAAGGTGGTGATGCTATTCTATGACACTATGGTCAAAGCTGGGGTGGCAGGTATGGAGTTGTGAGCTGACAACCCTGTAATTGGAGATGGGTGAGGGATTCTTTTACACAGAGAGTCAAATCCTGCACATTGTCCATGGGGGTTGTGTTCCTGTGCTACTTGGGCAGTCTTGCTGTAGGAAAAGCATTGCAGTAAGAACTGAATAAAAACTGAGGGCAGACAGGAAGATCTTTCTATCCCACTCAGGTGATTCTCTGTGCTAGTTTCCTTCCCCTGTGGAAGGCTACGTGGCCACCATAGTGGAAACCCTGCCTTGTTTCCTGATCCTCATGGGCCCAGGTGACAACCAGGGTGGGAAAGAGGACAGGAGGAGAGGACATGAGTAGACTGGGCAGGTGTAAGCACACATTGCTCCCTGCACCAGGTCATCTGCAGTCCAGGTGGGGCCATGTAGCAGAGCCAGTAAGTGCCACAGGGTCGACAGCAATAGAGAGAAGGAGTCAGGACATTTTCCCTGTGTGTGCTTGTCTCTCCTTCTGCTTATCTCACAACTTGTACAGGACAAGCTGGTCCCCAGCATTTCCCCAGTACAGCAGGATCCTTGGGGAGCTGCTTCTTCCAAAGAGGCTCTTGATCCAGATTTTGCCATGCAAAGGATAATCCCCTCCTCCAGGTAAGGATAGGACCTACTACATTATAAAGCAACTCTTATGTTTGAGGAATGACTCCTGCCACTATTTCAGTAGGAGGAGATTTAAGCTGTGGAGGCATAGTGAATTTCAATGTATGCTCTGTGCAGTGTCAAACTTTTTAATTTCGAGAAGCTGAAGTCACTAGCCTGTTGTTTCATGTTTCTGTCTAATTGAAATGTTAAAGAACTGATCTTTCTGCTGTGTATTTAGTCTGGACATTCCAGCCTTTGAACTCTCACCAGCACTGTGAGTAATGTTATCCACACACATTCACTCTATTGTTACAGTACAATCTCTACATCTGATTTTTTTTAAAAATCAAAGGACCAGCGTGATGTATGCATAAAACATTGAAACATTCTTTTGGAGAAAAAAAGGGAAAGAAAAAAAAAAGAAAGGAAAGAACAAAAAAAAGAAAGGAAAGAAAGAAAGAAAAAGAAAGAGAAAGAGAAAGAAAGAAAGAAGGAAAGAAAGAAGGAAGGAAGGAAGAAAGAAAGAAGGAAAGAAAGAAGAAAGGAAGAAAAAGAAAGAAAGAAAGAGAAAGAAAGAAGGAAAGAAAGAAAGAGAAAGAAAGAAGGAAAGAAAGAAAGAAGGAAGGAAGGAAGGAAGAAAGATAGAAAGAAAGGAAGGAAGAAAGGAAGAAAGGAAGAGAAAAGAAAGAAACCTCAGCCCATTACTCCGGCTCTTAGGGAAGGAGGGAGGAAGCTTTCATTAGACTTATCATAATTTTCAGTTTTAATCACCTCTCTTCTTTTCAAATTAAAAAAGAAATTTTGATCAAGGCTGTAGAAGACCCAGAAGTGCCTTCTGGGGTTATCTGAACCAGTCACCTGTTTGGAAGAGACAGCCTTTCACCATCAGACGGATATGCATTTTCAATAATTAACTATTTTTAGCGTGGCATAAGTGAAAAATTAATAAGCCCCAGCAGCAAATAAGCATTACAGTGTGGGTAGAGAAGAAAATACAGGCCACAGCTCAACTTCCCACTTTGAAAGTTCAGCTCCCTTTCTTCTCCCCTGCCTCCCCTGCTGCAATCCCCAAAGGGGGCTCCCTCTCTAATAGACCCACATTTACACAGAGAGGTTACCATTTCCCGGCTAGTCCAAGCATTAACATTCATCATCTCATTTCGGCACCTCCTGTGAGTAATTGCAGCCCTGAGAAATGGTCTCTCCCTCTGCATTTTTTCTACTCAGCCAAGGGGTCCCCACAAACTCTGGGCACTCCCCCAGGGAGCTTGCTGTTCCCACAGTGCTCCCTGTTCCTTCCCTACACTGTGGTCAGTGTGAGTGAGAGGGCTGAGCAAGAGGACAAGGCCCATCAGACAGCATTGTCCTGGGCAAGGGGACATTGCAGCTGAGGCAGCAGGAGAGGAAGGACAAAGTATTTACAGAGTGTCTTCTCACCGGTCATGTAGCCCAGATCACCGAAAGCAATCCTCTAGGCAATAAATAGGTCTGTTCCCAGCTTCCCACTGCTGCAGTAGGGACATAAGGCTTGTTCAAGAGGTTATAAGGGGGATCCTCACTCATGACCACATCACTGTCAGGGTGACAAGATGACAATATGGGTAGACAGGGTGACACCTGGGCCATTGAGTTTCACATTATGCCAGCTTTTGTCACTGCCATCTCCGAGGTTGTGTTGCTACACTCTGAAGCATGTCCAGCATTGGTTTTTCTCTTTGAATTTTAGCCTAATTTTCAAACAAATGCAAACTGGTGAGAGTTCTGGGCAAATGGTGGAGTGAGATCTGCAGTGCCTCTCCGATGTTTGGAATACAAAATTGCTCTAATGAGCCCTCAGTGAGAATTCACTCAAACTGAAAGGAACTGAAGACTACAGGACCTGCAGTATGCCATTGTGTGAAGCCAAGTGAATCCAGAGCAAAATGAGCTGCACCATTTTTTAGGAGCTCCATCTTCTTTTGCAACAGGCTGTGCAGCCTGCTTTGAGCCTGGCGTGCAGATGTGTCTTAAATATTGGGCAGGTTTTAAATCAATGACTGATCCATTTGCTATTTTTTCAAATTAAATTGAAAATTCAAAAATTGAAAATTTTAATTGAATTAAGAAAAGTGCAGTCTAATTTCTATATGGCATCTTCAGTTTAAAAGGTCTAATGATCATTAAGTAACTAGGGAAAAACCAACAGAGTGGAGCACAAGCATTTGAAACTGAAGCACAGAATTAAAGCATTGTCTAAATAATGAAATGAAATTTTGTTTAAGCAAAATCTTGTGAACTAGAAAAGCTGCAATGTAAACTGTGAGCCCCTCTCTACAAAAAAGAGAATATATACAGAAATTCACAGATTATTTATATTATTTAGAGACTAAGGAAATAGTAAAGGCACAATAACAAAAGCTTGAATATTTCTAATAAATTTGTTTTTAAAATAACCAATCTAATGACCACATCCCAGTTAATAGATGGAAAATGACCTAAAGATTTTGATTTGATGGGGCAACTGTCCTGGTCTTGATTGGGAAGGTTTTTATGTGTAAAGTTGGGACAAACTATTAAGGCAGTTGGAATCACCTGCATGACAGATGTCAGCCGCACAGAGTCTCATGGCTTTCAATGACAGAATACTTGAGATGATGAGCCTAAACCACTTCCATTTTCCTTTCATTTTTCAGAGTTGCTCAAACTTTTCTTTCCCCTGTAGATAATGCAGTATTTTTCCTTCACAAAGCTAAATTAATTACTTCTTTCACTGTGGTTTTACTGAGAAATTTAGCTAGATTGCCAGGTGGATTCAGGATAATACCATGTTTTTAAACATTTAGAAAACGTCAGTCCTTTTTTTATTATTTGAATATCCTAATGTAGAAGACAAAATAGCGACTATTATTTATAGATTTGGATCAGAAGTGGAAGTGACACTTAAAAACCATTCTTTGAGAAAGAAAGCCAGGATTTTATGTTGAGGCTGTGGATGCTTGACATTCATAATTTCAATTAAAAATGATAAAGTTAAGTACATAGCATGTCAAGTTAACAAAAGTGGAACCTCAAATGAAGAATAAATTATTTGTCAAACATTATGTAGATATGCCTGGCAATAGATAAGTACATCTCTGTGTTATTTGTTGAGTGGAAATGGTTGTATTTTTCTGGAGAAGAAGGAGATGACATTGGTTATGTCCTGCTTGTAAATGTATTTATGGTCAGACACTGGAGTATTTGAAGCCACTTATGTGAGGTACTGACAGTATAGAGCAATGATTCTTGCTGGCTGAGCTGACCTTTTTTTGTACCAGGAAATTAAATCCTTATGGGACAAAAACTTTAGTACCAGGCTGCTAATAGTTGGATTCAATTACCCAGGGAGGGACCTGAAAAAAAAGGTACAGCATTTGGAAATATTTTTGAGACTGCTCTAGACAGGTAGAAGACAGATCATATACCTATTGATAATATAATATTCTTTGTATGAATTCTGAATGTAGATATAAACCTGCAGTGTTGATTTCACTTCAGTAGATGTAACCCAGTGTGCAGATTTGTAATTAATAATAAATATGGGCAAACAAACTTTGCACAGTCTCTCCCTTCAACATTATGAGGTACAAAATCAAAACACTAGCCCAATATCACATTCCTTGAAAGGAAGGAGATCATATACAGGAAAAATCCCATCAAAGGCTGCCCCCTGAGTTCACCCCACACTAAAAACAACATCCTACAGAAATCTGCCTTCCCAACAGCACGTCCCTTCCCTACAAGCTGTTCAGTTCTTCATGGCACAGCTAGATGTAGAACAGCAACACGCAGAGCTCACATCAGCTCAGCAAACATTCCCCTTTGTGCCAGAAAATTGGATGTACCATTGTCATCACCAGAAGAGAGCTATGATACTGACACATGAAAGTGCCTCTGACAGCCTGGGGAAATTATTTTTTCTTGCAGAAGAAGATTTGCAATCCAGGCTAACAAATTATTCTTTTATCTAGTTGTTTGTGTTATGGGACCCCAATCCAGGATCAGGGCTCCTTCGTGGTACACACTGTGGAGACAGGCAAGGAAGAGAGCAGTTGGCACCCCAGAGAGCTCACAATCTGCATAACAGGCAGGAGCTATGGGCGGAAGGCAGCTGGGCTGAGAGAATACAATAACAATAAAATGGGTATGCATAGCATCCTTCTCATTAAAAGATGGTGGTAATTTGAGGGCATAGTGGTGGAGGTAGCTTGAAGGAAGAATGCAAATGAGGTTAAGAAGCCAGCTATACAACAGGGATATTTTGCAGTCATAGTTTGGGCTGGGAGGCATCCAGGAGGTGCTTAAGGGAGAGGGAAAAGCAGGAGCAAAACAGTGGTAGAGGAAAGCTGATGGCAGGTGAGAACCGTTTGCTAAACACAGACTTCATTAGCACATCTCAAGCCACTGTAATATTTGTCATTGTGTTGGTCTAGTCTAGGCCACACTTTGGCTTTTTTGAGGGGAATTTCAAGTGTTCCTAAAATAGTTACTGGAGGATAGACTACACTTCAGGCACTAATGCTCCTGGGGTAGACAAATGTAACTTTGGATGATGCATCCTGATTTATGGAGTGAATTAGCAGTAATCAAAGATATATTATGTTATTTTCAATCTGTTGTGTGTCTCAGGATCCTCAAGCTCCAGAGGGATAGCCACTTCTCAAGGGCAGGCAGTGGGGAAGGAGTTTGGGTAAACATGGACAAATACACCAAACTACCCTGCAGTTACAGATCTCATGGCAAAATGAGGTCTGAGGACTGACTCTGGGTATAGTCTGAGATCACTGCGAGCTCTGTCGCAAATCTTCAACTTCTGAATAGATTTCTGTACATCTAGAGACTCCCTTAATAGTGCTATTGATCCTGCATTTATCAAACTAGGAAGAATTTCAGTTTTCCACTGGCTTTACTGGGTAGTGTTCATGGACTGACATTTATAGACTAGTTTCTGATGCTGAATTGTGTGGGCAGGTACTGTAACACTGGACTAGAACAGCAGGGCTGAAATTTCATAAAACACACTTCAGGAACCTGCAGTCTCTGTAATCTCAGAAGGAATGATTTGCAATATGAAACTGTATGCTAAAATATGAGTGGAGTAGTTAATGGGCATTTGTAACTTGAACAACAGTTTGTAAACTGTCACTAGGGGTTGAAATTCACTTTGCATTTCACTCTGGCCATGCACCTGAAATAGCTACATTTCATTTAGCAGAGAAAATGTATTTGTAGAAGAGCAAAATTTAACTCTACAGATGCATCTGTGTGGCCAGGAGAATGCCACATGAACTTCTTTAAAGCCTCTCTGCAACTTTGAAACCTTAGCTCCTATTTCAGATGTGGCTGAGGCACTTAACTGAGGGATATTTTCCAAATCATCTAAGTAGATTAAAGACTTAACTTCCTTCAGGAGTCAGTGGCAGCCCACTACACAGCTAGATAGCTAGATAACACTGCTTAGGTGCTTTTTTTGATTGGCACTGAAAGTCAGCAGAATTAGGCTTTCCAGAGACCAATACTACTTTCCAGGATGGCTATGTAATAAAAGAAAGTTTATATTAAAGGATAACTCAGACCTGAAGATTTTCCTGCTTAACCAAAGGGACAGCATGACAGAGGTATCTCTGTATCTTTACTGCCCTTTACATGACCAGGGAGTTGTACCTAGGCAGGTCCTGCCATAGCCTGTTGCAAGTGCAGACAGTCTTTGTGGGCAGCCTGAACCTATGATATGGCATTTTGGACACTTAGTGCCAGGCCTGGGACCACCTGGGGTGCCAGATCACTCCCCAGCTCAGGTGTCAAGGCAGGCATTCCTATTGGTATGCCTGGGTTTTGCCTGTTGCCTGCAATAGGAACTTTCTGCTAGCTCTCATGTTGTGCAGCACAGCGGTGCATCTGTATTGTGAGGGAATGGGAAATGGGTGCAAACCACTTGTTTGTCAGGTTTTCTTTTCATCCAGGCCGGTGGGTGAGTCCCGGTTACAAAGAACCTGTTGGTATTATTATGGTGCAGCAATGCTCCTTCCACTTCTGTCATCAAAGATGTATGTAGGTGCTAGTCCAGTGATGAAGAGATGCTTGGTGTAGCAACTGGGGGAAGAAGCAGTGTTATGTACAAAGGAAACATTCACAAGTCAACACTCATTTTCCTTAAATACTTTTTATCCTGTGCCAGAAAGTCAGTGGGTACAGGGTGTGTGAGTGTGTGTATGTTGACTGCGGGTGGGGGAATGGGACTGGAGGTTTGTTTACTACAGTTTTACTTCATTAATATTTTAGTCTCAGGTGCAGAACTTGGAGAGTCTCACTGAAATCGCAAACAGCACTGATTGTGGTGTTTGTGACAGTGCCATGGGGCATTTGCATTATTTATCCCAAGCTGCACTACCCATACAGCTTTCAGGGAATATTTTCAGACAGAATCGCTAATTAGCACATATGTGGAATCTTCTCAAAGCAGTTGGGAACTCTCCTCATTACTTTTTAATTTTTTCTATTTGCTGAACGTATGTCATAGATGAAAATTCAGAATGATGGTTTGAAGGAATTTTGCATATTAAATACTCCAAATGAAAAGAGCGAGATCTTCTATCTGGACACTGTGAAAGACTGGGAGTGTCTCTGGCCTGGCAAGTTCATGCAGCATCACTTTTGGGCTGTCACTTGATTGCCCAAAGTCACTGAGGACAGCTAAGGCCTTTGTCATTGTCCTGAAGACTTACAAGCCATTACTTGACTGCACTTAATAATCATCCACTTTCACCTTGGTTGTTGCTGCTGATTAGTTCTCTGTAAACAGATCATAGAATGTGCCAAGTATCTCCTATCTTCAGATGAAAGATAGTTCATAAATGTGCATATCCATCTTTAATTTAATAATGTATATAAGGAAAAAATTGTATGGTGTTACGGTGTTAAACAATGTTTAAAAATTGCTTTTCAAAATGTTTAGAAATGTTCTAAAATGTTTTAAAAACTTTCTGTCATTCTTCATTGTCAGATTAGTGCGGAATAATTTTATTAAATTTTGCTATTTTCTTATTTTAGTAAATTTTCTACATTTTCACTTTAATTTCTCAATCACACATTTTGTGTGTTCATTAAATGATTTATCTGAACTTAGAGGAGTGGTACTGAGAGCAAAGTGTTTCTGGTACACTTGTGCATTGCAAAAGACTGATTTAAGAAGCAGCTTTTCTAAGTTATGGCTCAATTTAGCAGCAACATTAATGTTTAAATGTTGTTTATTATGGATTTAAATACAACATAAGAAGGCTTCAGTCTGATAGTCTAGGCACTCTTTTCTAGAAAGTAAAATGGCAGCACTGAAATGATGAAAACCAAAAACATTGGCACACTTACCACATCACAGTCAGCTAAAACACATTGTGCAAAGCAGAAAATGCTGTGCCTTTTGTTCTTGCTCACAGAAAACAAAAGACAAATTCTCTGTCCCCTGCCACAATTGCTCCATCCTCCCATATGCCTGCCCAGGTTTTCCAGCTTATGAGTTAGGTCTACAGAGGAGAAAATGCAGGAAAATCAGTGTCAAAAATGAAGGCTCAGGGCTGGTTGAAAAATGGAGCGACTTTTGCTGAGGAAAACTCTTCCTCAGAAAGCTAAATAATGCAATTTCAAACCTCAGAAAGATCCCAGTGTCCTATGCTATGTTTATAGCTCAGGCCTTCATCTATTTTGAGGTCTTGACTTTCTGAGCAGACCATATGATGCACCATAGCTTCTCTTTGTCTGGAACCATGGCAGAACTGCCTGGGGATGGCTCTGGCCCACGTGCATCATAGAAAGCCTGATCTCATTAGGAAAGTCAGTCTGTGCAGGTCAATAAGGTCATAAAATGTGCCTGATCAGGAATCAGGTATCACACCAGCATTTCTGTATCAAACTGCTTTGATTCTGACTTATATTGTGCCTGAGATTAAAAAAACGGTCAACAAAAAACTTTAGGAATTGAAGTATACAGTGTTTCAATGAAAACTTCAAATAACCAGGGGGAAAAAAAATCCCAATCCAATATTCCTTTAACAAAAACATCGATTTCTGGGAAAAAATCAATTTTCTGCCCAGAAAACAGCTTTATGGGAGAATTTTGGCAACTCTACAAAGGATCACTAATGGTGAGAATTACTGGTGGCTCTCTGTCTCTTCAACTCTGACAGATCTGGCTTATACATCTCTTCCTGTGTCATCTAAAACGGGTTTGCATAAGGCTGTGTCAGAGACATTCCTCTTACAGCAAGAGCCTTGTAGAACAAAAGAGCTGCTGCTGTTTGTGTTGTTGTGATCTTTAATATGTCCTCAAGAGATGGCCTCAAGTGGTGGGCAGGTAGTCATACTCAGTGTTAAGTCATGAAGTCAAAACATGGGAAAGGAGAGAATAATAAGGTTTTAGTTAAATTTTTGAAATTCACATTTAGATTCATGCCCTTCTTGAAATGCAATTGAGCCAATTCAGGTAACATCAATCAGGAAAAGGAAGTAAGCGTCAAAGATCATTTAGTACATCAGCAAAATATTTGTCATTGGCACCTGTGAATGACTCCATGATTGTTGTGTTCAGCCCTGGTAAAAGCAGGCTGCAATACCCCCAAGTGTCTTTTCTGGAAGGATGGGGATATTGTCAGTAAAGGTGAAAGCCTGTTTTATTTTTTCACCCTTGTCATCTACTCTCTGTGCTGCCAACCTCCACTTCAGTTGCCACAGTGCATAAATTACAATTTAGATCACACAACCATCCATCATCAAATCACCCCATGAAAGTGCTACTAAAGAATGTTGCCAGTTCTCCCGGTTGACACTCTTTTTGTGATTGACACATATCTAACTTACACCATCACTTGTGTCACTGCTGAATTTGGCCCTGAAACTTCCTCAGGAGCTGTGTGCATTAAGTGAAGCTTAAAGTTTCATGTAAATCAGCTCCCTTTTGTTGTTCTTTGCGCTTTCAGCTTCTTTTTTATTTATGGTTCCCTCTGATTATTAGGGTAGTTCACTGGCTTCTTTCTAGCTTGCTCACTCCTTACCTAGGCAAGGTAGAAAATGGGTTAGATACTTCAAACTTTGGGTAATTCTTATTATAAATACTTATTTACTATCACTGCAGTACCTGGAGGGTAACCAGTACATAAAATGAACATACCTTGATGACATACCTTGGTAATAAGCCAGTGTCCAGAATGCACAAGTGTATGAACAATTCATAGAGATATATATATATATATAGATATTTGCCACACGATCCATGAACAGTCTACATGAATATATATATCTAAAATCACCAGATTGCTCTTTTGGCTTACAGTTGATGAGCCTGAATGAATAATCATGAGAGCTTTCAATGGGCACACGGTTGTGCCTTTCCACATGCAAGTGCACCTAAGCCATGTTAAAACCTGACTCTGAGTTGTCTGCATTTAGATTTTTATTCTTTTTTTACCAGTGTGCTGTTGAGATGCAATACAAAATAATAATTTTGAGAACAGATTTTGATGAAAATGCTAAGGGGGTGTGTACGTATGTCTGCATACATACATATATAAAAGTAAAATCTATCATGAATGAAAGGGTCAAACAAGATGAAAATGGAATAAAATTATTGATTTTTCTTAAATGATGAGAGTCAGGTGTGCTGTGTTTTGATATTATATACATTCTGTCTGCTTTTCTCTTTCAGACACAGAGATGCTATAAACTAACTGCTAGGTAAGGTCTGCTAAGTGTGAATCATTTGATTGCTGTTGTTTGTGCAGCATCTGTTCCATAGCACGTTTAATTATTTTTATGTGTTACATTCACATAGGTTACTTGCGAATTGCTTAACTAAGTCTTGAAAATGCAGCTATTTCAAAATTCATTAGCTTGATTATCATTAGATATGGGCAGAGGATATTCCTGTTCACACTTTATTGTGAAAGTGCTGCTCAAAATTACACTTCCACTCTTATATGCACCTTCTGTTCCCTTGCCAAGCCCCTCTCTGTAGCTGACCTCAGACCGAAAACTGCAGACGTTTCTCTGAGTTCAGTTAAGGATCTCTGAGTTTACCTGAGCAAGTATCAGCCTGGGAGAACTGTGGTTAATTTTCTTTTCTGGTGTCAGAGTATCTCAGGTATGTCCAGTGAGCCAAACAGTACAGAAAATCTCGAGACAGTCCATATTTAGCTGCATATTTAGAGTGATAAGGTGGGCTAGCACCTGACTATAATGTCTGTGTTATCGTGGTGCCAGAGTTAGTCCTACATTTTAAGATGATATTTAAAAAGCAGAAAACACCAGGCAAGATTCCCCTGACTAAAGAAAAATACAAAATAACATCAAATAGTTTCACTTAAGAGCAATAAAATTGTAGGGCTCCGGATTTACTTAACTTTGTACTAAGACTACTGATCTACCCTTTTCTAAACTGTGACGGAGTCTAACTTTTATTAGCCTGTGGCTTTAGGCAAGCGAACTGCACTAGCCAGTCCTATACTTTGTACATCAGGAACCTAATTTGAATGGGGCTTCTCTTATTTTATTTCAGGTTTTTGATGACTTTGAAGTTGCCCTTGGGAGCTCTTTTCAGCCTTTTTACCACTGTATGAGCTAGAAATACTCTTCTAGTTAGAATCAGAGCTTTTAACATTAAAAAATCACCTGATTCCAGAAAGTGGAAGCTCTCAGTAGAGCATAAAAGTGCAGAGCTCACAGTAAGAACTGGCAGTGCAGCTAACGGTCCTTAGCACTGGCCTTTGATGTTGTGAGCATGGGATATAGCTGGTAGTGCATGGTGGCAATTTATGCAAGCAGCTCACCTGTTCTTAGCACTTACTTGTCCTTAACGGGATTGTGTTATAAGATAATGGATACCTTATTTCCTAAGGAGATATTTAAAACAGCACCTGCATCTAGAAGACCATTCAAAACTGGAAATAAAGGGAGTGCACTATACAAGTACTCTTTATCCTGCAAATATAATATCATGTGCAAATTTTAGGAAATGGACTTAAATGAAAAATTTATCTGAGTTTTTTAAGAGAGAAATTTCTCAACTCTACTTGGGAATTGAACCACTATTCTGCTGTCAAAATCAGTAGAACTCTGCTCAGTCCTTACAAAATGCACTAAGTAATTGCTAAGTGATTCTCAGACATCTTGAAATACAATTACATTAGAAAGTGAGGTTCAAAAAAATAGTATGAGATTTCCAATAGACTGGTTGACTCACTTTAATTAACTGTTTTATAATTATAGACATTCATTAATATCATAAAGTTCTTCTAGTTGGCATCAATTGGTAACAGGCATGTAACTAAAGTCTCATTTCCCTGAGGGTGTACATGGCTAGTTTAATTTGCCTGAGGGCTTTTGACTGTAAAATCTCAACCAACATTAAGCAAGTAAAGCTAAGGTACATTGGTGAAATCCCAAATCAGGACAGATGTTTCTCCACAATGATGTGCAAGCCCCGATATTCCCATGGAAACAGTTCAGAATTGAATATTTTCATGTAGTGATTTCAACTACATAACTAAAGTTATATAATGTGTGCGTGTTCACATGCACATGTGGCTGTGGGTGCATGCTTACAGGTTTAGGCAGTTATTCTCACAGTAATGTTGCCTATGTTTTCATGTGCACAAGTGTCTTTATATATAAATATGTATATGTCTATTTAATACTGTAAGTACATAATGAAGAATTGATATTTCTTTTCTGTTCTTCCATCTGTTTTATTCCTTGAGAGAGTAGAAAAAGCAAAACCTCATTTCAGTGACAAATTCTCAAAATAATGTTAAGGTCTTTGAAGACAGCCCTTGGATTTTTCCGGGTGTGAATACCAAAGCCAGAAGCAGAAAGCTGAACTAGTGCTGTTGAAAAGCTGGTGCATTTGTGTTCAACACTGTGTACACAAATGATGGTTGGTAAGCACCTCACTGGTGAGAAAGACTTCCACTCTTCTACGTTCTAGTTCTTCTTTTTTTCACTGATCCTCTACTTCACAGATGAAAGTAATCTCCGTTTCTCATGTACATATTGTCTTTCATTTTCCATGCCAAAAACCACTCCAGTATTTTTATGTCAGCATTTCTAATCTGTACAGGATTATTTTTAATATTTCTCTCTCTTTAATCATGTTTGCTTTTCAGTCATAGTCTATTCTCCATATTTCATTTGTAGACAGTGAAACTTTGCAGTGAAAATGAGAGACAGTAACTGGACCCCAGAAGGTGGCAATCCAGAGTAACCAGGGCTTGCTGGGAATGGAGAGGGAAGCTGATGAAGAAGTGTTTTTAGCAGCCAGAAATAAAGAAAGATACATCTTGTGAGAATGTTCCTCTAAATATGACTGTAAGAATTATTTTTTTACTAATTTCCTTACAGCTATATGTCAGTAATCTATGAAAAAAACTTCTATTCTTGAAATCAGAACCTGCCTTTTGTGCTCCTCTTAAACCAAGAGGAATACCAAATCAAAGGGCCTTTGAAAAATCGTATATCCTGCATGAAGTAGAATCAGCTGACAAAAGTCAGCTGGCATCAGACTCCAAAATGTGTGACAGTCACCATCCAGGTCTCATTTGGTCCTAGTGTTGCAGGATACCAGGCTCTGGAAGGCAGCTCAACTGATCCCTCTGTGCCTTCAGGTCACAATAGGTTATGCACAGAGAAAATCTTTAGTCAAAAATGTTTTGACATTGAGTAGATCAGGGGACGAAGACACTGAAGTCTACCTTCAACAGAGATTTTTTTTCCATAGGGCTGAAAATATCAAGGATTTAGTATTTAGTTGCTTTGAGATTCTCAAACATGTTACTCCAGATTTCGCCACCTCCCCAGACTTATATGTGACTCTGGTACCCCAGCCAGAGCAATGCTATAACATGGGTATAGGACTTTGCTCAAACACTATCACTTGATGATAT
Source organism: Pipra filicauda (assembly GCF_003945595.2). Taxonomy (NCBI): domain Eukaryota; kingdom Metazoa; phylum Chordata; class Aves; order Passeriformes; family Pipridae; genus Pipra; species Pipra filicauda. The sequence goes on from NW_024104321.1 coordinate 138,707, forward strand.
GTCATACAAGGCACCCATTCATTTTCACAGAGTAAAACAGAGTGTCAAGACTTTGCAGTGGAAGGGGTGACCTTACTTTGGCTGCATACTACCATTTTATCCCCAGCATAAAAGTATCTGTTATTCCCACTTTGTTGGTTTCTGTCCCTGCTGACTGAAGAAGGTAAGGGGAGGCCAGTACTGGAAAAAAAAAGACAAAAATGAGGTTAATAATATGGTTCAAACCAGCCCACATCAGTTGTGAAAATGAAAGTTGTTTTATATAAAATCTGTATGTGCAAAAGAGGCATTTTTCTGTAGAAATATGCATATAGAGTACCAGGAACTGTAAGCATCCTCTCCTGTTTGAAGGACATGCTTGCACAATTTAGAAAACTGGTAGATCGACAGGAAGGAAGTTTGAGTTTGTCATAGACTGTAGGTACAAGCAAATAAATTAGACTGCCTTGGGGCCTTACATATTTCTCTATTGTGTTTTTTCACTTGGCACTTAGCTTAGATGTTTCTGTGCATACCTGGAAGATTGAGTGCAGGCATTCAGGGCATTCTCTGGAAGTTTTAGGTATCTCTGACTTTTAAAGTACATGATGTTCAATTTATTTCACTTTAACCAAGTGTTCTAGTTTGTTTTATTCTATAGTTTGCTTATTAATTCTCCTCAGCAGTATTTATTTAGCTGTCTAAAATTTTCCACTATTTCCCCCAACTTACTTACAAAAGTATTGAACAACATCATCACATTTACCACCTTTGAGATCCCACTGCAGGCCCTCTAAATTGGATAGAAAAGCCCATTAACAGTGTTTTTCTGAATGCTGTCATATAGTCAGTTTCTAATCCATTTAGTATTTGAAATATTGATGTTGTATGATGCCAATTTTTAACCAGAATATTCTTGTGGTACTAAGATGAAGTGATTCAGTCTAAATATATTAAGTCAATGCAGGCACTTTTACCAACGTATATAGTAATTTCATAAAAAATATGATTAAATGAATTTGACAAGATGTATTTTCCATGAAGCCATATTGATTGACATAATTATTTATTATCATCATTTAAATCTGTATTGATTGAACCCCTCATTTGCTGGTCCATTAATTTGCCTGAGTTTTGATGTCACCCTAACCAGATTATTTCGCTACTGTTCTAAGATGAGATTTCCAGTATCCCATACAAAAAATGACAGCCAATACTCTGATTTTCTTGGCCAGAAAATTGAAAACACTTACTTGTGTGTTATCTGGATGTGGAAATTTAAGAAAAAAAAATTTTTTAAATGCTCTTTAATGTCTGTCCACCTTTTTTTAGCACTATAAATTTTTCAGCACTATAATCTGCCTTTGATTTTCCACTTTAAATGGGGGTTGCTTCACTGAAAAAACCAGGTGAACTCAGTCAGAAGTTAGGAAAATTATCCCTACCTAGTCATCAGTGAGATGTCTGAAGTGTAACAAGAAGCTCCAGGCAGCCAACAAAGTCTTCCATTCCACATCTCCAAATTTATGGTATGTAGAGTGTAGCTCTTCCATTCTGCTTAGCACTCACATGAAAATTTAATTTTGATTTCCAAATTTTTCAAGAATTTTTCTTTTCCTTCTTTTCAAAAGACAAACATTATCATACCCTAAAAACAATGGGACATGACAAAGCACATATTACCGGCCTGTTAATACACTTTGCGCTTTGGCCGTGTGCCTCAAAGTGCCCCAGAGATTTGCATTAATGGCCCAGTAATATGACACACCCTATCGTGTCTTGTTGCTTAATTGGACTCCAGACAAATTCAGTTAAACCACATATGCCGTCTTTTATGACTACTGCTGTACATCTTTTATTTCCTCAGTTCCTGGGTGCTTTTGGAGGTCTTTGAGTTGTTTCAAATGTATCTTTCAAATTGAAATCACAGATTGTAGAGGCAGAGTTTTAACTCTACCCCTGGCCCTCTGCCATCCACATACCAAATGGGGATGTGTTCTGACAGGCAAAACACAAACCCTGAGATGCACACCTGGAAAACCCATAGCAGAAAAGTGGAAGGAGGCATCATAGTTCTGCCTGGTCTGTTGGCCACTAAACTCATCTTTAACAACATGTCAGTCATGAATGTTATGTGGCTTGTACTCATTTGGCATTTGTGGTATCCTTGTATCTGAAAAAACCCACAAGATCATCTGTAGTGTTTGAGAGGTTTCTCCCATATATTTCTCTTTTACTCAGGAGGGCTGCATCCTATAGCTGGAGCAAAAATGGAATATCTTTATAGGCCTTTCCACTGCATTCACTGTGCTGCAGAGCAGTATCCATGTGAGGAATGCTGTTGGGATAATTGCAAATAATAAATGTCAGTCAGCTTGTGATATCCCTCATCATTTTGCATCACATTGCCTGAACTTGGGAAACTGAGGCTGAAAGGACACATTTCTTTGACAAGGGTGAAACAGGATGTGCAGAAGCACCTGGTAGGTACTATTAGATACTGGTGTCTGTCCTCATCGGGCCATGCAGTGATACCAAACAGCTTCCACCAACTTTTCACTGCCTGGTACTGGTCAAAGGAGTGAGTGAAACAGAAGGGTGTGCCATTTTTTGGATTTGTAGAGGACCTATAGTAAAGTTAATGTTTGTCTGATCAAAGTAATTTTCAAGTATACTTAGTTACTTTTTGGATGGAACTCAGGTTGTTGACTGCTAAGTTCCACAGCATCTTTACAGGATCCTAGACTAAAAATCATCTTTGAATGCTGTAGGACCTCAGGTAATTTCCATCACCATTGCTACTATTTGGTGTTAGATTAAACTGTGGATTAATTTCAGTGTTGAGATTTCATGAGTGTCACATGCAATATACACCATGGATGACAAAGATTGCTGATGCGCACTGTTCAAGTATGTAAAGTAGAAATCTTGAAATTAGTGAATTAATCAAAACTCTTAAAGCCTTAATTTCAGAATAAAATTCTCAAGTGATTACAATTTGTATAAATTGCTTTTAGACCTTGGACACAGTTTGAGTGCTTATGCTAATAAAAGGGCACCATCCTGCTCTCTAGAAAAAAAAGAATATCACAACCAAATATGCTTTAGTAAATTGCCAACTGGCAATAAAGAAACCAGTGGAAATGCAGAGGGTTTAACATTAGCCTAAACTAATCTTGGTAACAACAAAAACAAAGCAAAAGCAGCAATGCAATGTATCTTCAGTCAGTATGACTCCAGCATTTAATACATTGATTTAGATAAAGAATCAATTGGATCCACTTTTGACTAATAGCCTGTCACATGTGTTGTCTTTGGGAAGTGGCACCGTTGAAACCACCTTAGAGTAGCGAGGCCTAAAAGACGGTGGACTATGATTCCTGTTAATAACAACTACTATTTTTTTAAAATATTATAAGTCCCTTATTGTATGAATGCAAAAAGAGATGCCAGTTGTCACTTATGCTTGAAATGTGAATCTTTATCTCTCCCAAACACAATGAGTTTTTGGGCACTGTGGTGTACACAGAATTAAAGTTCATATTTTCTGCTATAGCAAAGGCCATCCTTTTGTGTGTTTTTAAAGCACTGCAATTATTTTGGTGCTTTCTTTTTGAAAGTATAATAACAAATTGAGATGAGGACAAACAATCATTTAAAAAACCAAACAAAAATACAAAGTTAAAGACTTTAGAAAATCAGATATGTTTACACAGATTTTAGAAATGATTGCCTACCTTAAATTAGAATCCAGGATAGTTTTAAAAGGAAGAGATGCCATTCAGACACTTTCAGTGATCAGATGGATTTGTATTGTTAATTCTGTTCTCTCTCTCCCCTTGGTGCTTCAGCATGGTGGGTCAGTGTTGGGCTGTCCCTCAGCTGATGGAGTTTGGAAGCAACAGGGGCTGGCTCAGAGCAGAAAACTTTGTTCTTCCACCGAGATGTGTGTGCTGGTTGATGGAAAGGAGGAAGGCAGGCAATACAGCATTGGCAGCACAAAAGTGAGTCCCAAGGATGTAATATCATATTCAACAGGACTCCTTTACTCATGTGTGAAGCAGTTTTCGTAATTTAAAAATATTAGATAAATTCTTACATGAGGATTATTTGCATGAAAATATTTTTACCTGTCTTTCTCCTAAAACAGCAATACAGTGTACAAATACAGTGTAAAATTGTATGTCAGATTTTGTTCACTGTGCAATTTTAGGAAACCTCAGAATAACTCAGAGCCTCCTTCAGTATGTGGTTTTGGTGTAGGAGCATGTTTATTGTGTTGTGTATATAATGCTACACTCCATTTAAAGTTCAGCCATGGGGAGAGTGAGGTAAGACATTAGTAAAGGCAGTCACAACCTAAAGCAAAGAAAACCAGCTAAACCATACAAAACCAGAGGTGAACGCTGCCCCAGAAATGCAGAATTCCTTTGGAGAGAGGCTTTCCATTTCTAGTCTAGACTTTTATCTCTGAAACAGTTTAGGCACTTCACTACGTTAAGGTCTTCAGACCAAAGGTCCCATTAGACCTTGAGGGGTGACTGTGCAGACAGCTCGTCAGTTAACACTTCATGGTGACCTTTTGAGCCTTTAGTCCAACCCCCTCTCCATAAGGTGCAGTGAATCTGGGACTTTGTATATGCCTTCCCAGTGGCCTTGTGGAAATAAAGTGGAGACATGACACGAGCCCTTAAGCACTTGCTGGTGCTCATGTGGAGGGTTAATGACTGCACTGTGGTTTAAAAGAAGTCTTAAATCACATCACTGCGTTCCTACCAGCTTCTCTATGTCAGCAGTGCTAAGCTGAACACCAAGCGCTGCCAGCCCTCGAGGAAGGCTTTTGGGTGTGGGGTGCGTGAGCCCCCAGCACCCACCAAGGCCTGTGCTGGTCTACCCATGTGGTCAACAATTCATGGATTAGACAGGCAAATCCCTCCTGGGCTTCAAGTTCCTGAGCAGCAGCTACAGGAGCAAATACAGGGAATCACAGCTTCTGCCTCTTGGGGGCCTCTGGACCTTGGTTCTGCCTCTCACCCCTGTGTTACTACTGAAGAGAGAGGCCTTCGGGGAGAATAGTCCTGTTGTCCCGACTGGCAATGATGCTATGAAAGCTGCAGGAGTGAATATGGCTCCTTAGAAGTGTATTTTAAAGCTCCTTCCTCTGCTGTGGCTCCTTCCTCTTCTGTGAAGTGGAGTGAAGGGTAAGGGTGGCCCCCTGTGCCTCCCAAGTCCTTGCTTGCTCTTTCTAACCCTCCACAGCAAAGTGTTCCCCTCACAGGCTTATGCACAAGCTCTTCCTACTCCCTTAGAAGATAGCATTTTGTTGAAGGATTAAATTTTAACACCTTCCTCAGAGAAGGTATTTTAAAGTGTGTAAGACCAGGTTGGATGAGGCTTTGAGCGAACTGGTCTGGTGGAAAGTGTCCTTGCCCATGACAGGACGGTTGGACCTCTAAGGTCCCTTCCAACCCAAACCATTCTATGATTCTGTGGTTCTAAGTATGGCACATAAGATACAGCCATCTGCTTGGTATGCATTTTTCTCCATATCTTGAGATTTGTTTTATCATATCTGCTGACTGGTCATCCTGAGCTAGGACATCCCCCTTCATACACTGCAATGCCAGGCTGCCTGACAGTCTCATTTCACGCTTTATTGTGAGGCAGTATGTTGTGGTGCTCAGAGCACAGGCTGGGAAACAGGGCACATGGGACTTCTTCCCAGTGCTTCCCATAGCCACAGGCTCATCCTTAAATGATACCAAGCTTCTCAGCTACAGCAGAAGGACAACGATATTTATTTAGTCAACTCAAGCATGTGCAGTAGGCCTGGCAAGACTGTGCAAATTAATTCCTGCTAATGAAACTTTGGGATTTTTAATATTTCACATATTCTGTGACTGTGCCCTTTCTGTCATCACATTTTATGGAGATGAATTTATCATTATACCAACTCTGGGTCTTTGCTGCTGTTGGCCAGTTATTTGCACTGTGGTAATGACCAGAGGAATTAAGGCTCCACTGTGTCATACTCTCAGAATGGGAAATATCTCTACAATATGCACTCACTCCCCAAATGGAAAGACGTTTTAAAAAGGAATTTACAACATAAGACCTTTATTCTGCATAGTGCACTAGACTAGCTTGATAGATGAGAGCAGCTTTACCGATTTAATAGTATGAAAGCTAAGCAAATGAGTATTTCTTTACAGAATCCAATTGCAGAGGACAAGAATATGGTTTGAAAGATGAAGACCAAGTAATCAAATGCATACAGATTTTCTGCTCAAAATTTAATTTATTTAGGCTGTTGTCCAGTGAAACCAAGTCTTCCTGTAGAATTGGAGTAGTGTTAATGTATATATTATGATTTTTGAGGGCTGCACTCAAGAACCAGATTCTTCTGCTTTGCCCATCACGAGGTACATGCAGTTTGGAGTATACAGCCCTACAAGACAGCATGGCTAAAAGGAGGGTAAGTGATGTATTTGACTGTGAGGGCACATCTCAATGTTTAATAACTCTTGTTCACTTAAGAAGAACCAGGTGAATTAGCAGGAACAAAGATGAAAGGTTTAGCTAGCCAGGCAGGAGCAGCAGAGAACTGCAGAGCACGGTACAGAGGTACCTGTTTGGACTGGATGGACAACCGGTTACTAGGTGGCTAATGACTGAGGATGGTAGCAAAAGTGTTGATGACAATTTTTTCATGAGAAAATGTTTCTTTTTGCTGAACTGACAGTGTTTTGCAGACTCACAAGAAACACAGACTGAGCTCTGGCACTTCCATGCATCTGAGGAGCGCATCCTGACAATCCACTTATTGGCTAGTCCCCAGAATCTTTATTTCCCTTCACAAAAACCCCAAAATTTTGACAGCTCTCCTTTTAATTCTGTTGTGGACAAAAATCACAATCTGAAACTTGAACATTTTTCACAAAATGGATTTGTTTACCAGTTAGCCCTATAAATAATATTTCTCAAAGCTGTGTTTGACAAGCATGATGTTGCTAATATGGCTCCCACTGGTGTGTCATCCATGGCCAGGTTTTCAGAGAGATGTCTACAAAGCAGAGCTATCAGAAAGCTGCAGATACCATTTCTTTTGGAAAACTCTCTGCTTGCAGGGCACTAAAGAGTAGTGCCAAGTCAATGTTAAATCATCATATGGGAAATGGTTAACAAGACAGCTCTCCTTTCTACTTCCTATCTAATCTCTGCCAAATCAATCTACCACCCAAGACTGGAAGTGGAAAATCTAATAAACAGGTCTGCAGTGAAAAATACACTATACCTGTGCCTGGAGCAGTTCCCTCTTCATCTCTGTTCACCACCAGCATGCCCTCATATTACCCAAGGGAAAAAATTAAATATTCAGATTGTTATTATTTATTTAGAGGACACACACAAAAAAATCAAACCAAGTCAATATTTATCCATCTGAAAAAAAGCCCAGTATATGACAGACGCTTTATTCAGGGTAAATTAGTAGACATATGTCTCGGAGAAATGTTGTTGTTGTTGATTTATTCTTTTGTCCTTCTTTCAGATAAGCTTTCCTCAGGTGTTTTTCAAACTGCAGAGCTTCTGAAGGTTCTGTAAAAAGTCTATTTTTTACTAAACCACAGTAGCTCTTTAAAATATACAGGAAAGATGAACTCATCTAATAACAACCTCTGAAAATAACTGCAGCTGAATATAAATAAAATTAAATTTGCACAGAGGAAAAAGCCATTTCAAACTATTTTTTCCATATAATCCATACCGCAGATACTCAATAATTCAGTGAGCTTTCAGGCAATATAAGTCAATGTTGACTCATTAAATGCATTAGCTATAAAATGCATCTCTAGTAGAAAGAATGAGAAATGGTTTGCATTCTTCCCTTTTCATCATTATTCCTTAGTGGCTTTAGTTTTAGGTTTTAGTTTATTCTTTTGTTTTTTACATTTCATACTTTATAAAGAAAGCTTTACAGCAACCTCAGGATCTCCAGTGCATCATTAAAAAATAAACACTTTTTCTTTCTTGCCAGAAACCTGACCGAGAGCAAAATTATCTTGGTTTACTTAATGGAAATGCTGACAGATATTAAAATAATGCTTAACTAGTCCTTCAGAGATGACCAGCCATATGAAACAGTGGAAAGCTAAACTGGTAGGACCAGGAGTGAGGAACTCATCCAGACTGGTAGAGCCCAGTTGTGTTGGACTTTAATAGGCATATGAGAAAAAGAACAAAGAATCTGAGTAAATAAAAAGTACCAACTGCATTAATTTGAAAACCACATGGAGTTAATTTCTCTGACAAGTGACTGCATTTACTTAGCATCTTCCAACTGAAGAACTCATATTACTTTATGGAAATGAATGACATGTCTGAGTATAGCTGTATAAATTAGGCGACAGCAAACTTGGTGATCAGAAGTGTCATTGGAAGGAGGCTTCCCAGGGAAGCACTCCTGCACATAAGTCAAGAGAGCAGGCGCCTGCTGCAAGGTCCCTTATGTCTGATGAACTCAGGAGTGTTGACCTGATATACCTGGATGGCATGTCTGAGGTGGACTGACAGAAATGGAGCTGCTTTTCTGAGGAGGTTGAACCTCCCTCAGAAGTCTGGCTCTTGTCAACCCTGCAAGGTGTTGCTCTTTCTACCAGTCTTCTGACTTTTCACCATGGATGGTAATTAGTATTCCTCCATTTTATTTGGTGCTCATCTTTTCAAAGAAGGTATTGCAAAGGAGAATGGGGTGTGTGCTGAAAAGTCTTACAATTGCTCTGGGAATTAATGCTATGAAAGCATATGTAATAATAATAACTAAGGGAACATGGGTGTTGACACGGGGAACTGCAAAAGGAGAGGAGGCAGGTAGTTGAAAGGAAGGTCTCCACTTGCTCGTTTTCTCTGTTGCCCTGCAGCCTTCCTTTCTCCACTGGTGTATCTCTGCCTGAGCTCTCTATAGCAGCACTTTTACAGGAGAGTAAGGAGCAGCTCACCTGTCCCTACAGGCTTTTGAAACATTGGAAGAGGACATATTTCTATAAGAATATAATTTAGGACCAATCCTTTAAATGGATGCACATAATTTTCCCTGACTGTCCATAGAGCATCACTGAGATCCATCATGCTCATGCTGTAACTGAAACTGGTACAGCTTATGGCACAGTGAAACCACAGGTACTGACTGTGACATTCTCACTGCCTGACTTTATGCAGACAAAACTGAAAAGGCAGTAGTATCCAAAATCCTGAAGAATCCATGAATCAAACAATTTCAAAAGATTAGAGCTTTGAGGTCCTCATGTAAAGATAAAGTCAACTTTAGCAGAGATGTTAATGCCCCTCATATGTGAAAGGGCTATGATTTGCAGAAATCTTGTTGCATCAGAGTTCCAAGTTTTCACTTTGTGAACTTGATTTCTGGCATTCAGCTATATCTTGCTAGGATATTTGAAATTAATGTATTCCAGCTTCTGTATGTGGAAAACTGAACATTATCCTCTAGTGATCCATATGTGTAGTTTCAGGTGTGATTATATAAGAGAACATTGACATCAAAAGTTAGATGATGTAGGAAATTATGTAAGTTGTAACTATTCAATAAGTAAATAGTTAAATAAATAAAAGGAAAACAACCCTAAGGCAATACATTTGAGTCTTGGCATATTACTCAGTGAAAAGAAACTGGATAACATCAGCCCCAAATGAAGTGATTTTCTTGCTTATCCACAAATTTCTCTTCAGTGTCACATGTGGAACAAGTAAATAATATAATTTTGTCTGGTTAAGTTAGGTGAGTTGGCTTAGCTAGGAATCTGAGATGCCATTACAAGTGCATTAGGTTGGTTAGCCACTCAAGAAGGATTTAAAAAATCAGCTCCCTAACACCCCTTTGTTTGGTCCCCAGCTCCAAGAAGCCATTTATTTCTTCCTCTAATACCTAAAGACTTATTTTCACATTCTCGTCGATTAGTACTTCAGTGTGAAACCATTGTCTGCAATATGAGTTCAGCTGTTATTTACTCTCCCCCAAAAAATTATTTCCACATTTGCTATGTAACAGCCTGACAAACAAATAACACCTGCAGAGGATCACACTCAATAAAAAAAGGGAAGAAAAATAGGTGGAAAGCATGAGAATTCCACTAATGCTCAATGATTGATCTTGTTAGTACGCATAGCCTGTCAGAGCACATTGCCCCAGCACAAGCACACAGCACTGAAGAACCAGCAGCACGGGAAAGAAACGCATTTCTATATAGATCGCAGTCAGACACCCTCCCCCAGCTTTCTGAGTGGAGCTTGATTGTCAGCATTATACACACACTCAGACAATGCTTTCAATAGACGCCTTTTTGGGAGACAATTGCAGAAAGCATGATAACGGGATTTGTCACCCTGATGTGGCTGCTGCTTCAGCAGGCATTATAATAATGAAAGAAAGTTTTACTAATTGAAAATGTGAATGAAATTCAGCTGTCTTTTTATTTTAATTCTTTTGGATGAAAGCCAATTAAAATCATCTGTCTAATGCATCTATTCACCCCTATTTCAACAACGTGTCAATTATAATGGATGTCTAATAAACTCAGACTTCCCAGGACAGATAGCTGAGCATACAAAATAACTAGTGAGAAACATTGACACATACCTGTAAAATATTTTGGAAGGATTGGCCATAGTCTGCAAATGGCTGAGCTTGTTTTCCACAGCATGCCTAAGGGGAGTTAATCTGCACATCCTCAGCAGCGGGTGGTCTGGGCACATCTGTGTCCTCCCACCGCTATTCTGCACCAGTGGTCATCTTTAGGCACATCATGGAACCTCATGAACAATATTCAAGGCTTTAGATATCTATTAATTTAAATAGTACACAGTATTTTCAGGGCAAATAAGTCTGAGTGTGACATTACCTGTGTGTTGGATAAACAATGCAAATGTTTATGTGAAAACACCACCTCTATAAGCCACCCTTTCCCATTATATACAAGCCACTTTAAAATTAAAATCCATGTTAAACATTAAAGCTTGTCCATTGCTGTCACCAGTGCTTCTTCTGCATGCATCTCTGCCACTGCTTTTGCTGCTTCTGCTGTAGCCATGTAATATCAGAATCAACACCAGAAACCTGATTAAATCATCTTTCAAGAGTGGAGAGTAGAAAATGCAGTATTTTTTTAAACTTTTGTAAAAATAGCTTCACTGCAATTCTTTTGCATTTATTTTTCTGCAGATATTCTTCTCTATGATATTAGTGGAAGAAACTCTTGCCTAAAAAAAGACACACACTGTGAGTGAAGACTATAACATGCACGTGAACTTCTAACTCATCCATAGTAAGAGTTTGTTCTAAAAAAAAAACTACGCAAAGCTTAAACTCATCCAGGCAGGCAACAGAAAACCTCCCTGCACCGCGCTGTTCAACTAGAACAGACCAGACATGAAGAATGAAAATCTTATTCTTGAGTGTAGGAAAATCAGTTCCAAGCCGAGTGTTAATTTGGAAATTATTATCCCACGGAAATGGGACACAATAAATTGAATCTACTCTGATAATGAAATTATATGACCAGCTGTGGGTCCACCAGAAAGCCTTTTTGCTGCAGAGAGTACCTGTGAGAGCAGAAGGAGCTTTGGGAATGAGAAGCTCAGAGAGAGGAGTAAAAAGGCCAATAACAGCCACAGAGTCTCTAGATTTAGTGCCTTATTTGTTAGGGAAGTTTTTACTTCAGTCCTTCATGTTATTATTAGACTTTCAACAGTAATATCAGTTTAAATATTTCTCCTTTCTACACTTCTGCATACACTCCCATTGACCTTTCTCTTCTGTTCTGCAGTTTAAATTAATTCTTTATTAAAACCATTATGAAGATGAAATATGTGGTTTCACAGATGAACTTCATATTTGCTGATGTGGTGAAAAGCTTAGTTTGAAAACCACCAGCTACTTCCATTCTCACCTGAATTGTTAGGGATCCATATTTGTACTCCTTTTCCAGGCTTACATCATCAGATACCTCCTCAATAGTGACACTTCCTTAGCTTTTTCTGTTAAAACTGTTTTACCCTACTAAATATTCATTAGATCCCAGATAAGCAAAGTTTACCTTTTTACAGAAAAAAAGTTAGTTTACTTTGATTATCTTAGGTGGAGAGCAACTTTGACCCTGAGTCTTCTGCATCTCAAGGTCGTTGACTGTGATTTTTAGTTCAAAGAAAGTAAACTACAACCAGCTTCTCTTTCCGGTTTGTCTTTGTGATGTCACAGCACTTCAGGCTTTGCAGGTCCAACAGGCAGGAGCATCCCAATGAATTCTGACATGAAGACCACCCTGCTCTGTTCAGCTCTGCTGTGATAACACAGACTGTATGCTCAGTGGGGGAAATTTCCCCAGGCACCTGTGGAATAGCTTTATGGAACAAAGTCAAAATTCTGGGAAATCCTGGATCTTCTAGAGTTAAAGGAAAATTTTTAAGGATCCACATTTTGCATTTAAGTCCTTAAAAAGTTAAGCAAGGTCATTAACTTGTGAGCTAAGACCCAGCACCTTCTTACGGTAAGGATTTTTTGGTAGAAGTGTTACAAGACGAGATTTTGAAGGAGAACCATGTGTGTATCTGGTGCTTACTGGAGAGATAACCCTCACCTTTCCCTGCCTCCCAGAAAACCCCAACTTTGGCATCATAAAAGGTTTGGAGGATTCTGTTTGATACCCAATAAATGCACAGTGCAGGCTGACATTACCTGCTAATCGGAAAGGGAGATGCAGAAAGAGAGGTGATGTTTTCAGGGCATTGGGATGAGAAGAAAATATTGCAGAATCATTTTGGCTTAATGCAATATTACATTTCTCAAGTTCAGTGAAAATACCAAAAGCTTTATCATGATCTGGACAACAGCTTCAGAAATTTGTTGGGATTGCTGCAGTTCTGTCTGGAGGATGTTCTACAGTGAGACTCTGTAGGTCTTAAATACAGTCTAGATGTTGGTGTCTAGAGGAAAGCTGAGACAAACAGCATAACTGCTGATGGGATAGAGAAGGAAGGGTGTAAGGAGGATTTGGGACAGGGGAAATGAAATGAAAACCTATGTTTTATCTTCCTTGATCATGACTCCTCACAAGGATGCATCACAGAAACTTTATAGAAATTACAGCCAGGACTATAATTTTCACAGATGGTAGGAACTCTGAATAGAAAGGCAGAGAAAAAGAAGTGAGTTTAGAGGAAAAAGAGAAGAAAACATGGCCTGAGTGTGACTCATCACCTGCCTCTGCTGCTCTGAAACCTGGAAGGAAAATAACACAAAGCTTCTAAAGAGTATGTTGTATGAACAGATCTGAGGAAGTTAAAAAAAGAAAATATTTCAAGACCTTCAAGGCCACCACGTGCAAATGGTTCAGATCTTCACTATGTCTTCTGGCAAGCCTTATCAGCTCAGGCTCCACTGCATGACAGGATGTGTGCTTTCGGGTAATTTCTGAGTTTGGACACATTGTTCTGGAAAAGGTCTCATTCACAAAGGTGACTAAGAAAGAGGACAAGAGTGGTTTGGAAAAGGTTGTTCAAGATTTTGACTGGGAATTGTTCACCAAGAACAGATGGTATAAGCCAGTGAAGAGAGATGACTCTGAAAACAGAGGAGAGGCTCTCTGGAGAGCACTAGCACACTGTGCATCAAATAAGTTTAGAGAGGGGTAAATGGAGTGCTGGTGAAGGGGGAAAATATGTGTGTTTTTAGTAAAAGAGAAAAAAAAATCATTATCCTATAAACGTGAAAGATGGAAGAGACCAAAGAGGCACCAGATGGAAAGTCTTAGTTTTCACAAGAAAATGAAGGATCAAATGGATAACATATGTAATGCAGAGCAGGTGAGGATATACTGTTATTCCAGCAAGTGAAAGGTTTGAAGGAGAACTGCACGTAAGGGAGGAGCTTGCATATGTTTTGAAAGGAAAAGAAGAGGAAGAAAGGAGAGGGAAAGTCACACCATCTTGCTTGTAGGATTATTCCCAGTAAGAAATTGATACAGTACAGTGTGGAGGGAGTGTGTGCAGTACAGTGTGTAGCTGCAATGGAGTGTTGGTGTGGCTTTAGGCACAGAAGTCAAGAGAATGGGATGGAGCTAAGGAGGTAGAAGAGCTGAAGGACTAGAGCAATGAATTTGTAAATATCAGTAAAAATAAATAGATACAGGGCTCAATCCAACAAATTAACATTCATATTATCACTGAAAACTCTGATACTTATCCTCACTCAAAATGAAGATTTCAAACCATGTAACAGACTGCTAAACATGGCTTTCTAAGTCTAGAAAAGTGCCTGTCTATGGGAATAAGTGCTTAGGAGTTTGCTTCTTCTTGCTCAACAAATCATATTCCATCAAGTGAAAGGCAATTTAGTCACTTTCTGGTTTTCCTAAAATAACAAGTTTGACGACATGAATCTGTGCATATATCTATGATTTAGTCAGTATTTATCATCTATTACATATGTGAAGTGAAGCCATATGCTAGGTGCAAACAAATAGTACTAAGCATAACACTTCAGGAAAGGTGAGGCACTACATGTTATCATGCCAGTAAGTGTATAGTTTTAGACTTTATATTAGGATTCAATTTGAGGAGATTTTGCTGAATGGTTGATAATGTTGAATTTCACTTCCTGAGAAGAGAATTTATCACTTTGTATAATCACTGTCCAATATATTACTATTACTGCACAGAATAGAGAAGTCTTTATTTTGCCTTCAGTTTTCCCATCTTATGAAAATACTGTGAAGAGAAAAAAGTGTGAGGTACATTGTTAGGACTCTTGTCCAGCTGTGGGGCATTCACATTACATTTGAAATGTTATTTCAAATCATGTCAAAGATTTATCTCTGCTTTTCTCCTCCTCAGACTGGTTCTGACTTCCATATTCCTCTGACTGCATCGTGAAACACTGGGATTTTCAGTGGATTTCCAGCCTCTTTTTCAGTAAGATAATGTGTATGGTGCAAACATTTCATCAACTCTTAAAAAGGGGGGAAGGACTGTGCCACCTTCCTCTTGTATTTGGAAACAGTAACTCTGAAGTATAAACCATTTGCAAATCCTGGCAATACAGTCTGGCCTGGGATTTTTGTGGCACAAATCCAGCCCTGACAACCCAGACCTTTTTTACCAATTAAGCTATTGTTCATGACAGAGTATAGATTCCAACTCAGTACATGTCTGCAGCATATCAGCTCATTTCTGCTAGGAGATCAGCGCACAAGATCAAGTGTTGCAGCAGCTTGCTCTCCTTTTACAAATGCACCAGTGCTTTCAAACCACGGGAACCACAGCTGGGGCAAATCTGAAACAGTGACATTTTCACTCCTGTGGAAGAAGGAGGACAGATTTCTAAGCAGGTGTTTGTGCATTTTTTTTATCATTCAAGTGTTTCCTTCATCAAAGAGAAATAAATGTTCCTGGATACCTCAGTGATCACAGCACTAGACATCTAGGTTGCTAGATGAGGCCCACAGGTTTAGATTGCAGAGGAACACATTGGAGAACTCTTTCCCTACATCAGAGGAACTGACTGTGCACCAGACCTTTTTCCTATCTGATTAAGAGTGCAGAACCTGGGCTCTGCCCTCTACATCACACTCAGGCTGGACATCACCAAAGGGTAAAGTCACTCACTGTTCCTGGGCCCTGCTCCCTGCTTCTGAGGAGCAGCCTGAAGACATTGGTTCTGCATGATCTTCTGCTTCTGCAGTGGATGGACCAGCGCAGGAGCTCTTTCAAGAATACAGAGGTTTCATCCCCTCTCTATTTTCATTTGTGACTTTTACAAGCAGTAACTTGTAAGTTATCCTGTTGCATTTCAACACAACACATACAAATCATACAGGTCCCCCATAAAATAAATTACTCTCTGAGTAGCAGGACTGAAGGAGATGGTTGCCTAGAAATTTGCACCTCCTAAATGCTCCACCACTCTAGTGTCCTGCATTCCCCAATCTCATCTCATTTGTTTGTGCCTTACATGTTGGGCTGGGCAAGACACATGTGCCTTGGCAGACACTGAGGTGAAGGTACATCTCAGCTGCCTCCTGAGTAAGGTGAAGTTTCTTCTTCAAAACTCTTATAGAAATGTAATGTCTTGAAACCCCAGCCTCCCTGCCAAATACAGCCGAATGTGGCAAATGGGTTTAGAAATTGCTAGCCGAGAAAAGGAGGAAAACACATGCAGAGACAGGTACAGACGCACGTGACAGCTGCAAAAACTTCACATCTGTAAGAAACCAGATGGAAAATTACTTGATCTATGCTAAGGGAAGATGTATCTTCTCCACCATATAGCTCAGTTCCTGGAATGCAGAGGATCAAGAGAGGGAAAAGACACATCTTCAAAACAGGGACAAGACAAGGCCCTGCTGAAAACACAGGAGGAGGGAGATGTGTGGCAAGGCTGTTGGCACTGTGGCTGCTTAATGCCCTGGCTGGGCTGGGGACAGGTTTGCATCCTCTGTGTCCCAGCCAGGCTGACATAGAGGAATAGTGTGAAAGACAGGGTGGAGTAAGTGTGTACAATCCCTCTTCTTGCTGAGCCACGTTTCTGAGTGACCATGGGAGTCAAACTGGGGCAGAAGATCTGCTTTTTAGTCCTGGCTCTTCCCCTCAGCTTCATAGATTCTTCTTCTTTGACTTGCTAGGTCATTTAAGCTAGAGTTTCTGCAATACCTGAGTCAGAGATACCCTTATCTTATCCAGCACCTCTAGATGACACTGTAATACAGATGAAAAATAGAAATTAAATCTCAACAAAACACATGTCCCCTTCATATTTATTAATAATTAATATCAGATTTTCTTTTTATTATTTTAGTGGTTTTGTGAAAATAGAAATAATTGTTGCTGATTATTATTTATTTAAGTGATGACAACATGATTAATAATACTTCAAGATGGGAAGGATTCACACTGAACAACCTAGAATGGAGAGATATTATCTCTGCTGGTGGCAAAGCTCATAATACACAGGCATTGGAAAAATGATAACACACCTGTAGAGGAAGAACGATTAAAGACAAAGATGGTTATGGCAACGCACAGATAAAGGACATCAATATTTAGGATATAAAACAACTTAAGAACCCAGGCCCATGAATTTTTTCTAACACGTGCAGTCCTTGCTGAAGTGAGGCTAACATACCTGTTATCTACCTGCCCATCAAGGTGAGTTCAGGATCTTCCTGTGGAGACCCATGTACCTAACTACCCATGGAAAAATTTTCCGCTGGTAGACTCCCACTGTCATACATAGCTTTACCAAAGTTAAATTCAAACAGTGATTTCTGTATTTAAAGAGTTACTGAATTCCTGAATACTTACAGCAAAGCTTAAGCCTGTTGCTCCCATACCTTTTTCCCATTATAGTAAGCATCTTCCAGTGGCCTGCTTTCTGCTCATAGCAGCTGATGCTAAAACCCCAATATCTGTGCTCAGTACTACAGTCTGAAGCTATTCTGCTTCCTGAATCACATCTCCATCTTGTAATAGGACCAGAAAATTGTAGAGTTGGTCATAATATTTCCTTGTGAAAAGTTGTTGCCTTTTTTTAATCAAAGAAATTGAATTTCTTAAGATTTTGTTTATGAAAAAATTTCACTGTGATTCCTTGTACAACCAGCCCTTTGGCTACCTCGTGCTTGTACTCTGACAGCACTTCTGATAGCACCTAATATCTCACCTCCTTTTGAGGAGAGTACATGGTCGAGGCAAGTTCAGCTGCAAGTTTGGCAAATACAGAAGAGCAGAATCATAAAGGGGACATGTATCCACATTTTCCCCAAATGTTTGTTGTTTTGTTTTTTTTTAATTGTGACATTCACAACTTTTGACTGATTTGCTGCTTTGTTTGCCAAAAGCCAAACATTTTACAAGTCCAGTTTTACATATCTACAAGAAACACTTTAAATGAGACATTTTCTATATTTTCTGTCAAACCGCTGCTGTGCAGCCTGGGATCCTTGGGAGTGCCTTTGGATAACTGCTGTTGAAGCAAAGTCACCTCTCTTGCACCGTTTCTACTTCTCTTGTCCCTTTACCAGCAATTGCCAAATGGGTCTGCCACCATCCTGAGGCTGAAGCTGATGTTAAACAAGACGCTGGGTTGCTGTTTAGTGAGTTTTTGGTTCAGTACATGCTCAGCTGTTAGAAACAAAATGCCCATGAATATCCTAAGAGAGAGAAAATTTCTACACGGACAAAATTCTTTCTCTGTTTCTTTTAATTTAATTACATGAGAAAACTTTTGAGTTGAGGTTGTGTTTGCTTTCTGGTTATGAATGCATGGATTAGAATTACAGTTTACAACTGTGGTCATGCTAAAGAATATTTCCCTGCCTTCTCTTTGTGTTTTGTTTGCAAAAGATTTTTGTATGTTTCTCCCAGAGATTTTTCACGGTAATTAGACCTAATTCTTTAATTGCCTCCTCCTCCATCCCTAAAAATGCTGCTGCTTCCTAGTGATTCTGGATATAACATATGTTGCCGGATATAAACAGGGGGGCCTATTAACACGGTAATAAATTTGCACGCTCTATAAATTCTTGCATCATTCATAATCTAAAATAAAAGATGAGAAAAAAACACTTTGATTTGTTGCCTTTGGACTGACCTTCAACATGTAGATTTATATGGCAGAAAACAGTGTTTTGAAGCTCTCAATTTCCTTAGACTGGGGAGAAAAATAAAGCTTTTTTATAATTTTTTTTAATGGAGTACAGTTGGTACATCAGGTTTCAGTTTCATTTTGAAATGTGCCCTGAGAGAATGCGCCGTAAATGCCAACATATTCAGCATCATGAACTCAAGATGATATCAGCTTGTTATGGTGTTCTGTTGCCAGTGACTCCTACCAGTACCATTTTTTAAAAAATGGTTTAGAATTTTGTTTATCATCCCTTCCCTTAGAGGAGCAGAATACAAACTATTATCTTCCTTCCTCATCTTTGGTGCTGTCTTTATTGAAAAATCTCAGGCAGGGATTCTCCTGGTGCATTTACTGTTGACCTCAGACAGCAGCAACATGATTTCCTTGCTGACTAAAGAAATTACAATGCTGCAAAGGACATGTATTTTGATTGACAAGCAATAGGTACATCTGTCTTCAGACTTCTAGATTCTTAAAGATACTGCTGAATAAACCTTGCAGTTGCCATCTTGCAATACACATAATTCATTCCTCCCAGAAAGATATTCAGTTTTAAAAGGAGCTTTGTGTAAAACAACAGCACTAATAAAACGACAACATGTATTATGGGGCAGATTTGTAAACAATGTAAATCAGTACAAATCAGCTGAAAACAACAGCTACATTTCTGTCAGCTAAAATATATCCTTTTTATCTTAGTTGTATTAGGCAATTTGTTAGAATATGTGATAAAATATGTCTAAATAGTACAGGTAGGATATGAACATGATAGCTATTTGACCAAGTAGCCCTTGAGAGAAAGTGCATTTTTCACATCAGAAGTTAGTTCCCTTGATGAAGATAACAGATAGGTTTGCTCTATGTAATCCTGTACGTAATTATCTTCCAAATGAAAACCCTACCTAATTTCTTTCTGTTGCTATGCATCATTATCTTAAATATTTTTGTAACCATTTCATTACCATTTCCATCCCATTGCTCATTCCTTTATCTCAATTGTTTTGTCTGACATCATCAAAATGAATATTTATCTTATGCTCTCTGTAGCCTTTAATAACTACCTTGGTGTCAGAAACCACATCCGTAACAAATACACCAGACTTGATGTATTCTTCTTGTTGAGAAGCTGCCCTGGTGTCTGCATCTTGTGCAGAGAAGTAGAGGAGCCTGCATTGTTCTGAAGAAGCACCTCTGAGAACCAGCTATGAGGTTTACTTGCTGACATTTAAAAATAATGGAGTTGTTTACTCGGTGTCTTTTTTGTCTTTTTTTTCCCCTGAGCAAATAAGCATAAAAGATCCTGTTAAGGTTTTGTTTCCAGTATGGCATTCTGGAACTTTTTTCCCCTTTCTATTTTTTTTTTCTTTTCCAAAAGTAAAAATTTTTAATTTCTATTGATTGGCCAATTAGAAAAACTGGTGGCTGCTTACCTGTTAGAATGGAAAGATTTGAATACAGAGCCTCTGGAATAAGCCCTGGCTGAGTCATGGGGAGACATGAAAGGGTACAGTGGCAGTTAAGTCTCCTGGCACATGAAGGAGCGTAAACCATTGATCACAATACGAAATGCTGAAAACTGAAAAGGAATCCAATTTATTCTAAATAAAACTACTCTGTTCTCCAGTGACAGATTCCAGAGTCAGACACCAGAGAGGAACTGACAGCAGATGTTTTAGAGCCAAGACATAGAGAGGCTGAGTAATAGTATAGAAAAGAAATTGCTTTGAACTTCACCCCTGCTTTAAATACTTCAAATCAATAGGGTCACAGAGCTCTTTAATAGAGTGATGAGGTCTTGCCCCAGCAGATCTTCACAGTGACAAGTTGATGTGCTTCCTAGCAGCAGGGTCATAAAAATTTCAGGCTTCCCTCTGAAAGGGGGCTTTGTATTAGCGAGGTCCATTTGGAGTAACTCCCTTGTATGGCCGCTCTCAAAAGCTGAGCCCTAATAGTCTACATCTAAATGGGACTGACCTCATGAATTACCTCAAGAAACTTAATCTATAAACTGGCTTCTTCTTATGCAGACTGATGAATTCTTGTTTATTCCTAAATGGCTGTCACAAAACCTATTCATCAAACTCTTAACGGGGGAGAGAGTCTCACATAATCCTGCTTCAAGTGCGGCACCATTAAATAATCATTAGACTTCATTGCTGGTCTTGAGACCCACTCCAAATCCACAAAGCAAGCTTTTTACCATTCATCAGAACTGCATTTAGATGAGATTTTGACCTGATAAAAAAGGGTGTTTTTTGTCACTATCAGTTTCATGGCTGTGCTCTTTCTCCTTTCAGAGACTGTGGTGGGGTTTATTTTTTTTCCCTTTCCTTAACAAAAGTAAAAGAAAATAAAGGCAGATGGCCAACTCTTTCCAATATCCGTTTGCTTTATTTGAGCAGTTTAATGTAGTGAAACAGAGTGAAATGTTGCTACTTGCTAAATGGTAAACAACGCCATTACCCAGAATTCAGCAGCAGACTGATACAAAACAGGGTGCTGGTGATTAATTAAACTGTTGTTGTAATTGTAATGCATGATACATAATAGATAGTGTGCTGTGTATTTTAAAATCTGCAAATTAGCAAAGAATAACTTCCTTACATAGCACATCTCCATTCCACACAGTTAATGCACAAATAATCAAAAATAAAAGGTCATTACTGCTAACTAATAAAAAGAATGTCTTTTGATTTTCCTTACTCTGTAACCATGTGATGGAAGAGTTGAATATTGTGGGGCAGCAGATCACAAATCCCTGCAGACAAGATGTGGGCCTTTTTCTCCTGTCCCTCTTGGGTACAAAGGCATCATATTCATTATTAATCAATAACAATTTGATCAGTTTGAGCTGCAAAATTTCAAGATCTGCTTCTGAGCTGTTATAATTCCAGTTATCATCATCTCCCTCAAAAGAGCGAAGTTCACGTTCTGCAAATAACTGCAATGAACACTCTCACTCACGGCAAATTCAAGCGTGGTTCCCACGGAGAGGTGAGTTGAGGTTACTTTCCCTATTCTCTGGGATACTGAAGCATGCACCTTACTTCAAGAGTGATATTGTCCCTTGTAGTGACAGGACAATGCCTGTCTTTAAGTTCAAACATGTCCTGAATGCCTAGATAAACTTGGCCTAAATCCCTCTCATGTATCAGGTTTGAGCTGATAACAAAACAAGCTTAGCCTGCTAATTTTTTACTCTGTTTACTCAGTATCTGTCAGCCTGGACAAGGTTCTCTGACTTTGAAGGTTTTCTCACTCACCACCAAAGACTTGAGACCTCTCAGAAGGTGCATCTGTGCTGGGGACTCTGAGCTGGCTGCTGCAGCCTTTCTTCCATGAACTGCATTTGTGGCACCAGCCTTCCCTCTGCAACATGAACACCAAAGTAAATGATCAAGGCATGACTGGCAATTGCAAAATTTACTTTTCTTTTCAAACTCTGAGTGCTCCTCTGCCTGGGTAGCTCTGGTTTACCTGTGGGGTTGCAGAGGTTGCTCTGGACCATGCTGCACCTGCCACTGGAAATCATCCAAGGTCAGAATTGTCCCACGTTGGTGATACGGCTGTTGGCAGGTTGACTGTGAAGAGTGGATAATCAAACCAAATATTTTGCCATTTCATTTTAATGCCACTGATAATTATAAATAAAATTATTATTTAAAAAATTCTTAAAAATAGAAAACACTCAATCCAAATAGGGCCTCTTATGCTGCTTTCAGCCTTCTGCATTCCTTTTTAATACTCAGATACCTTTATGTAACTGGCAAGTGTTCAATGCACTGTATTTACTCTCTGATCAAGATTTTCTCCTTTACCTAACACATCTTCAGGTACCCTATCCACATATTTGTGTGGGTGCTTAGTTCCTCTTCAGTTAGTGACTAGGAGGGAGGAGATGGTTGAGGGGAGATTGTGAAGCATGGAGGGGAGAAATTAAGTACAACTACTGCCTCTGTTTACAGAATGAGGTTTACAGGATTATATGTCTCAGAGAAATTTAATAAGATTCTGTGGGTACGTGATGTACTCTACTGTCTTATGTGCATAAGAGATGCACACAGGTCTTGACATTCATATCTATTCATAAAGGATTCTGAAATGGCATGATTTTAAATATAGCCTAAAATCCAAGGATAGTAATAGGGATGGAGGATGATAGTGGAGACTGATGCTTTAATTAATGCAAAGGCTAACCCTGATTTTTGAGAAGCGGCAAGTTCTTCTGCCTACACCCATGCTGATGCCATCCTCTGCTGTGCAGAGAGGTGCAAATCCTTGGCCCAAATGTCAAGAAATAGTGCAGCCTTACAGGGTAGAATAAACATCCATCTGCTATTTTTTATATCCTCCCTGCCATTTCCATGATCTAAGGATGCGTTGTTTATCCATGCTGCTTAGTTTCCTTCTCCTTCAACTCTTTCTTTGATTCCCTCTGTGAGGGATGTGGGAGTGCCTGTAATAACTTTTATGAATATTATATGTTCCATTTTGGAGTGCTGTTGCATTGCTTACAATATTACAAGGGATTAATTCCAGAGAGGCCTCATAACTCCTACGAAAGGAAATATCAGGTTGGGATAGTAGACGTGGTGATCTATTAGCTGAACAGGCAAGACAGGCAATGCCTTCATGTTTTACCTCTCTTCACTCAGAAGCTTTTTTGGGTTTGGAGTATTGAGGAGGATAATGTGGTGAAAAACAAAGCTGTAGAGCAGGAGAAAGAAAAAATTCTGTGAGTAGGAAAGCCGAAGAAAGCCAAATTTCAGTTTGAGGACTTAGGGATGACAGTTACCATGATCCCTGTCTGCCTCTGTCTCCTTCAGTGCAAGGAGCCACCTGAGATGTAGCCCATTGTTATTTTTTGGTCTTTAACTTTCAATAAAAATCAGAACATCCCCTCATCATCCCGTACTTCTGCTCTCTGTTTTGGTTACTTGGCACCCTTCTGTTTCTCTTCCTAATGTACTGAGTTTTTCATGTTTCCAGCACTTTCTACATTCTCTCCTCATACTGCCCCTGTAAACCAACACTTTCCAGAAATATCGCCTCAATATTTGCCCATTTTCTTGCCTTATCTCCCTCCTTCTTTATGAGTCTTGTATCTTAGTTTAGGTTACACAGTACTTCATGGAGGAATTTGATTTCTTGATTGACAGGAAGCTGAACACGAGCCAGCAGTGTGCCCAGGTGGCCAAGAAGGCAAATGGCATCCTGGCCTGTATCAGGAACAGTGTGGCCAACAGGTCCAGGGAAGTGATTTGTCCCCTCTACTCAGCGCTGGTGAGGCCACACCTCGAGTACTGTGTCCAGTTCTGTGCCCCTCAGTTCAGGAAGGATATTGAGGTGCTGGAGCAGGTCCAGAGGAGAGCAACAAGGCTGGTGAAGGGACTCGAGCACAAGTCCTATGAGGAGAGGCTGAGGGAGCTGGGGTTGTTCAACCTGGAGAAGAGGAGGCTCAGGGGAGACCTCATCACTCTCTCCAACTACCTGAAAGGAGGTTGTAGCCAGGTGGGGGTTGGTCTCTTCTCCCAGGCAGCTATCAGTAAGACAAGAGGGCATGGTCTTAACCTCCCCATGTACCAGGGGAGGTTTAGGTTAGATATTAGAAAGAAATTCTTTCCAGAGAGGGTAATCAGGCATTGGAAAGGGCTGCCCAGGGAAGTGGTGGAGTCTCCATCCCTAGAGGTTTTTATGATAAGACTGGATGTGGCACTCAGTGCCATGGTCTAGTAACCACGGTGGTAGCGGATCAAGGATTGGACTTGATGATCTCAGAGGTCCCTTCCAACACAACTGATTCTATGATTCTATGAATTTTATTAATGCTGAATTTAGTTTGTTGTAAGTTTAGCTGAGTCAGTGTTTCCGCAGTGTTTTGTTTTCTCGGTTATGGTTTTGACTGATTGTTAACTTTCAGTTTAGTTTTACATGCTTCTTACATGGATATATGGATACATCCATACCTGTAGATTGCAAGTTTGCTGCTTGGTTTACAGTGTAACACCAGCTGTAACAGTCTGGTTTTGCTGAATGAGTGCTGAACATTAAGTAGTTTGCAACTACAATATTGTTATTTCTTGGTGGCTAAAAAACTATTGACAGACTCTATTTTAAACACCTTTTATATACCACATCTTAAAGACGTGCGGAGTGTGTCTTGAGACACCTATCAAACTGCATCAAGCTTGCTGTGATTAGGTGACTAAGGGAGTGGATAATAAGACACATAATTTTATCGCTGATTTGCTCAGGCATTTGTGACACATGCAGGAGTGCAGTTCGACTGTGAGTATGGAAATCAAAATAGTGTTGACCCCACAAGGCATTATCTGTGCAGGAATGCACAAGCTCTGGTTTGTAAGTGGGCATGAGAGTAAAGATATGTATCCTGGTCCTTGAAAAGTGTTTGTGAAAACACCTGACTAAACTAATATTTACTGTACAGAAAAAACATGGAAAATGAACACTAAGCTTTGATTATAACTCTAAAAAAAGTTATTGAGAACTGTTTATGCTTTTTTGTGACCTCTGTTAATGTACTTTCATTAATGTACCTCTGTTAAGGTACTTTCAAGGCCGTATAGGCCTCTCCAACACAGTAGCCTCACAGCTCTTGATGGATTCCTCACTCCCCTATAGAGTGGCATATCCAGTTTCTCTTACTCCATCTTCTCTCCCTCTCTGTGTTCTACTCTTTTAATTAAGGACTATATTGCTTTTTATTTTTTTTCCATTTAATAGGCTATTCCCAGTAGCATTAATGCTTGCTTTCCCTGATTTCTTCGATTTTTTTTCTTCATAGCTGTATTAAGTATGGTAAAGTTTCAGGAAGATATTACTGCCTATCCCAGGAACAATCTTGAATTCTACACCCAGAGCAATAGATTTGTCTTAGAGATTCTCGGCATCACTTTTCCAAGCTAACATCCTTCTTGCAACAGGATGTCAGTTCCACTCTGTGTGAAGGTCTGGTGAATTTTTAATGGACATCTCAATCTCACATCACCTCAGAGGGATGGACAGAGAACAGTGTCTAAAGGTAAGTATTCATGTTAAATAAAAGGATTTTTTGGAAGGGTTGGTCAAATACCTATTAAATCATTGGATATCAGGCATTTTATTATGTGAATAAAGTTTGCATGTGTTTATGAAGACTTTCTCTAATGTCACATATTACTTATCAGATAGCAATTATAACAAAAAAAAAGACAACAGCTGGACTTTTGTTCTACAACAGTGAGAAAAGAAAAAGGAGTTTTATTCATTTTGTTTAGCACCTGACAGTCATGTTCAGATCATACAAGAAGTCCATGAAAAAGTTTATTAAAGCATACAAGAAATAATTAAGTGAAAAATTGTATATTAAATCCCTAGCCAATCTGAACAAACTAAATGCCCAGATGATACCAGGCTTACTCAAAATGTCATGAGAAACAGCTGTTTGACCATGCTGATTACATATTGAGAATTCCTGAGATTCTTGCAGTATTAGAGGTTTTCACATGGTATGATAGCTTGATAAGCGTAGTACTTTATTAACCATCTTAGTAGTTTTCTGATATAATTGTTATGCTGGGATAAATGTAATTCCTTTGTTTCCATCATACCTGGTACCTTGCTGTCTGTATAACATGCAGCAAAGGCATAAGTGCCCTAAAAAGCTGGTACCTTGAGAAATCTGAAGGGGAATGGATGGTCATCAATTTCTCTGTGGAGAACCTGGTGGGTAATTATGGAGATATTTTCTCCCTCACTGTTGACACAAGGGCTTTTAAAGGTCTTTTGTCCTGATTTTACTCAGCTGTCATGCTGCTTTATAGATGAGCCACAAATGATGTCACAGGAGGAAGGAAACTAAAATTCCTGGCATGAACATCATATACTTATGGCAAAGTGTGACCACCTAAGTAACAACAAAGTTGTAAAGTCTTAGTTTAAGCATGTGTGGAGAAAATTGGTGTGTGTGTGTGTGTGTGTGGGAATGACCTATTAGCATATTAGCAAAGTCAAACGCAGCACAAAATTTTTTTAAAAATAGTTTAGATCATGAGATGTGACACCAGCACAAGTAAAACTGAGTTTTTTTCCTGCTGCGAATACTCTGCTTCACCATTCAAATGGCTTCATTTGAATTTGGACACCACACATACATCTTCAGGGAGATGGCAGCAATATCTTGATGTGAAGTCTGGAGTTTGACTCTTCCTGGATGGTTTCATGTCACAGCTTTTGTTTTGGTGCTGGGAGTTGTCACTGTCCCTGCAGACAGGGAGACACCAGAGGGTCTGGTGAGGCCTCCACTCACATTGTTGAATGTTGATAGTCACAATCTAAATAGCTGTTGTCAATAGATCTCTTTTCTGGGACACAGGATAGAGATTATCGGGGAATTACATGTCTGGATAGGAATCGGAAACTGCATCTGCGTTGTCAGTCAGGGAGCTCTGCATACACTGAGTGAAAAGATGGGTAAAACATGCCCAACATGTTTTTACTGGAAATGTCAGACTTAGCTTATCTAAAAGTATTTTTGACAAGCCAGTGGTTCTTTATAGTACTAACTGGAACTTGCTTTGAAGTGGCCTTGTTTCTCTTTTATACTGCAAAAGCTCAAAGGTCAGTAGATTTATCCATTCGAAGGTCTCTGTGGAGAGGTCAGCTCAAAGATTCACTGTGTTTCACTCATTCAAGCGAACACAGGGAGACTGCAGAGGTTAGTTAGGAGATAGGATTACAGCGTCTGCAGTGTGGAGAAGGTGCACCTCTCAATATCCCTATTATGACTAATTCCATGTGAACAAACAACCCAATTCATAAGCAACAAACCTTTGGTGAGATCGCCATCATCTGCACAGAATCCCTAGAAATTTATCTGCATTATTAATCAGTAGTATAAAATTATTATCTATCATCAGATTTTCAGGATTTGAGGGGTCTGCAGTCATTCAGGTTAGACCTGTAGTATCTGTGAAACCGGATGCCTGAGAAAGTATTTGTGCTGGAAATTGTATTTTTTGTCTCTGTACTTTTTCATGTGTGCATAACCTTTTGTTTCAAGCACTCATCCTCTTCTGCTTGTCCATGTTACCCTGAGATCAGACAACTGCAGTGCATTCTACTTGCAGCTATTCCTGAAGGGAATTTAAAAGCGTGAACTATCCCACTTATCAAAGGCAGGGAACGTTTAACACCAATGTGCCACAAACCAGCAATTCCCAGTGGTCTCTTCGGCAGGATTCAAGGTGATGGCATTGACCTTTATAAACCAAAACGGTCTGGCCCAGCCTATTAGCACCTTCTCTCCACGCAATACTCCACAGCTATAATTGAGAAAGGTTTAAGCTGAAAGTGTTTTGGGATATCTTTGATTGTATAAAAGCTAGAGCTTTTTCTGTAAATTTTTCCAAGTTTTGGGAAAGATTATGAAAAGGACTGTAACGAGAGGTTGATGGATTGTTCATGAGTATGGAATAGCACATTGTGAAAACACATTTTTTCATGACTTTGCCTGGTGCTGGTAAGAAATGTCATTTGATGTTGATTGAGTTTAGATCATTAGCACTCTGACTCAGCAATTCATTCAGGAGTGCATAATTTTATTTGCAACACCGGAAGAGCAACTATGTAAGTACTATCCAGCTATCCTAAAGCCCAGACTGTAAGGGTGGCCAGGCTCCAAACCTCTGCTTAGTTCCTAAGACAGGACCTTTTTCCCAGACTTTGTGGTGGTGTTAGTTTGCCTGGGGCAATGGGTAATGAAGGTAAACTCAGCTGCTGAGATGGACTGATCTTCCCCAGGAATCCTGGTTATTAAAGAAACTTGTGATCTCTGTGCCTCAGTGGGGACAGGATGCATAAATGCAGGGCAACAGAGAAAAAAAGACTATTTTATGACTGTTGTAGAAGCAAGTAATTAAATTTATTAAAAACAGGCATTTAAAAAAATAAAATTAATTTTTCCATTTCACTGGCTTTAGCACCTTTCATGTGAGGACTCTGTGAGTTTGAGAGTGGCAAAACATGGCAATGGGAAAGCTTGGGAAGTATTTATCTGACACCTGGAAACCCGGTTAAGAAGTTTTGCTCTGTATGAACAGAGTCTATCAGAGTTTGTGGCATGTCCAGTGTGTTTTGTGATAGTGCTTTGTAAAGCAGACTACCATGAATTAGAAAAGGGAGGGAAAAGGTAAAAGTATTATCTGAACAAAACTGCTAATTCCAGAGGATTCCTGTTTTGCTGCTGGATATTAAAAGTCTTTGGCCCATATAGTAAGAGCCCATATACTTAAACAAAAGAAAAATTGCACAAAGCTTTCAAGTTACTCAAACTTTTCTGGGTAGCAAGGGCTCCTGAAGGAATGACAGAAATGTTTTATCCTTCCTCCCTTCCCTGTTTATAGCTCTGACCTGCACTTCTTCAGCACTTCAAACAAATGCAGAAGAAACTCTGTATTTGCTCTGCCTGGGTTTTGTTATTCCAGGTTCTTTGTGTGACAGCAGAGTCTTCTCAGATTGCTCTTATCTGTGTTGGCTGGTGGAGATGTTAAACCTCAGAGCCCTAAGATCCCACGCACCATCAGAGCAACTACCATAGCACAGGTTGGCCTCCCAAGATATAAACAAGTCTTCCAGTATCAAAGGCAATAAAACACAGAAAACTTTAATCTTTTGATAGTTTTATAGTGAATAGCTTCTCTGTGAAGTGTCCTAGATGGTGTTTCTCTGAAAGGCATGAGATTGAGAAAGTAGGATAATATGACAATCCCTGAACTTGTTTTTAATATCATTCTAACAGTCCATATAATTTCTAGAGTAACTTCTCTTGTGTATTAAAATAGACATACCTGTAAATATGCCCTAATATATCAAGCACAGAACTGTTTTACAGCACCAATGAGTATACAAAGAGTGAAGATTTTAAGTCAGGAGACGGAGTTAAAGGAAAAAATGTACCATGAAGATGATATCTTTCTGTCTTTTCTGAGCATCCAGGGGCCCTCTTACCCAGATGAGCTCAAGGCTCAAATTGTGCAAAGATCTATCTCCTCTGCTATGATCCTCCTCCTCACCTAGTAAGCTGATATCACTGTTCGGGTATAGGCCTGGATTCAATCTGTCATTAAGCACCTAACATGCAGATCTCTTTAGTTCTTCTGTAGTCAAAGAAGCAGCTCCAAGGTCATTTCAGTCCACTTAAACTTTGAATCACCCTTGTGAACTGCCTGGCTCTTTTAAGACCAGAGAGGAAATCTAGGAAGAGTATACACATAATCCCATCCCGTTGGATGCATTTTTACCTCCAGGGACTGCATCTCCACCAGATGCAAGCCTTTCTTAACCCTCCTCTCCATCCTTCAGCTTTCACCTTGTGCAATTGCCACAAAATGTAACCCATGAGATGTATAAGGTAAAAAACACGTGGACATCATGTTAGGAAAGAGTATGTGCAGAATTCTGTATAGATAATGGAGTGAAGAACATGCAAAGAGCATGGGTTGAGAATGCGCTTTCCCACAGGAGGTGGATGCTCCTCCCTATCATGTATGATACCTACTCACATACAAATCAGTCATCTTTGCTATCCTGGCCCTGCTGTGCTGTCCACTGGAAGGCAAAGGTGGAAAACCAGAATTGTCAGTGGCTGCTTTGCTCTTTGAAGAAGAGACACAAAGGTTGCACTGACCTTTAATGAAAACCACAGGACAAAGCTTTAGTCTGAAGTTGCTCTAAACTATTCATTTCAATAATTTGACCCAGCAAAGCAGGCAATCACTAGCCAGCGGGTTGGAGACTACTCTTATTCCGAGCTCTGGTGATCCTCACTCACTGCCCTGGTTACACTGACTGGTGAGTTCTCAGACTTCTTGGGCTGTATCACCAACTCTGTCTCCACTGCTGTAGTAGTACTGCTATAGAAAGGAATCCCAATTAAGTATATGATGCCTATAGTTTTAGATAAAATCACCCACTCCAGTACAGTCTTTGCTCCAATACTTTAAAACAAGGAGGAAAACCCTTTAAACAAGTACATTATGTACTTGGGATAGGGAAGCAATAGTCCTTATGACCAATAGGTTTCCTGACATGTGACATGCATATGGACTCATACTTCCCTGTATAGGCATGGACACAGAAGGGTCTTATATACAAAGGAGATTGTCTCACCTTCCCCTTTGCTGAATCATTTTTGTTCAGGTTTGTTCAGTTCTCTGGTTACCTGAAACCCAGCCTGCTGAAATGCCACCAGTTGCTGCAGCGAGAACATAATCATCAGCCCATTTTTAGGGAAATAACAATGCTCTCTGCTCGTCCAAGGCCGGAGACAGGCTTTAATGGATTGGTCCACTGGCAAGATGGCAGCCCTTCATGCTGTGATGAGTGGCCCACCATGCAATCCCACTAGCCCCTAGCCCAGCTCCCAGCATGGGGGACCATGCAGAAGCTCCCGCTAGGCAGCACAATCCCCAACACCACAGGAGACTTCTTTGCCCCTGCCATGTCCTCACAGACTATTGGTTTCTGAGACTTTCCTTTCCCAGTTGCCCCTTGTAAGGGTGTCTGTCCTGCAAGAACGCTTAGGGAAATGAGTTGATGCTTTTTAAGAGTGACTGTGGGATTGAAGCATGAGTGCCCCACCTCCCTTCCTTCCTTATTCACTGCTCTGAGAGTTACCTGCAAAATAGATTTCTGTAGATACTGGGTAAAGCTCTGATCTCTTTCTCACTGATGGAACTGCATTAGGGTCAGAGTCAGGCCCACCATTTTTTTTAGAAGAAATAAATATATATTTGTCTTTCATTATGAAACTTCCTTGAGGAGATTTTGTTATGTTACGATCCAAGTCCTGCTATTTGGCGCAGCAAGTAATTATTGTACAGTTACTGATTTTCTGACTCACTCCTTTGCAGATCAGTTCTGCTTCTTCGGATTCATTACAAGCCTCAAGGAGCAGAGCAGAAAAACAGCATGTCCCACCTTCACATGTCAGATAGTAAAGCTTAGTCATGCAGCTTAAAATAAAGTAAGCAAGGGGCAGATGGCAAAAAGGACAAAATGTGGCTTATTTAATCTGCCCATGTTTGCAAGGAAGTAATTGTCTTTTAGGCTCCAGAAAACAGTGCTACCAGAAGACAAACAATGAAGTCTCTCTTTTCAGGGCACATATGACACTATTTGTATAGCTTCAACAGGAGTCTGCAGTTAATTCAGGGCTTTCAATAAAATTTACATTCACCATATGTAGAGGATAAAACACCTTCCTTGCATTTGGAAGCTGAATTGACCTGCTTCCCCTCCCTCATGTGATCAGTTTGCCCAGAGAAACTGTAATCCTCTTTTGAGCCCATATAGTAAAAATGTCTTTAACAAAACAGACCTTCCAACATAAAACTATTACGTGAGGAAACAAGGCACTAAGCGGTACAATAACTTGAAACACATAATACTGTCAGAAACAATGACTATAGGCTTGACAGTTTCCATCAAATGGTACCAATTTAAAGCTTTTAGTAAGTGCAATCATTAATGTATGCAGAGCTGTTAAGTAGTGAGTCAGAGTAACCTAGCTGCATTTTGTTTTATACTGACAAACCATGAAGGAACAGCTCAAATACTGAAAGTACATTTGCTGATTAGGTATTTAGTTTTGCAAGTATCTTTGGAGTTATATTCAGTTATTTTCAAAGAATGAGTGTGTACAGTGCAGTTCTGCACAGGCTGAAAGAATACCTTTCTTCCCTCAGATAAATAGGACATATTTTAAACCTACCTACCGTATTACTGTTGAGAGGACCAATACTGAGCAAAAACAGGGAGAGGGACAGCCTGAATCAAACCATGTGTATGAAAAACTCATACTTTCCAAACACTCTGAAAAGTTTTAGCTTTTAGATGCTTTTGAGTAGGGAGCATCTCCTGAAGATTCCAGAGCCATCAATGCGTTATGTGTTAACACCCTTTGGAGGACCTTGTTAACTCTAGAGGGTGCTGTATATACCTGGTTGACAATTGACAGCTGGGAGGCATGCACAACTGGAGAAGACAGAACACGAAATCTGCTGATGCCTACAAATTTACAGATTTGAGGTCCAGTAATTTCTAGAGGTCTATATAAAACAGAGAGGGAGGTGCAGGGAAGACAGGTGCAACCATTAAGGAGAGGAAGCATCAGCTGTTATGAGGAGATACTAGAGCTGAAACTCTTGGAGAGGAAAAAAGTTGGTGAGAGGGGAAGGTGTTTCACAAATATAAAATCACGGGGGATGGCAGATAACATTAATGCAGTGCTTTCATCCACCCGTTGTCCAGGCACTCAGTAACACTAGTAGGAGACTGCTTTAAAACAGACAGAGGGAAGTCCTGGACAACCTTGTAAAGACAGATGATTTCAGTTGGTTCAAAGAAAAGGATGCATTCACAGACCAACAGTATAAGCAAAAAGTGAATAAATGAATGTAACCTCTGGCATCTCTAATCTAGACACTACAGTGAATGCCTTAGAGGGATGGGCCAGATGTTTCCCTCTGCTGCAGTTTGGGGCAGAACACTCTGCCAAAGGGTCCACTGCTTTGGGGCCAGTTGGGCATTCTTGTTTCCTGGATTCTAGATGTAGAGAAGACTGGGTGTTCCTCAGTGCTAGGCATAAATATTGGCATTTGTATATGCAGAACTTTAATCCTGAATCTCACTTAGTTGCCATCTAAAGCCTTTACTGGCTTCTGATTTTGATGTTGAAGTTCATCCAGTGTTTAAAGATTGACTTCTAGGGTTGTCTAGAGGCACAAAAATCTTGAAAATGAAGAACGGCTTAGCACCATCTTCATCATTTTTTTGACCTTTTTCAAGTAAAGAAGCTTGGTTTACTTCTCCACTTACCTGTTTTCTTGAAGAAAGAGAGACATAAAAGAAAGAGCAGATATGCTTACCTACAGGATAATATCAGAGCTCATAGTCCTGAGAAAATGGAGCTGCCTTCATTTCACTCACAATGTTGAGGCCAAACATCAGAACAGAGACCTAAGGCACACTCCCTTCCTCTTCACATTTAAAAGGTCCTTTTTCTTCTGCATTAACAAAACAAAGTAGAAGTTCTGGGAGTTGTTTGGCAACTGGGGTGGTGAGGTAGCATAAGAGATATGTAGCTGCTACATCTGTGCCCTGTCCTAGGAATCAGGCATCTTCTCTGCAGTGCAGTTTTTCTTTGTATAAGAGTTTCTCTTACAAGGGATGTGATTGGTTTTTGGCATCATCCCCCCTTAGTTGGTCTTTCCATTGCTCCTGAATGTTGCATCTTCTGGACTAATTTTCCCACTATCTTTCTATCTCCCTCTCTAATGTACTGGGCTTATTTCTAACAATACTTTAAAGGCATTAATAACATCAACAAAAATATTCTAGTGATATGTGGAAATCTGCCTGTTCATTTTAGGTCAAAGACATTTCACCTACCTACAGGTTGTCTGAATTTTCTCAGAACCTAGAAATCTTCCTGGATATCTAGAAAAATCAGAAACTACTGCCTTAGTGTGTGGCTACAGCAATGAAGTAAATGCAAAGGAACATGCTAAGGGAAGAAAAATGCTGTTAATGTTTCCAAACCACCAGCAAAATGAAAATAAAATAAATTTGCGGCGAGGTCAGACACTCAGGTCAGTTCCAATTTTGTAAAAAATTATTTTTTCCTTAACAGGAACGCAGCAAAAGTGCAAATGTGGCACGTCATGTCCTGCTGGAGTTCTCTGTACTTCACGTTGCACACATTTTATTTCAAAAGTGTTTTGTGTTTGCCAAGGTGTCACAAATTGTTGTGATCCTCCAAGCTAGCAAGTTCCTAAAGCACCATGTAATACAGCAAATTCCTGCTATCTAACTTTAAGTTACCTTGACTCAATTTCTCTCCTCTGTGGCTTTCCCAGGATTGAAAATAATAGTAAAAGAATGGTTCAAAAAGCAGAAACAAAGCCAGGGAGGCATTTGGGCTTATCTTTTTTAATAGAGGCCTGGAGAAAAGGCAAGCTAACCCTTCTGATAAGGAAAAGTATGTTAATCTCACCTCAGACAGGTTTTCAATATCTGCCATCCAACCCCTCCTCTCTAAATTCAGTCACCTCTGTTAGTAATGCGGTGTCTGATTAGCAAAAGTATTTAGTAAGCTAATGTTCACTGTCCACAGCAGGAGGCTCACACAGCTTGGCTGATGAGAAATGAACTGCCTGCAGCTAGCTTTTAATGGCAACTAATTTCCCATATTTGATACTCAGCTCAGCCAACTAATATCTAGCTCAACCGTGACAAGACAATCACAGTTCCTTTTGAAAATCCTTTAATCTGGGATGCAAACCAGTGTGCTCAAGGCTATAATGAACTTCTGAGATTATGTACTGGCTATTTTATAGGAGTTATATTTTCTCTTTCCTTTTTCTGTCTCAGAAAGGCTTAAGAATACATAGTTTCATACTTTTGTGCTTTTATGCATTTTGCCTAGTGCACAGAGATAATTTCTTCCTGAAAGTCAGGGGCAAAAAAAGTTTTAAAAGGACAAGTAAACAGCTTGGCTTCCAGATAACCCATAGGATGTGGCAGTTCACAACAGCAAAACATCGTAAGTGGCTTTTAAATCAATTGATCTTGTTATTCTGAATGTGTTTTAAATATCAAACATGTTTTATACTACACTGACTTGGGCTTTGACAAATCCCATTACTCTCTGTTACTCTATCTCATTACACAGTGAATTATTAAATAGAACACTTAACCTAATTAGATATTATTGTCATGATACATGCAGACATCCTGAAAAGAGTCATTCCTTATTGTTTTTCTGACTAGTCCCTCAGTTGTTTTTTATCTCTTCTTCTGTGTTGGTGGTAGGGTTTTTTTCTTCCTTAGGAAGCATCAAATCTCTGGTAAAAGAAATGTGGGGGTTTTTCCTGTTTCTATTTAAAATTATTTACATAGATACACACAAAACCAAACAACTAAAAATTATTCTGGGTCACAAACACAGTTGTTTCTCCTCTAGTAGTGTGCATACTCGTTCACTTCTTTGGAGCTAGTATGATATGCTTAGCAGTATTTTGGTTTTAGATTAGACTAGAAAATTTCATTCAAAGACACTCATTCCAGGAGAAGAGAAAGTCTTCAACTCTTCTATAAATTGTCTGACAACCCCAACCTGTACCACATTGTATGCCCAGTACATTGCAGGGCCATACAGCCTCTTGTCAAGCCCTCACTGATGGCCAAATCGTGCATCTGTAAAGACGCATTGGATAATTGCTGACTATTCATTTCAGAGAATTATCAGATCGACAAAGCCAGGCTAGTATATTTTCTCAGTCTTTTCAAAATACGCGCAGTCACGGCTGGCTAATTGGAAAAGATGCTTCCTATCATATAATATACTTTTAAATTAACAGACTGTCACTTACAGATCTGGTTTGGATCATTTCATTATTATTCCAGCAAAATTTAAAAATAAAATATTTGTTTTTCTCACTCATACTGTGCAAATCAGGTCAAAAATATTACTTGATATAGGCATAACTTGTAAGAGTTGCTTTGGCTATTTACCAACTTGTCATGTTTATCTTTTCAGTGACATGTCTCATATTGGGAAACATGACAAATGGTGTAGATAGTGTTATTGTTGTGGGAGGCAGTTTTCCCATGTTCAATGATGCTAACTATAGAATACTCATTTTTCAGAAATGGCCCATGTTCATGTGCCATTAAAGTAAAACCCTCCAAAATGTATGAACTCACAGCTAATTCATGTCACCTGAATACATCCCTGTGCTGAGGATGTCCTGGGAGTGATGCAGTTTCTGGGAGAACATCCCCATTGCCATTTGCTTTGTATGACACCACTGGCTCCTCTGTGTGTCCCTTTTTTTCTTTTGCAGAGGCAATAGCCCAATGTGTCAAGTCCTTCCTACATTTGTTCTATGTTCCTTTGTGCTAAGTGTTAGGTAATATTACCTTTCATGCTTTTTTACTCCCATACCCCTCCTCCTTCTACATCTATTTCTTTATTTTTAAGTCAAAATGATGGAAATCCAGCTCTGCAGTCAAGATGACCTTCATTTTTCCAAGTCAACATATGAGTTAGATACTTTTGCTATTCACAACACGTGCGTTAGCAATCACAATTCTGTGTGTTGTGAATATTCACAACAATATTTCACTGTATTTCATGGTGAAAGTGAGGGAGACACTCAAACATGCATCAAATGAGAAGAAAAAATACAAAATGGTGGCTACTGTCTGAGTCAACAAGCAGCTCATATTCTTATCTGTATGTATAAAAGTGAGATTACTGGATTTCTTTAGCTCTTTTATGAGTTAAATTGGAAACTGATGTGCCTGACATTAAGACTCTTACTAGACACTTACTTGATCCTGCTTGGCAAATGTCATCTCTGTGTGGATGAACTAGTTTCAAAAAGACCAGGCATAAGTATTGCCACTTCCACAATCTGGAGAGCGTGTACATTTTAAAAATGTCTGGCTCAGTCAATATCAGAAAACAACCTTCAGAAAAGGTGGGATGGATAGGATGGATTTTTTTGATGTACCATTGAACATCTGTGATGCACCAGAATGCCCATTCAGAGCTTGCTGAAATGAGCTGTTTTACAATACTGTCAATATCCACAGAAAATCAAGGCCAAAAATTTGCTAGGAATTCAAGATAAATGTCAATGGTATCACTATTTTAAATTACGTATTTCTGAAATAAAAAGAATGAGAGTACATATGAAATTGCAATATATTAGGAGAAACTGTGTTTAGAGGACTTTCTGATTGCAAAGCCAAGAGTTACAAAATTAGAAAAAAGATTAGGAGATCAAGATTTTGGAGAGAGTGATTAGAAAAATGGGTGGCCACCTACGAAATTTTAACCAGAGCCCTTGTGAAAGAGTACAGTCTGCACTCACAGTGATCCCAACTGCTTTCCAAAGGACTCTTGGATCATTCAGTTCATGGAAGGGAGGATGCAGAAATTATGTGTTATGCCTGTGTGGGAAAAAGTTTATTACCTGCAGGGCCCTGGACAGTGACTGCTGTTAGGATACACTCAGTGCTTGAGGCAGGATGTCATGAAGAAAAGGGTGATAATTTCATGGGCAGTTTCACAGAAACGCTGGAAAACTAGATTCTCTTCCTCATTCCACCATCAAATTCTGGTGTGATGCCGGACAGTCATTTGAACTGGCTCTTTCACAGGTGGTCAAGAACTACTTGTTCCTCTATTTGAAAGTGTTTTAGGTGAGAGTTGCTGCATAAAAAGTGCCAAACTCTCATAACTGCAGTGAAATTCTTGAGTGTATATGGTTACATTATGCTAAGTACTCTAAAAGATTAATTCCTAGGCATCCTAAAGTGGGCACCTAAAATTAATGGGCTTTTTTTTTTTTTACTCTTTTCATGTTAATCTCTTTAAGTTCCTCACTAGGCAAATGAGATAATTATACCTCTCTCCATCATCAGGTTGTTATATAGATAAAGTCATAAAAGATTTTGAACCAGTTAGGTGCTACAGTGATGAGTGTTATGAAGAAGCCTTGAAGTAAAATGCCAGTTCTATAATCAGCACTAGGACTGGATGGGGTGTATGGGAAGGGGCCTTCCGTTAACAGAACTAGAACCCAAAGTGATCCAGCATGTGGTGAGCATTCCCGTGTCTGCACAACCAGTGAAAGTAGTGATGTGCCTCAGCACCAGAACCAGTGAAGCCAAGACTGCTGCAGCTTTGTATCCTCTGCACCTAAGCCAGGGTCAAGTCTCACTGGAGTTTTTTTCTCCTGTCTTAGTTCTCTGACGCGTAATAATGACCGAGTCTGCAATAAAGCTTTTCTTCTAAAGGAGGCATTAAAAGGGTATCCAGCTTCTCATTTTCACCAAAAAGAACCAAACCAAAAAACACCCAAACAAACAAAAAAACCCCCACCCAAACACTAGTACAGGCTGTGAGATCTTACTCATCTTTGAGAAATTTTAGTTGAAACTAGTCAGTGCATTTAAAGCATCATAGTCATCAAAGACTTGATAATAAGGGAAGACAGGCTACAAATAATTTGTGGTGGTAGACAGGTACATGAGCATTTATATTCGGGGTGACAGCTGAACTGTGTTTCTCATGTTTCTTAGTGTTTTAAATCTTCTCACTGCTTTAATAGGCTGTTTCACATGCAACTGTGTTTTAGAAAGAAAGAGAACTGAAATATCAGCTATGTGAAATACCCTTAAAGACCCACTGCATGGAGAAACAGTAAAGCTGAGATCTTCATATGAGTGTCACAGGTCTTCTCAGGCTTGAGCCTGAGACACTTAACAGTGTTTCCTCTTCAGTGAGGAGAACAGGTTGTTACCCTTGAAGGTTCTCTCCTGCAAGAGGATGGTATTGGGCTGTGGGATAAAAGGCTCATGACATGAAGTATCCCAGAAACACGATGGCAGGTGAGAGAAACCCAATACCATGGCCAGACACATGAACTGCTGCCCCTGTTTTCAAATTAAACTTTATTTTGAGCTATTTTCTGAGTAAGAGACATTTTGCATGCGTAAGTGTATATAAGGCCAGCAACTTGGAGTTGTACCAAGGGACATAGGTCCCAGATGCCTGGAGTGCCAGCAAAAATAGAGGCCAGAGCCCATGCCCACTGCCTGGGTACCCATGTCAGTGTGTGATTGCTGACAAACATCAAGCTGGACTTGGTGTCTGGAAAGCCAGACAGAGACCAGAGGTGCTGCCAGCTCTTCACCAGCAACTGAAGGGGGCTACCTTAGGAACCCATGTGTCTGTGTGTCAACAGCTGGGGAGATGGGGGATCCAGAGGCAGTTTTGGGGCAGACAAAATTCAGACCCAGCTAGTAGAAGGACCCATATAATCCCTCTAAATATAGGTATACAGTCTGCTAAAATATAGGTATATATTTTTCCAGTTAACAGCTGTCATCCTGATCAGCTAGTGAGGAGAACAGGATGAGGCCACAGTGCTGTTTGGGCTTGTGAGTGTTGTTTTCTGTCAGTGTCGATCCATGTGACTGGTCACAGGTATATATGTGTGTATACATATGGTGTGTATGTGAGCCTACTGGGAATACATGCTCAGCCTCACTGCTGGCTGATCCGGAGGCTGCAGAGCTGCAGCAGCCTCCCCTCTGTCGGGCT
Organism: Pipra filicauda; assembly: GCF_003945595.2. Lineage (NCBI taxonomy): Eukaryota > Metazoa > Chordata > Aves > Passeriformes > Pipridae > Pipra > Pipra filicauda. Next base: position 178,555 of record NW_024104321.1, read on the forward strand.
GCTGGGCATGATGAGCCCTAACAGATGGGCCCTTCTCTGCCAGAAGGTTTCAAACCCGTCTCCTAAACAACGAAGGAATGCTGCTCAGGAATACAATATTTGCTTCCAGGATATAAGGAATTATGGTCTAATGGCTACAGGTCCGCTCGTATCTGAACCTGTCCTCTGTCGTACCCTTACCTGCTGGATAATCACTTCTCTCTTGGGAACAGCAGGTAGCACTCAGCAGCTCTGTTTCAATAACACATATGCTATACAAAACAAAAAAACCCTCTGCATGGCTTCTTCTCTTTGTGATAACCTGCTCCATACTGTTCCTCCTCCTTACATTTTTGTCACCCTGAATGCTTTGCTGGGAGTACAGTTGGTTGGAAGGACAGGTTGTTGCTAGGTTATCTTTCCAAGGCAAGCTAGCAAGAGTTTCAAATGATTTCGGTAGTCTTGAGCCATAAGTCTTCTCCAGGCACTGATATTTCTGCTATTTCTGATATTTCTGAGCGTGGGTGGGAAAGGTGAACTGAATGTAGAGGCACAAGAATTTTAAGATAGAAATAACATGAAAGGGAATGTTCTACCGGCTTGATAATAACTTGTCAGCTGGGGCTGACGAGGCTCACGTTTGCTGTAAAATCTGGGATTGGAGTTCAGTGCCTGTTGCCTGCAGTTTGCTGGCTCCCCCTCTGAATTCACATTCCTTTAAAGCACACAAAGGATATCTATACACATTTCCATTCACTGAGTTACAATTTGATTTATCCCAACTTACCTCATGATTCAAGAAATGAATGATTTGTTAGCGTAGACACATCAAAACTGATATCTTAGGTTCTGCTATGGCTGGTCCTTGGAGCTTGTTTGGAGGATTGGACTCTCCTCATATCACCCTCACTTCTTACAGAAGAGATTGAAAAACTGTGTAAAAACTATGCACTAGGAGGAAAAAAAACCCAGGCTTTTCATTGTAATGCAATTTTTAGAGAAAATCATCCAATTTAGAATTAGATGATGCTTAGTTGATAAAAGTCTCCTTACAGGCCATACTCTGTTGTCAATTTTTTCTCACAATTTACTTTTTCCCAGCATTGAAAAACTCTATGGTTTACTGTAAACGTATTACTGCTAATAACTGAATACAGAGGTCTCCTTTTTTTTTTCTTTTTTTTTAAGCAGAAGCAGTGCAGGTGTTAATCAATTTTGTGGCATGATGTCATGATCTGGCAGGAACAAACACTGACCACAGGAGATGGGAGAGGAGCAGATCCAGACAAGAAAACAACCCACCAGTGACACAGCGTTAAAAAAAGAGCACAGGGGCAAAAGATGCAATTAAAGAAATCAGGGAGATATGAGGAGGGAATCCTGCACTTGAGAATTGAAACCTCATACACCTCAAATTTCTATTTTCTTTTTCTGTCTTTCTTATATGGAACTGTTGATTTTACTCTTTAGTTCAGCAGTTTTTTTGCTGAATATAAGATAATTTGTCTCAGACTAGATAGCGGGGGGCAGACTTGAGCTGGTGTAAATGGCTCTCACTTCATTCTCACTGAGAAGCTACTCCAACACTCTTTGTTCTCTGCAGAACTGCTGAAACATGTCAACTGCTCGGCACTTATTGCAGTGGTTAGACTCTCTTCCTCTTCTGCTTTTGCATCATATTGCTTTGTACCATTTTCTTGCAGTTTTGTCAGAGAGGTAACTACATTTCATTGATGGTGTATGTGCAACTTGTAGTCTTTGGGAAAAATAATAAAGAAGCAAACTGACACTTATACTGTAAATACCTGGAATTAATTTGGGGAAAGAATAATCTCTCAAAGCAAAAACGTTGTGTGGATGTCAAATTGTCAGCTTCTCACAGTTTCTTTCTATACTCGCTTGGCATCAGTGCTGATATTTTTTTCCTTTACCCTTTCCCTATATGTATTAATGCCACCACACATAACTACACATTCACTGTTGCTGGATGCAGCAAAAATGTATCTGCATCTCTGCAGGTGGATGTTGAAATATTGTGTTGGGCTGGTGAAGAGTAATTTTGCTAAACAGTAAATACTTAGTCTACTTTAGCTTTTGTTCTTTTCTCTGCTGTGAAAAATTGGCTGTCTCTCAGACCCAGAAAACAGTGCTGGATTCTCTAACACTAAATTGCATTGTTGAAGCTCCACTGGTTTCAAAGTGGATATTCCTGATTTACTGGCCTTCAGTGAGAGTAGAGTTAGGCCACAGTCCTGAGTGTATTTCCCGTTAAGTATCTCTGGTATAGTATCAAAAAGGTAGTTTTCTAATGTCTGTGTCTTCTAAATAATTAATCTAGAAGTCTCTATGTCCTGGATCTAGTAATACCACTCTACTGGTGTTGATCATTATCTGTGATTTGTTAACTTTTTTTTTCAACCAAATAAAAAAGCATACTTTGTGTGTACACAAGTCAGATGTTTCTGGGAGAATAGGGCCTTTGGTAACACCGAGGGAAAAATTTAATTTTACCCCCACCCCCACATCATTTACATAACTCAGATTGATGAGATAGGAAGGAAAGTGTTTACAATGCAAGAAGATAGGAATTTGGGGATTTAAATAGGAAGCAAATCGAAATGAGCTGTCTGAGGTAATTATGGAACACATACTTCATATGTTTTCATTAGATATTGCTATTATACTACACAAGGCAAAGGAGTTTGATTAAACTACAGCTCAGTATATAAATTTATGCATAAATTACCCAGAAATCAGTCAGTTCATTATCTTTCAGGAACTCAGCAGGGAACAGAGCAAAAGTTTAGGTCCACTGGGATAAATAATTTGAACAAGAATAAAACCTGTATTAGGTAGAAAGAAAAAACACAGACAAGGTCCATGAGATGGAGCATGACAAGGGGTTAAATTAACTCCTGTGCAGAACCCCAGGCAGGGAGAACAGCAGGGAGGGCAGGAAGGACTGAGCTCCACTGGGAAGCCCAGAGCACAGGTAGTGTTTGCCCACAGTTCCCATGGGACCACACTAATGCCTGGAGAAGGAACATTTCACATAAATGCCTAGAGAAGAGACACTTCTCTCCTGCAGGCACCTGTGGTGCAGGCGACAGCTTTATCCTTTCTGTTTGGAAATGGTACTTCAGGCTGGTTTCACCACTGGTTTGCTCATGCAAGGGGGCTCATCGCATAGCAGGAGGCTAAATTACTTTCTGATCTAACCTCCAGCCTCTGGCAGAGTAAGGTTGTTTTTTTTTTGTGAAGAATTTTCTCAGATATTGTTAGCCCTTACTTTTGACAATATACTAATTTTTAAAAACATTGCATACAGGATCTCAGGAAGGATCATAGCTGAAATCCACCATCAGGCTGTCCTCAGCCTTGAGCCAGCTTTTGACTGCTGCATGTTGCTGGGAAGGAACAACTGGATGAAAGGCGAGGCTACCAGGAAATCTGTGACAAGCAGTCAGAGCATGATCTTCACAAACCCTTCAAGCAATAAAATTTGTGATAAATACTACTTAGCGTATTTTCAATTGATTATTATTCTTCAGGCCAGAATCTGCCATTTAAGAAAATGAGTGTTCACAAGAATGTAATATCAGCGATTTGGTGAGAGAAGCCATTACAAAACACTCTGCATTAACCTTTCATGTAATTGTAGTGCATCTACTCCAGGTCTGTACATCAGTATTTGATTGATAGAAACTATGGCTCTCACAAGTACACATATCCTCTTTTTTGCATTTGTTAAAGCAGGCTGGATTAAATTTCTTCCACTTCTGCTTACATAAAGCGATGCTGTATCATTTTTGTTGCTAATGAGGACACAGGATTAGTACCTATGTTCAGGTCCTATGGTATGATCTCATTGAAATGCCTTTCAAGGATTTCTCTTCAAGTCTGTATTTTTCTATATTTTTTTTAAAAAGCTGTAACAAACACTGTGAAAGGTCTTAACATTTAACTTATACATCTCTTTTAGCCTTTCCTGCACCTCCCCCTATTCCTGCTAAGGGTGGTTGTTCCCTTTTAGTCCTTCATCTCTTTAAATTTCTTTACAATCAATTACAAGACACTGGTCTGTCTCTCTCACTCACTGTCTGTAGTATATCAGCACCAGCTTCAACTGTAATCCACTCTGCCTTGTTATTGACTGCGTCTTTCCAAGCCTAGTATCATCATCAAATACCACTGCTTGACTAAACAACCTTTTAATAAATAAACACAACAAACCTTGGCCCTAATAATAAAGCTTCTGACTCTCCGATAATCCCCTTTCCCATTAAATCACTCTGAAGTTCAATATTCCTCCTATATCCGCAGCCAGTATAATCTATTACATCAAGAATTTTTTTGGGGAACTCTGTTACAAGCGCCGTTCCTTTTCCACCATGATCTCCTGACAGCAGATGACATGTGGTAAGATTGTTAAGTCTCAGAATTTTGACTGATATTTCGTAGATTTATACATTTTCACACCAGAAGGGACATCTTGCTTGACACTCAGTATGACCTGAACTACAGAGTTTTATCCAACCATTCTTAGATAGGGGTAGACTACTTCTCCTTGTGCTGCAATGTCTTTTAGGAAGACTTACAGTCTTGAATTCAAGACTGGTCTTTTATTTTTGGTGGCTAATAACGTGAAAAATAGACACTTTTGAGTTTGCTGTTTGAATCCAGTTTGAATTTGATTGATGTTAGCCTCCAGCCACTGCATCCTGTTTCTGTGTGCAAAATTAAACAATGTTATGCCCCCAGAAATTTTTCCTTGCAGACTATGCTAAGTCCATTTCAGCTTCCAAATAGCTGCTCTCTCACTCTCTTACTCCAATGAATGTCCTTCCCCTTTTCACAGCATTCTTATGCTGGCACTGTAAGCTCTATCCAATCTTCTACTGCCCCCCATAAGTGCAGGTGAAGTAAGTAGAAACTGCATATTCCAGTAATAATCTTGTCCCTACTTACTATGTAGGTAAATTAATATCCATAACCCTACTTTCTATTTCCCTGTTCACCCATGAACTGCTCTTTCTAGGTCTTTTGGCCATGACATCCTGATGGGATGTTTGCAGTCTACTGCCTTTACTGAGTCTGTAATGCTTGCTGCAACTGAAACAAGAACTGTCACTATAGCTTTCTCCTGCAAGTTTTCCCCAATATTTTCTCCGACAGCACTTTCATCCGACGTTATCTTCACCTGATTACTTTTCCTAGTGTTGTTTTGAATAAAAGGAATGGTTTCTTGCTGTCAGATCAAATTCCTTCTTAAAAGTAAAGGCATTGAATATGATACCTTCTATTTTATTATTTTTTTCCTTTATATTTAAAGAGCTTTTTAATGCAGTACATGTGCTAATATATCTGCATTTATTTTGCTGCCATTTTTTCTGAGTAGGGCATAGGTCTTTGATATGGACAATTAATTTAAGCCCTCCGATGTTCTTCTTTCATTTACTTCATCTTGGATGTAGCTTTGATTTATCATGGCATGTTTTCTTCTCATGGAAAAGAAGTATCTGATTATTTCTCCATGACAGACTGTGAACATAGGAATAAATAAATTATTTTATTTTTTTTCTGTGTCAGCCCTTTCAACAATATATTACCCCTTCTATCTCTCATTCCACCTCTTGTGCCATCTCTTGTTCCTCTATGTATGAGGAATGTGTGTTCCCATTTGTCTTACATCTCATTCACACCTCTTTCCATTCTTCACCTTGCCCTTACTTACAATTTTTCTAGACTCTCACAAACACTTCTATAGTCTTCCTACTCCTCCTCTGTGTTGATGTTTTATACCTGATGCTAACCTTTATCTCATTCTTGATTACTTTTTGTACTTATGTTAATTGCACAGTGCATGAATTTTAAAAGCTTTGGGGTTGCCTGCTCCAATGGTGCTTAATGCTGTGGATATATTGATGCACCTGGCTATAAGGAATCTCTGACTATTTGCCCTTTTTCTTCCCAAGTCCATTTTTCTGCCATTAATAATTTCCGAAATCTCATCAGGCTGACTCCTCTGCCCAAACCGTCTACAGCAAAGTTATGACTTGCTCTCTTCTTGTTTTGTTCCTGGGCCAAAAACGTTTTTTTTGGTTAAACTTGGCAACAAACCTGGCCTGAAACTATGAGTGAAAAAAGGGCAGAGTATTGCCGTCTGATAAACTGTATACCAGGACCAGTTGAAACTGGAAGTACAAGATCTCTCTGTTGTCCCCTCTTACCATCAAGAATAAGGTCCTCTTGCAAATGAGTGGGATGACTGCAATGCAGTTCTGGTGCTGGAGACCCCTGAAGAGGAGACGAACATGCCAAAGACGCCTTGGAGACAGTCACTGCTAAACCCACCACCATCACCAGTGTCTCTAAGTCTTCATTCTCCTTTACTCCTTCCTTCTAAAAGTTCATAGGTTCTCTAAACCTACAAAATGTCTATCAGGAACTGAGACTATAAATCCGCTGGAAATAATGAAAAAAATTTCCATTCTGTTGGATGAGGCCAAAATGTCTTTCCAAGCAGCAAAGTGCATCAAGCTCTTCAACAGCAACACTGTGGGATGCAAGGCAGCACTAGTGTAGAAAGAACACATGTACATCATACAGTGGTGCCTTTTTTAGGATCTTCAAACCACTGCCCATCCCAGGTCTAAGGAGAATGTGTATCACCATGCACTGCTGCTCTCAGCCTAACGAGGTGTGCAGGACTGCTTCTCGTAGGGATAACAGCATTAAGTTCGTGTCTCCAAGGACTGATGTGGACCTTTTGCTAACACTGGTGTCTGGGAAACAATGAACTATAACAGAACCAGAAGAACAGGCACATGTGACTGAATTTCCATGATTTAGTTCTGCTCCTACTTAGCACCCAAAATGGGTCTGAGACAAATTAATTTTAATTTTTTTTTTCAGTGTAAAAACACAATAGTAATGTTATGCTTAGCCTTTTATGATACTGGGTCCCAGCTAGACAATTTTCTGGGTGTTTGCCTCCTCCCAGCTATTTGTCCTTCTTACACCAGTCTCTGCCCAAGCACTCAGTTGCTGCTGCACTGTGCATTGCACAAACACCATTTTCCCCAGTAGCTCTTTGTGGGATTTGGATACACTGGGAAAACAATGGGAGGTTTCTTCCACACATGAGATTTTTTTTCCTTGTTCTGCTTGTTAATAACAATTTGCAAGTCCCTTTATAATTTCTGATTATAATCTGACCTGCATTGTTCAGATTTTGTGGACTAATTAATTTTTCTGTATTACTTTTCCCTTAAACTTTGTAGGCATATATATTCATGAAAAGAACAGGGAGGAAAAAATCCCAGAAATTACAACAAGAAAACTCCTGCTAAAAGCAATAAGTTTGCTGACAGATGGTAGAATCAGTTGAAAATCGAGTACCATATTTACTAAGTCTAACCCATTTAGTAAGCCAGAAAAGTGTTATCTAATTCTATCCCCTGTGTGTTTGTGTTTTGGAATAAACAGATGCCTAATGAGGAATGTGTCTACTATGGTTTTTGAAGAACCTGGATGGATCCTGGTTGTGATTCAATACTTGGTTTTGACAACGCTGATAATGCTCACAGCAGAACCTATTGTTTTGGCTTTCTAAACCACAAATATTCCAACACTAGCTGATCGACAAAAAGTAGTTTCAAAGAAGGTGACAGAACAGGGCACAAATCAGAAAAAAAAAAGAAGTGTTGAATGACTTAACCTGCATTTTATATTTCCTGTTCTATTTATATAACACCCAAAAATGCAGTGAATGAAAGGGCAAACATGCTTGAATTACTTGCAGGCTTGACAGCTACCACAATCAATTCATGTGTGTTTTTCACTTGGCTTTATAAAATAATAGAGATTGGCTTAGAAAGACATATGCTTGTGTACTTTGTGACAGATCTGGGTGAGAAGCAAGAATCGAATAAACACAAAAGGGTAATCTGAGCAACAAAGGCTTTAGGGAAGATGAGCCTCTAACAGGCCATGCTTGGCCAACAAGGCTATTGCACGTGCAACGCGTGTAAAGTGAGGATCCTAAAAGGCATTGTCCTAACACTGCCTGGATGGTTTCTAAATTCTCACCCTTAATAGGAGCCATGAGGAAGTTTACCAAAGAGAACCAGCTATCTGTGAAGTTCACAACAAAAGTTACAGAACAAGATTTCTCCCAAGCTATAGAAGGCTTTTAAAATATGCTTCCGCTGTCTTTTCTCTGTGTGTGTGAAATGGATGATGAACAGGATATGGTCTTCTGTAAAAATAAATAAAATGACATCTTCACATAGACCAGAATATTTCAAAGGATTATTTAATAGAAGTTGGATCTGTTATTTTCCCTAGTATTTAAAAACACAGCAATCAGTGATAGATTTCAATAAATTGATATTCACCCAGTCCTACTTGTTGAAGTTGCTCAAGAGTTACTGAACACATTTTTATGAATTTATATTCTATTTTCAATTACATGAAACTGGTCAGCAGTGAGAGATTTTAGTTCTGGAATTATAAAATATGTTTCTCAAAATAATAATAGGAGTCAATCATAGAAGCAGTGATCTGAATACTAGGATGCACAGCCCTATGTCCAGCATATGCTGTGTATTTGTTCTGTAAGCAAAAGTGAGCAGTTTTTGTTCTCTTTCTTTATTGCCCTGTCCACCCTGGAGGTGCACATGGAAATATGAATCTAAACTCACATATGAATTATTCTAATGTGACTAACATTCTGATTTTGTTGAAGGAATATCTAAGATACAGGTCAAGTCAGCATATTGTCTTCTTATTACCGTGGGAAATATCAACTGGACCATCAAAGGAAAGCAGACACTGGTGGTGGTAATACAGTGTTTTAACATGTGGATTCTTAAATATTATATGTGATTCTTAAATATTAATAGCAAGAATTGGATTTCACCTTTTATATAGGTGGTATCTGAAGATGGTTTTCTGTTCACATTGTAGTGAAAGCAAGTCTAGGAGGGGGACCTGAGGGAAAAGAAAAAGCACCAGCACTATGGTTTTCTTCCAAAGGTTTTCTTGTCCCTCAAAGCCAGAACAGACAAGATGCTTATGAGAGAGATTTTACTATGTCATTGTTTGAAAAATTTAATATAGGTATACATTTGGTTTGTTTCTAGTTTCACGTGAATGAAGGAGGGAAATGAGAAAAGATTGTGGGTCCTGATTTTCAAGTTTCAGGTTTTACTTTACCCTTTCTTTGCTCTACTTTGTCGCATTTCCAAGGCATTAAAGCAGAAACTCAAGGGCCTCGCTAGACATAATGGTATAAAGTTTCCAGTGCAGTAAGCTGTAACACTCTGTATGCTCTGGAAAGTTTGCATTCAGCCTTTTAATAAGTGAAGACACAACATAATGCTCCTGATAATTTTCAGCACGGGCAGATGGTACATGAACAGCCTGGTGGGAGGAGAACCAGCCCAGCTTAGGGTAACAATGTTCGACTAGCTATCAGGGAGGAAACAGACTTCCTCTGCCATTGCCCAGTGCCAAGGAGCTTGTTTTATCTCCTGCTCACCACACTGATCATGCTTTGCTTTCTTCTGTTTTATAGGCATTGGCTTTACGTGGAAAGTGCAGTTCCTTTCTACTGCCAAAACGAAACAGTATTTTAGATTATAACTAGGCTAGAAGTCATTTACAATTAATTCTGCTCCAAAACTCCTGTAGCTGGAAATGCAGATTACACCAATTTGCTGTGAGCTGTTGTAAGACGAAGAAGCCGTTCACTGCTGCTATTCCACAGTGAATTTTCTGACTCGTGTGCTAAAGCTGGAGGTGGCTGGGCCAGCAACCCTAGCAATGAAGCAGGCCACATTAGCAGGAATAGGGATGGGTTCATCACCACTTCAGGAAGCTTCTCTGAGAGGTCATATCCAAATTACGTTTTCCAGATGCTGTGTATGTAATTCTGCCAGTGCTGTTCCCTCTGCAAGAGAATTCAGTAGCAGTGGCAGCAGAAAGAGTCACACTGGAGACAGACAGCATGCCATGATGGCTAAGCACATTATTTTTGTAAATCTACTTCTGAAAATGCCACTTGCCCTCTTTCAGTTAGCCCATTCTGCCAAACCCTAAGATCTTTATAATACTTAGAAGAAATGGCTAGGGATATATTTCTTCATTGTTCTCCATTCTCTACAGGAATGTGCTAATTGCATAGAGCAAAGCATTTCTTCAGCCTTGAAGTGCTGAACACAGTCAGAAAAAACTTGCCATGTTCCACTTTTGGACAGGTGCTTCAGCTGAGCCTAACAATGAGATGGTTAATAGTCAAGGAGATTGCTAGTGATGGGAGGATGGATTGAAGATGTGCATTTACTCCTAATTCTGTGTCTTGGCAGCTAGCAGAGACAAGTGTCTTCCATGAATAGTAAATCAATTTTAAAAAGGAAATAAGGGAAAAATTTTTTTTTCTCTAGCTCGTGTCTCTCTTGTGAGCAGGTGACAAAGAGTAAAAGAAATTAAGAAAGAGGAAACATGATATTTCCCTCACTGCAATTGACTTTAAAATGTTTGACCAATTTTTGTTTTAGTTTTATTTTCTTGCCTCTGCTCTTCTTTGTGTTTGTGGGACTATTTTTTTATTGTACTTGAATTCAGGACTACCAAAAATAGCACTAAACAGCTATTGTAAATCTCTCCACTTTTTTCATCTCAGAGTGGACAGGAGTTTTTCATTTCATGCATTATTGACCACAGGATAGAATGGTGATTCCACAAAGAGAGCAGAAGCTTTAAAAAGTTAATGAAGAGGGACTACAAAGGGTTGTTGTTCTTGTTGTTGTTGTTACTTTTTAATGTTCTGTAGCATTTAGGACTGGGCAGCTGGGCATGCTGGATACTGACTGCCACTGCTGTCATTTTTGTTGCACTGTGCTGCTGACAAAAGATGTTATCCCTTATGGGCTCTGCCTTTTCACAGTGATACCTGCTGCAGGCAGGGTGCCGCATCCCACACCACACCTCACTGCACCTCACCCGCAAACAGGGAACACCCACACTTGCACCCACAGAGCATGAGGAACTGACACATAACCTCTGAAGATTAGTGTTTATCTCAGCAAGAAAAAAAGAAAATGTAATATATTTTTGATTTCCTGAGGAGTGAAACATCTACCTTCCCTAAAGACACCCAGTGAATAAGCTTAGTATGTCCTCTGGCTAACATCTGTAGCAAACTTACCTCAAAGGTACAAATACCGTGAGGGTTATTATAGTGGTACCTTTGGATATATTATTTTACATGGAGCTACCATCTGTTTCATACTGTAGCGTGTATCTGAGTGCTCCAACAGCAGTTGCAAGCACCTCTGTCAGGACACTTGGAAGCATATGGGGGCCAGTCGGTATGGTGCTGGGCAATATCATAGGACCGAGAATATGCTGACATATTCTGGGCTGGATCCTCTCTAACACTGGTGTTATTTTTATATAGCTCCATAGACTTCAGCTGCACAAGTCCATATTTACACAAACATGAGGTCAGGGCCTAATCCAAACATTATTTAAGTCTTAAACATTTTAATCTACAATGAAAATAATGAAGAAATCCGTTTTCATAAGAGCATCTAGTCTTTGTGAAACAGCTCTTTGGCTCTTTAGCTGTTTAGATGAGAAATACTGAAAGCATAGCCTTTTGTATGGCAGTTTGATGCCCTGGAATTTTAGCTGCAGGTTTTTTTCTATCAAGAAATCCAAAGCTCAAAAGGACTTTCACTTCCCCCACGTAACAAGAAATTCAAACACTTCTTAGTTTTGCACCTTTAGGTGGTGGAAATTATTATGGTTTTGTTGACTTGAAATGCACCTGAAGATTTTTCTCACTAGTCAAAGAACAAGGCCTGATTGGCTTAAATTGCAAGAAGAAAGATGCCAGTTAAATATGAGCACATGCTTAACAACTCTAACACCAAGACTGTGAAATACTGGGATGGGCTGCCTAGAGAAAATGTGGCATTTCTGTCACCAGAAGTCCTCAAGACTAAGTCAGGTAAATGTCTGTTATGAAGAACAGAAGCAGAGTTGATGGATGGTAATGTGAGGGAGGGACAGAGGTACCCCTTCACCAACCCCGTAGTGCAAATCCTCTTGGGAATCCTGCTGTGACTGGGAACAGGAGCCAGGTCTCCCGCTCCCTAAAGGGATATTGACTGTTCACTTATTCCCTGGAAGGAAGGTGCATTGGGTTTGCGTGGCAAGGTTTGGGTAGCAAGGTGGGTACAGAGGTGGCTTCTGTGAGAAGCTGCTAAAAGCTTTTCCTATATCTAACAGAGCCAATGCCAGCTGGCTCCAAGATGGATCTGCCACTGAACAAGGCTGAGCCCATCAGTGATAACAGTAACACCTCTGAGATAACATATTAAACAAGGGAAGAAAAAAGCAACCTGCAGAACACCAGCAGCATCCAGAAGAGAGAAGTGAGAATATGTGAGAGCAACAGCTCTGCAGACAATGACACCAGTGCAGAAGGAGGGGGAGGAGGTGCTCCAGGTACTAGGGTTGAGATTCGCCTGCGGCCCACGGAGGAGACCGTGGTGAGGCAGGCTGTCGTCCTATAGCCCATGGAGGTCCGCAGTGGAGCAGAGACTCATCTGCAGTCCCTGGAGGACCCCAAACTGGAGCAGGTGGGTGCCTGAAGGAGACTCTAACACCATGAGAAGCCCACACTGGAGTAGGCTCCTGGCAGGACCTGTTCAGCTGAGGAGGGGCAATAATAAAGCAGCTTTGGTGGGCACCTAGTGTCTACCTAGGGTCAACCCAGCCCAGAAGAGCTGAACATAATAGATTTTTTTTTTCTCTTACCTTTTCTAGACCTTTTAGATGGAAATGTCTGGAAGGTGCTGATGCAGGAGGCCCGGAAGCCTGGATCAAACGAAAACACTGTTGAAGAAAGGAGGTTCATGTGCCGTATAATATGGGTGGAATAATATCGTACTCCTCCCATTGTGTGCCCTGTGTCTTGTCACCTTAGAGGGCAAATTCTGCAAGCAATAATCATCTTTTACTGAAACATGTGGAGCATCTTGCACAAATACATTCATTGCCATTAAAAGTTTCTCAGACAACTACTAAAAACAATGCTTACTTTCCTTCCACGTCATGTACCTGGATTTTTTATGCTCAAAAATGAATTACATTAGAACTGTCACTGTCCTTACTAGTCTTCCTTTAAAACTGTCTGCCAGCTACTAACACAGAGTTTGGGACATGAAGAACAGCGCCCTGTTTCTGAACACAATATCAGTGCAAAAAGTTAGCATCTAAAACTTAGAGTCTGTGCTATTTAGTAGGTTCAGACCTTCAAAACTATGGACATAAATGCACACACACAAACATAGAAGTACACACGTACACACACAATCATAGTTATATGTATGCATGACTCTTACATGTATCTCAAGAGTCCAATATTATTTTGTAAGTTCACCCAGAATTTCTAAGGTCGTATCTGCTGGCCACATTCATTATCAGTGATATAGATGTAGACATTGATTATTTTTTATAATGTTTCTGTCTCACCTGCCTTTTTAGAGTAGTTGGTTTTATGTGCCTTCTTTTTTTTATTGCATCTTACAAATTATTACTGCTTAGAAGAGTTTCCTCCACAACATTTCCAACTGAGTCCCCAAATTGTGGGAGAGTATCAAAGGAATGATGTTCACTGCTGTTTGACTTTGAATCACTGGCAAATGTTTTATGTAACTCATTTTCTTCCACACAATTAGATTCTAAGGACACGGGGACTAGGCTCTTTTTTTTTTTTAATTCAAAGGTCTCGGTAAGTAAAGCATAATGTATTCTGCCCAAACTGTGAGAACAGAGCAATACAGAATAATTTACTTCACTAATGCCAAATTAAAATTCATAACACAATACTTTAATTACCATCTGAATCCAATTCTCAAAGAAGTTTGCCCTAATTGCATTGTTGATATGCATGGATGCAAATAAGATGTTGACTGTTTCCCTTGTAGAAAATGACTCTGTTTCTAATATGCAGACATCTAACAACATGGGGCCAAATTCATCCCTGGTAAAAAGCCATTAGAGTCAGCAGAGTTATACCAGGGATGAATCAACCACTCTTCTCAGCAAACATGGTGTAGTTATCAGCCACTAAAAATTGCCCCTACAGTGCCTACGGACAGAGTTGCTATTCCCATTATCCCTGAGCAAGACAGTGAAAAGCTCCCAGAACCCCCCCAGGAGGCCGGGAAGACAAAAGTGTGAAATGGGCATGTGTGGAACAATGTTTGCCAGAAGGTAGTGGGGACATATAAGCCCATAATTTCTTCTTTGCTTTTGTGACAATGCTGAATATGGAACCTATTCTTGGCCCACAAGCAGAGGTGTTTCAGAGGAAAGAGAGAGAGAACATCACACTAGAGATGCGGGAAATTAAATAAAATTCATCAAATAAGGGAGACAATAGCATGGGCATCATTGAGGCATTTTTGTAACTGCTGCATACTTCTCTCAGATGAGCTTCTTAAGTGGAGGGACTTTGAAACTCTCTCCTAATTCCAGAAATAAAATAGGTTAAAAAGTCCTTTTCAGATAAACATCTGGGAAAAAGAAGTTGTCATTTTTGTGTTGTTGAAAAATCCCCACCAAACCTCTTAGCTTTCTGAAGACTGTAGTTATGTTGGCCTTAGTTTCTATCTTATTTGAATGCATTTCTACTATATATATGCTAAATAAATTATTTTCTTAAGTAAAATCCACTCATTTTCCTCATAACCAGATAATAAGCAACAAATAACAGTATAGGTGCCTGATGTAGCCCCAGGAATGGTAACAGAAAGCAGCAGTGCTGCCTCACAGTTAGGGAAGTAGATGGGAGAGTATCAAGGGTTCAGTTTGCTGAACGTGTTTTTATTTCATTTTTGCCAGCGACACAGGATGAGCTGAAGCCCTCCCACTCACTTTCATTAGAGGGCCTGGTTTAAGAGAAATAATACTCATAGTGTGTGTGTTCAGTTACCTGACTAAGCCATATTTTCTTAAAGGAGATCTGCAAAAGGTGAGGAAATGGGCTTATTGCCCTTCTTTCTTTTTTTATAATGTTCAGAAAAAAAAAGGTCTGAAAGGTTTGGTTTTTTTAAATTACGTTGGAAAATCAGTCTCACTCTGCTGTTTCTGGAAAAGTCTGTGTACATTACGAGAATAAATTCTTGCAGATATTAGAAATACCAATATAAATAAAACTCTACCAAAATGGGAATTGCTATTGTTCAGATGTCTGGGTCTAGTCAATATGTGTGTGTCTCAAGAACCCAAATGGGGTCATGAAAACTCTCCTAAGTGCACCACAGACCCTCTCCAGTTGTGGTACCTGCACGGCCTGAAGGAAGGCAACTACTCGCTGCGGCCAAAGCCCATCTGCCAGCGCAGATCTCTACATGGCTTAGGAGACTGGCTTTGTTCAGCTGAGCAGCCAGGGTGGGAGCCAGGCAAGGCTGCAGTGGCTGGTGTGATCGTGGGTCCCCTGGGAATCCTGGCCTGCTGGTGGAAAGATGTGAGATCACGCAGAAAGGCACTGGTCACAGGAGGAGAGCTCAGTTGGGTGACAGAAACACAGAAAAAGCCAAGGATGAGCTCGTGAATGTGGAGGTAGCATAGAGCTGAAGATCTACAAATTAAATAAAGAGACCCAAATACAGGGAAAAATTCTGTTTAGCAAGGCTAAGGACACTGGAGGAACCATTTTTAAGTGGTTGGTGTCATGCTAGCATTCTTGTTAACAATGCAGAGCACCTGAATGTAAAGATTGACAGAAGATTTAAATTTGTAGTATTACAGGATTGTGGTCACTGGGCCTCACCGCTGTGTATTTATGGCCAACAAATCTCTGCTCAAAATCACCGTTCATCATTGCAGCTCTCATGCTTAGAGGCTGTGAATTTAATTGACAATACATAGAAATTTTACAGAGATTTTGTCTTAATATTGAGTAGTGTTGTAACTGAAAAATGAGCCCTCTGAGAGAGCAATTGCGAAGGTCTCAGAGGTCTTGAGAAGTCACATATAGAGAAGTTATCATGTTACGAGTCATTTTGAGTCATCCTGTGCTATTCAGAGCATTCATAAATAATCTGGATGTAAGTACAAAATTAATACAAACATAGGTATAAATGGCTCGTAATCCGTAAGTATATTTATTTGAACTTCAGTGCTCATTTTATACTCAGCAAATGACTACTGGTAACTTTTCCAGATAATTGAAAAGTAGACAGAAAAAGAAACACTTATAAGGATGCGAAAGTCAGATAGAGTGATACATGAGGTTTGGCAAACTGGTCAGGACAAAGAAACTGTGTTTCAATACAGACTAATGTGGAAAGGTGAGCAGGGAATAAGAATGGTGGCAGAATTTCACAGTGGTGGATCTGGCAAGCGATGCCTCCAAAAGTAGTAGTGGTCTTATGGATAAATAGTTCAAAGTGAGCTCCAAATCTCAAGCTGTTGCAAATAGTTAATGTAATCACTGTATCACAGAGTAGGAAGTAGGTACAGGACTGGCTTTATGGTGGATACATGTCTATGTTTTAAAAAGATGTTGAAAGTTTCAAATGAGAGTTAAATACACTTGTATATATGTGTGTATAATTTACATGTTTCCCAAGATAGAGAGAAAATGCTTTGAATTTGCAAGCTTCAACAGATCTAAATTATTCTGTTGAGAAAGAGACTGAAAAGTTACATGTGTGCTCTAGATTCACCTTCAGCCTGAGAAAATATAGGATGCTGCTGGACTCGTCAGGAAGGAATCTGGGATCTCTAAGTTGCAAGAAAAGAGTAAGGAATAAAAAATTATCACTGGAATAAACTGAAAATTGTGAATTTTCTGTGCCTTGAGATATTTTCAGTCATTACCACCGTTCAGGAAAGCACTGGAGCAAAGCAATTCCCTGCTATGATTCCAGGTATATTACTGAAGTCAGAACAAGAGTAATAGGACAGGGCAGGGGAAGCAAAAGGAGGTAAGATAGGGTGACAGTCCAGCTTTCAACAGAGTCTATAGCAGAGATAAATGCAACAGAGGTTACTACTTCCTTTGGGGTAAGGCATGGGCCTACAGAGGAAGGACGAAAAGAAGGAACAAGTATGCTGTTACCACCATTACCATGGATAAATGTAGTGTGTGCAGTTGTGACTGCAGAGCCTCCACTTTTGTGCCACTGGATTCGGCTCCACTAACACAGTTGAAAAAGGATCGAGAGTTCTTAAAAAGAGAACAGGAGCGTGTTCCTGTCATCTACACAGAAATAGCTGGATTAGAATGGGAAGGCGCAGCTCCTTAGCCCCTAAATCCATGTGAGGGAAAAGGAACCACTTTCTACTTGGATCCTCCCCAGCTGCGAGAAGAGAGTTACATTTGAACAGATTCTGGCTGTGGAAAATCATGCTGCCTGTGAAGGCAAAGAGTCTTACCCACAGGCAAAGAGGAGGCAAGAGGAGACTCATAGAGGACTAGTATTAAAACCAAATTGAAGACAGTGAGCATGAATTTTGTTCAGAGCAGGGTCTGTAATACACTCCCACAGGACCTGCCTGTGCATGTTGGGGTGGGGGCACCACATGATCCAAAGAGTACAGCCAATATTCAGCAAACACTGTGTCATGTTTCCTTCATTTTAAGTTTAAATTAGTTTGTCTCACTTCTTTTGATGTGTGATTGTAACTGTCAAAGAAATCCCAGTGGTAAAGCTCACCTTGTGCTCCTACATGCTGTGTGTCTCTGAAACCATCTCAAAGCTGAGTTCAGAAGAGAGATCAAAGATATCCCTGCTTGAATTGAAGCAGGAGTGCTTTATTAGAACTCTTCTGATTTGGGTTCTGTAAAGTTTACCACCCACCTTAAGTAGGTGTTTTCAATGGTAAATATTTGGGTTAGAAGTAGCTTTGTCCCTAAAATCACTAGTATAGTCTCTTCTTAGTTTTGTTCCTAGGATATCAAACTGTATTTCATAGGACGTTGTGGTATAACGCCTGCTGGCAACTAAGCACCACACAGCTGCTTGCTCCCTCAGTCTCCCCAGTGGGATGGGGGACAGAATTGGAAGAGTAAAAGTGAGAAAACTTGTGGGTTGAGATAAAGATAGTTTAATAGGTCAAGTAAAAGCCCCATGTACAAGCAAAGTGTGATGGTTTAAAGGTAAACCAGGTGGGGAAATAAACCCAACTCAAAAGAGATTATAAGTCAGAATAACAGTTTAATGAAAATAATACAGTAAATACAATTACACAGACAAACAATTGGTTTAAACTCACAAAACCCAGATGTATAACCTAGCACCCTGGGGCATGAACAGAGTGGTGTTCGTTGGACCCCCCTCCCCGTGCTGAGCCCCACGTGGTCCCCCTGAGTCCAAAAAGTAAAAGGAGAGGGAAAACCTGTTTGTGAGAGTGCTGGTTGCAGTCCGGTCGAGGGTGGTGATCGCATTCTGGTTGGTTGTGCTGGTGCAGTCTGGTTGAGAGTGGTAGTCGCAGTCCAGTCCAAGTTCTGATCCTTCTCTGGATCCCATGGGTGGTACTGAAGTCCCAAGACCCCAAGGTTATATATCCTCAGGTTCAGGCAGGAATGCCCAGTACCTCCCTCAGGGCGGGGAGTTCCACAGTGGGTGTGAGGACAGGAGCATCCTCCTATCTCACAGGCCTCTGAACACCCAGCTTATAGCCTGAGGGGTCAGGTTGCTCTGGGCAGCTGCTGTAAATGGTCTGTTGTTAACAGCTTCTGGGAAATGGCATGGGAGGGTATAGAATATGCAGTTTTGGGTTACACCTACACCATGATGAGCTGGTCCCAGCTGTTCTAACTAGGACAGAAAGCAAAAGAAGGAATTCATTCACTGCTTCCCATGGGCAGGCAGGTGTTTGGCCACCTCCAGGAAAGCAGGGCTGCCACACCTAATGGCTACTTGGGAAGACAAACTCTGTCATTTCAAACTTCCTCTCCTTCCTTCTTCTTCCCTGAGCTTTATATACTCAGTATGACACCATATATTACACAATATCCTCTTGGTCACTTGGGGTCAACTGTCCCAGTTGTGTCTCTTCCCAGCTCTTGGTGCACCCCCAACATCCGCTTTGCTGGGGTGATGTGAGCAGCAGAAAATGCCTCGACTTTGTGTGAGCCCTGCTATGCCGTAGCTAAAACATCCCTATGTTACCAACACTCTTTTCAGCACAAATCCAAAACACAGCCCCATACTTGCTGCTATGAAGAAAATTAACGAAATCAGCCAAAGCCAACACATAGGGAAAATAAATAGTGTTACATAAATAAATTATAGTTGGGAGAAAAATACCATCAAAGCTTTTGTTTCAGCAGAGTATGGAAACAAGTCACAAGCTTTCCCATTAACATTTGTCACACAGGAACAGGAACAAGTTATGAGGTCTGAGACAGACAATACAAATTGCTACATACACCAGCAGATTCCCTGACTTTATTTTAAACCATTTCTGGCTATTAAATTATCTAAAAGCTGCTTTACAAATCAAAAGCCATGGGATGCCAAGAGCAGGGCACCTTGACATTTGTTTAAACTTGCACTGGGAATGTTATATGTAATTCTTCAATAAATACAATTTAATGTTTTTAAATTCATTTTCTGTTCATTTAAGTGGAAGAACACTCACTGAATTTCTAGCCTAAAACTGTTTTATGTGTTAGCTCAGAAGATTTAAACCATAAAGTCTTCAAAATGAAAGAATTTAAAACTGTCAGATATTTACTCTCACTTATGGAATGAATTAATTTTTGTTTTCTTTTTTTGTATTCTGTGAAATTCAGACAGTCAATTTCACTTTGATTTGGAATTATTTTCACGTCTTTATTTTAGCAAAGCTAGCAATATCAGTTTTCCTTACTGGGCTTTTCTTAAGCTGTTAAACCCTAAGCACACAATAGCTAGAAGGTCATCCTTGCATTAACATCACTTGCTTAATATTGTCTCTGATCTCTCTTTTTAGACCTGGAACCCTCATACGCTTTTACTTGATTATGTATAGTTTTCTCTTGAATAAGAAACAATCACATAACATGTTTTGACAGAATTGGGCACCTGGTTCCTTAGATTATAATTTAGCTCTTCAATCTGTCAGTGGAGGAGAAAGAGGTGTCTTCTGCCACTCCAGAGCCTGTGTCACACAGATAATAGCCCATTACAGCTACTAGTAAAATAATTGCTCAGTGAAAAGAGATCTGTGTTATGGAGCTAACCTCAGCTGACAGAACATGTAGGAGCTGCCATTTAGGTGGAGAGTGATGGGGAAAGGGGAAGGTTCTGTTTCTCCCTTTTAAAGGTAATAAGAAATTTCAGCCAAAGAAACCTACCCAAATTCTCACTGGTAACAAAAACAAAAAAACTCACCTTTTGACTGGCTCTGTGGGTCTGTCATTGTAGTGGAACCTTGTAACTACAACACATATTATGCCATTTTCCCTAAGCTGTGGTTATGTTTTGGCTTGAAGTCCACACAGCTCCCGATTTAGCTGAAGACTATAATATAAGGTTGCTGTGGGTTTTTGTGCATGCATGTATGTTTTTGTTTTTACTCAAGCAAGAGATTTCCTTTCTTTTAACAGCCACCGTTGTGCTCTTATAAAAAAGTCTGCATGGAAGTGCTGTGATCTGGCTCCCACTGTATGCCCAGCAATGAATCAGGGCACAGATATTTAGGATCACAAAGGCAAGTGGGAGGTATGCTGCTACACAGTAGATGGCAAAGAAACTGGTGTAGGGTATTAAAACCAAAGGGGAAAAGTGTTGTTTTAAACCTTCCTAAGGGGAGCTCTTTGACCCTGCTAATTGATACTAATAAAGTGTGAGAGAAAGCAGACATCGGTTGTTGTAAAACATGCCTCTGTAAAAAAAGCTGAAAAAAAAAAAGGTTAAGTTTCAAAGCAACTGTTTACATGTTTGGTTTGGTGTGCAGTAAAATCAACTAGTGCACTGTAGCATTTGTGATTTATCACAGTATCATGAGGTAAGCATAAGTTAAAAAAAGGCAAATGCTGCAGACTACGTCAATCAGAGAGTTCTTTGGAAACAAAAGAATTTTTTTTTCAGAGGCTTGTGAAGTCTTTGGAACATATTGACCACTCGCGAATGATGCTACAAATTTCACAGTGGACCTACAGTAGGAGCTGGTTTTGCAAATGTGTACTGACACCACTCTGCACAGAGCCAAGGCAGAGCAACAAGTGTATTGTAAGGCATTCTGAGTTCACAGTTCTGCAGAGACAAAAATGAGCATCACATGCTTCGGGGTTGTTTGCTGCTTGAGACACCAGCCAGTTTAAGAAGTGGATTGTGTATCAAAATGCTGGTAGATCAATACATATGATATTCAGCACTTAATGCCTCATATGATGGTGCAAGAGAGCAACGCATTCAAAATTTTCAATATGTGTGTGTGTAACATCTGTTTAGCAGGTCCTAATGGACTTTATGTTTACCAGCAAAGACAATATTCAGGAGGTCATACATGTGGTGAGTGACCTGAGCTTTACTGTTCTGAGGCAGATTACCACTCTAATTTTTTTTAGGGTCACTTTGAGGCATCTGCAACTGCTGAACAAGGCTTTGGGATGTACATCTGACAGAGGACAGTTTGCCATGAACATGTTACCCATGGTCAGAATCTTCCTATATATTTTTAAATTCTAAATTTAAAGGTTTCATACCTAACACTGTGCAAGGGTGTAAAGTGTGTGCTAAGAAATAACTAAAGCAAGTACTACAGCTGTGATTGTAAATGCAAGTCATTGAATCATCTCAAGCTTGTTATTAATTGGAGATACACAAAGGGCATACTGCTTCATTTTCACTGGGAGATAGACAAGGGAACATCCACAAGTCAGGAAAATTCACTCAATTCTGAATTAATGAGAAATAAGCCCACTGGCAGTATGTCTTTAAGCTAATGCTATTGAGTATTCACTTTGAACCCTCCTGCAACAACTGAGTCTGGGGGAGGTTTGTATGAGCTGACATCATCAGATATGTTATAGATTTCATGTTTCGGGCTAGTTCCAGTTGCTCTGAGCAAAGGTCATAATAAATTTCTTTCTTGAAGGCAAAATGAATGTGACTGAAAAGACTTAAATGCTGGGCAGCATAATGCAGCTGCAGGAAATCAAAATGCTTTTTGTGGGTGCCAGTTACTCTGTCATCTTTGAGGTTCTCATCTAGCCAGGTAGCATCAAGGGTGCCATTACCTAGCCAGATGATACCACTGTGGGGGTGGAGACACCGGAAAATCACAGAGGGAACCAAGATCTGCCTAGCAGATCTGCATTCGGCAGGTTTCATGGCTTCCATATATGCCTTGCCAGGTGAAGAAGGCCCTTGTTTGCCAATGGAGTGATGTAAAGCAATTTCACAGTGTAATTTCACGCCCTCCCTGTGGAAGGTGGAGACCAATTCTCCCATGGTTAATCGAAGGGCCATGATTTACCAAGACTGCCTTTGTACCACATCCAGGAAAGAGGCCAAGGGTGCCCTCTCCTTCACCTTGCAAGCTGCAGGGAGCAGTGAATGGTGGAAATCTCTCCCAGGAGCCTTCACAGCTACTCTGTTCCTTCTTGCTGCTTTTTGACATAAGTTGATTTTAACAAGGTAAACGCTGTTACATTTTCAGCAACGAATGTGCTCAGGGAGCTAGAAAGCATCAGGGATTCCTGAGCAACATCACAGTAAAATCCAAGTCTGAATAGAGTCTATCTCAAGCCCTCAGCCACAGTCACTTTCTTTCTGAAGAGTCCCTTCAAACACTTTAATTGAGGTTTCTACCTCTTTGCTCTAGTGAGCTGGAACAGCAACAGTGATTTGCTGTGCAGAGGCAGGATAAGGTGACCAGAAGATGCCTCTTTGGTCAAGCTGCTCTTTCACAGATCTCATCTTTCTCTTCTGTAAGTGGACTTCACCGGCGGTCAGTCCCCTCCCCTGATTCCTGGTCCCACAGTCCCAGAACACATTTGCAATGCATTAGTTTTTTGTAAAGTAGGTAATTTCTCTTGGCAAGGATGTGATGAATAATAGAATCCTTGGCCATACATAGGGAAGGAAGTCAACCTTGGGCTCTGGGGATGCAGCAAGTGCAGTGAGGTAGAGATTCTTTGGCAGTGGTGTGTGTTGATTTGGGACACACAACTACATCGAAGCTGTACTGGAATAGATGACTTTGAGCAACAGAAAGAGCTTGAGAAGGAAGGAGAATCAGGATGTCTTTTGGGCTGCTCACCTGTTAAGTTTTTTTAATAGCGGCCACTTCCCACTCTCAAATGGCAATACAATCAAAATGAAGACAAGAGAGTTAGTGGAGAGGATAAGTCCTGGAATGGAACTCAGGAAACTAAGTCAGCAATTCAGCTTTAGGACAATATCATAAGTTTGCACAAATGACGGAAAACTTATGTGAAATTCTGCCTTTTTTTAATTAAAAAAAAAAAAGATAAATCCTGGGAAAAAAAGTTAAAAGTTTTAAGATCTTTGGACTTTAAAACTGAAGCTTATTTTGCTATCTGAGAAGCTCTTAGACATTTTTCATTGATGTTTGGATGTTCATATTTCCATAAGAGCTGGGTATGTCTAGGGTCCCTCCTGATCCCAGCCCTCCCACATGCTGGTCCTCCTCTTGTCGTGACAATGGGACCTTCTCCAAGCTACATTCTCTAACCTTGTCTTCCTCCACAGCAAACTGAGTCTCCTTTCAGGTTTGAAACAGAGTGACCTCCAAAGACTGAGAGGAGGTGTATCTGTGGCTGTTAGGATGCATAGTGTCCTTGGAGGATCTTAGGTGCAAACCATAATACAGCCCAAGGCTGTGTTATGTTTCTCATGTAGCCTCCCACTTTGGGGATTATGTTGGCTGCTGTAGCTGGGGGGTGCCCCCAGAGTGTGTTTTGGCAAAGCCATGCTGCCAAGAAGTGTGAGGACAGTCCTAAAGGCTGGCTGCCAGCCACAGAGCCAGGCTGCAGATCTGGTTCCCAGAGTGAGAAAAGGAAGGATTTCTTAACAAATTAAGTACTTTTCTGATCAAAATAAAAAGTTCCTGCTTCCAAGTTTTGTTTTTAAATGCAATGCTTCTGATATTACGTTAGCATCCCTCATGATCCAAAGGGTCCAAAGGGTTGTATTTTTCACTCACGACTCTCCTATTCAGACAGGTTTATTTTGCAAGCAATTAAAATTGGAAAATTATTTTGAACAAAGGGAAGTAGAGAGAAATGAAACAATTTCAAACCTTTAGAGATGGAAACAATTTTTTTTTCTGTCAGGAGTTCTGTTTGGACTCCACCAGATGTGGGGGCTGGTCCCCAGTGAAGAAAAAACCTTGCCCTTTGATGGGATCCACTGAGGCCTCGAGGAGGGACTGCGGGATTTTCTACCTCTGAGCCCCAGCTGTCACTTCTTCTGCTGCTGGGATGAGCTGAGCCAATGGCAGCTTTGCTTTTGCTGTGGATTTCATATAGGGGGGTGTTCCAAAAACCTGCTGATGGTAGCACGTTTAAAATCCCTGGACTGATGGATGGAAATGACTGCTGGATCAAACTGAACACATTACCCATCTCTTCCTTTCTTTCATAGGAGGAAGCACCTCACAGTACAATAGTTCTCATTGTTGCCCTGATTATTTACTCAAGACACCATTTTGTTCTATTTTGTGCCTTGTTTATGTTTCATAGTTCAGTACTGGGAATTTCCTTTCCTTCCTAAAATTCAAATCTTAGCATTCACATGCTTATTCTGTGACATAGAAAGCCATATTTTCTTTTTGCAAAAAAAAAATGTGTGTCTTTGAAAGTCCTGCTTGAAAATCCTTCTGCAGATTCAATGGTTCTTTATTAATAGAAGAGAGGCAAATCTTTAGCACGCCAGTGTGGGAAAGGTAACGTCCCTTTGCATTACAGTGCCTCTTCTCTAATTCTAAACACATATGGGATGTCCTCCAGGAAGTGAGAAAGAGGCTTTTTTTTTTTTTTTTACTTTAGTGAGATAAGCAATTTGCAGTGGCACAGACAATCTGCTCTGTTAAGAATGTGGCACCATTTACAGTGGCTGGAGCAAGAGACTCAGCAGTAGATTAGTGCTAATTTCTCTTCACACAAATAATGGCACTGATGACTCTTGACCATGTGACAGGTTTGTGAGTGATGAGCCTTGAGACTCCAGTAGTGACACTTTTCTTTCTCCACACTGGTAAATTATTCATTATTGGTGCAGCCCTGGGAAAACATAAAAAAGAGAGAGCGGGAGAGAGGAGGGATTATGTTGCTAATGATAGAAACTGCTGACAAGTCCATTGGGGTTGGGGCTGGGGTCGAAAAAAAAAGATTTTTTATGTGGGCAGGTTGAGGCATTGTGTTGTACCCATTTTAGAATATAACATCTGAAGTTCATTTCAATAATCTTCCTCAGAAATGCATGCAAGGATAAGTGTAAACCTGGCAATTTGCGGTCTGTGTATGTGCACGTAAGAAAAATGCAGATTCTACTGTTTGGCACCTTGGTGTAATGCTGATCATGTTAAGGTTTTTCACCCTATTTATGTGAAAATTCCACTGTGCTTTCATTACACTCCTTGTTTGTAGTGCATCTGAATGAACACTGTTAAGTATTTTCTTAATTCTAGCCCAGGACTGGATATAACTGAAGCAGGACAAAGAATTTTCCAGATAGAGAATTTGTGAGAAACTGAGTTAGGGTTTGCTGAAACCTATCTGAATGAAAGAGCATTGTTCATGTGAAATCCTGTGGCTGCTCCTACTGGTTTGTGCTGTGCTGCTTCTGAGCCACCACAGGCTTGAAGTGTGTGTTATCCCTTCACGGCTTAGCTGCTGAGCAATACCAGACTTGTTCAAGTAAGACAATATGTCATTTTATCTGTCTTTAATACCTAGGTGCTAATTTTCCATATTCTTCCTTTTTTTTTTTTGAAAAGTGCACTGGATGTCACTTTTCTCACCAACCTGCGTACAGCAGTGATTGCTTTTAACAAACCCCTATCTGAAGCATCTTTACCTAAAGTTACTCTTTGCTTCCTGTTGCTCCCATGGGCACAAAGAAAATTAAACCAGGAGCACAAAAGCAGTGGCAGCCCAAAACCTACAGTTGCAAAGCTTTGTGTGCATGAAAAGAAAGACCCACAATGCAAATAGAATGGGATGATCTAACAGGAAGAAGATGTCTAATCCTTTTTTACAGAGTACCATGCTGGTGCTCAGCCCTGCAATACTGTTATGAAGTCAGTCCTGAACATCCATTTCGATAAGTGATTTGTGCATAATTCAGGGAAGACATGTGATGTAGTCCTTACATTTCAAGGAGTAGTAAAGTGGCTCCTTCACAGCAGTACCTGGGATTCCCTGACACAGCAGTGAGGAGTGCCCAAATCTGGATGTGAAAAAAGGATATCAAATTTCCAACTGCTTCAGCTGCTCAGTGACAGGAAAGGAGTTGGCTAAGCAGCTTCAGGGGTGCCCAGTCGGTAGAAGATATCTCTTTTGAGGATTTGCTAAGATCTTTTCTGAAGGAAACAGAGTTTGTTCCACATTACCCACTCCCTCACTTTGAGCCATGGAGGTTTTTACCCACATCTCTGTGAAGTGTCCATCTCCAGTGCAGCTATCTGAATGTCAGGAGCTATTTCAGTCCTCTCTAGGAAGAATTCCTACATCTCCCATCTGTGTCTGCACCTGATGGCTGTCTGTCATGTTGAAGTCTAACCAAGAGAGTGCTTGGAGCCCGGAGAGCAGCCTCGCCAACCCTCCACACTGCATATAAATGCACAGCTTCACTCTCTTGCCTATAGGACTGTTCTCTGGGCTCAAGAGCTCCTTTTAGATGAATTTATTCTGTTCGTGTTCTGCATCCCATTCCCAGAAAGTGATTCAATGCCAGATCCCACACTGCAGGTGAAACTGTCCCTCTTCCTTCTCTGAGCTTCCTCATGGCAAGATCAGAAGAGAAAAGCAGTCATCTTCAGTACCTCCATATCCTAATCTAAATCAAAGCAGCCTGGGGGATATTGCAGTCTCTCAGTATCCCACAGGGTCATCACTGGCTCTGCCCAGTTATGCAGCGATGTTCAAGGCTAGCACAGCTGCTCTCAGACCTGGAAGGGCTCAAAAGCAGAAGCAAAGCAGGCAGTGGGCTGATGAAGGGAAAAACTCTATGAAAACAAATTAGAACAGGAATCCAGACAGTAACAAACAAAAATATCAATGGGATGCTTTCCCTCCCCATATTCCCATCCTTTGTCTCCTCAGTAGTTCCTCTATTCTTGCTGTGCTTGCAAGGCAAAAGAGGAAACAAAAAAAAAAAAAAAAATCTCAAAATTAACTCTTTGTTGACTAAAGAACAGAAAATACCTCCATACTTGAACATACTTTGATGTTAAATTTTTTTTAATGTTTTCCTTTTTTCTTTTCCTTTGCAATGAATTTTTTGCAAAGAATTACATAATTCAATCTGATTTGTTTGTTTAAATATTTGTTTTAAGATAGTCACTTCAGAAAAATAACCAACCCCCATTCCACCCATCACTTTTAAAATATAATAGATGGTTTATGACTCAAAATTGAACCTTCACCATTATTATGTCCCTCATAAAAGACAGATAAAACCACAAGAGAACAGGGGTTGGCTCCATGTTCAAGGGAGAGGGACAGGCACATTGGAACCTCCTTTCTGCTGCAGGCTGCCTTTATCAGCAATGGTAGCATTATATAAACCCACAAAACAGCCCATAACATGATGAGGGCAGCTAAAAAGGAATCTTGTCCATCTACTCCAGCTGAGTTATCTGCGTCTACCTGTTGCTTAGGGAAAAGGGATCATGGTACTGCCACACCCTACATTCCCATCTGATTCCAGGAGGAGTGTGAAGCAATAGTCCCTGTATCTTTTCTCAGGGTCCTAGCTAGCAGCTTGCACAGCTCAAAGCAATATTTTCTAATATACTTGAAAGATAAGCACTTGAAAAAGGAGGCAGATGAAACAAATGCTTAGGGGTCCTTGCTACTGTGTCATCAAACTATGCAAATCTGCAAAAGAATTGATTTCTAAGCGGAGTAAAGGACAAGTTATAAGCATGTTGTTCTGTTCAATCGTGCAGGTGTTTTCGTATACAAATATTTGTCAGGCAAACACTGGGAAATGTTTATTCCTTAAGTCTTTAAACTAGAAGAAGAAGAAAAAGAAAGCAATGAGACAGTTCTCAGGCAGTGGAAGCCAGAAGGAACTCCATTTTTCATTTTTAGTACAACAGTAGAGGATTTTTTCTTTTTATCTTTTTTTTTTTTAAAGAACTTCTTCATGGTGATTCATAGTGTTGATACTTAAAGAGATATATGAGCCCAAGGCTACCCATTTAAAAAGCCTGAGAAACTAACTTCAAGGAGAGATCTCTGAATAATCTATTTACGCAGATATGCTGCTGCATCTGAGTGTGTTTGTTTATTTATTTATTTTATGGTCAAAGTGATATGAAAATGCTGCAGGATTGGCTGAGTGCTGCTTAAAGTTTGAGTTGATGTCAAAAAGTGCCAGGCAAAATGACAGGGGAAAGTGCATCCCTTATTCATCTCAAGCAATGATGGCTGTTTTGTTTGGAGCCACTGAAATGATGCAAATAGAGCTATTTTTTTTAATGTTTCACAGCAGTCTCTTCCCACGCTCTGCTGCTTGAAAGGGCACCCCACAGACAAAATTTGATTTATGCTATTTTTGATTTATATATGTGTTTTTGTTTACTTAGCTTATGAAGCATTTTTTAATATCTTTGTGATTCCCTTACCCATGCAGTATCTTTGTGCTTTTAGTATGTATAACAGACAAATATTCATCTACTATACGAGCAGTCATTCTGTTCAATTTGTCAAATGCTTAAAATATATCAAGGTGGTTCAACACCAAAAGCATTTTAAGAAATGACATCAGCAAATCATGAAGTTGATTTGACCAATAATTCTATAATAGTTGCTTGCTTTGGACTTTTTTTTCTTTTTTTGTATGTGTGTGTGTAAGTAGGATGGGGTGTTTTAGGCAAGAAGGTGGAAAGAAAGCAGGGCTGAGGTTCTTTATCCCCTTCTATCCATGACCCAGGATTTACAGCACATATTGAGACACTGGAGGGCAATTCTGTACAAGGCACTGGACCCTGGGAGGCACTGGACCCTAGATTTTCCCCCATGTGAAGGGCTGCTGCAAGATGTGGGGATTGCTTGATCTGCCCTGCTGGCTCTGTGCTACTGGGGATAAGGGAAAAAATATTCACTAGACTGGCCTACGAAAGTCAGATATCTCATTTTCCTACTGTTACTCAAACACCTTCTCTGTGGGGTGGGTGGGAATTGGGAGGGGGGAATATTTGATGTATCATCAACAGGAAGGGTTAAGCAAAATTCTGCCTAGGAGAACTTCCTAGACTGTTGGTACTGGTTGTTCCCTGGAAAAAATATTTTCAGGTATCACCAAGGAAAGAAGGGGACTGATCCTGAATCTGCCATCTCTCGTGTGCTTGGATCTCAGGGATGTACCAAAGGGAGAACAGGGGAAGAAGTGGCATTTCTGTGGCTCCTTGGTTTTCTTTCAAAACAAGATGTAGCAAAACAAAATGTGCTGGTTTTTTATGGACTTAAAAGTAAATCTTACACTCAAGTCAATGTGAAGTGATTTGGTGAGAGTTGTATTCAGAAGGACATACAAACAAATGATCAATCAGTAATCTGCCCCATCATATATCATTAGGTCACCAGTGAAAAAAGAGTGAGAGAAAAAACGAATCCAAAAAGTGTTCAAATTGCCAAGCAGACCAGCAGTGCTTTGTCTGTAATTTGCCTTCTATAGAGAAGAGATATTTAAGGATGCACTTACAGTAAGCGAGCAAGATGGACCAAACTGGCTTCCAGGTAGACCCCAGGAAACAAAAAAGGAGAATGTGCTCCCCAAAACCTCACCTTTAAAATGACATTTCCATTGAGGGTGAAGCAAAATATAAAATTTGTTCCTTTTCAACACTCTTCATGCCATTGTCTGCGCAGATTTACTATTCTATGGTCACAACATACA
The DNA here is from genome assembly GCF_003945595.2 of Pipra filicauda. Taxonomy (NCBI): domain Eukaryota; kingdom Metazoa; phylum Chordata; class Aves; order Passeriformes; family Pipridae; genus Pipra; species Pipra filicauda. The sequence continues at coordinate 208,647 of NW_024104321.1, forward strand.
GTAAACTTGGTGTGATTGATAAAAAAAGTATTTCAGTTACTGCTCCTTCTATGCTCCTATTATTTTTCTTTCTTTCTTGCCAGCTCGAGGTAATATCTCGACTGCCGCCAGTTTGTTTGATGTCAGGACCAGCACAGTGCTGGCTTGACATGTGCACTAAACACGCTGACAGCAGTTAGGAAGTTCATTGACGCGGGTATGGCAAGAAATGAATGGACTCCAGAAGCAGTAAAATGCACTCTTAGAACATCACAGTGGAGGCTTCACTTTCCCGTGAGATAGTGGGCTATTACTTGTCTGTGAGACACACTTCAACACATCGTGTCAAACGGCAGAATCATGAGAAAACTTGCAAAGTATTCCCATTAAGGCTAATTGATTTTTAAATACTCTATTATCCAAAGTTGGCATCTAATTATTTCTTTTAAGATCCTGACATGTTCTTAGTAGTCACACGAAGCAATGATTGTTCAGGATGTAGCGCTGCGGTGGGCAGCAGAGCATCCATCTGAAAGTGAAAGACGAGGCTTTTTATATTTTTTTTACTGACACGTCTGAGGCTGCTGCAAGAGGAATTGTGGTGCAGTAAAAGATGTGTGAGATGGGATACTTGGGGATGTAGTCAGGCTCCAGCTGAACCAAGACTTTTTTACAGAGATCAAACTGTTCTGGCAGATAATTTATTACCTTTCTCAAACAAATCAGGTTGGCCTTAAGGTCATTAATGTTTATAGTAAAGTCCTAATTAAGCAAATACAAACCTTATGCTCAGCAGAGATCACATTAAAAAAGAAAATAATCACAGACCCTTTCTCGTACTTGCCTCTCCCTCTGATTTCATGATGACAATATTAATCGACTAACAACAACAGAAATTGGATCAAACGTTGGAGCTGCATCAGGGCCAACCATGGTTATCGTCTACACAAGCACAGATTAAATACGATAAGACACCCAGCCTGACTCTCCTCTGGCTTGTATTTTGAGCAGTTGTTTCTGTCTGTACAAGAACGGTGTGAAATGTCATTAAATCAAGAGGCTACATTTCACGTGTGCTGCAAATGACTTCCCAAGGTGCCCATGCTGTGAGACTAGTGACTGGGAGCTGCTCCTCCCTGCGGGAACCAGCACTTGAGCCCCAAGCAGCTTGCCACTGAGAGCTCCCTTTGGCATTAAGGAAGTGGTAAAGGAAGAACAAAAGCAAGTAATCGGTGTGATGATTTGGTCCCCATACGACCATCTATGACCATTCTAAAAAAGGACAGTGCATATGTTCTCTGTAGAGAGAAGGGAAGCAACATGTCAAATTTATAGCAAAGGGAAGACTTCTTCCCATTAAAACACACAAAAATCAAAATATGCTATCTACCTAGACCATCACTGTAAAATATGGTCATGTAGCTCATATTTAATTGCAGAAAAAGACAAGTTGAAATTGCTCAGATTTTAACAATTTGTTCTTGGAGATAGAACAATTTCTTCTCAATATCCTGACTTGTCATTCTTGTTGCTTCATGCTTAATGTTCACTCATGCAGGCCAGCCAAAAATAAAGTATTTCCACAGATTAAAACTCCTCAAACACATATGGGTTTGCTTTAAAAGAAATAGATGGAGTTTAAAACTACAACTGTTTCAGGAAATGAAATACAGTTTTGTGTTTTTGTAAGGTCTTTAAATATTTTATGAAGTACCAATGTTTGCTTGTATTTTTTTAAAAAAATCCTGCCCTCTTATGTATTTTATTATGTACTTTAGTTGGAAAGACACCAAAAGGAGGGGGAGGAAGAATCTTACACCTATGTTCAGAACTGAGTTACCAACCTGTATTACTATGACAGAAATATAAGGACCCAACAGGGCAAATAACGTTAATTTATTGTGTTTATTTGTTACACACATTTCTTTGATTAGAAATACACAAATATTTGGTATGGGAATATTGCCCAGGATAAAATGAAGTAACTGTGTTGTCTAGGTATGTAATAAATGTTCTGTAACAGTGTCCTTTAATCTAATTGCCTAATTAGCTCTGCTGTTTATCTGGAGAAACTCATAAGAAGGTCTTCAGAGCAAGTGACTTTGCTGGGCTGGGTAGGAGTCTTTTGTATCACACAAAGGTAAGTAAATAGGTAAGACCAGACCAGTTTTGGCATCCACGTGCAGAAGCACACACTGTAACTACAAAACAGCATGTTCTGAGTCTGTGTTTTCTCTGGGTAGTAGTAGCAAGAACACTGTGTTCATTTAAATTAAACCAGTTCCTTGGATAATAACAAAGTAATTAAAGAAGCCACCGAGGAAAAAGAGCCAATTTATTTGAATCATGTTCATAAAAACTACAACATGTGCCTGAAGGTAGAAAATAATGTAGTTAAGATGGCAGATTGATGATTTTTAAAAATGCATCTTGATATTAATTTAAATTATTGTCCCTAGTCCGAGAATAATAATAGATGTGAATATTTAATTTTATGACAGTGATGATTCCTTCAGTTAAGTCAAATTCAGATAAAAAGCTGGGATGCTTATTATAAGTCCACTCAGTCTCCAAAACAGTCTAATAAAATCTGGTCATTTTAATGTATTCCTATTTCCATAACTCTCATTATAATTCCAAGAGATATAGACACTTCACTAGATGACTCCAAATTAATGTTGTTTGATTCTGTGACATGTCAAATGGAGCACAAGAAAAATTGCACTTGAAATCATGGGAACCTTCTATTCTATATAAGGTCCCCTACTCTGAATTTAAGGTTTCCATATCAATCATAGCTACACCGGAAAGGTTTAACATTTTGTAACATTTCCACAGTTTCACTGACACTCCTCTGGTTTATTTTTATTATTCACTCATTGGAAGATCACGGATGGTAAGACACTTTTGCTAGCCATTTCTTAGCAGTTTGCCTGAAGAATGGGCCATCCATAAGAGCCTAATATCAAAATACAAATCAGGCTGACTTATTTAATTGTCTGTCACCAGGACAAGGTGGTCTTACGTGTATATTCCTTCTACCTATGTTATCCAACCTCTTAACATGTAAGCGAGGTATTTTTGTTAAGGGAAAGCTCTTACTTTGGGAATAGTGGGCTCCATCTCCACCAAAGCTTTATAGACTATGGTAAAATGTTTCTTTGGTATTGCTTGTTAATGGCAACATCACAAGGTTTGAGAGAACGCTATGGTGCAAAAGAACCACAGTGACAACCATAACAAGTAGTGACCTACAAGTAACCATGTAACCATCTCCTATACGCTTCTTTGGGGCTCAGTCTGAATCACAACATGGAACTAGTTTTCACTGATTTTTTAAAATTTTGCTAACACATTACAGGGGTCTCCTCTGCTCCTGTGCCTGTGCAGTAGCCCTCTATGGAGATTTCCCTGGCTTTTCCCAAGCTTGGTGGTCCCAGTGCAACTGTGGGGATTTCCAGGCTCTAGCAAATTAGACAGCTTATACTAACACACCTACAGGACAAGGAGCCAAAGACCTAGGGATTCATGTTAGCATTACATCTCTGCTTTATCATTCAGGCAGAAATATGTAATGCTTAATTCAAGGAGGGAATCTCAGTATTTCTAGCAGTACCAAACTTTACTCTTTTTTTCTCCTCAAACATTATTTCAGTTCATCTCTTACCTACCATCAAAGCTAGTATTCTAAGGCAAGCTCATATAGGACCCACTTACGAGGTTATTCATGTTAATCCAGGGTCACAGGCAGTACAGACACAGGCCAGGGCAGGATGCTGAATCTGTCTCACTGGCACTGATGGATGACTGGCACAGAAGGTCTGTTGCTGTCACGATACAAGGAAGAAATCCATTCTTATCCTCCTTAATATCTTTGCAGTATTTGGCACTGTTGACCCTATGTCAAGTCTGACAGGTGGTATGAATCCAAAGTAAGTCTTCAACTAGACAAAGACCCATTCTTTCTCTAGTCTCTTTCAATGTCTGCGTGTATCCAGTTACTAAGTGAACTGGATTTAAAGCCCAGTGATATACAGATGACACAGAACATTACTTCACCTTCCCTACATACAAATTCTTTGTTATCACTAAGGTTTCTGAGTGCTTGGATATGGTCCAGTGCCTTGCTTTTCTAGAATAATGACAATCTCTGCAGCAAGAATAACTGATTGCAATGCAGGAGACAAAGCGTATCCATGCAGCAGAAAGCTAGGCAGAAATAGTATTTTAGCTGTGGAAAATTCTTTTAGGGTTCTGATTATGAAACCAAAAAGGAAAAAATAATTTTGTGTGAAATAGTACAAAGCAGTTATTGGAAGGATGCATGCAGTAATTGTTGAGGAGGAAAGAAGACATAGCTCTATTCTCTTGGATATTTAGAGCAGAAACGGACACTTCACTATTGCATTTGGGTTTCCTTATGGAGAGTAGGCAGAAATATCACACACGCTCAAACAAAGATTCTAAATATTCTCACCCTATTGCAAATCATACTCTGATGAGCTGCTTTATTACGCTCTACCATTAAGCATGGCATATTGACTGATGACAGATAAAAGCTGGCCCCAAAACTCATCTGGCTGCCCACAACAAAGTCAGTGAACATTTCATAATAAAGTGCTGCCTTGCATCATACAAGTTTTAATCCAGAACAGCAAGCAAAGGGGATTATGAAACCCAAGAAGTGCTCTGGGTCACTACTATTCTGTCTTACCTCCCTGCATTTTAAACCATTGGTGTCCCACATAGAGGAAAACACAGTGTCAGATTTGCTGTTAACATTGGCTTGGCTCTGTTCAAGCCCAGTATTTGTTTTACAGTTGAACTGAAGTTAAACAGGTGAAGTTCTTTGTCCTTAACCATGGCACTTGCTGGATATAACTAGTGTCTATGAAGCTTCTAGAACACAGCACAAGGCATACTCCTGCAAAATTTTGCTCTTTGGCATATAATTAATTCTGGGCTAATTTTGACCTATAAGGCCCACCCCACTTTGAATCCTGTATATATTCATCAGCTCATTACATTTCAACTTGGCAGATATAGTATCTAAAGAGACAAGACTTGATATGTACATCTGGCTGGGGGTGAATGCACACGGGATGGGTTTGCAACTGAGCAACTGCCAGCTAACCATCTGGTATGATCTGTAAGTGAGGGTGATGTCAAAGTGTACCCTCCTTGCCAGGTCCTCCGGAAATTTGCACCTGCATCTCAGTAAGGACAACTTCAAGAAAAATAGTTTCATTATCTAGAACTTCTTTCTTACCCTCTGCTTAACAGAGCACAGGTCTGTTGTTTCTCAAGACCAGTTTTAAGAGTAATTTTATTTCCCTTGGGTGTTTTTTTTCTTTTTTTTTTTTTTTTTTTAAGTGGAGGTTTTTGTGATGGACAAAGGCTTTCTGGCGTCGATGAAGCAGGTTTGGTTACATTGCCTAGCACAGGATTAGCATCTGTCTAGCAACAGGGATTCTCTGTGACATGTCTCAAAGGCAGTTGTAGAAAGAGTACCTTGTACAGAGATTTTATACATCTTTGCTAAAGAGTGTAACTTTCTGTATGTTCAGTCCATATATACACAGGGTGAATAGTGTCCCTTTGTAAAGTATTTCTGTAACTCTCTTTCTCTCGCCTCTGCTACCTAATGGTTCTTGCTGATTTTCAGGCTCTCTATATCCATCCAAGTGAGACAGGATTTCCTGTAAAACTAACACATCTGGAGTTGCCTATATTTTATTTTTTTTCCAATTTCAGTGGGGCAATATATTTACTTACTTTAAAATATTCCCTTAATGAAGCTCTTACATAGGATCTATCATTAAAGTTCCTGCTACCTTTGGCAGGAGGTGGCTTTTACAAGTATGAAGAGCACCATGAAAAGACAGTTTCTTTTTCAATAATTGCATCTAACTGCAGGTTTCAAGTTTTGTGAAAGTCTTCCTGTTCCCTCACATTCTGTGAGCCTTTTCTTCACTGCCAGTATCATTCATAGACTTTTAAGAGAATAAGGGTGACTATGCTAATCAAGGTACCTGGGCCCTGGGGACACCTGCAGCCCTGTCTGGTCCTGCTTCTCCTGGGGTCTTTTCCTCCACCTGACTGTGGCCCAGGGCCCCATTTCAGCTCAGCCCAGGGCTACCAGACCTTGCCCTGTGCTGTGTGGTAGCTGTGCCGTACCCAACTCAGCCTCCCCTTGTTCTGCCTTACAGCTGATTTTTGTAAGATACTCCTTGGAAATCAATTCAGTTTTAACCTTGCTGATATGATGTCAAATGTTCTCATTATTCATAAATATTTCCAGTTCTCTTCTAGAAAGAAAAGATCATGTCACTATATACTTGGCTTTGTTTTTCTTCTGGTTACAAGACTTGTAGACTAACTGTACTTTGTGATAGGTAAAATCAGGTAAAACATAATAAAGACTTCAATTTCACATGGAGTTAATATGATGTTTAAAACAGGATGGAGAATTATATGGATAATATACTGCAGTATAAACCGATGTTTCCTTCAGAGGGCTTCTTCCCTATATATGGGCTTCCTTTTCTTATATGGGGTGCAACAGGCCTAGCACAGATACAGAAAACACAGACAACACAGCTAGCACAGCTAGCTCAATCTCCAGTGTTAACAGCGTCCGTGTTGTTCTGTTACTGTACTTCTGAAACAATACATCAGGCATTAGTTTTAAGGTGTTGAATAAGAGTTCTGCAGAATAGAGTTTTGCATTAACCCTTTACAGATATTTTTTCACCTTCATTGCTATGTGTGGGATAGTGAACAACACAATCATACACTTGATTCGGTACTTCTTGACACTCACTGAAGTCTCATTTCTGGAAATACATATGTACTGATTTATTTTGTCTTTGGTAACAGGAGAACATGGCTTTTCAAGACATAAGAAATAAACAGCAAGCATGCCAGGTGATCACAAGGCATACTAGCTTAAGCTTTGATTTGCAAGCCTTTACTAGCAGTAAAGGCATTTGACTATTATCCAGCTCTTTGATTAATTTAAAAATGTTCAGATGATTTAGTTATAATACTTTATCATTTAAACCTAATAGATCTTTTGGTTTCTATGATTGCCTGTGCTTTTGTCATCTTCTTTGCCATGATTCATACTATTCAGATGACAAAACAGCCACCAGAGAAAATAACTAATATAGCTGATGACCATTGCATGCAATAAATAAATAATAGCTGATAACAACTAATAAAAATGACAATAAATTATTAGCCCAGGGTTTATGTGGGGAAAATTCACATCACAGGTCCAAAAACTTTGAGCTTATTTTTGATAGTTCAGCAACTTTATTTGCCAATGATCACAATTAAAAATCAAGAATTGTACTGGGCTGTGACTCTGTTGTGTCTGTGCTATGAACCACAGGCAGTGTCGTGCAGTATTGAACTTTCTGGGACAAAGTAGTGGTGCCATGTAAAGAAACATCATTAATAGGGGAGTGCCATGGGATTAAATGCTACCAAACTGTTTCACACTCCCAGCTATTACCAATTCCATCTGAAAGTACAAAAATATACAATGCTTTCCCCTCTGCAGAGTCTCTCAGAAAACCGATAACCCCTGTTTCAAACTGTACCAAATACAATTAAGTGAGCATGGATGTGCTTTCCTGAGTCCTTCAGGAGTAAGTGCCTGGGACCCAAACTAATTGCTAGCATTGCAAATGTGTATGACTGAGAGACACACAAGTTATTTATAGATGTCAGAAAGCAAAATTTTAAGCTTGGAGGTAATTCTTACACTTCAAAGCATGTTTCAGAACTACATATTTAAATTCCCTTTTCCCTAGAGAAAAAGAAAAGAAACTCAATAAATTTTCCCTGTGGAAATTTGATTTTGCAGAAACTGCTTTTCTGTCACAAAAGATTTTATTAAAAAAAACTGTTGAACTGCTCTGGGTGCTTACATTAAAATAAGGAAGAGAATATGTATCTGTTCAAGTATTTCATATGAACGGACAGAAAGCTTTAGAGTATTTTTCAAGAACAGAACAATGCGCTTTCAAGGGCATTTATTTCTTTGCATCAAATTCAAAAACAGTCTAATTTATTTTTTTTACAGAATATTATTTTTTTCAACCCTTAATATTAAAGTTTCTTTTAAAAAGCAAACAGTCTAATTGTAAAAAAAAAAGCTCAGTTTTGTTCTGTGTAGTAATGTGTGAATGAGGAACTACCAAGACATAGCTCACAAAATCTACTGTTGAGTATTTTGCAACAGGGAAAACATATCAGATTTCCCTTCATATAGGGTTAACACCATATGAATGAATCTCCAGGATAAAGTGTAGCTGATTTCATTTATTGCAACATGTTTTAACTTTTGTCATCTGTTGATTTTTCCATTGGCCATGTGCAGTAAGTTTTTTCAGCTGTTTCACCTCCTTCCCCAGAACAGGACTGAAAATAGTGGCTTTATCCTGTGACAGTAAAATCCTCATTTATTAACCTAGAGCAACTAAATCACTCTTTCAAGGAATGTGGCCAGAATTAAGTAACATAAAGAACCCCTGCCAAGGAAAATTCAATGGCAGTAAAATTATTTTATCTGCTGTTAACAAATACAGACACTTTCACAGTACCACTTTATCTGTTTGGAGAGACTATGTAAGGCAACTATCTGCCCTGAATTTACCATTGACCTGATGAACAACCTTGAACCAGGTGCCTTGCTCTCTCTCCACCTTGATTTCCTCCGCCGATCTTTTTCTGGTTGGTTTGTTAAAATGATGCACATTTTGTCTTACTTTGTAACACTTTGTCTTGTTTTTGTAGCGTCTTTTACACAGTCAAGTTCTGCTCATGCTCTGAGCTAACTGGTGAAATCAATCTATACTTAATGAGGGTAAGAGTTGGTAAGAGATACCAAAAACTTAGAACCTTAAAAATGGCAATTGCCATTGTTAAAACATTAGCCTTCTTGGCTGGGAAATTGTGCAGAGGAGAAACAACCCTGTGGGAATTGCTCAGAAGTCTACAGATATTTTATCTTGTTGGTATTGTATGTGCTGTGGATTTTGCCCTAGTTTGAGTCTAACTTTGCCTCCTAATTCACCTACCGCGCACATAATTGACCTCCTGAAGGTCAAAGTTGGCAGCCCTTTGCGGAAAGGGGAGTCTGAGGAGATGTAGTTCACCACTGTGCTCTTATTTGTTTGAACGGGATACTGAGTAATAGCTGACTGGATGCTTATGAGTTTTACTGCAATGCCCTGTTGGCTACTTTCCTGTTTCTACAGAGCAGTCTAGGGAGGATGAGTGGGTGCCTCCTACTTCTCAAGAGTCAAGGCAAGGCAGAGCACACAGGCAGCAGGCTTCTTTCTGCCTTTGGTAAGTTGTGGGGCTGTTCATTGCCATGTCCCAACTGAGACCAGCACTGGCTGTGGAGTGCATTTCTTCCACTCCGTCTATATCTACTGTCAAAGAGGTTTCTTTAGTGCCCTGAAGAATGGAGCAGTGTCGGAGGAGCTCATCTTGACCAGCTCTGCCTAATCAAGGAGGCAATCGCTGCCTCTCACTTTTACTACATCTTGCTTATGTAAGTCATTCTTCATTTAAGATAAATTATTGACTGATAGCAGCAGTTTTAGTGGAGGCCTGGTGACTGTTAGAGCACAATGCCTCTCAGAGGAGACCAGCAGAGAATGGAGATCCCAGGTTTGATTGAGGGGTGGCCATTTTGAGTGGTTCCTGCACTAGTGAGACCCATGTTTTGCAGACTGGAGAACTGCAGTGCTGCATATGCAAGAGGGCATGAACTCCTCCTGCTGTGATCACAGACTTTCAGAGCATGGCTCAAGTTTTGTCAGTCTCATGCTCACAGACTCAAATTAAAGATTGACTCCTTGAGCCTTCTGTCAGTCCTGCTTCCTGACACAGCATATGGAATAAATTACCACCATGCTCAGTGGCTTGTTCACAATCTCAGCCTTTCTCCCATCTTAGATGGGTTCCTTGAATCCCTTTCCACAGCACATCACATTAGAATGCAATGGATTTTTTTTTTCAAACTTTTTTTTTAATTGGATGTTCTGGGAAGTGGATTTGTATTTGCTTTTGAGTTATGGCTTTCTCCAGCCTAAATATATGAGAAATCAAAACTTTGCTTATCAAAAAAAGAATAATTTTAATGCAATATAAATACTCTGAGTTCATCTGCAACAGATCTGTGCAGCCAGAAAACTTGGGTATCATTCTTACAGGCCCATAACCCGGCTCCAGGCACAAGGTGACAGAAAATTTACTAATCAGCTGCACAGTGAGGCATGTTCTTTACAGTGTTTCCATGTGCCTGCTAGCACATATGAAAATGAGCTGGACCAAATGGGATGGGTTAGAGCAAGACTTACTGGGTATTTAGTGAGCAAGTGTAACTACTGGGAATGCTCTCTGTGAGACACTCAGGGCAGAAATTCATTTGCAATTGTGCAGTTGCCCCGGAGTGATAGCAGGATGTACATGATAACTCAGTTTGCCAACTTGTTGGGTGAAGCTTCAAGCTGCTCTCAAATCAGGCCTTCCCTTCAGTTTTGGTTACTCTGACGTCTGTGGGAAGTGTCACAGCTGACATCTGGAAGTGCTGAGTGAACAAACTGGGCTGGAGCAGCAGCAAAATGGGAGCAACGAGAGGACTTTGTGTCCTGAACCAACCTTCTAAGAGCTTCCTTTGGCCTGACCAGGTGTACAGCCTGGAGGGGCATTAGATTATCTCACTAGGTCTCCAAGTTAACAATGGTCTATTAACCCAGCTATACTCTATTACCCAGGAACCCCTTACTGAGGGTTGCCTATCATTTGTGAAAGGATGGCTAATGAAGCACCTTCCAGGCATCCAGTGTTGGCTAAACTTCCAAGAGGCAGAGGCTATACCTTGGTAAAATGATCATTCACAGTGTTGAATGTTACTTTATTTATATTAGTAATATGTGTGACTCCAGACATTATTTTCTGTCAGACTAAACAGGGACTTGATCGAATTCTTTGGGATTCATCATCCAATCATCACTCTAGTCTCCATGCCATTTGTCAATTTGTCTTATTAAAGAATTTGTATGAGTCACATTATTTTCTAGTGCATCTTCTCAAACCTTCACATGAAGTTTAATACTTTTTTCAGACTCCAAATTTCCAATTTAAAACTGTGTGCACAGCTCCGGAACATATTGTCCCATCATTAATCTTTTCAACGTGCTGGGACATATCACCTCTTTGGCCCATCTAGTTACTGCAACTAGATTTCTTCTGGCATTGCATTGGAAGCCATTGGTTAGTTTCTCTTCATTTTCTAACTTTGAATCCTCTTCTGAGTCTTTAGCTTTCAAGGTGTTATCTCTCATCCTGCAGATGTGTCCTTCCCACTTCTTAAATGTAAAGAAGCTGTAAAACAGTGGATCCAAATAAGTAAACAGTTCAGATAATTTTGAATCACTTATTCTCATAATTAAATGAACTATGTAAAAAAAGCCTTCTTTGGAGAATTAGAGAAGAGAAAAATCTTCATTGCATGAACACACTTGGAATTGAAACACTGAAACACAAATATTTTTGGATATTTGTAGATTCTCCTCTGGCATCTTATCTCTGGATTTCCAAGGAGGTATGGAGGTAATTCATAAGTATGTGGAACACTGAAAAGCCCAAATAATTAGAAACTTAAAGGACTCTCTGACTAAAACCATAACCTCTTGTATTTAATGCACAGTTCATGGATGAAAAATAGATAAGATTTTGCTGATTTTCAAGCTATATATTTTCTTCCCCCTTCTCTCCCTCTCTGATTTGATGAAATTTACTGAGGTGACACATGAACATTTCCCCATTGTGACAGCCATGGTTGAAACATGCAAATTCAAGGAGTGGTTGCAGAGAAAGAGGACTGGAACATTACTTAAAAAAAAATCCCAGACATCCCAGAAAGCAGTCAAATATTTATGCAAAATGAATGTAGCTTTATACACTGGCACTGAACAACACAATGCTCTGTCTCACACAATACTGTCATTCATGTGTGTACATACTGCCACAGGCAAAAGTCCCACGCAACGTATTTTTATACAATTGCTAGCATATTTCATTACAAGTTGTTTTTTTTAATTCCCTTATGCAGGGGATTCTCATGATAGAGACATTCTGTCTCCCGAGAGTTTCCTACAAGAAAGAAGAGTTGCAATGTAGAAACTAGAGAAAATTATGGAATAAAACATTAAATTTCAGTTGTAAATAGCATTAGCAAAGAATATTATTGTAGCAATAAAAAAAAGGATGGAAAGAAACTTTTTCTTCCCTTAACAGACTTCAGAACACATTGAGATCTATTTTGTGTTCTCAGGGCTATCATGTAAAAATACAATCCATTAAAAATACAGTGCAAAGTAGAAGTGCAAATATTAAATTTACGATAGACACCACAATAGGACCTTGAAATCTGTTACTATAAATAAGAAGTGGGGCAAACTTTTGCAACTGAAACACAGAGCAGAATGACCTTTCTACCTCGAGAAGCAAATACCTGAAATCATTCTACCCACCTAAGCAACAAGTGATATGAGGAGAGGAGATGGCCTCAAGTTCTGCCAGGGGAGGTGTAGATTGAATATTAGGAAAAATTTCTTCACTGAAAGTGTAGTCAAGCACTGGATCCAGCTACCCAGGGAATTGGTAAAGTCACCATCCCTGGAAGTATTTAAAAGATGTGTAAATTTCATGCTTAGGGACATGGTTTAGTGGTGGACTTGGCAGTGTTAGGTTAATATTTGGACTTGATGATCTTAAGGGTCTTTTCCAACCTAAGTGCTTCTACGATTCACCTCAAAAGAATATCAAAAGGAAAATTTCCAAAGACTGAACATTTGGGAAAGGCTAAAGAAAAGCATATGAAATGCTTCACTTTAGTTGTTTTGAATGTAGTTGTGATGCAGAAGCCATGGCTGAACACATAGCAATGATATGAATGAGTTGAGTCCTGGACTGTGGGCTTTCTATGAAAGTGAAGCCCTGTGCACATCATGGGCAGTCTTTCCAGGGCAGTGGTAGTGCCTGGCCTCAATGTTTCTTGTTCCAGCACTTGGAAGGCCTGTGAATAAGGAAGGAATCAGATGCACCAGAAAATGATGTGGCTTTCCCATTCTACCTCCCAAGCTGGAGTGCTCCTCTTCATTCAGCATGGATAAGTAATCAGAAGTTTGGGAGAATTGTCTGGTTATTTTCTGTACAAATAGATTGACAATTTCCTGGGGGGGAAAAAATCATCTATGGAAGCATCTAGAGAGGAACCAGCTGTTTGTTCTTCTCTGAGATACCAGAGAATGAAATGATGAAATCTGCACAGAAGACAAAGTCTGCATCATAAATTAATAAAACATTTTTTTTTTAATTCCTCTGTGGGGGCTTTTCTGTGAAATCCAGGTGTCCTTTCCGTTGAAACTCTCAGAAGAGGACAAAATTACACTGTTCGTTATCACAGGCACAGCATTAGCATAGAACACTTTTCACACTGTGGCTCTTGTCAAAATATCCCTTGCACTGCAGCATCAGCTCTCTGACCACCATGTACTACTTGTGGCACCTTGGCATGCGTTTCCTATGTCCACTACATTCCAGCATGCTAAACAGCCTATACCATGCATCCTCTTCCCCTTTGCAGAATGGTTAAGATTTTTCTTCCTTCCTCTACCTGGCAGAGTACCCATCTCATCCTCCTTAAAACAGATAAATCTGTATGAAAACTTTAGGCCTTTATTAGAAGGGACACTCTGAATGATTTGAACATACATACCCTTTATAGGGTTCTTTTTGTCAGATCGTTTTCTCTGATACTTTTCACAGTGGTTCACAGATACTTCTTTTAGGGAGAATCAGTTTGTTTTGTTAAATTACAGGGCTTTCACGTAGATTTCAGTGTTATTATGAAGAATAGAATACATAGTATTTAAACAAGTCTGCTCCTGTAACTTCATGGCTCTTAAATGCACTACTCCTCTTTTATATCCTCTTAAATCATTTATGATACGTCACTATTGAACATACCATACTTTACATTCTTCATGTAGCGACACAGGACAATTACAACACCGTAAAATAATTAAAGCTACAGGGCAAAACTCAGACCCCGTTGAAGTCAAAGGGAGTTTTGAATCTTACTTCAACAGAGTAAGTATTTCACCACGAGGCCCCTGTCTCTCTAAGTCTCCCTGGCTGTTTGTGCAGAAGGTCCTGGAGAATATCAGCTCTCAGAAAGCCAATTAGCCAGTGACAGCCATATAACAAAGCTTCCTCCTACCGACATGGAGTGGGCAGCCCTCTGCCTTCAGGAAACAGGCACAGCCTGGAAGACGTCCAAGCTGGGATGAAACTGTGGCTCCAAGTCGCAGTCTCCACGGGCAGAAGGTAAAGGTGGAGGAGCTGCTCTGCTCATGCAAGGGACTCAACGGGGCACAAAGCTACATGAAAGTCATTGAAGGTGAGGGGAAAAGGCCTGAAGCTGTGTTGCAAGGGCAAGCGATCTGAGCACTTGAAAGCCAAATGTTTCCCGAATAGCTATTTAAAATGACCACTCCTGACTAGGGATGCCCAATCCTCCTCACTGGATGGGCCACACAACTCCCTCCAGTTGCCATTGAGGGGCATTACGTGATGCCACATCCCCTGGGAAGGACCAGATGTCCTACACATATAAAGGGCACAGGATCTTTTGCTTTTATTTTCTACTTTCCCAAGGGCTCCTCAACACAGGACAGAGAGTAGGTTGCTGGCTGGAGAAATTACTTCAGCAGTGGCAACCCATTCTTAGTTGCTCTGTGTCCCATGAAGTCCCTCAGGCCTCCAAGTTCATTTAACAGATGTGCGCTTTCCACATAACAGGAAACAAGGTCCCAGGTAGGGCTAGAGTGGTGAGCTGCCCCATCTACATCTCTGCATGACAGAAATGAGATGCCACATAGATCTCTAATCACCAACACCGCTGGCCCATGGTCTGTGAAGCTTTAAAATATGACTTACAGAGACAGGTGTTCATATGTTCGAACTGTCCAAGGTGATTGCTTCTGGGAGGGTTGTGGAGTCTTAGTAGCCCAGTGGGGTTAGTTGTTCCAAGTGTAAAGCTAGGTTTTGAAGAATGTAAGTCTATTCTTGATCTGAAATAGTGAATGAAGACTATATTTCTTCTTGACATACTTCGTTTCAATGGAAAAGATTTTGGCATGATCTGGCCTTAATATTGGACAGTAAATTACAGATCATGGAGACACTGACAAAATGGAAGGATCATAAGATAATTACAAGCTGTTGAAAGGTGCTTGCTTGGTGAAGATATTGGTACTCATAGAATAGAGCACTCGGAGTTCTTGGATCAGGGTTACACTTACTGTGAGATTGAATCTAGAGAAGAGAAAGGATCTTTGAATTTGGTATTAGATCAAGGGTTTTCAGAGTTTTTTGAGGTTCTTAAGCCTTATGAAAATCTGAATCAGACATTGTTCACCTTCCAAATGACTATGTCATTGCCTGAAGGTCTCCTAGATGTCTGAAGTTCCTTGCTATTTTCATACTTCGCTTTTCACTGTGAGAATTGAATATGAACAAACAGTGTTCATTTTGGGATTCTTGTGTTGCAAAAGGTCAGGTCCAATTCTCTAATTCTATGTATTCATCTTTACAAAGAAGTCTTTTGTTCAATCTGGACGCAGAAAGAGAATGAAAACTCTTTAAACTGGTTAAAGGCAAACATGGATTCATTTATCCAGACAACTGTGTTGTTTTAAGAATAGTGAAGTACTGCTTTTGAAAAATCTTTACTAAATTGCCTTGAGGAACCTTAATGAAATCAAAATCAATATACTTGTAAATATTTAAAAAGATGCCCATACCATGATGGCAAGAACTTTTTTTGTCTCCATCCAGCAATCACTGGAAAGGATGACATAGAAGAAGAGCTCCACTGTATTCTTATCAAACATTTGGATTTTTTTTCTGAAATGTTTTGTCAACAGAATTTTTCCTGTCAAAGTCACTCTTGATTACCGATTGGATTTCTCATGCATCTGAGGTGCAGAGCTCAGTGAACTTCCAATCTTCATCAGCAACAATGGGTTCAACTGAGCGTAACTGTAGGTAAAAATTGTTAGGCCATTTTTGGTGACTTTACACAAAATATCACTACCATGCAATGAGCCTCATGGAATGGTCTTTTACAGTAACAAATTATGATGCATTGAACGGCACGATTTCTTGCCAATCCTAATTTCTGTCATGTGGGTGCTCTGTTTTATGGGTGATGGAACCAGTTATCAAGAAATACTAATCTTCATAAGTCCAGAGTCCTGCTAGGCAAAAGCTCTCTTAAACTGAGTATCTTCTGAATTGCTGAGACCACAGCAGTCAATAAGCCTATGACATTCAGTGTAAATGTACAACTTATTTTTCAGCAGCTCCAGCTAAGAGGAATTTGGAGGTGTTCATGGATTTAGGAAGGCACCAACTAGAGGCATTTTAGAAGCAGATAACTGAAGAGAAAGGAAGGAATAATTAATGAAGCAAGAAGACCTTTGACTCAAATACTTACACTGGGAGTGGGGCTTTCCTAAAGCCCCTTCCACTGTAATATGTCTCAGGTTTTATTCACCACCTTTTGAAAAGAAAACTTGCTTTAATTCCCATGGTGTAAGCAGTATGGCTTCCACTGTCAGTAGCATGGCAAGCATTTTTAGTCTGAAGCTTTTCTGTGATCCCCTGTGAAGGAGGTCTCACATGCTAACTAGGTAGTGGGGAGCTCAAGGACAGCAGCATGGACTGTGCTTAACAGGTACCCACTAGTGTCTGTTGTACATTTGCAAGTCCTCAAAGTAGAATGGATGGATGTGCTGATGTGCTGTATTGGTCAAAACCCAAGTCCTTCTATGAAGTTATTTGGAAATCAGTGGGTCAGTCCACTGGAAGCACATGATCAATGCAAACACTCGTTCATAGCCTGTGGTTGCTCTACCATCACTTTCCATGTGGAAACTCACTACTATCAGTTATGTTCTACCCTTCCAAAAGTTGCCTTTGAAATAAAAGTTATTATATCATATTGCATTAAGGATTTGGCTTGTGGAATTGACTGTCATATTTCCCTATTCCTTGACTGCTGTGAAGTATTGATCTCTTAATATTAGAGGATAGATACTTCCTCCTTTGTTCTAACATAAGCATGGAAAACACTGTTGTTGCAAGGTTGTGAAGCCTCCAAACATGTGACTATATTTTGTTCCTGTAAGATGACAGTTATACCAATATGTGTTTTTTGATTAAGCAATGCTAGCAGCATCTTATTTTGCACACCTTGTTGGTGTTTTTTTTAATGAAAAGATGAAATATAATGGATAGAGTCATGTAGTTGGAAATGTAAAATCGCATTTCCTTTTTCACATATTTTACACTTTTCTGACGAACACCACCTAAACCCTGGTCTCACTGACTCTTGAAAGGATTGATTTGCATCACTGGATGTTTCTGCTGCCCAGCGAGCCAGCTCCAAAATACTTTTTTTTTCTACTCTTTCTAGGTATTACAATGAAGTGCTCTGGAGTAATCTAAATTATGTAAATACTCTTTCCTATCAACTATGCTTCTCATATATTTCCTTAGAGTAAGATTAAAACAGTGTAGAAAGTGTGCTCGATATTCCCTCTAAAATGCTATGCACTTAAACTGTACTTTTTTATGGCTTTTCTACTGGAATGAATTAGGCAAAGCAGAATTAACCTTGTCAGTCACCAAGTTAGTTTCCATGACACACAGGGCTGTAACTAAGAATACAGAAATAACAAGAGAGCTCCAATGCAGTCACCCTCCACTGATTCCTGCATAGAGTATGTAAAGTGCTTTGGGGTGCTCTGAGGAGATAGACGCAATATAAATGTAAAGTAATAGTTAGCAAAGGAAAGTCTTTTTGTCTGGAAGCAAAGGTCAAGGGAAAGCATTCTCAGGCAAAAAAAAAAAGATTTTATGTCCAAATGCATGGATGGTGGGGGAAGCTCAGCACACACCTCAGACACAGAAGCAAAGCACTGAGCTACTAACTAGAGTGTGTGGCCTGAGCAGCAGTTTGAGGGAAGGAAACAGACTGCTTTAGCACAAGGTAGAGGAAAAGTGGGAGACCAGAAAAATGGGGTGAATTCAAAGGGAGAGAGCACATGCAGAGAGGCATGAAAACTAAGTCCATGTGGTGGTAAACCATGCTGAACCCCAGAGAAGAGTTGCCAAATCTTCCTGTTCTGACTAACTTAGTCTGGTAAAGGCAGATGATAAATGGGATCAAGGAAACCATGTGTTTCTGAAAATATGGTGTCCGCATTTCTGTTGATATAAGATCCTAGGAACATCTTCTGCATTAGAAAAGGAAATGATTCTAGTTTTATAGGTACCTTATCTCTTTCTCTCTTGGCTGCCTTTGAGTCCTGACCATTCACTAGCCTTTCAAGCCCCAAACAAAGGGTGGGATGGATGCAGAACACAGCACTCGCTATGCTTCTGATGATGCTGTTGCAGTGGAGGAGGACTAACTTCTCAGACTGGGGAAATGAAAACAAAGTGGAAGAATGAGGGGAAACACCAACTGTGAACTGTTGAATGATATTGTTGGGTATGAGTATGTGACAGAGTGCAAGAAAGTGCAAGAGAGTACAAGAGGGTGCTAGAGACACCCTCAGAGGCTGGGCCATGCTGCTATTGAGTAGTCTGCACAGATAGCAGCTGAGATAATAAATCAGAATTGCCATCCCATGGTTGGCTTGGGCACACTGACATGGTCCCAGGCCTACTATTGCATCTGGCAGTGGTTCAGGAACCTCTGCATCACTTCATTGCATGGTAAAGACAGGACCATGGCTCACTGGACACCAGCAGCTCTATCAGAAACTCCACCGGTACAGTCCAGTGATACATTTGCTTTAGAAACTCAGATTAGTTCCTCATTAGTCAGGTTGTTCCTGGACTAACTTGCTTAAAACTATTCCTGCAGCACACTTAAGAGAGAAGACAGATTCTCTGAAGCAAGAGCTGAGGTTTTTTTTTTAAAACAAGAAAACAAAAGTTTCCAAAACTGCAGGGGTTTTAACATTATCAAACTTTTTTCCCCACCACAGACTTTATGTTTTGAATTGACTATGTTTCTACCCGGTAACTCTAAAAAAATTATGCCCCTTAGGCTTTGCAAAATTCACAGACTCATGTCACCTACTATAGGGCTGTATTGTGACAGGAGATAATCCCAAATTGGAGATAAAGTGCGACACTATAACCATTAAATTATCAGTAGTAACTAGCCATTTCAGGTTTGTGGTGTTGTTTCTGTGCCACATCAAGTTAGTGGATAAAGGAAGTCCTGAATGCTCTGAATGGGAGCTAGGGGGCCAACATCCCTTTTTTTTAGGAGCTTTTCCTTGTGAAAATTTCAGTGCAACTCAAACGAACATCTGTTAATGCATAGAAATGACTGGCATAAACAACAGTACCTGTATTCAGATGGAAGGTACAATAACTCTTCATGTTTAATTGTTTCCAAAGAGAAAACAGAGGACCAGAAGATCTGTCCTATAACATTTAAAAATTGAATAGATATATTTTTTGTATCAGAAACCAAGTACTCCCCATTAATACTGGAACACATGATGAATCCAAATATTTCTGGCAAGCTTTTCTTAATTCTGTCTTTCTAATAATGACTACAACAATGAAAGACTCCTTTGGTAGTAGGAAAGGAGATAAACTTGAGCAAAGCAGAAACTTCAAGGAGAATGTGTTATTTCAAAAGGGCTTGCCTTCCTGAGCTTTAACAGAATAGCCTAGTTTTCATGATATAGTGTTGCCAAATTAGAAGAAAAACATATCTCAAAATACTCTTTGTTCCGTGAATGCATGTCTGTGTAACAGCAGCAGCATTGTTATTCTGTGCCATCCCTTGTTGACAAGCCTGTTTGAGTTCCAATAATGGAAAACTATCATGTTGATTTGCTTCAGATTAACCTCATCTTCTTGTCATACTACAGGTATTTTCCATTACAAGAAACAAATATATGGTGATAGGTAAATGATTTTAATAAAGTCTGACAAATATTTTAAAACAGACGCATAGCTGCTTATTTTATTTTAGAAAAAACAATAGCATCATAAAGACGGCATCTGTCAGATGTCTTTGGTAATTTTATCATTAGGTGTTGTCATGACTTTCTACATCTGGCTACAAGCAACAAATGCTTTTTTCTCTGTAATAAATATTATTTTAAATAGCGTAGAATTCTAAACCAATCAGTAAGAAGAGCTGAAAATAGTGAAATGACCAGCAAAACTAACATTAAGGACTGTAAATAATTGCTCTAACCAATTATGGTATGTTAGCTTCAGGCTACAATAATTTCATATCCCAGGCACAGAGCTGCTGATTGCTTCTTTTATTTTTTTCCCTTCAGATTCAGGGCCTGGGAAAAGTGAGTTATTCTCGTCCTATAATGACAGTACTAGTGTCACAATGCAGAAAGTATCAAAGCATACAGAGGTACACACTTGTATAGTGTTTATAGTTAGCAATTACCAGAAGAGACACAAAGTCAGCAACGTTTCTGGCTACAAGAAGACTTACCTCTTCAGTCCCTTCCAACAAAAATAAGTTGTGCAACTGAAACGCTAGAATTCTGTTCCAGAACTGCAATTACTTAGAATGTGTAGATATTGCAAGCCTCTATTTAATCACATACAGGTACTGTGGTGTGCACAGTAACTGCCTATTAGGAAAATAAAATATGAAGGCAGTCTTTGCTCTTTTTCTATAAATTTACCCTTTTAACACCTTTTGCTTATCAAGGGATAAGGAATGCTTGGCTGGTAACAAAACCTTTTGCTTTAACCTCTTTGGACTTCAGTGTGCAGAGGAATGCTGCATTGTGTTTTGTTTATGTTGGAGTCAAGTCACTGGGGAGAGACCTTGAACAAAAATGGGACTATTGAAAAGCCTTGAGTTGTCCTCTGCATTCCATAATGATTCTGACTTCAGAGATGATTTTGGAACTACTGGGAAAACTTGTCAGGGGGCCTGCAGATCTTGGTCTGGTATGGAAAGAAAAACCCCATGTGCCCAAATGACAAATCATGTCTCCACTACAGGCATAGAAGGAGCCGGTAGTTCTGTCTAGTGATTTAATGCAAAACCTTTTAAATGTGAACCCCATTGCCATTTTGATGCCTTAAACCCCTAATGGTTTTTTTATTTTTCTAATACTTGTAAGTTTTATAAGTCGTGGAAGTAGACTCTAGAAGCAGCAACCCTCCCTCCCTTGTCCCTTGTCCCTTGTCCCTTGTCCCTTGTCCCTTGTCCCTTGTCCCTTGTCCCTTGTCCCTTTCCCTCTAGCACCCTTAGTTTACACATTCCTTAACGCTCTTACCCCATTCTATGCTCCCTATATCACTCCTACCCCCGAATCCAGTAGAAATGTTTAGTCTTTTGTCAAGGCAAGGCCTAGACTGTTGGCAGAACAGCATATCAGGGCCTAAACCACGGAACATGGTCAAAAACTGGGTGCCTATGTACTCTTTGTGCTCTGATGAAGAGGAAGATGGGATGAACAGAGGGTCCCGAAAAGCCCCCAGACCCATTTTTCAGGGGGTGGACCCGGGGCAGTCCAGAGTAAAGGCCACAGGGTGGACACATCTGGGATTGGATGGATGGTATTATAAAATGTAACATCTCAGGCACAACCGGCGTGCGTCTTGTAACATCTTTGCCTTGGCATAATAAACCCTTTCTTATCTCACCCCTAATTACCTGCTCCGGGAGATTTTTTCAGCACCTAACTCCCACGGCAACAATTTGATGCCTAATTGGTCCATGTGAAAACATTCTCTGGTCTCTCTTCAACTATGATCAGAGAAATGGTCCAGCTACAAACCATCATCATGATTAGCACTTAATGGGCCATCCTCAGAAAACAGGAGAAGGGCTGAACAGACAGCAAGGCAGAGCTGAGCCCTCTGACACGAATCCTCTGAAATAGGATCTTCCTCCCTTGACAGTCCACAGGAAGGAAATTTACCTTGTCTTCATCCTCTCCATAGGTATTACCATCTAGCAGTACCAAATTAACAGCTCAGGGGATGTAAGACTCTGACAGAGACCTATTACAGACCATAGTAGCTGAGAATGGGACTCCTCCTCTTGTCCCCGCTGTGTCTACAAGCTCTGGGCACTGAGCCGAGCTTGCTCCTTCAGCTCATGAATGTCCTCTCACACATCCATGATCCCACTTTATCATCCATTTCCCTTTCCTACCTGTGTGAGGGAAGCACTTGGAACCAAATAAGGGTTTCTATTATTTCCACATAGGAAGATTTAGTGCACTTTTAGTGGCATTATCTGACAGTCTAGGCACGAAAGTAAGGTCAGATCTATTCCTAGGGCCCTGTTGGCATCTATAACTGCCTGAGTTGTGCTGTAACCATATGTGACACCCACCGAGTGAATTCATTGTAGCAATCACTTTGAGCATATCTCAAGGATCTCATCATCATATTTTGCTACTTGCAATGCCAGAGAGAGAACAACAGAATGAAATAAAATGCACAGAACTTTGCCTCTTATGAAAGAGAAATGAAAGAACAGAAAACAGGCTGATTTTCTCCAGGGTAATTTTATGTAAAAGGAAGACCAGCAACATCCTTTAAGGCCTGAAATGTCAAGCTTGTAAAAATAGTATTCTTGGGAGTTGTATTTGATCATTTGTTAAATACTGTGATATAAAATGTAGAAATCCATGTGTAATGCTTCAAATCCCTAATCTGGTTTAAAAGGTCAGTTGAAGCCTAAAAGGACTTGACATTTTGCCTTTAAAAATCTGACTTTTTGACTCAGAGCTAACAACATTTGAGCCTGAATGACCTGAAGGATAAATACAAAAGCTGATTTCAATTGAACTATTTAGAAAGCAGGGGATCTTCTAATTTGTAAGATAGCATTCAGGGAGGTTTTTCCATTAAGAACTCAATCGACTGAAAAATGATTTCCTTGGGTATTCCACAATCTTTCAATGCTTGTGTAAATTTTACACAGGAGGGGGCAGTGAGTGAGGCTGAAGATGTATAACACAATGCCAGGAGAGAAGAAACCTTGTTATGAAACAGAGGTAACTGGTATTTGCCTAAAAAAAATGTACCCTCTTTACTTCCTCCTTCACTGCCTTGGCAGACTGAGTCTGCTTCAAAATCTTTAGTGCCCAGTGCAGATGAGGCTTGCAAGCAAGTACCAATGTCTTGATAAGCACGACTATAGTCCCTTCCAACAACACCCCTTCCCACATGTCAGGCTTCATTTGGCTCACAATGAGTACTTCATCGGAGTTTGATGGCTGCTTTTAGGAAGGTGTGCACTGACCACCTGCCTGGCTGTGTGGATGTGGTTCCTTGCAGAGCCTCTGGCTCTTCTGTGTGGCCCCAGCTCCACCAGAGGCTCACTGTGGCAACTGAAAGCACAGTCCCTTTTTCCTCCTCAAGCCTCCCCTATTCTCTGATCACCTCCCTCCCTCATGCCTTTCAGTGCCTTTCCTGCTTGCTTTGTCACCATCTCATCTGTTTTTACCAATGCCATGATGGAGAAACTAGGGATGCCTGGAGGCAGGACAGCCTCACCCCTCAGGTCACTCATGCTCATGGGCGGTGGCCCTGCTATGCACAGTCTTCCCAGTGCCCCGTGAGGGTGATGGAGGGGTGACCCCTCACAAAGCTCCTGCAGAAACTTTCCTGTATTTGGTCAGGAGTGGGCGCCTGCTTTCCCTGGACAGTCAGTACACAGCTCCCTGAGGTGCGCTGAGCAGCACCGCTGTGCCACACCGACACCCGTCAGACGGAGCATACCCATCAGTCACTCTTGGGAACAGAAACACCATTGATTTAACAGTGTTGTCCCAGGATGAATGTCTTCCAGCTTCCCTGGCATTTGTTTTTGATAAATGCCTCAGTTTCAGCTCACATCCACCCAGCAGCTGGGGACTATTATGCTGTGACAACCTTCTATTCCATTGTCACAGTGTCAGATGCCTGAAAAGGATAATAGGTAGATATTTCTGCTTTTTGGATGTTAAGAAATAAGTGGCATTCCTATTCCTTATTTAGTTACTTCTTAATTTTAATTAATGGCTTTAGTGATAATTACCAGATTCCTATATTGATAAAAACTGGCACATTCTGCATGTTAATAATAGCACAAATTTTATATTTATGAACTGTTGTTCTTTTGCAAATATAGATATTTGCTAATATCATTATGATGATAAAATTCATTAGAATTTGAGAAACAACCTATTATCCCTTCTGCCCATCATCTTTTAATTAAGTAACACAGAAAGATTTTATAAGACTTTCCTAGTCACACTGCAGAGTATCCTTTCTGTAATGGAGTCTCTGTGTATCAAAATACCTTCATTTCAGTTTTGATAGACTTAATGAAAAGACCAAAAGAAAACTGACAGTAGATTTATTCCAGAATGTATTTCAGACATTTCAAAAATTTTAACCACTCTTAGTTTAGCACATACTTGAATCTTGTTTGGAAGAAGACTGGAGTTTGAGTGTAGACTGCTGGAATCTATAATAGAATTTTTTAGTTTGCAATAGGAGAAAACTTTTATGGTAATTTATTCTTCAGAAATTTCTAGCAGTATGACTGCTAGAAAATTTGTGAGGTCACTTACTCATATTAAAAGTTCACTTGTATATAAAATGATAAGTAATTCTCTTTTTTAACGTGGATTTGGCCAAGAATCAAAAAAGTATGGGGACATATTAGATTCAGACACATTCAAACAGTGCAGGCATTTGATGAGGTTCAGTCAGAGCTCTCAGTCCTCATCTACTCCTGATCTATGTCATATTTAAAAATTTTAATCTGCATTTTGAATTACAAAAATATAAACAGTATTAAAATAAGTTTTTACTTTTGATCTCCTGGATATTAATATCTAGACAGAATAGATTTCTTAAGTAATAGGAGTGGTTTTTTGTTATGGTCATGACCTTTAAGACTACATCCACAACAGGCAAAGTTTGTGTTATTTGATAATATCTTAAACTGAAATCTCAACTTGTCAACAAACACTTGATATTGTTACATTTTTAATGCATATATTTACCTGATTTAACCAAAGACTTACACTAACTTACTTTGATGCTACCTTTTTAATCAGTAGAACTGTCAAAAATACTGCTTATTTTAAGAGTTTTTATATATTTTCATCTTATTCCTGATCACTTTGATGCTGGATAATACTCATGAGGGTAGCACATACAGCACCAGCAAATGTTTCAGGGAAAGATGCAACCTGTGACTATCCTATCTTTGCCTTTCAGTCTTAACTAGGGCCTAATATACTAACATATCTGGCGGATTCTCATGCATACTGTGATACATCATCACTGTGTTCAGCCAAGAGTGAAGGAAGCAATTTTGTGAGGTCACAGGATGGTCAATGCTCTTCTATTTGAGTTTTTCTTGGGTTCATCCAGGCAATTTTAATCTCAAAAGGTTGTTCCCCTTCTTTACATAGTTAATTCCTTCCTCTAAAAATCTGACATAACTCATTTGAAGAAAGCTACATTGGAGTTTCTTCTTTCAGACACAGTCTGGTGTCATACAGAGGCTATGATGACACAATCACAGACAAATTAATGAAAAAAAACCTCATGAAACAGAAGAACAAAATATTTCCTCTTGCTGAGTCCAAAATTCAATCTCATTTTTTTTTTTTTTTAAATTACTTAAGCTAGCTGGGTAAGTAAAATTCCCACTAGAAAAAAACCCCCAAAAAATCCTAAAAAAAAGACAACCAACCAACCAACCAAGAAAACAAAACAAACAAACAAAACCCAAACAACAAACGCTCCCCACTATTTTAATTTAAAAAAAAATAAAACCTCAAGAACTGAAATACTTTGTCATAAATGCAAGAATTTAAAGTTGAATATGATTCTGCACCTGGGATTTGCGTTCCTTCTCTTCCCACCATTGTACGAGGGCTGACTTTCTTTGGCAAACTGATGCATCCAGTGATGCATGAGAACCACTTCTATTCTTGAAGAGTGATGGTATTTTATGGAAAATACTACCCTGTCCACACAAACACCAGAATGAGGCAACTGGACTGCGACATTCAAGATGTGCTACAATTGTACTACAGAACAGGGGGGGAAAAAAAAAGCAAACCAGTCTGACCCCCAAATTGAGACCTTTTCTGTAACGTTTGCTTTAAAATCAAAGCACAGTCAGTTTTCTCAGCCTTTCTCTAAAAATCATATAGAATCACAAATTTTAGATTAATTTTCTGATAATCTGCAAATCAGTAGAAACCTGCTGGGGTGGTGAAAGCTTTTACCTTCCTAAGTTTCAGAGTCTAAAGTGAAGTTACCTCTAATAACGCTGAATTTCTGTGAAAACATTTTACACAATTTTTGTTAAATATACAATTTTGTTGCTTTGAAATGACAGAGAAAACAAGCTATCTTAGTGCAGATAGTCTGCCAGTCCTCTGCTTGAGTACTGTCTTTCACTAGTAATAATAAAAAAGTGAAGGAAATATGATTTATATCTCCAGAAATTTCCAAGGGACTGCCAAATGTTGTCTTCAAGCACCCTGCTCTTAGGCAGCCGCTGTAGTGAAAATGTTCCCAACATCTTTCCAATGCAGCAAGCAAGAATAATGTAACACTCTTCCTCCAGATGCATTACATTGTTAAGCACTTAATCTCAAGGACCTTTTTGAAGTACAGATAGTCCTACTTTATTCATCATCTAGTGTTTAGTTTAAAGTAACAAATGATTGAGCTGAAAGTCTTTCAGGAACAAAATTCCTTTTTTCTCCATACATAAACAGAGTTGCAGCCTTTGCATTTTTTGCCATCTGGCCCGCAGTGTGAAATGACATTAGTAGCATGTCAGGTTTATTCCCTTTCAAAGAAAGAAATAAAGAAAGAAAAAGAAAGAAAAAACATAATCCTAATCTATAGTATGAAGAGTATTAAAATGAAACATCTGCCTCGCTGAAATGAGTGGATGAACTCTGAAGTCTACAAGCTGCTGGAGTTTGTCAAGTACATGTTTACATTGCTGACTGTTGTAAATTTGCAGGATGATGACAAGAAGTCCACAAACTAAAATATCTTATTCAAATGTTTTTAAACATCTGTTTCAAACAGAAAAGGCCAGAACAATGAAGTGGCACAGTGATCACAGGCAGACTGGGGACGCAATAATATTATAACTTGGGTTACATAATAAAAGACAACGGAAACAGAGGCTGCAGTAACTGGCTTGTGCTCGAAAGTCAATTGACTGAAATGCTGAGAGGGTTGTGCCTGCTGTTGAACTATATGACTCCATCCAGTGTAAGGACAAAATACAGTCAAATGATCCTTAAAAAGTTGGCTTTTTCTACAGCACCTGCTGATTACAAAGCCAAATAAATTCTGTGCTCTGGAGAACAGTTTTGAACACCTCCAGGAATGAAAGATATCAGATTTCTCAAGAGCTTTGTAAAACCAAGAAGAACTTGACCAATGAGATTGTAATGTTTAGCAAACAGTCTTTGTCTTTGCTATTGAAAGGTTTTGCTTTGCAGAACTTCAGATTAAAGTCCTAGGATGTAGTCCTTTTTTTATCACCATCATGAACTTGAGATGTTGTCATGCACTGAATAGTAATCTTTATTCTCACCCTAAAAGGATACAGAGATGGTTAATAAGAAGGTGTTAGAATTTTTGTTTCTCACTTTTTTTGAGAGGCAGCCAAGAATGAAACATAAAAACCCAGTATCTTCCTGGTTCATAGTCAGTACTTATTTAAAAAACAATTTAATTAAAAACAATTATTATTACTTCCTTATTTTCTTTGTGAGATGACATAACATTCTTCCAAAAATCACTGAAGTCTTTTGGAGAAGACTGCTGGGACCTAAGCACTTTTGATATAAAGCAGGGACAAATCTGGGATTTATATAAGTCCTTAACTCAAGTAAAATTACAATATTACACTGTCTTCAAGATACCTTTGAGCTGATGAAGTACAGTACCAGGAAGCTAAGCAGAGTGACCACGGCAAAATATAGCCATGGCATAACTATTGCCAGGGCTGTCCATACTATTTATCGTATTCCCCCATCCAGTTTTGACAGCTACTAGACAGGTGTGCTGAGGGACACTGAAAGGAATTAGGGTTGCTCCCCGATGCATTATGTAGGACAAAACTGTTTCTCTTGTATTTTTGGGAAATAGAAGGCAATATGAATTAAATTTAATTATATGGATACGAGATGTCCACTTGCTTTGAAAGTCAGAAAATTGTTCTTGGCCACTTTTATTTCCTAGTATCCTTATGATAATTTATTTCAACTAGCATTATTACAAGCAACAGAATTTTACTGTGTATTTGATTAATCAGAATGACGCAATAGTACATTTGCACTATTGCTTCATCACATTATCTTGGGAGGATTAATTCCCAGTGACTTAATTTCATGTTTATGCACCTGGGTTAAGAATGTAGATGAATGACAATATTACTGATTGCATCAGAACAGAGCAGGGTGAACCATCTACCTGCAAGGGAAGCACATGTCCCAGGAGTACAATCCAGGCTGCTCTGCCAGAATGACCAGCCTAGGTGCTAATGCGTAGATGTAGGTGGAGTTTCTCAGGGGAGTCACACAGCAACACTACCACATTAATGCTGTATCTTCAAGGAGAGGAAGTAAGATGAAGGCATGAAAGGGAAGAAGGGTGATTTATAAGCTAATGATAAGGGAAGGAAAAAGGCACCCTCATCCATTGCCTGCTATTGAGCAGTACGGGTCCTTGTTCCAGAGACAATTCAAGATACAATTTATAACAAAGAATGCAGTTAAGCTTCACAGTTGAGCTCTTATTCATCTTTAACATAGTTATCTGATGGGTTTCAGATAGCTTTTAGTATCAGCTTTTTAATATTAGTGCCTGATTTACCATATCTCCACATTATCTCAACCTAGCTTAAACTTATAGTTAGCACCACTGACTAAGAGTCTTATTCTTTATTTTCAGGGTGCTTGCCCTAGAATTCCTTTCAAGGGGAGGATCCCCATAGCAAGTCGTCATCATGTAAAATACATGATTTTCTCAGAGGCTTTGTATAACTTACACTTTTAGAGCTTGTCTATCCCTTTAAAGGACATCTTAGTTTCTTTGTGCTTGCTCATAGTAGGATCCAAGATTAAGGATTTGACTTCTGTAGCATTTCACTTCATCTTTTAGGGTCCCTACAAACTTGGACTATATCACATAGAGACAGCACAGAAAAGTAACAGCCTGTATAGGAAAGAACACAAGTCTTATGAGAGTGGTTTAGACAAGGTATATTTAAAGTAACTTAAATTAAGAAATTACACAAATAATAATAATTGCTTCTGTACATAACAGTTTTGTCTAGGAGGTTCTTAAGTCTTCATAGACTTAATACCATTATATGTTCCTGTAAATACTTTTTCTATGCTGAGATTGAACAGAGAGGTGGCGGTCATATGTTTTGATAGGGAATTTTGGTGGAAAGTAAGCTAGGGTCTGACAGAGATACAGGGATGGATTGTTAATAAAGGTGTTAGGTCCAGCAGTCAGTTAGGCAACTTGCTTAGAAGAATCTTCAGAAGCACTAAGAACCACTGGTTAGTACTTACCAAAGTAAAGGACGGCCACTTGCAACACTTCTGCTCAGCTGCCCCAGGCTTGGCTCTTTTTCTGATGAGATCACTGCTCTTCAGCACATGTTCCCAAGTTAACATGTAAATAAATTTTCTCCATCGAGGTGACATTTTCGCCATCTCTTTTTTATTAACGTTTTTTATTTCACTTGAATGTAATACCCTCTTGCATCTAATTGTTCATTTATTAGGAAAAAAAATGGTTATCACAAACTTATGTACTGGATTTTCTGACTCCTTTGTTGTCAGTGAGTAGTGTTCCTAATTTAGCCTATTGTCCAGTTCAGCTAAAAGCACTGAAGTGAAATCTTTGAGTCTGAAAATTTAGGAGCTTAAGGGGTATGTGGAGTCGTCATTCACTTAGTAAATCTAGTCCTCCAGAAACCACAAAGCTTACAGTTACCAAATGTGCAGGCATCCCTGATGATAGGAGCATGTTTCTTAAACTTAGAAAAAATAACCATGTCTTAGTTAATGATTTAAACGCTATTTAGGTGGGAAAGAGAAACTAAATACCCACAAAATAAAGTAGCCTTTACCTGCAGAGCACAACTTTCTTTCATATGTCTTTTGGGTTCTCAGTTCATCAGACTGAAGTTGAAACACAAGTTCAGAACGATTCAGAAAGAGTAGAAAATTTACAATCACAGAATCCTCTTCTATTGCCATAATTTCAATCAGTGCTAAAGCACTGCCTCATTCTATCTAGAGGTATAGGGATATAATATGTATATGTAAATCCATCTTGTGAAGAAATGTGCATATGTCGTGTGCAGAATAGGCTTAAGAAAAGGTCATTTGTTGGACTGTATTTATACCGAGGGCAAAATCCACAGGGAAAGAACAAACAATCGACCTCACTCAAAATATGCTTCCAGCACGCTGTCTAGGAGAGGGTATGACAAGCCCCTGTGGTGCTGGTAGACTAAACTGCATTTCATGGAAGGGCTTTCCGTGAAGCTGCAGCAATGCTAACAAAGATTTGTCATTCTGAGCACTCAGGAGCTGTGTCAGCTCCACACAAATGCAAGCGTAGCACAAAGCCCACTGGATCCTCTGTTCAAGTCAGTGGAGTTACACAAATACATAATTTATTAAAATCTTTATCTAGACACAAGATTTCTGTTGTAGTGAGGCTGCCAGAAGCATTGTTAGTTTCTCCAACTCACTCTGAAAAAGTAAAAGGACCGATGAAGTATATCACATGCATGGGTTCACCTGCTATAGTGCATGGCTACAAAAGAACAGAAAAAAAACATTTCATGAGAAGATAATGTTTTTGGAGAATTCGCTCTTCCTCTGTAAAGAGAATATTATTCCTCATCAGTGCTAAAATAATTAAACTGATAGTTTATAAATATTATAAATATTAACTTTTTTTGCTGCAAACAGAAAGGCTTTTAATATGAACAAATAGTGGAAGAAATTGTGAACAGTAAGATGAATTAAGTGAAGAAATCCTTCTTTCCTATTCAGTGTTTTGGTTGGGAACAAGGAAGGGGTAGGAAAGTGTCTATGAAACCAAAACTCCAGACTGCAATTTAAAATCCACAGACTTTTAATCTGCTGAATTTTGATTGAAAGAAAGCAAGCTGGCAATTGAGCAGCCTTTCAAAAGCATGAGTATCTGAAAAGAATTTGAAAAGTGGAGGTTACTAAGGCTTCTATAAATTACAGATTCCTAAATGAACAAGAAATTTGTACAATGGAAAAAAATTATAACAAAATATTAACAGTATAATTGAAAATTATAATTGTGTTATGGCTAAATATTTTGGCAAATTCTTCATTCTATATAAAAATATATCAAAAATTTAATAATATAATGTACATTATACATTACACTACCTGCATTGCTCCTGTTAAGGAAAATATTCAATTTGCCAAGAGTCTTTTACTGATAATAGAATCGTTCAGCTTGACTTTAACTTGATAAAATTCTGACTTATCCAACAGAGTGTTTAGTACTTCCCTCATGAATTCCTGGGGTCTTCTCACATGCAAAATATTTCATGAAGGGCCAGGCTTTTCTAATTAAGGTGCTTCTGCTTTCCAGTTTATCTAAAAAATGCATTACTGAAAACCTTTTCCTTTCACAGGAATTTTGTCTATTGTTTATATAGGTATCACAGAGAGATATGTTTGATACAAATTGTTTCAGTTGGAAAGAGCTCTGCCAAAGAAAACAGACAGGCAGCTGTTTGCATTGCATATAAAAATTTTGTTAAATATGGCTGCACCTGTGTAAACACAAATTTATTTCCAAGAAGTACCCCTGCAGCTGCAAAAGCTTTCAGACATTGCCAGACAAGTTATTTTTATTAAACCATGTAACATACTAAATAGCTCTTTCAATGTTTGTCATGCCTTAAGAACATGTAACATAAAAAATCTTGTCCATTTTTAGGGAAGACATATTTTATTTTTATTTTTCAAAAGTTAACAGAGCAATGGGGCCACTTTATAAGTTAGCATTATGCTATATCAGTAAGAAAATATAAGACAATGCATAGATGTATATAGTTTATGAAGTGTGTGCACACATATGTGGAATTTTATACTTTGTTAGTGCCTTAGTATCTGCCTGATCCAGGGTCTATCAGAGGTGATAGATTTTTTTGCCTGCAACAGACTATGAATCAGTGTTAATTTGAAATACTTGTATCTGGAGTGGTGTTGTATTTTCTGTGCTTCACCTCCAGAAAGCTTAAACAAGACTATTTAAAGACTCTGGGAGATGTCCAGATGTCCCATGGCGGGCAGAAGTGGAAGCTGGGGAAGGCACAGGGTCCCTACTATCTGGCATCCACCAGCACACTCATGCTTAAGTGAGACAGGAGCGGAGAGGTAACAAGTCTTCTGGGTGCACCGGAAACCTGCTTGGATTGCTGGGAACCTGCAGCCAAATTAAATGGCGAAAGAAAGCAGCATGACCATGCAGGATGAACTCAAGTGCTGTCTAGTTATAAGGCAGAATTTCTTCCCCAGCTCTGGTTACCCTCGAAGACACAAAAGCACCTTGCCAAAGTGGGTACAAATGAGTCTCCAGGGATGGCCTGTGTGACCGGGGGACACAGTCCATATTTACGAGTATGCATTCTCCAACCTTTAGTAGCCCCTGGGGTAGAATTATTCCACACGGTGTGCCTAAGCTCTGGGTTTCCCTATGCAGATGCATATTATGTAATTTGTTTGTTGTATCTACAGTCACTCTGAGGACCATTCTGCTCCTGTGCCAGACTTGGCTAAAAATACATGTATCCTTATTTAAATCTATATGTATCCACATTCAATCAATGTGCAACGCATCAAGTGGTCTACCTCTTCTTAATAAGTTCACAGATCTCCCACTGACATTTATTTTAGTTATTTAAGGAGAAGAGAAGCGCTTTTATACACTCTAGGCTGTATGAATGGCTTCTCTAGAAAGCCGAAATCAATAGTGCTTAGTGATTCAATCAGTGTTAGGTGCAGAGCCAATTCAGGAGTTAGGGAACTTCATTGAATGGGGCAATATGGTGACAACAAACCCATCTGAGCTTAGCTCTCCTTCCTGTCTCTCCAAGGCGATGCAGAGGACAGCACTACTTGAATTACAAGTGTAAACTGAAGTAACGGTCAGTGTTTTAAACTAGAAAGTGATCTAGTTGTACGTAGTTCTTTTTTAAGGTGTATTTCTGGTAATTACTGTGTAAATGCAAACACACAGAGACACACATATATAAACATACTTTAAAAAGACATTTGTCAGTCATGTCCCTCTTGACCACTGTTTCTCTGCTACCAATTCAAGTGCTAGAGAAAGGATCTTCAATAAATGCCATAGTACCTTTTCTCAGCAGCCTCAGTCTCACTACCCATGAAGACCTCAAGGGCAAAACTAATTGGTATGTTGGATATCATGAAGTTGCCACAGCAGCATTCAGTGAGAAATGTAAGCATCAGAGTAGGTTCTTATGCACTTTAACACAAATGCAACCTAAATCAGCAGGAGGAACAAGCCTGAAACACTGAGAGAAGCAGACTAAATATAGTTGGCATGTACTGCTTGTCATAAAGCAGCCAGATTTCACATGCTGCTCCATTTCTGACCAGCCACTCTGGTTGCAAAGGTGACAGTGACTCTAGTTTGGAGAGGGGAAAAAATGAAGCCTACAGATGTAGGAAAGAGAAATAAAGCAAAGGAAGTATGATAAAAAGGGATTACCAAGCAATTGCTTAAATTCCAAGGGGATGCTGTTTCTGTTCTTCACAAACAAGTTGCCTTTGGCTCCCACAAACCTTTAGAGAATGCTTTTTGAACATGTCTGCTGTGACAAGCACTTGGATCTGCCATGCTAGATCAGACAACCACTGGCATGTAACTTGCACCAGATACATGAGGAAAATGTTTATGGAACCTACAGGAGGTAAAGTTAGAAGTAATTTGGCTTTCAGAAGATCTCAGGCAAGTCAAAAAGTAGGAATTCCCATAATTTCAAAGACTGAACTTTCAGGTTTCTGTAAGAATGAAGTGTTGAAGTATTGTGATTGTGGAGAATCTTGCTATTAAAGTGAGTTGCACATATGCATAAGACCACATAAAATTTATTGTTCACTACTAAGGAATTTTTTATTGCTGTTTCATAATTTCAAGTTGTTCAAAGAAAAGAAACTATGAAACAAGTAATAAGAACAAGTGTCAAACAAATAAATGTTGAAATATGATTATGAATTCAGCCACAATTGAGTAATAAATATATAAAAATGACAAATCACACATTCATGAAGAAAAAGCAAAATCAAAACACAAGACCAGTAGAGGACAGGAGAAGGAAGAAAAAAGCCCATGTCCAAAGAAACACCCTCACACATTCACATTTCTGCTGGTGGGGGAAAAACATGAACCTCAGATTGTATGTGCAGCTCTCCTACCTTGTAACAGATGAGTTCATGCAGCAAGTGTCCATCCCAGAATCAGACTGTAAATAAACAAGTACGAGATTGAACTAAATTGTGTCCATATCCTGGGACTATGATGAGCAAAGAGTAACTGCTTTCTCTCCCATTAGTGTATGAGCGAAACTTTGATCCATGTTCTGGAAGTGGTTTACTCTATACCCATGCTAATGGCTATAATTTGTGACGTGTGAACTTGACTTCTGTGAACAGCATATTCTTTATTAGTTTATATGAAGCTGGTTAGTTAGAAAACAACTCAAAGCCAACAGAAAAATAAAAAAGACAACATCAATATGTCTCCAGTATTCTTGGTAAGACTTTCACATTCCTAACGAGGGAGTCTTGACTCCACCCACTGGAAGAATATTCTCCTTCAGCAATAAGGACATAGTCCTGTGTCAGGAGGCAGAAATAGACAGTGCAGGACATACAGTTTCCTCAGTGGGAGGCATGATGGCATCTGCAATGGAAAAAACATGGCCATCAGTTTTCCTGCTCCATGGGTAAGGAAACTGATGACAGCCATCAGTTTGTTTTTTTTCCATCCAGTCAAGAAAGATCATTTTCCTAACCGTCTGCTGTGTCCAGAATGTACAAGAGTCATTTTGGTTTCCTTATTCCTGGGAAAAAGTGCAGCATGATTGCACAGCTAGCACTGTGCAAAGCCATCATGAAATGTATTGTCCATGTGGTAATTCATTATTTATTGAAGAAAGCCCTAAAATATAAAGTGTTGGTTGATTATGGGTAACCAAATCATGCTAGATGTCCATAAGCAATTATAATAAAATATTAAAATAGTTATATAGTGTAGCAAAAAAAGGATAAAAATATAAAGCCATATACTTTTGATTTAGCTGCTTCAATTTCCTTTTTCGTACATTAAAAATGTATATAAGAACTGCCATTTCAGTTGCATAGGATATCAAGCCACTTTATTTTTTGAGAAACACCAACCTAAGTACAGTTGATTTGGCAAGTCACAAAGATTTGTCCCCACTAAGCTGCACATAACTGAGTTATGCTCATGATCCCTCCTTAAATAATAAATTTAGAATCCTTATTAGAGAAAGTGTTGCTGTCTAGCAGGAGATAAACTATGCTGCAGAAGTCTCTCGAAAAAGATAGAAATAAGTCGCTTAATAAAGTCTAAATCATTCCTTAGGTTAGCTAATAGAAGCACCCGTGGTTATAAAATTAATCAGTCTGTGCTATTACAGCAAATTGGTGAAGATTGTATTGACACATCTTCATCTGCATGTCTCATCAGAGGTGTCCGTGCCATTTAGCTACAAAACCCTGGAGGCTTTACTCTGCACAGAATCTTATAATACTTCAATTAAGGGACACCAAGCTGCCAGCCAGACAGCAGAGCATTTATTTCTTGATGACTCCTTAAGTTGTGCCACAGGCCTATCATTAAGAGAATATTTTTCACAGCATGTTGCAAAGATCCTCATGCCATTAAAAGGAATTGAAAAAGCATCAATTTGTTGTTTCCACCTAACACAGATATTTTTCATTGCTGGAACAGCCATTAAAAACAATCTGTTTTATTGCGTTCTGAAAAGATCACAGGAAGTACACATTGTGATTTATTTTAAGTATGACATTAGTATTAAAGGTATAGAAAATCTGAAGTATTTGGAATATAATCTTAAGAAAACAAAGTATTAAATATGCTTTCTTAAAAATTGTGCTGAAAAATCCTTTGTCATGCTTTCATATGAGACCTTCAGAGATTCTTAAATGATCTTGAGGGGATCTTTGCTTTTTGAGAGTGAATAAGACTCTTTTGGCCACGTGACATTCAGAACTAATGAACAACACCATATAATGGATACAAAATTGAAAAGTGAATTTTTGTCCTCATATGCCGCTTGTGGCTGTGACCTTTCCTCAGTGTGGGTTAATACAACCTCTAGGCCAAGGCACAAGGAAGCTTTACATAGAATATAATATATATATTAAATAAATTACACTTTCTCTAACAATTTAGGACAGATCTGCAAAGGGACTTCAGCATTACTCAGACACTTGAAGTGTTTAACTTCAATAGCAGGAAAAACTGAGGTCCTCAAAAGCAACTAAATCCCCAAGTGCCCACATTTCCTTAAATACCAAGGAATTGACAATATACCTGCCAGTGTGACAGTCCAATTTAACCTTACAGACCTGCTGTGTGCCCAACACCTGTGTAATCTGAAGATCAGCAAGTCCACACTGATCACTCCTGCAAACTCTAATCTAGAGCTCATTCCCAGAACTGTCTCCTCACTGGAGTCAGGATGTCCAGGGTCTAGTTGAGTGATACGTACTGCATTCAGCTCTGGAGCCCCCAACATAAGAAGTATTTGGTCTTGCTGGAGCAAGTCCAGAGGAGGGTCATGAAGATGCTCAGAGGTCTGGAGCACCTCTGCTATAAAGACAGGCTGAGAGAGCTGGGGCTGTTCGTCCTGGAGAAGAGAAGGCTTTAGAGAGAGCCTATAGCACCTTACAGATCCTAAAGGGGGCTTAAAAGAAGGCTGGAGAGGGGCTTTTGACATGGGCATGTAGTGACAGAACAAGGGGTAATGGCTTTAAACTGAAAGAGGGTAGGTTTAGATCAGATATTAGAAAGAAATTTTTGTGAGGGTGGTGAGGCACCGGAACAGGTGTCCCAGAGAAGTTGTGGATGCCCCATCCCTGGAAATGTTCAAGACCAGGCTGGATGGGGCCCTGAGCAACCTGGTCTAGTGGAAGGTGTCCCTGTGCACCGTGGGGATTGGGGTTGGAACAAGATCACAGAATTGCAGAGGCACAGAATATGCTGAGTTGGAAGGGATTTACAAGGATTATCTCCCTGCACAGGACCATCCTCAAGAGTCACACCATGTGCCTGAGTGTTCAAGAGTTCTTGAACTTTGTTGGGTTTGGTGATGTAACACTTCCCTGCGGAGCCTGGGAACCCTCTGTGTGAAAAACCTTTTTCTAGTATGTAACCTAAACTTTCCCTGACAAAACTTCGGGTCCTGTCACTGGTCACCACAAAGAAGATAATCTTTAAGCTCCCTTCCAAACCAAGCCATCCTATAAGTCTGTGATTCTATATGCTTGGTTTTACCAAATTGGTTGAGTGAATGAGGCTCTTCTCTTTTTTCTTATCATCACTCTCTGTAGAGCAAAAGTACAAGCACAATTATCTCCCACATGTGCAAGGGAGTCTGTCATCTGCCAGGGTGTGCTCTCCTCTGGAGAAGGTCTCCTCTAGTGCCCCCTGCCACTATCGCTGGTGGGCTTGGCCTTGGTGGGTCTATCTTGCATTGTCTCTGTCAGACATGGGGGGAACTTCTGGAAGCTTGTCACAGAAGCCACTTCTGTAGCCCTCTGCTACCAGAACACTGCCAAGGTTCAAGAACAATGCTGCATTTCTTTTCCGATCTTTCCACTTTAGCAGAGAGTTTCTTAAATTTTACTGCTAACTGTCCTATGTACAGAGTGGATAAGAGCCTCTCCAGAGCCCACACAACTCTTAAGTTGACATTTTCTCCTGAATACCACCACTGCTACCTCTGTGTCCTGGAGTATATTTCTAAGCCACTTCATTCTGCTTGTGCTTGAAGGAAAACCAACTCTGACTGAGTATGATGTCTTTCCAGTGCTTAGGTCCCTGGTGACCTCTGCCCTTCCACGCTAATGCTGTAGTTTCATGGTCAATTTTGACGGAAGTGGTTCTCCCATTTTACAGTTTAAGAGGAGCATCACTCTCTCCCTGGTGATGGCACAGCTATTTATACAGTCACGGACTTCAGCTGGACAAATAGTAGGAGTTGAAGCTAAACCGACCAAAAAAATAGTTGTTTAGTTTTCAGCCTGATTGGTCCTTGACGTGTTCGATGTATGGCTCCACAATTTCTTGGGTAGACACAGGTCAGAATGTGCTGAGAAGGGAGGAACAAACAACGTGGAGCAGAACAGAGCAAGAATCCTTTCACCAGGAATATTGCCAAATTGTATTATTCCCTCATGAAATTTTAATGCTGGTATGTTGTTTAGTTAGAGCTGGTTAAGCAAAAAAGAGCATATCTCAAATCTTATGAAAAGTTTGCCTCCAGAGTATCTCTAACATACAGAAATGAAAAGTAGAACTGAAACGTGTTTGTCACCCAAATATGATTCCTTGAATTGCTGTTTCAGTGTAAAATGTTTGCTTAATACCAAAGAGCAATCAATTATATTAGTCAGTGGTTTATCTGGCCTTAATATTGATCCTCATACGAACAATCCCACTGAATGAAAAAAGATCTTTACCATGATTAAAACCTTCCTGAAGTAAATATTACTAGGATTAAGTTCCTTATTTGTAGTAAATTGTTTTGGGATGAGCCATTAGCAAGAGACATCTTCATTTTAAATCAGCACTAAACTATTATGGTAATATACCATATACAGAGAGAGATTAAATTATCTGGCCTCCTACCCTTATTCATAAATGTAAATTTCTGAAAATATATTGAAATAAGTAGCATTTGCAACTTAATCTCCTCTCCAATTAATTTATTTAAAACTAACGTATGGAAAGTGACAATTTTGTGCAGAAAAAATACATTATATAATGAGGGCCAGATTCTATAGCTCAAATTCATGTGAATAGTCTTGCTTGCGTGAATAGTCCCACTGGTTTCAATGGACTATTCACACCAGTTCAATGGCATTATTCACACACTATGGTATTTGGGATGAAAGGTGCCATATAAATGTAAACTGTTATAAAAATATTAATAATATGCATTTTTAGTTACAGCAAAATATGTGTTTATCCTGGTGGCCATTATAGCTCATAAGGTAAATCATGTTTGAGCTAAGAAACTCCTACTACATATCCAAAACATTTATTTAACTGTGCTACTAATAAGTAGGTTTTTTGTAAAAATACAAATACACATTTACATGAACGAAAATACTACATCTATTTAGGAAAAAGCTTTTGAGAGCTTTCAGGTAAATACTATGTATGTTTTCCCATTCCATTAGGGTAATATATTTTCTTTTTTCTTTTTTAGAATAAACAAAATACAAAGGTCCAAATTCATCTCTGCAGTAGTTCTATTGACTTCAACTGAGTTTTACCAAAACCAGGAAGGCAATTTCACACAAAGGGTATCACAAAAAAACTCTACTGCCAATGATTCAAAGGACCAATTTGCAATGTGTTGTGTGCAAGCAGTTCTTCCAAATCAGCATGAAACCCTTCAGCAGCTTCAGAGGAGTTGAATTGCACATTAGGCAATATTCACATTTCTAATGCCAAAACCTAGAAATCCATAGTTACTGTAGATCCACAGAAATTCATAGATATCATTCATAGATTGCAGTAATAATAATAATTAGAGAAAAACTGACATTCAAGTTACATATGAAGAACCTTTCCTCAATAAAATAGTGTATTAAAAAAACTCTGTGGGGGCACATCCACAGCCAGTGTGACTCTGCGGTCTTCAATTCAAAGTTAGCCAACTCCTAAAGAATAAAAAAGGGGAGAGAAAGCATGTGAGTGATGTACAGTTTTATGCCTCCCAAACTAATAGCTGTGCAGTGAATTAAAATCACATAGTCTAGGAAATCAGTCACTGTCACGGAAACAGTCTGCTAATTTATTTGTTTGTTATTAGTCTATTTTCTTATTTATTTATTTCTTGCCAATTCTTAAGGATGCCCAGTAATGCAGTGAGTATAATGCAAACCCCAGCAGTATCCCTTTGGCCTGAGAACCAGACCTTTTTAGGTAACCAGCATGACAACCTAGTGTAATGAAACCCTATGTTTGCGCTAGATGAAGCGGTTCCTCAGCTCTCTTCACACTTTTTATTCATTCTGCATAGGGGAGAAAACTGGTCAGAGATGATGGCTGGAACTTGTTTTTCAGAGCTGAGCAATGTCACTTCCATCAGTGACCACTTGGGCTCAGCACTTCTACCAGTATATTTCATCAATGTGTTTTTCCTGTCCCTATGTTGTGTTCCAACCAATGTGGATTTAAAGGCATGAAAGAGAGGGAGCTGTGCCTGTTCAGCATTAGGAAGAGAGGGGAGCTCATCAATATATATAAGTATTTGAAGTGGGGATGTCAAGAGGATGGAGCCAGGCTCTTCTCAGTGATGCTAACCAATAGGACAAGAGGTAACAGGCAGAAACTGATGCACAGAAAGTTCCACCTGAACATGAGGAAGAACTTCTTTAACTGTGCAGGTGACTGTGCTCTGGAACAGATTGTCCAGGGAGGGTATGGAGTCTCCCTCACTGGAGATATTCAAGAAACATCCGGATGCAATCCTGTGCAATGTGCTGTGGGATGACCCTGCTTAAGGGAGGTTGGACCAGATGACCCACTGTGGTCCCTTCCAACCTTACTCATTCTGTGAGTCTGTGAATACCATACATCAGCATGGCACAGAGTAGGAAGGACTGAGGTTTGATTTGCTGGGGCCTTGAGTGGTTCCAGTACTGTAAGTCCACATTATGGCTTCAATGGCAAGGAGGTGTGGATGAGGTTCCAGTCCCAGGCACACACCACCTGTGCACAGAGGACAAACTGGTGGAGGATCCTGCAACCATGCTGTAGGTGGACCACACAGATTTTGTCACTGTGTCTTCAAATTCTTCCAGTAAAAAGGGAAACTTCAAGTGTAATAGTGTGTCTGAATGCATGCTGTATTGCTCCATGTATAGTCATAAGGCAAATTTACAGCCAAAAGGAGCCCTCCCATTTACTATATTGACAACTCAATGGAGATTTTAACCTTCTCCCTTCTTTCTTCCCTACTCCTGGTGCTGGTTCTGGTATGGTTGTAGCACCAGATGATTTTCATGTGTTGTGCTGCTCTATTTCTTCCTTAAATCCTTCATCCCATGTGTGAGACTTGAGAAGACAGAGAGAAGCAATGCACAAGGGTGAGAATAAAAAAGCAGAAGCTTCTCCCTGACAGGAGCCGTGCCATGTAGACCAGTCCCCTTCACATACCTCTCTACATTTCACAGGTACTAATTTTCAAAGCTCATTCAAACTACACTTGACTTTCCAAAGTGAATAATAAATTCTGATCTGAATGAGAACTGCAGTGGAATGACTTCAGTCACAGCTGAACTTGAACCAGAAGTATGCTAATCCATATCCCTCAGTCTCCTTTTCTTGGCTTGCCTTTGTTTTCTCCTTCCTCAGGTGAAGTATTTCATCACATCTCTACATATTTGCTTTCAGTTTTCTATCCCATTTCTTAATCTCAAAAAAACCACAACAAACCAAACCCCCAAAATAGTACATTATTCTAATAAGTCTGGAGATCTCAGAGGTCTTTTCCAACCTAACTGATTCTATAATTGTGTATTCCACAGCAAAATATACCGGTCCCTGGGACTCTTCTTTCTTCCCCTTCCCCTTTTTGCAGTGGGGAAAGATGACTGATCAACTGAAAAGCACAAAATTAACAGGAGGGCCAAAAGTGAATGGAGATGACAACATGGAACTGCACAGCCCAGAGAAGAGAAAGCAGTTCTAATCCAGTGATCTGAATCTTACACAGTTTTGGTCCTGAGCTTAGTGACTAGGGAAAGGCAGCTGGGTGCCTGAGCTCCATTGGGCCATGGGAAGATCTGAGATGTTAAAAAGGAACTGTGCTTTGTCCTGTCAGATCCAGCTCAAAGTCTGGGCAGGCTTCAGTCTCTCAGAAAGATCAGACAGACACATTCCAGTGGTTTCAGAATGGCCCTTGAAAGCCTGCTATTTTCATCAGCATCATAAGAAAGATTGGTATTTTCATCATCTGTAGTGACTCTTTTTGCACAGCACTTCTATCTGAAAGCAAAGTAATAAGCAGGTGATAAGGAAAAAAAATTAAAACCACCATTGCTTTGTGACTGAAGGTTCTGTTGGGTCAGTCATGTTTAAAAGGTACCAATGAACACATCTTACATAAAAGCCTAATCTCTTCTGAAAAAAAAAACCCACAAATAAAAATGCACCACTTTTTAGTGGTTTATTCACAGCCTTGGAGCAATGAGTTCCACAGTTTAAATATGTCTTTTGTTTTAATTCTGCTGCTTGACTTGGGAGTCACTCTTACTCTTTGCTTTTGGTTAATCTTGTCTTCTTCCTTGATCTCACTATAAACCCAAATATTTTTCCCATTTTAAAAAAACCCCTGCTCTTCAACTGTCACCCTATTTCTTTCTTGTCTCTTCCATTTCAAAAATCTAGAGTTTTTCCTGTTCAAAAATTTTTCTGCATCCTGCAATCTGACTTCCACACCACTAAGGCTGGAAAATTGCCCTTGAATCTCCCACAAGGCTATTCTGACCACTGAAGCACTGTATAAAACAGAAGCAGTGGCATGAATTCCTTTTCCAGATGTGCTTTCTGTGGGAACAGCAAATTTTCACAAAGCTGCACCTTATTATTCTCTGCACAGCCAGCCTAGAATTCTCCCTTTTTTTTTTTTTTTTGGTGAAACCTACAGCAAACAATGCTAAGACTGCAGCTTGTTTTGATGTTCCATTTAACTTCCTTACATCCATCTGCCATATATTCTTTCATCCTCTGAAACTTACTTTGAAACATGTCTTTTTGTTCTGCACTTGTGCCTCTCCTCATACACAGATCTCTGCTGTGCAGATGAGACTCCCAGATACTGCCAAGCTGCAAGCAGCACTAATAACTTCACATCCTGAAATCATTTTTTTGAATGTGGAACATGTACAGATTTCCTCTTCATATGCAATGTGATTAAAATTTTGTCACAGGTAGAATGACACGCTTAAAAAAACGCCAGATACCTATTGGTAGGAAGTTTAGTATAAATGCCAGCATTTTTAAGAAAGTCAAATGCAAGGTGCTGCACCTGGATTACGGCAATCCCCAGTATATACAGGTTGGAGAATGAGTCGATTGAGAGCAGCCTTGCTAAGAAGGACTTGGAGGTGCTGGTGGATGAGAGCCTGGACACGAGCCAGCAATGTGCGCTCACAGTCCAGAAAGCCAAATGTGTCCTGGGTTGCATCAAAAGCAGTGTGGCCAGCAGGCTGAAGGAGATGATTCTGTCCCTTTACTCTGTCTCATGGGACCCCACGTGCAGTGCTGCATCCAGGTCTTGTGTCCTCAGCACAGGAATGACATCGATCTGTTTGAGTGAGTCCAAAGGAGGGCTACCAAGTTGACCAGAGGGATGGAACACCTTTCCTATAAGGAAAGTCTAAGAGAATTGGGATTGTTCAGCCCGGAAAAGAGAAGGCTTTGGGGTGACCTAACTGTGGCCTTCCAGTACCTGAAGGGAGCCTACAAGAAAGATGGAGAGAGAGTTACAAGAGCATGTAGTGACAGGACAAGGGGCAATGGCTTCAAAATGAAAGAGGTTTAGGTTAGATATTAGGAAAAAATTCCTTACTATGAGTGTGGTGAGGCATTGGAACAGGTTGCCCAGGGAAGCTGTGAATGCCCCATCCCTTGAAGTGTTTAAGGTGAGGTTGGATGGGGCTATGAACAACCTGGTCTAGTGAAAGGTGTTCCTGTCCATGGCAGGAGGGTTGGAACTGCATGATCATTAAGGTCTGCTCTAACCAAACCTGTTCTATGATTTTATTCCATTCAATCACTCATTTTTACAATATTTAAGCCCTCTGTTCATGAAAGGGATGAAGTCGAGATACTTTTCCTCCTCTAATAATTTTGGTGAGAAGTAAATCCACTTTTTGTTCTTGCTGCAAGTTAAGGGCATGGTCATTGTGACTGCTTGACTGAGGTTACCACCAAACCAGAGGCTGAATTAGGGCATATTGAGATGCTTATCATTCAGCCAGTTGTTGCCCCTCTATCAAAGAACAGTTGTCCCTTACCATGTACCAATTCTACTTTATTATGACAGAAGAAAATCAGGGTGCTTAAGACAACAGTGGGCCTCCAGTCCTTCATCAACTCTCTGTCACTGTTCTGTGGGCTCTACTTAGTCTCTAGAATGCCTAAGTTTCATTCTGCCTGATGCCTAATTTTGCTTATCTATCTGTGTCAGTTGTGATTGTCACAGACCTTTCTACTTGTAATGCATTTTATTTTTCTGTGAATTTGGAAAAGATTCAAATACAACCACAATTATCAGCTTTGCCCCCAAACACAGAAATAAATTTTATAAACTATTAGGTATTGGAACCACATTATTTACATACACACAATGAAATACATGTATTAATCTCTGAAGTTCAAATTCTACGTAAGCA
This sequence comes from Pipra filicauda, assembly GCF_003945595.2. Taxonomy (NCBI): domain Eukaryota; kingdom Metazoa; phylum Chordata; class Aves; order Passeriformes; family Pipridae; genus Pipra; species Pipra filicauda. Next base: position 253,577 of record NW_024104321.1, read on the forward strand.
CAGAACAAGAGTAATAAAATTATATAATGAATAAATCGGGGAAAAGAAAGATGTAAATACAGGTGCGTGTGTGGGAATTTTTGACACTGAAACAAGAAAACACTATGAAGACTGCAGACATTGGTTTGAATAACTCAGGTCCTCTGTGTAAAGATTTGTTTCAGCACCTGAGGCTCTGAAACCAAAAACATGAATTTTCAGCTGATTCCTTTCCTTTAAGAAGCCACCATAATTAAGTAAAAAATGTGCTTGTAAGCATAGTAATACCATAAACATCAATGAATGCTCATTCAAGTTGGACTTTTAGTAATAGACTTGCAAGTCGCTGTCAGATGATTTGTTTCCATAAGATGGCTCATTTTTCTTACATAATTTAGGCAGCTCAAGGCATGAGCATTATCTTGATCTAAAAGGAAAAAAATCTCCATATACAGAGTTTTGTCTAATTCTGGCAAAACTCCCCCATGAAAGAACTGATGTGTTTCAAACACCCCACTAATGGTACAGTAAATTACATTTTCACATTTGGAACATTGTAATAGATTTCTCTACAGAGTGATTTATCATGCAACAATTAGGAACCCTAGGGAATTAGATGACCATTTTAAATTTTATCAGCTTGTTTCAATAAACTGTTAATGTGACCCTAATGTTTGGGAAGCACTTTAATATAATCAGATTTCAGTTGTTCAATCTACTGACATTAATGGCTACCTCATTAATCATAGGATTCTCACTGAGACCTCAGAGGCTGTGCTAAGTTCAGTGGACCAGTTCTTACAATAATAAAAACAACAGGCAATTTTCAACAGGGAAAAAATCTCACTTTAACTGCAAAACATTGGTTTTTGTTATCCTCCAGGAGTTGACAAGGTCATTTAATAACCCTGAAAGCTTCCAAACCCAACATTTTTGTCTAGTTCAGCTTCATTTGTAAATTGGTCAATTAAAAATTATACAGTCATGAGAACTGCAATCTCATGCAGTAAACAAACAGTGCAACCTAAGATGTAAAATACGGGAGGAAGACTATGTAATAGCCTGTGTACAACTGGATGTTATGGTGCAGAATATCTACCCCATGTACCTAGGGACAGTGATGTTTCCTCCCTGAAACAGTTGTATTCCACGGTGATGGCTCTCCCCTTGCCGAATACACCACTAATTACTAATAAAGCTTACCAATGTAAGGTATTAACAGAATACTGCAGTGGCTTCCCTGCCACTTGTTATCCTGAGGAGCTTGATGGAAGATCATACCAAAAGCTTTGTATCAGATAGGGTGTTAGAATTTGTGCCTCAAGGTCTAAGGAAATATTTATGACTGCCCTTATAAAGGCCTTGACTGCAGGTTGTCCTTATGGAATATATTAGGAAACACAGAGTGATATTTCAGTGCAAACCCTGAAGAGATATAGGCATGGTCTGAAGCAAAGTTGAGTTCTTTGCATGAACAGATAAAAAACCAAACACCAGAATACTTATTTTCTCTCATTCAAAATGTTGGTAAGAAAAAAGGGGTGGGCAAGGGATGTGAGGGGATATTAAAACAATTTCCGAGAAATCAAAACAGAGCAAAAATTACTAGTATAATAAAATACTGTAAACTCAGTTCAGTAGAAGGACCTTTTCCCTTCTAGTTGCACAAGCAGGTTTAGCAGCTGCTGACCTGCTTGTCAGCCTTCGATGGACAGCAGAATGGTGGAAACTTCCATTGGCTCTGAAAGAAAATATTTTTCCTAATAAAGTATCTTCTGGAAATGCAGGAGCCAATAATTGCTCATAACTCTAACACACAGTCTGAGAATGTCATACAGTAATCAGTAAGCACTGAAACAGTTAATTTTAAAAGCTGATTTTAATAGGTCTTGGTTTATTTATTGATAATGCAATCTAATTCTAACTTAGGTATATATAATTGATAAGTTATTCACCTGACAATCAATACAGTTAATGTGTACTGGTTTATTTGCTGAGTTAATCTGTCCAAAAAAGGAAAATGGTTGCAAGCCAAGAGGATATGTATGGTATTGATGTATTTATCTAATAGTTTTTTGGGGCTTCAATAAAATTAGTTTTACCAAGTTAGAGTGTCAGTTCTTTAGGACATTAGCAAGGATCATGTATTTTTATTCCTACTTTGTTTAGTAATGAAGTTAACAAAGACCACTAAATTAAGACTATTTTTCTAATGCATTTGAAATACAAAAATATGACTTTGATCTTATCAGATAGATGTGTTCAGAGCAGGAAATGTTACCAGCATTTTAAATAAACTGGAAGGCAGCAACACAAAGCCTTACAGCAGACGTGATTGTTTATTTAGCACCCAAGAAGGAGATGTAGCTTTCCCAGAAATGTTTTTTCAAGGTCAGTGAAAAAAAGCAAGGAACAGTAAAAATCCCATGATCACTAAGTCTACATCCTGGCTGTCACAAGCACCACACCAGGCCCTTTCCTTAATGTCTGTCTTAAATAGGGTCAGATTTCTTGCTACAAATGCTTCCATTGAAAGCTACTCCAGTCCTCCTGCTCTCAAATGATTAGAAATCTTCTTAATAACCAAATAAAAGTTATCTATGGTGAGTTTTATCATTGTATTACTCTTTCATAAAAGCATTACCATACTTTTTGCCATTTGACTAGCATTATCATCCAGCTTAAATGTTTTCCTACCAGGCATTGCCATTCCCTTTGCATATATCCCATAAAACTCCAAGTCTTCTGTTCCACTGCCATAAAACTATATTTCATCCTATGCTTTCCCTTTTCTATTCTAGATTCACCTAATTCTTCTGGAACACAGCTGACGAGTCTTGCAGAAGTGGTCTCATCAGAAGGGAACCTAATATTGGTGTGCAGAGAGCTATGACAAACACATAATGGAGTGGTGGATTTATAATCAGTATAGAAAAGAGGACTCTGATAGTAAAGACTGAGAACTGCTATTCTGAACTAGCCAGATACCCATACATGTGGCTATAGCAGAAATTGTACAAGGAAGACAATTAAGAAAAGTAAACTCATGAGGTAAGCTGTTGTATGACAAGCTCTCAAAAGCTTATCTTTTTTACTTAGGAAAAATCCTACAAAAAAAACCCTGATAAAATTTAAAAGGGACAACATGAATGAGTCAGGATTAGTGAGGGCAGAAGTATGGCAGTGACAGCCACCATTAGAAGCTCACTACAAAAGCTTGAAAGCTTCTGTAACACAGGACCTCTCTATAATGTGCAAATGCAGGAACAAAATGGAGGGAAAGAGCTTCATGAAGGAGACTGGGGAGGGGAAAAAGAACTATCAGAGAACACAGCACAACTGGAGGCACAGGAGATCAGAATGAAGATACAGGAAAATGAATGGCAGTACAAGATTCGGAGAGACTGAGTCATTTTAATTTTGATTAAAATCCTTATAAAAAATTTCAAGCCATAATCTGTTAGTGATTATATATGTGGCCTTGGCTGATGGTCCAGTGGAGGAGTTACCTGATGTATGGCTTTAGTGTGAAATGTGACATTTTTAGTACATGCTATCAGCAGTGATCCATCACAGCATAATATGTAAGATTACCGACTGGAACCCAGTATTTTTTCTTTAGGTGATTTTATTTATAGTTTTTGCAGACACAGATGCAGCAGTGAATCTAGGCTAGCATTGTAAGAGTTGAACAAATGAAGCACCTTCCTTCTTGATCAAGCTTTGAGACAGAGACGGTACTGTTAGTGGAGTATCCCACGCAGAAAAGCTACGGAAGGCTTTAAAGGGACACTTAACTCCAGGACACAGGTCTGGCTGTTTGCTCTGGGTTTTGAATAGGAGGGAGAATAGTTAGGGTTGGTGTTTCAAGGAAGGATGGCACTGCTTGTATTTAATTTATTTTGCTCTTTCTGATTGCTGTTTGAGAAGGAATGGCTTTGAACTCTTAATTGTATATTTTGTTTTTATCAGAGCACAGACCCATCCTGTCCTTCCTCACTCCCCTTTCCTTTCTCCTGCAGTCCTCATTTTACTGCTTTCTTCCTTCTCTCTTGCCTTTCATCTTCCACTCTGACAATAAACAGTCTGAAGCTGAATCCAGAACACAGAAATGGCTCTGATTCCCTTTTCATCCAATATGGATCCCAATAAAACTTTAAAATGGCATCCAGATCTTAGCTTAGGGTCTGCCTCTAGCAAAGAAGAAAGAAACACATCATGATTAGCCAAGGAGGGAGATTTTCCTTGAGTAATCTTCCACACTAAAGAAGGTGCTCCCATGTTAGTAGGAGTGTTTTTGTACAAGGAAATGAGCACTAGGAATGGAAGCAGCAGCGGCTTGGGAAGGGGTGGAGCCTGTGAAGAAAGGATGATGAAGATGCTAAGGATTAAGAGCCTGGATGCCTTATGATGCACCAGGTATTTATGTCAGTAATTCTCATTAAGTTTAATGTGAATAACAGTCACAAATCCCCTGGGGACCGAGAGAAGAACAGATTCCTTAATGTTTCTATGAGGAATACTTTGAAACCTTCATAAAACATTCATATTTGATGGAAAGGAAAACCTACTTTAATAAAACATGTTTACCATTATTATACAATCAGCAGTTGGTATTTTATCTAGTATTATCTTGAGTATAATGTATAACATACTTGCACTACCATTATATATTATTAGGTTAAGATTGCTTTACTTCATATTATTGGTTTGTTTATCTAACATTAACAGTTCATTTTACTGTAACCCCAAAATGGAGCATTTTAACTAAGTAAGCCAGAATGAACTCAAGTTGACACAACAGGTTTTTTTTTTCTTCCTCTAAGACCCTATTTCTGAATGTGGCTTCAAAGACAGACATCTGTACCACAGAATTGCTGAGTTCAAAGTTATTGTTTAAGGTTTATTTTACTGCCTTAAAGAAGGTCAGAATTAGGTTTGAGTCTCTTGTTCTGGGCACTGAATAAATGCAGCAGACTTTCAGAGGGCTAGCTTTCTGTCTACAAAGGCGTGTCCCAAGACACCTGATGTGCCCTAAGGTATTTCACTTGGCTGCTTCAGAAGGCAAAATATCCTACAGGTTCTGTTCCTTATGTGCCAGTCCTGAGGGGAGGCTCCTAATACACCACAGCATGCATTAGATGCCTATGTTCAGGCAACTTAATCCCCCAACTTTAAAACGTCTGCTGCTTCCAGAATACATCCAGAGACATTTTGTTTGTGACTGCACACCCTCAATGTCCTTTGACTATAGAATGGCACAGGACATCCACAAAACAAGGCACATAGCTTCTGAAAATACTCGGGGTTGCATATATGCTGGTACGGAAATAGATACAAACAATTCAGAGGACAGCTCCATAAAAACCTTCCTCTCTCCCAATGCAATTATCTTCATACAATATTCCAAGTCAAACTCATGGATATCTATTGTTAATGAAACATAGTTAGCATAGGTTAATTTTAACTCATGTGTGTACATTTTAGAAATTGAGGATAAAATCTGTTCAAGTTCCTGTGCAGCTGAGTAAGTACAGGTGTGTGATCCCCAGTGTTTTATATACCTTCTAATGATTGCTGGCATTTCAACCATTGTAAAAATAAGAGTAGTACACACTTAAAGCTTACATATCATGAGTAAAATCTGCAACACTTCTTGAGGAAATGTTAAAATGTTCAACATCCATGTTCTCAACAAGTAAATACCACATTATAGGGCTACATTATGACCAGATTATATCTATTAGTTACTGCTGTGCACCATGTAAACCTCCAGATTCCCCTGGGAAATGAGAAAAATCATTTCAGACTTCAATAACTAACAATCAGTTATTGCTCTGGGCAATAATAAAGCTGAATGCAATTACGTAAAGTGAAGTTAGCAGTGTAACAAATGAAATACAGATTTCTTTCTCTCCTAAAATAAATGTAGCATCTCCTCATCACACACTACTGCATGGTATAATAGGGTCTTCTAAACAGTGTTTTGTCTGAACAGCCTATTTCAGATTTGAAATATATGTAAGTAAAACTTATAAAAGTTACTTTTTATGACATCACTTGCATGATTAGTGCTGGAAAAAGACTAACGGCTATGAAACTGCAAAAGTAAAGCAGTCATTCTAGGAAAACAGATTTCAAAACAAGATTCTCTGCTCCGAGTAGTACTCCTCTTTGCACAGTAAAGACAATTTATCCCAGAAGGGAAGTAGAAAATTTCTGTTCATAAAATGCCTTTGATCAGATTTTTCTCAAAACATGTTAGAGCTGTAAATGCAGCATTTCAGTCTTCATACTTATCCTACTTCCTGTCACATTAATTTATTATTTATTCTGCTAACATGAAAATGTTCAGTCTGTCAAGGAGGAAAAAGCGTTTTTATTTTAAGCTGATTTTTAAAAGAAATATTTGAGAACTGAAGTCCCTAGAAGCTAGAACTTTTCTCAACTTAGCACTGGATTGTATAATATAAAGGACATACATAAATGTTTGCAGGATGAGGGGGTTTGCATATAACTCTGTAATGAATAATATTTTCAGCAAGAGTGAAGAGATTAGATACCGGATGGAAGAAAAATATGTACAAAAATATTAATAACTAAGAATAATACTGTTTACAGCTATATTACCTTTTGCCTTATTATGGAGAGTAAGTATTAATTCTCTATGCTGAAGTATTGCTAATTAATTATTTGCATGTACTTTCTTTTTGTCACTACAGAATTCAATTACTCTGGAAAAGATTTCCCAGTAGAAAGTTAATCCTAATTCCTGATCTTTTGAGAAACCAGCTTTTAATTTATAAATACAGATTGGGCTTGAACCAAGAACATTCCAGTTATATCGAGCTACTCAAGTTTTTTTTTTACACCTAATGTTGAAGAAATAGCTTCTTATTATGTAACTGCGTGATTTTTTTTTATACTTTACCCTAAACCGATGTTGACATCTTTTAGCAGATCCTTGGAAGCTGATAACCCCTCTTTCAAATTGTGTCCACTATTTTGTTGTTGCAAAGTAGCTCATTAGTGTTACACGAAGCTCATTTTCAGACATTTTCAGGCAAAGAATATCTTTCTTGTTGTATGTGTACATGGTGCATAGTTTGACATAGTATTATCAGTGTTAGTAACACATTTACAAAATGTGTTGAAGCAATTCTAGTCAGATCTGGCTGCCCTTGATTTCAGTATATGCTCTATTGGAATAAAGATATTGAAAAGATGACTCACTTTGGCTGTACTAATCGTGAATACCCTTTTTAAGTAATTTAGTTTATATTTAGATCATTCTGATAATTCTGATACAAATCTCATAAAAAAAAAAAAATTAAATCCAAGCAGCCATTAAAGCAAGGCAGCATCAAGAAAAGCCCTGATACAGAGCAGCTGGGATAACACACTACAGCAAGAAGCTGCATCATTTTAGTTCAGTATTGTCTCAGTTAACTGGAACTGCGTTTGGCAATTATTTGTAAGGTTTGAGAAGTTCCAGCTTCTTACTACTCTAGTCTTACTCAACCCTTGCAAAACAAGGAGGAGAATAGGGATGCTCTCCATGAATGCTGTCCATCATTATGAGCTTAAGATTCATTGTCCAAACTCTGGGTCTAGTAACATTTAGATAGTTTCCACAGGGGAGAGTGAAACTCACAAAGCCCTACTGCAGTGAAGGGGAATTAAAGAACTCATTACCATACATCTCTGGACTCTTGGCCAGCCAGGAAACACGGGTTATGCCTGTACTTACTTTAGTGGTTTGAAGTGCTGACAGAGAAAGCATCCACATTATTCTGGAATTCAGGCTGTGCAAAAATGCCATCTGCTTTTCCTCACAGGTGATGCCAGCATCTTTCTAGGAAGGATCCTTCTGTCTTGTGTCAATCATTACCAAAGGGAAAAGGTGCTGGGACGGACAGCCTTGCCAGGCACAGCATTCCAGCCACGTGGCTGCAGTGCAATTGCCATCTTTCCTCCCAGCAGCAAAAAAGGACCAGTAGCAAACACAGTCCAGAGGACAGTGTTGAGGTCGCTCTCACACTTCAGTGGCCTGTAGCCACAACGCATCAAATCAATTAGGCAAAGGCTGTCAAATTAAAAGACCTGCTCTCTAATTGTAAATTTGTTATTAAAATTATTAGGGAATTTTGGCAGTCCACTTGTGTTTGTGGGAAGAAATGGTAAAGCATAACTTTCTTAATAACAAAACAATAGAGCACACATTAAAGATATTAATAAATAGATGGTGAACCAAAAAAGTAGCTATTATTGAAGATACACTTTTAATGAGGTTTTTGCAGGGAATGACAGCAGGCCACATGTCCTTTAAGATTTTTGCCAAAGCCTCAGCTAGGAATATAAGTTTATTTTTGGACAAAAAATTAGAACAAAAAGGTTGGCAGATAGCAAATAACACTGAGGATGGAATTAATACAGTGGTAAGAATCTGTTGTTAATCTGGAACAATTAAACCATTTTTTAATGAAGTCAAACAAAGAATTATGACTGATACTTAGAAAGGTGGGAAGCTTTATTCTGAAAAATAATGATTTGAAACTATTAAGGTCACTGCTCCCAAATGATTCAAGGCAGTTTGCCAAAGCAAAGCTTTGACAAAGCACATACTTAGTTGCTGGATATAAAACAATGTAATAAAGTAATGGCCAGGGTTAATGATATGATTTAATTCTGAATTTGTCTGACTGGATCATTTTTTGAATAAATTATGTCTTCTATCATTTGTATTTTGGAAAGAATTTTGATAAATTAGACAAACCACAGCAGACAGCTGTAAAAATTATGTGAGAGCTGAAGGGAATGCCTAGCAGTAAAAAATCTCAGTAAAACTTCCCAAATCTCAGTAAGTATAATTTATTAAAAGGAGAGTTAGATTGTGGTCTGATTACAGTGTATAAGCACCTTCACAGAGAAAAGATGCACAAGAGTCAATGGCTGAAAGAGGGAATCAAATAGATTCAAATGAGATATTAGAAACAGCTTTCTTTGGCTGTTATTTATTGGTTTTTTGATCTTAATTATGAATGAGATTAATCATGGGAACAAACCACAAAAGTAGAAAAATGTCTGATTCTCCATCTCTAGACTTCCATTGCTCCTTCGCAGAGTGTACAACACATTTTGTTCAGACTTGTGTCCCTGTGCTCAGCAACCCTCAGCACAACAGTGAGTTGGCAAGTTTTAATAGCACAGGATATACAGACTGTGAGATCAAATAACCTAACCTTCTCTTTTCACTATAAACTATAAATTTGGGGAATGTAGACACCATTGTACACCTGTCTGTGACGAACTAAACTTTCTCTGAGATACGTGTAATTTGTCATGATGAGTGAGACAAACCTCTGCAGGAGACATACTTACTGAATCATTTAATCATTTCATTGAATGATCTTGTCAACTGTTCATAAAATTTACTGATTATATAAAAGTCTAACATTGTCCACATAAAACAAACATTAAGTGGGAAGAAATATTTATAAGTGGGAAGAAATATTTATAAGTAGCCGTAACCACTAACTATAATCTAAATGCTACTCTGCTGGCAGTAACCTTAAAGTAACAGAAAATCTTTTGTAAAAAAGAGATAAATGTCATTTATCCCCTCAAGGTGCAAACCTATACATATACAGAGTTTTACCACACAGTAAGATACAGAATTTCTGGCTAAATTATAATTTACTTACAAAAGCAGGGCTCATCCATAGGACACATAGTCCAACAGCTGGAGGAGGCTGCAGAGCAGGAATTGGCTTCGCCAGCAGGACCCAAAACCACAGCATCTGTCATGATGGGTGGATCTGGGGAGATAACTGGGTCTACTGACCATCCCAGACAAGGCAAAGCAAGGAAGCAGATCCACAGTCCTGAAAAGATTTTCTGTTTTTAACTTGCTGCCTGATTTTTTTTTTTATTTGGTGTCCTCTTCTTTTTTAGTTTTAGGAAGCAGCAAACAATTTCTCCTTATTTACATTCTCTGCAAACAATGACTTTGTTTCCCTCTCTCATGTTATCTTTTTTCCAGGATGAAGAGTGTTTATCAGTTTAATCCTCTCTTTTACAATAGCCAAATCTGATCATTCTTGTTACCTACCTCTGTAATGGTTTTATGTGTCTTTCCTGAGACAGGGTTACAAGATGTAGTATTCAAGAGGCATACTGTTGTATAGTAAGGACTTCTGTTTTGTTCTGTTCTCTGTTCCTTTCTAAGCAACTCTGATTATTTTATTTTGATTTTTTGACCTGTGCTAAGCACTGTTCCAATACTTTTAGATAACTATCTACAGTTACCTCAGGTTTTTTTTTCTTGACTGCTAATACAGACATAGAAATACAATGAACTCTGCCAAAGGCTGATTCTGGGCACTTGCATTTGATCATCTGTGTTGCCAAATAGCTACAAAGTCCCAAGCACAGCGTTGGCCTATGCGAGCCAGCTCTCTTCCAAACTATTCTCAAGCACGGTTCAAGTTTCCCGAAGCACAAGTCATCATCTAACAATTACTAACAGGTAACTGGCATTGGTAGCTGGTAGTGGACACACTGTTCTAGAGGGTTAGAGGGAACAGTATTATGGGCATGTGCCATGACCTCAGTGTTAAAGAAAAGTCCTGAGCAAAACTAATGTGCAAGTACGTTTAGGTGACAAAAGGAAGACTAGGGAAAACGTGGGCCCATTGCTCAGAGAGACAGATGCTGTGGTTACATGGGACATGGTAAAGGTTGAGGCACTGAGGGATGCCTTTGTCTCACTCTTTACTAGCAAAATGAGCCTGCAGGTCCCAGAGACCAGGGGAAAAGACTGGAGGAAGGAAAGTCTGGAGCATTTCTTCCCCTCTTTTTACTTCATTAGAAACAAAGACTAGATTTCAGGTCCCACCCTTGCTAGGATAGGGCCCTAAGGATTCTGCTGTTGGATAACTGGGCATATGACAAACAGCTCTCTGCTTATTCTGCTGGTGTGTTCAACTCTGTATTAGCTAATGGAACAGTACTGTATAAAGGGGGACTGCATACTTCACTTAAGGCACACATCTGGGATGGGGGAGAATTAAGTTCAACTCCAGACTTAACAGAATACTTTACTATTTGTACAGAATAGGGGAGAATTCTGTGGGAAACTGAGGAGAACTGCATCAATCTAGTAATTTGGGGCACTATCATGCAATATGGAGAATATGGATCTCAAATTATATTACAAATAATTTATAAAATTGTAAATACATTTTTGTTTCCTGGATGACCACACTAATATTTGGAGGCAGAGTATTTGTTTGGTTAATTTTGTCATCACAAATTCCATATTCATTGTTTGAAGCTGAGCTTTTTGTTTGATCGTATAATAGATAACTATTATGTTGATACCTTATGGGTTACCTTTTTAAAAAATTAACCAAAATAGCATCACAGTAATTTAAAAGATGTTATGTTTTTCCATAATGAAATATATCATTGTAATTACCCAATTAAATCAATAAATATGAAAAACTTATTCCACAACACAGATGACAGTTGCTCAGGTGTAAGAACTGTATGTATTACTCAGAATAATATTTTCAAGTACTGTATCAGAAAAAATATCATAAATTATAATGTTATCAGTCTTCAGTTGGTATTGGGACATGCTTACCTATCTATCTCCATATCTATATATATCTCTAAAATTATCATTTAGGTGAATGAGGAAGTCAAAGTGTTCAAATTCAGTTCATAAGAACAGAAAATCCCTATCATATAGGAAATCTGTTAATATTGTAGAATATAAATAAGGGTTTTTTCCTTTATTAATTCTGCAATGTCCCCAAACAAATTACAGCTCACCTCTGCCTTGTAATAGGGCCTGTTCCAAAGACCTCTGAAGTCTCCAATTGACTCAACAGGCTTTGGATCTGGCCCTAAAGTAGTAAAACCTTTGAGGAATGTTTATAGATAACCACTTAGTCAGTGCTGGCTTAAGGAAAGCAAAAGGAAATAAATTAAATGCATCTTCCAGTGACATAAGTCTCATGAAGAATTAACTAGGATAAGCACTTATTGTAGTTGGTGCACTGTCAATCTGAACAATGCAGACAAAAATAATAATTAAAACATAGTTTCATGCTGAGATGAAACTTTCAAGAGTGTCTACTGTGTTAAGCTTATGATTTTTCTGGTTTTGTATTTGCAAGCATAATTATGTCTCAGAGGCAACAGGAGCTAGTGCTTGTCAGTCCCCATTTACCCTCTGATAGGAGATTAATTTCTTTACACAGAAATCCAAAAGTTGATGTCAGAGCAATAATAATAATAAAGTAAACAAGTATTTTATTCTTTTAATCTGGAATGCATAATTTTAGGGCATAGTTACATAAATAATGAAAATATCACATCTACTTCAGACAATTAAGGGTAAACTGAAGGTAACATTTAATGTAGTATTGATTGACCATACCAACAAAATGACAGCAGACATCTGTATGGATGAGAGCAGTTAGGAAAATGCTACCAAGTCTATCAATACAGATTAAGTAGGGGTGGGATGGAGCAGACTTGATGGCTCAGAGTCCTGGTAATGGAATATGGAGCCTTTCACCTCCAGCACACTGACTTGAGCCAGCCTAGGTCAGTCTGTCACTGAAAGTCATTACCATCAGATGGTTCAGTGAAATGAGTTTGTCCTAATGGCAGGCTGTCTGTGTCACAAAATACACCATCTATCATGACTGACACCACGTTGAAACTTTCATCTGGAAGGCTGGAAGGAAAGAGGATGGGCTCCACATTCCTTCTATCTCTGTGGGAAGCACAGGACAGTTATCTGGGGGTTAAGAAATTTTGAGGTTTTAGAAATGTTTGATTTGAGAGACAGTGGTGCCAACCACTAACCTGACATAGAGTGAGAGGAAGGTACTTGTGCTGAAGAAATTGCAACTGAAATGTAAGACAAGACATGAACTAACAGGTAGAAATAGTAAATACGGGAGAAGCATGACAGGAGTCGGCTCAGCACACTCGCAGCATGAAGTTACAGTAGCTATCCCACTGTAGGTCTCTTTTGGATGGATTTGAGAGTAACAGTGTCACAGGGGGAAAGCAAAACAGGATTTTAAAAAAAAAAAAAAAAGTGCAATGAAAACCAGAATTCTACATTAGTCAGAGATGAAAAGCTCATATATAAAAACTAAGTGAAAACAAGAAGAGATAGCACTAATGGATTTCAAAATGAAGGTGAAGTGTACACAGAGCGGGCAGAGAGATGGGAAACACTGGATAGATGCAAAGTGAGGAATTACATGGATAAAGGGATGAGCTAAGGCGATTATTTCTTTCAGCAACAATTCTGGTTGGATATGAGAAGAGCAAGACTGTATCTGTCAAAGCCACCAGAAATTACATTGTTAGGAAGTGACAGGAGCATAAAGAGAGTTTTAGCTTTGTTGTTAGATGGGGAATATTGTACCTTTTAGAAGTTCTGGAGTAAGGTATTCCCTGAAAGATTTAATGATAGCCTGAACAGCAGTCCTAATTAAATAGCTGTTTTATTGGCAACATCCAGGCTACAGTTCTGGATGAGAGAAGGGGCAAAACTCTTACTCAGTGATGGCAAAATTAATAGAACAAAAATAATTAAGAACATTCTTTCACATCTTTGGGCTTAACCTGGTAGTTAGACGTACATAAGGAGACATCAGGTTAGACAGTAGACAAGTCGTTGCATTTTGGGGAGATAGTTTTCTGTATCTGTGTTGTCAACTTGGAACAAAGATGTTGAGCATCATTTTCCAACCTTTTGTCTAAAACTAACTAAACTCTAAAAGCTCAAGAACTGCTTCTCAGACCTTTGCAAAAGATAAATAAAGAAGCCTACTTTCAGTGGGCTTAACTGAACTTCTATTAAAAAATCACAAATCATAAACTTGGAAACCACTGCATACAAGAACAAAAAGGGACAGATTCTTGTCAAATTGTCAGAGTAAGCTGAAGATCTTGTGAAGGAATGAAAAATAGGGGGAAAACCAGGGAAAGAGTCACTGAAAACAATACCTGATACATTTTCTTCAAAATTTTGTGAGATAAAACCATTTAAGTTAAAAATACTTTTGGAGTTTTAAATTCATCTGCTCAAGGGATATGACACAAATTGATGAGTGTAGCAAGATCAATAAAAATTACTCTCTGATTGACATACACTTCAGTTATAGTTACATAATAGTAATGGTATCCATCCTGTATTTATACCTGTTAGAGAGATTAAAAATATTTCAAGGGACGTATACTTCACCCAGGCTGCTTCTTATCCCACAAAAAGAAGCAAGTCTGTTTGTAGTACTTCATCTAAATGTAAACTGCCATTCTGAACAGTGGGAATGCCTTCTCTGCAGAAGAAACCTTGCAATGGGAAACATTTTTCCCATAAAATGAAGATTAAGAATGAAGAAATGAAACAGTGAAACTAAAAATGAGAAAACTTCTCAGGAATCCTTTTCATGAAACTGTAATTCCTTGACTTCTTTATGGATTCAGTTTCGAGGCTGCTGGGCATACATAAGTTTATTACTTAGAAGAATAACTTGATGGTGAAATTAATAGTGTGATTAGGTGAAATGAATATTGTGACTAGGTGAAATTGTGTCCAGTTTTGGTTACCACAATATAGGAAAGATATTAAGCTATTAGAGAGTGTTCAAAGGAGGGTAATGAAAATGGTAATGAAAGGGCTTTGAGGGGAAACCATATGAGGAGTGGCTGAGGTCAGCTGGTCTGTTCAGCCTGGAGAAGAGGAGACTGAGAGGAGACCTTGTCGCAGTCTACAACTTCCTCAGGAGGGGAAGAGGAAGGGCAGGCACTGATCTCTTTTCCGTGGTGACCAGTGACAGGATGCAAGGGAATGGCCTAAAGTTGTGTCAGGGGAACTTTAAGTTGGATGTTAGAAAAAGTTTCTTTCCGCAGAGGGTGGTTGGGCACTGGAACAGGCTCCCCAGGGAAGTGGTCACAGCACCAAGCCTGACAGAGTTCAAGAAGCGTTTGGACAATACTCTCGGGAACATGGTGTGACTCTTGGGGATGGTCCTGTGCAGGGCCAGGAGTTGGACTTGATGATGCTTGTGGGTCCCTTCCAACTTGGCATATTCTGTGATTCTGCAAAATTAGGTGAAACTGAACTAGAACCAGATGTACTTTGCTACTAGAACTCACACAGACAAACACCTCAGCAGTGGTTTAGATAAAGCAAAATCATGTAACTGAAAACACGGATTCTGATATTTCTTCATATTTATTTACTTTGGTTGTGATTACGCAGTCAAAATTCATGTATTCCAGCTATTTGAATGTGATTGCCGTTTTGAACATAATGCTATATTCGAATATCCATGAGCATAATCATGACTTGAGTTTAATTGAATCATAATAAAACAATCAAGAAATCAAAATAAACTATTAAAATATTTTATATGTATATGATTCCTGGCTTACTATTAGGAGTATGAATGAAATAAATTATTGTTCAGAATTCTGAATACAGAAGTTAGAAAAATCAGAGGAGGTGCTCACAGTGGATGTGACAACACCAGTCCCAGAGGGGGACAAGATTGCTTGGGAAGAAAATGTAAGGTTGTGTTCAGTGAGCCACCATGTTCAAAGCAGCTAAACACCCTTAGTGTGAAATTTCTCGGCAAAAAAATATGTACAAGAACAATTTTGTGTCTCATCACTCAAAATCAGGACAGTCTATCTTTCTAGGAAAGCTGTATCATTTGAGCTATTTATTAAGCTTGCTACAGAAATGACTGTGGTTTGGTATGCGTGTCAGATACAAACTGAGTCATCAACTTTTCTGTAGGCTCGCTCTCCACTCTGTATGCGTGTCACCTAGAAAGATGGGAAAGTTCAGCTGGGTACGGTTTTCACTTCCGAACTTGCAGAGGTAAACAAATGCAAATATTTCTTTTTCGTGTATCTTTCCTTACAGGGGAGTGTTACACTTGGTTATCAAGTGCCATTTTGCAGGAACCAAGGCATGCACTAGCAATACTAATCAGTAAGCTGTTCCAAGAGTCAGTGGCTTGCTTCTTGCACCGAAGTAAAGCAATTATCTGTTGCAGAGGACCTAGCATCATCTCAAGGTGGCAAAAAAATTATCTGACAGGGTTCATAATTTGCCATGTGTTATGTTTTTATGACCTTAAGTTCCCAATTAAGTGGGCTTGTGATGGTGACCATCGCGGGATGAAACTAGATTATCTTTACGGTCCCTTTCAATCCAAACCATTCTGTGATGTTAAGGTGTTTAATTGCTTTTCACTCTACCTGTCTGGAGCAACAATTCGGACACAAGTAGGAAATAGCAGTAAAAGGCGAGCAGAGGGCGTGAACGGGGTATGCTGAAACACTCCACGGCTGAGCTTTCACCCTCCCCCAAAACACTCTCCCCACAAAATCCAAAGAGACAACCGAGGGCCGCAGGCAGGCGGGAACCTTCCCGTCGCCGCACGTGCCACGGAGCCGGAGCCGGGGCCGGGTCCAGGGCCGGGCAGGGCGGGCGGGAGCGGGAGGCGGGGACGCTGGGGCAGGACGCGGCGGGAGCCCCGCTAGCACAGGAAGTCGCTCCGCCGAGAGAGGAGGGAGGAGGCAGGAGGCGGAGCTGTGCCGCTCGGCCCGAGGTACCGCGCCGCGTCCAGGGCAGGGCGAGGGGCCCCAGTCGCCGGGCCCGCGGGGCTGTCACGGCGCCCGCCCCTCCCGCGCCGCGGGGGCGCCGCCATTGGCCCCGCGCACGGAGCGCCCGCCAGCGCGGCCAGCACGCTGACCGCCGCGGGGCTGCGCGGCCATTGGCCCGCGGGAAGCGCTCCGCGCCGCGATTGGCCGGAGCGCGCTGCCAATCGGGGCGGCCCCGCCCCCGGAGCGCGGGCTGAGGGGCCGGGGCCAGGGCCAGGAAAAGCTGCCGCGCTGTGCTGTCCTGGGGCTGGGGGTGCTGCCTCACCCGCAGGGAGCCTCTTTGGCTGCCTGGGCTGCTTTCCCCGTACCAGCGAGTGGTGCCGCGCTGGTCCCTCACCAGGCTACCTGGAGGGAAACAAACCCCCCGTCAGGGTCTCAGCGGGGCCTTGTTGCAGGCCTGGCCCGGGCCCGCCACTCTGGCCGAGCTGGCTGAAGCCCGCGATGCTTCCGTGGGAGAGTAGCTCGCGGTTTTCCCTCGAGAGCGCGACTCCGCCCGTGCTGACGACCAGTGGGGTGTGGTTGGTGTGAAACCCCGCCTGCCTGGGGTGTCGCGGTGGCTGGAGCTCGACAGTCCGCCGCTCAGTGTGTGCTGACCCCACGCGCTCAGTGCGGCCGGGACGTGCCGGAGCCGCAGCACGTGCGGTGTGTGGCGGTGCTGGGTGTGTTTGGCCGGCTGTGGGTGTGCAGTAAATCTGATACAACCCGGAGTTGCTGAGCTGGCTGTGTTTACCTTCCAGGCGTGAAGCGTTCCGGGTACATTGGGCTCCTTTGTATTTTCTGCAGAGTGCGCCGGTCATGGTTGCGCTCAGAAAATCCTGGACGGAATTATGTGAGAATATGTGAGCTGCAAAACTTCTGAATGTGAGGTGTTGGCAGGGGATTCTGCCACCGTGTTTGTGTGACTCGCAAGCTGCTCCACCTTCCATCAGCCTGCACAGTTACAAGGACAGAGCACAGCAGTACCAGAAAGCCCCTTTGAAAGACCTTATGGTGTAACTGGGCTGTATATACAGCACACATGTTCACACTCAGTAATTCAATTACATTTCTTGCAGGTTTTGAGTTCTACCCTGTTGGGGACCAGGCTCATTCCTAAATAGCTAATCAGAATGAAAGAGTACCTGTTACTAAAGATATATTGACTTTCATCCAACCTTTGCTACTGATATGTGACTTCTATAGTGGAAAACTGTATAAAGTGATTTTTAAGGGATACTCAAAATTCTACAAATACGGGGAAAATTGAACCATTTTTTAAGTATTGCTGTTTGGCATGTCATCCTTGGCTGAATCACTTCCTGTTGAATCACAAAACAGGCTAGGGACAAACTTCGTTGTTCAGAAAATAGTTTGTCTGTTCACATAAGGAAAAATTTGGCAGGTTTTTTTGTTGGAATGATCATCTTTGATCATGAATTAGTACTATTTACCTTGTGGGACTTCTTTTCTGTCTTCATGGAAGCAGTGAAGTTCTAAGTCTACTTCAGGTCAGTTCTGTGAGCATAGAGGAAACAAAGTGTTGACTTTGAAATAAATTAATACAAACAGTTGACAGTTTTTTAAAAAAAAGGTGAGTTGCTCACTTTTTTGTTATTTTTCCCTCAGTATGTAAATCCCTTTTGTAATTTATTTTCTAATTTGTAATTCTATAATTTATGTATAGTCTTCTAGCTAAACCTGTTTGAGCAGGGATAGATGAGCACAAATAGATTGCCTCAAGAGGTTCTTTTCAATATCAACAATCCTGTAATTCTGTGAATTTGATTTATTAATGTAGCCAAGTAGAGATTACAACAAGGTTCTACAATTGACTTCTTAGTCTGCTTAAGTTAGCATTTTGTATCTGCAAAAACAATACAGAAAATACTCAGTTACTGTTTCAACGCAGATGTGGGAGCTCTTCAGATATCTAGGTTTGGAAAGATTGCTTCAAATCAAATGACTAAAGCAGAGATTCCTGTTAACATTGGTAAAACTCCCCATATAATTAGCTTTAAATCTTGTATCAAATTACATACAAAGACGTATATGTCTTTCTGTTAAGTCACATAAAAACAGGACTATTTCAGAGGAGCAGCTGAATTCCAGAGTTTAATTACTGCATTACATTGAATGACCATGATTTTTCCATACATCTTTCCTTAAGAACATACTTTAGCAAAAGGTAATATGCAAGGGGATACATACTTTCTTCATAAAACCAGGAGTAAAGGCAGTGATTTTATTACTGGGGCTTTTTTGGTTGTTTGGTCTTTCTTTTCATAAACTTTAATGACACAGAATAAGCTTATATGCATTCGAAGGTTCCACACTGACTTCTGCCCGTCCTGTGACTTCATAGCTCTCGCTGTTACACTCTGCGGCCTTTTCAGAGATGGAAGTCAGTTTGTGTGCTAGTTTTGTAGCAGGTACTGGAAAATCCTCCCTGTTGGTCACAAGTACAGAACGGAGATTAGTCATGTAAGCTAGTCTGTCAACCTGTGGTACTGCCCAGAGTATCTTTAGGATTTACTTAATTCAAATATTTCGGCCAAATCCCACAGCCCAGTCTAAAGGGCAGCTTAAGCTCACTGTACTCTATTGCAGCAGCTCTGGGAAACCTCTAGTCTACACAGAAAACAAGACAAGGCTTTTATATTTTTTGCTGTGCAGTGCAGGTATTTTCCTTGGATTTTTCTGTGAAATTTGTTTCTTGAGACCATGAATTAATATTGGCTAGATAATTTTAAATGTCTTTAAAAATGAATCAATACCATCAAGATTAGTTATAGTTAATTGCAGTTAGATTTTTAGAGTTTCTGTGAGATTCTTCTCATAACTAGGAAGTTGCTTTGTGGGTTTTTTCCTTTGCAATATTTCCATATTAATCTAAATTTTTCATTAGGCAAGACAAGCTGTGAATTATAGATGAGGATAGGATACTTTGGAAAGTCTTTATATGTTGCTAAAGTGTTCTAATGTTACAAAATTAGGTTACTTGTTAAAAAACCCTAAACCAGTTGAATATCATCTTGAAGAACTGAGCCACCATGTTAAGTACTTAGGAAGAATAAGTGAATTGTTGTGTTTACACATTATGAGATACATAGAGAGATTGCAACATAGATGGATGTAAGGTATAAACAAAGAAGCCAATGATTTCCATTTGCAGTAGAAGTCTCCCTCAATCCTCTGACTCATACAATACTACTGTTGTAATGCAGTTACACCTGAGAAACAAGACTATGAATGTCAATGTTTTCTGACACAAATGCTGCTTTAAATTTTTCTGCTCTTGTGGATTTTTTCATTTGCTTGCAGGTTTACTTTTGATTGAGGAAAAAATGTGAAGAGATTTATGGAATAAATACTAACTGTCATTTTTTTTAAATAAAAAATGAAGTGTATTTCAGTAATAGCTATTCTCATTTCAGATGAAGTCTGCAATGATTAAATATTAAAATGATCCATGGTTCAAATTAATATAAAAACTTTTCAGGACATTATTACAAAGATTAACATTTTTAATGTTTTAATACTTACATAGTTTATCAATCACAGACACAGTGAAACTGTTTTTAGTTATGAAGCTGATGATTCCATATATTATTGCAGTATTATGTACAACATATCTTATGTATCTTATAGCTCTTTAATAACCAGTTTTATTCTTGACGTATTTTTTGACACACAGAATAAGCAGTAAGAATTTTTTCCGTTTTGAGAAGAAGATAAAAAGAAAGGGTATTTCCGTAAAAACTGTGGTGTTTGCCGTTGAGGAAGGAACTCTGTTTCACATAATGACAAACATAGATGGTCACTGGTACAGCAACAGAAGAAGAAAAAGTTCTTGCTTATGTTTCCAAATAGGTGTTGAATTAATACAGCTTTAATATCCCAAAATTATCTGCAACAGCCTATGATTCCTGATACATTTTTATTTGTTAGAGTTATGTTTGAAGGTCATGGGAAAATGTCAAGGCATCCCAGGTGCTTTTGTATCACTAGCTGTGCAAAGATGCTCCTGTAGTTGAGTAGGTTGAGTAAACACTTCAGGCATTCTTGACATGGACAGTGCTAATTCCCTTGTTTCTCATTTCTTTTGCATTTTTTTTAGCCACAGGGCTAAAAATCAGCATTAGTGATTTTTAAGTTTTATTCTGCCTCTCTAACTACACACTGCAGTGATACAATGGAGCTTTACACAATACAGTTTATTGTGTCCCAGGACTTTTTGCAGTTTGAAATATGATAATTCATACGTCAACAAAATATTGTTTATTCATGTGTTGTGATTGTTCTTGTCATCATCTTTCACTCAGTATGTTTTACCATCAAAAACAAGGCAGAATTGGGAAGAAACACTGTGGTGAATTAGCCAATGTAAACCCAATAGCAGTTGTAAAGAAGGATGGGAAATGGGAAAGGAAGGGAAGGGTGCAATAGAAATCCAGGAATGGATGTTGACCCGGAGAAGTGAATAAATGGGGAAAGACTGTTCTGACAGCAGAAACTTATGGTGGGAGAAGTCCTTTACAGCAGAAAGGACAAGTGTGAGAGAGGAAAAGAGCAGAGGTTAGCACTAATATTGAGAATAATAATTTAACATTGAGAATGGTATTGGGAAGTTAAAATCCAGAGGGTAAGCTGAAGCACACATTTTGTACACAAGTTTATTGTCAGCTATTAATTTTATTTCTAGTCTTAGGTAAGACAACAAAATAAAAGGTGGCATTTGTGTCATCTGTAGTTGGTTGCCTCTAGCCAGAAACCAAATTTATCCTCATGTATTTCTGTTGAAATCAAATAAATAATGGAACAAAATAATAACCTTTTATGTCATGAACTGGTTTTTATACTGGGAAAACAGATTGGGTTGGAAATGTAGTAGATTTCAAAGTTTCAATTGTTTTCTCTCCGGCTGTCTTGTGTGGTGTAAATGAAGAAAAGGTTAAGTCTACCCATGATAATTCCTTCTCACATTTATGTTATCAATCAGCCTTTGTATCTTTTTGTGCTTTTATCTGTTGTGTTTTCATTGTAATCTTTACATGTGAAGTTCTCAATTCTACAAACTCTTACACTGAAATTTATTCACAAATGGCTCTGACAGATGTGCTCTGGAAGCCTTAGATGCTGTGGTTTAAGATGCTGCCAGCTGGTCTCTTATCCCCACTCCTCAGACCGCAGTCTGTAAGGAAGTGCCAGCAATGTCTGTGCCTCAGTTCGCTTCCCTTGCCTGAACTCACATTTCTTTTGGGTGACTTGTGCTGATGCAGAGGCTGGGAATGGGATCCCAGGTCCTGGGGGCAGATCTTACACCTTCTTGTCCTTTCTTGCAAGTTACTCACTTCAGCAGAAAGATGATTAAGCACCTGGGTCAGCAACATCTTACAGCCTCTCAGACACTCAAAGTTTGTTTATGAGACCCCCCTGTATTTTTAAGTTGAACATGTTTAAAACTTTCTATTTTAAATTACCTGTATTTTCAATTTGTTACTGTACCAAGTCAGTGTGGAGGACATTTCCATACTTGGTTTTACCATACCAGTCTCTACTT
This sequence comes from Pipra filicauda, assembly GCF_003945595.2. Classification (NCBI taxonomy): domain Eukaryota; kingdom Metazoa; phylum Chordata; class Aves; order Passeriformes; family Pipridae; genus Pipra; species Pipra filicauda. The sequence continues at coordinate 275,805 of NW_024104321.1, forward strand.
AGTAAACACCCCATGGTTCTATCTGCTCTTAAAAGTGATCATGCCTAAAATCTTATATTAAAAACAACAGATCTTTCTTTCATATAATATGTATGCCATAGAAATTGTTCCGGTTTTAGTGTTGCTCTCATTGTGTGTGGAGCTGATTATGTTGCCTCCAATTAAGATTGCATCAGTTACTGCTAGACCAGTTTTGTATTACTTATGCTCTTGCCAAAAGGAAATAGTTAACCTGAAGCAGTGTTTTGTTTTGTTTTTGTGTGTTGACTGTCAAACTGAAAGTACATTATTTATATAACTAACATTTAAATTTGATTAGGTCCTTGATTTACTGTTACTCAACTAAAATTAATTTTAAAATTAGGACTGTACAGTAAAATAAAATGGATAAAGAGCTGGTGAGCTGCCAGCACTCAGAAATAATGGGTGGAAGGCCACTGTCGAAGGTTGAGAGTGTTGAGGACTTTCCCCAGTGTTTGTGTCAAGTGTGATGTGCTTTGCAGTTTTGGTCAATTGTCTGTGTTAAACATAAAAGCAATAGTGACAAACAGGGGATGGTTCAGTGATTGCTGGACTGATAAAAAAAAAGGTGTTTAAAGCAAGGCTGAGATCATGGTAACAGGAGTCTGTTAAAGTGCAGTTTATCTAGGTGTGTGGAGGAGCAAGGAACGCTGGAGGTGTGTGCAGAATGGAAGATTTTTATCTTGTAAAGCTGTGACTGAGGGAAGACTTGGGGGTTAGTGAGGAAGTTCCTGCAGCCAAAGGGGATTCAAGTGCAGGACAGTGTCAAGAAGAGCTGGTGCTGCCTAGTAGAGGTGAGAAGAGAGGTAGGAGCATGGTTTAAATCCCATTAATAAGACCAGGGCTGGAATGTTGCATCTAGTTTTATTTCTGTGAAAACCATGTCCTGAAAAATTTGAAAGCATGATGAAGGTCCCGAAAGACACAGACTTAGTTCTGTTAATAGCACTGCCCTTGGTAGGTGGGCTTGAGAGTGGGTTCTGGTTTGTTGTGTTCGTTCTGACCCCAGGTCTGCCCTACCTCACCCACTGTGGACCTCAGCAAGCTCTGTTACTTCTAGCACCCACCTGCCTGCTTCAGAGGCCCTCCTACATACATATTTTTGAGTGTCCTAAGTGAGGCTATGCTACATCTGTGTGAATTTATCGTTTCTTCCCTTTTTCAGAGGACGTGAAAAGCATTGTTTCTATTTTGTTGTGTATATATGTATATATATATATGCAGCATGGAAAGCTTTTTAGAATATGCGTTTCAACTAACTTAAGTATGGTTATAATGGAACCACTAAGAATTGCAGCAGCTGATAATTTAGTGAGTTTTTTAGTTCTGAAATCACAGGATGGTCAGAGCAAGGGTGGATGTTGCTTTCTTTGGAATTTTTTGACATGTTATTTAATTTATGAATGAATCTTTCTGTAAATTGGAGTGGAAAGGTTAATAAAGCATTCTTACTTTTTAAAAAAAGCTGCTTACTTTTTTATCTGAAAGATAAGATAATTTGAAAGCCTGTGTTATTTCAGTATCTTTCTGGGTATATGAAGCTAGAGACCAATAGGCTAAATAGGAAGAGGGTATTGGAGGAAAATTATTATAGAGACAAAATCTATTGAAAAGAGCTTAAGACTATTTTCATTTTAAGTACACCAGTGGGGTTAAATAATATTAGTAACTTCTATTAGAGTAACAGATCATAATAATTTAAAACAAAAGTTCCCAGCGCACTTGCTAATATCCTTTATGGCTTCAGTAAAACACATATGAAATAATTTACAAAGCAAAGCTTCTGGATGAATTCTTCCAGCTCTGCATGGAAAGAGTGCCTGTTTATCTTCATGCATGTTTATAGAGACCCGTGGAAATTATGATCTAAATGTGGGTACCGTACTAAAACATAGCCATATATGCAGAGTAAAGAATTCAAAGCACTTGCATTCTGTCATTTATTGCACACAAGTAATGTATATTGTATAGGCTTGGTTCAATTCTGTATTCTGACCATAGAAGGACTCTATAGAATATGTACTGTATCTTGAGAAGACCTTCAGGGGGATGGAGTGGTGTGTAGGAAACCGCTCAGGACAGTGACTCCCTGACCAAACTTGTTTTTTGGCTGATTTTGAGCCTTCAGACTTAAGCACTGTCATTGCTGAAAATAGTGAAGAGCTGGAAGGATGTACTAAATTGTTATACATTTTCATTTACTCACGGTATTAAAATAAATAAATAGATCAGTGTGGAAACAACTGGGACAGCTGTAAAGCTGAACGCATTGGATAAAGTATTTCAAAAAGTAAAAGTGGAAGCAACATAGCTAAAGTCCTTTTCAGAGTTGACCCAGCTCTCCTTAAACTTTTAAGCTTCGTTATGGAGCTGTACAGCTATTGGGAGAGTAGTGGCCAGATGGGGCAATTGTAGCAGGAAGAGAGCAGACCTGCAGTTTCTTGTGATGTTGGTGTGTTCTAACCAAAACCAAACTGAACTCATTTTACTGTATGCTCTAGAAGGTTTTTTTTGTTGTTGTTTTTATGTCATCTACAAGGCTAGATTTCAGGCACTGCATCCTCCTTCTCCTAATGTGCAGGAAATGTGCAAGTGGGCTTTTGTGATGTTTTTTTTGTTTGTTTGTTTTCTTTATGGCAGTGCTGAAGCATAAATACTCCTTTGACTCTAGCTAAAGGCATGTGCAAACTCCTAGTGCTTAGAGAGATGCACTCAGGAAATTAGAGCAAATGGAGTGGATTGTCATCTGCCTTTTTATCTCAGGCTACCGTTCCTGAAGAAATGCTTGCAAGCTACTCATTGAATAATCTCTTTTAGGAGTCCCATAACTATTCCATTCATAACTGGTTTGAGGTATAGGAATCTCTAATCAGAAGTATTTTTTTAGGCCAGAGGAGGCCAACCTTTCACATGTCAGAATCCAGGGTCTTAAAAAGATGTGCCATCTCCTAAAGCAGCAACCCATCAAAAAGTGTTCAATTTTGTATTTCACTAATACTTTTATAGTAAGTAGAATTTCATGTGTACCGTATGACTTGAAACATCCAAAGTAATATTTTTTTTTTGTCAATGTGTTTGTCTCAGTTGGTGTCATCCTTTCCTTTGGTGTTTTTCTGGACAATGAACCCTGCAGCAAAATGTCTTCCTTGTGACACATGCACACTGTTCAGGAGCAGAGGGAATAGATGGGGTCACAGTCTCCCCCCACCCCATTCCCATCAGTGGGAAAAGCCGTGAAAAGATCCCAAGCAGACATTTGCACAAATAGTTGCATCCAGCACCTTCAAACATTCATATGACATTCTGCTACTTCAACTGATACTTTTCTGCTGGTTGATAATTTTCATTTTCGCTGCCTTTCTTCCCAACTGCACTCCATGCTTTTCTCTGTCTTAAAATGAGGCAAGTAAGCACTTTACCAGACTTTCTGATGGCTATCAAAGCTTATTTTTTTCATTTGGTGCATAGAGGTTTTAGCCTGATTTTGATCCATGCCTTTAGTTCAATTTGTGTTCAAGATTCAGATTTTTGATGGATATGAATGATCTTACATTCTCCTCTTTGCCCAAATAGAATATAAAGCTCCCAAAAAGCTTACTTTATTATTTATTTTAAAAATCATTGCCTTTAATGGGATCTCTATGTAGGTTTCAGGAGAGCCAAGTCTTGAGCAATTTAGATATAATCTGCAGAGTGTGCTTGGCCTATTGTTTTGAACTACTTTGAAACTACTGAGCCAATATTATTTGAGCTGTATTAAACTCTTCACCCAATTATGGTGTAATCCTTCAAAACAATAGAGTAGGACTTGGTTTTGAAAATGCTGCTGCTAACATCTATGGGTCTGTTCACTAAGCCTGGCTGTTAAGCTCATTATTAAGTGCTGCAGGACTGAACTTTACATTTTATATGTTAACACTAAGTTAGCTACTGGTTTATCTACTGGTTTTTGCCTCAATTTTAAAGAAGAAAAAAGTACAAAAAAAAGATGTATCATGTTAATACCAATGAAATGCATGTCAACTTTATCTTCTGATCTTTATGGGGAAGATCTGCATCTGGACTCAATCCTGTGCCATGTGGTCTAGGAAGACCCTTTTTGAGCAGGGAGGTTGGACCAGATGACCCACTGTGGTCCCTTCCAACCCATTCTGTGATTAACAGGTTACACTATGTTTAGTCAGTTACTGAAAAATGGAGGAAAACATAAATGCCAAACCCACCAAACTAAAACTCTTTACACTTAATGTTTCTTTTGCCTTGTGACTAGAATAGATTTATTTTTTTTTAAGCTGAGTTGCTTGTCTGAACGCCTAATACAGCACGTGAAACAAAACATAATGCATAAAACTATTTTCCTTCCTTCATAGATCAGTCTGTTTAATACTTATTGAGCTGTAGTAGTTTCAGAGAAAGGAAAAAAAATGCGCATTCATTCTGAACACTGGATAGAAAGATTACCTTTTAAGTCCTTTTGAATACCAAGTTTAGTAATGGAACCAATAATTCAGTTTTGCTGAAGTGTTACGATTAGGTCTACGTGGACTGAAGTATTATTTGCTGCTGTCATTTGTAGTGTGCTTTCAACTTTTGTAAGCTTGCTCAGGCTAAGAAGTGTAGCAATCATTAGGCTATAAACATGATGACCAGTTTTAGCAATTAGAATGACTTGAAGTCACATGAGGGAACATTGTGTCATATTACAGTGGAATATGTCACAGAAGGGCATGTTTGTCTGTCTCCCACCTTTGTGCCTGTGTGGCTTATTTGTGGCTGTTTTCTCTTTTGGTTTTCAGCTATTAGGTTGATTTTATTTGCTGAGAGTTGGGTTTCTGCTTGAATGATAGACAAATTCAATGAAAATGGAGTCAAAATAGATGGAATATCAATATTAGAATTAATGGGGAAAAATTAAGCTGAAACTTAGCCTAACATACTTCAAAAAGCATTTTTTGTTAAAACAGCATGAGAAGAAAGGAAAAATTCCAGCAGTTTCAAACTGTCTTGTTTTGATGTATTACTTCTGAAAAACTACTTCAGCTTTTATATCATTCACTCAGAAATCTTGTGGTTTTAATAGTCCAAGATAATGCAAGGGAAAAGAAAGGCACAATATAAACAGAAAGCATGATCAATTTTTGTGTATGTGAATAACTTAAGAAGTTACAAGATTTATTCTCACTGAAGGTCGTTATCCCATTTTACAATATTGAAAACTTTGTGAAACTGACTGTCCTCTGGATGGTCGTGAACTGTAGTTTAAGATTAATATGCTAAAGAGAAGGATAATTATTCCCTAAGTATTTCTTCTCACTTAAGGAAGAATCAGAATTTCATTTCCATCAAAATGAACCTAAGCTTAAAAACCTACAACTGAGAAATTAACAAGTGTATATAATTAAACCACTCAGGCTTATAGCAAGCTATGTCTTGTGGCAGTCCCAGGAAAGAAGTATCATCTAGGAAAAATGGAATTTTTGTCAGTTCCCCGAATTAAAGGGAGAGGAGAATAGAGAAGTTATTTTCTCATTTAAAGAAGGGAAATCACTCTTTCCTTTCTATAACACCTTTTTTTTTTTTTCTTGGTTTGGAATAAGACTTCAGGAAAACCATGTAGGATTCTATTAAATTCAAGAATGGCAACTTCATAACATATTAGAAGTGAAGTGCTCAGCAGACTTAGCTGATTTTGAAATTTAAGGTCTATGACCTCTAGCTTTATACCTGTTATTTAAATTATTCCCTACTTCATCAAAGGAAATGAGTGCTGAAGGGGTGTATGATGGGCATCAGAGAGGGAGTAAAACTGCCTGGATTTAACTGAACTGCAGAATGTTCACTTTTGACGCTTCAGTTACTGAGGTGGAGCAAATAGTTGTTTCTCATTGTTGCTCTTGACTCAATGAACTTCTAACTCTGGAGGCAGAGGGTGTGTGCTTCATTTGTGTCTTGTGCAGTTGAGGTGGTGGTGATGTCCTCTGCACTTCCCCTCATACCACAGAGGTGGCTGTACAGCATCTGTGGTCGCTCCCATGAAAGCTGTATCCATGCTTGGCAGATGTGCCTCTGGGCATTGGGATAGTCTGGATGTCTATTCTCTTTCTACCCTTTTTAGCTCTGATTTCTACCATAGTCCTGTGTCTATCCCCTGCACCTTCTCCACCCTGCCCTGCTCCCTCTCATAAAAAGGAAGTTTAGACAGATTCTGTTATTTTGAAGAATGTTATTCTGAAATACTGCATATGGTGTCATTTATTGTGTAATTTTCACTTTAGCAGATATTGCTCTGGGAAGTACTGCATTTTGAACTGTCTGGCAAGGCAGAATTGAACCACATGTGTGCTTTTTTTCCTTGATGAACTTCTTTAAGGATATCTTCTTGAGACATCAGTGCCATCATAGATTCATAAAAATGAAAAAAAAGTTCATCCTTGAATGTTTGGAATTTTAAATTTGTTAGATGAAAATCTGTCTTCATATTAAATATATGTTTCACAGATGGTATAGCTCTACTCATATCTGAAGTGAGTAGGGAATTTTTTTCTGAAGACAAATAGCATCCTAATAATGAAAAATAAACATAAGGTACATAGAATCACTACAAGTAAGAATATTCTTCTGCAAAATGTCATGCTTTTTATTACAAGTATAACACCAATTGCTAAATAGGTATCTTCTGTATAAGTAATGTTTTTATTAAGTGAGTTTTGGCCTAGTACATTTTGATTCTTCTTCCTGTAGAAGCTGTGACAAACTATATTCTACCAGGAATGGAAGGAACCTTTTGACATTTTTAATAACCTATTTTTGCTTAAGAAAATGTAGTGGGTTGACCCTGGCCAGATACCAGGTACCCACTAAAGCCGCTCTTTCACTCTCTGAAACTGGACAGAGGGGAGAGAAAAAAAAACCAGCTAAGAATTCGTGAGTAGAGATAAGAGCTGGGAGAGATCAGTTACTGATTACCTTCACAGGCAAAACAAGACTCAGAGGGGGGATAATACTTATATTTATTACTAACCGGAGAAGAGCCAAAGAGAGAGAAATAAAACAGTCTTAAAAACACCTTCCCCCACCCCTCCTTCCTTCCATGTTCTCCCTCTTCCCCCCCAGCGATGCAGGGGGACGGGAATGGGGGTTGCAGTCAGTTGTTGTTTCTGCCGCTGCTCAGGGAGAGGAGTCCTTCCCCTGCTCCCATGGGGTCCCTCCCAAGGGAGACAGTCCTTGATGGACCTCTCCAGTGTGAGTCCATCCCTCGGGCAGCAGCTCTTCCCAAACTGCTGTCCCGTGGGTCACTCCTCCATGGGGTGCAGTCCTTCATGCATCAGCTGTACTGATGTGGGTCCCCCACAGGGGCCACAAGTCCTAGGCAGGAAAAACCTGCTCCAGCGTGGGCTTCCCTCTCCGTGAGCCGCAGGTCTCTGGCTGGACCCTGCTGCATCTTGGGCCTCCCGCAGGGTCACAACCTCCTTCATGCATCCACCTGCTCCAGCATGGGCTTCTCCATGGGCTGCAGGTGGGTCTCTGCACCCTGATGGTCCTCCATGGGCTGCAGGGGCACAGCTGCTCCACCATAGTCTGCACCACAGGCTGCAGGGTCCACAGCTCCCGTGCCTGGAGCACCTCCTCCCCCTCCTTCTGCTGCGGTCCAAAATGGGAAAAGGATCACACGACAGCACAAAGGGGTTTGAGCGAAGTAGAAGGTTGCTCTGAGCTATCACATTTTATTCTTGTCAGGAACTCACTTATGTAGGGTAGGATGGGGAAGGTTCCAGAACTGGGGGTGGAGACACACCATATATGGAAAGGGTAGGAGGGGCTCAGGCCTTATTAGGGTATAGGGGAGGAGAAATGTCCAAATACAGGCATTTAGGGGAGGAACAATACCATATAAGGAAATACTGCAATGCAGTAAATTCTAGCCAATCAGAAACAAGGAATAGAACATAAGGGAATAAACATATTAGAATTTGATAAAACTGGGGTACAAAGCTTTTCAAACCATGCATTAACAATTCTATAACTGTCCTTTGGTAAAGTTAGTTTCTCTTGTCTGTAATGACGAGGTTTTAAAGCATCAGCGAGGGTCCACATGCCTCTGTCATCTTTTGTACACTTCTCGCCATCTTTGGAACTTCTCCTAGTCTTCTCTTGTGCCCACTGCATCCTTCTGCACTGACCTGGGTGTCTATGTCGTTATTCCCATGTTCTCACTCCGCTCTTCCCTGGCTGGAATTTCTTCTGCACAACAATCTTTTGTTCTTAAATATGTTATCACAGAGGCATTACTATTACTTCTAATTGGCTCAGCCTTGGCCAGCGGCAGGAAGTCCATCCTGGAGCCGTCTGACATTGGCTCCACAGGACAGGGGAAGCTTCTAGCAGCTTCCAACAGAAGCCACCTCTGTAGCCCCTCCCCCTCCACACCAAAACCCAGCCACAGAAACCCACTACAGAAAGAAATTTTACATAAATACGGAGTCTTTTTAAAAAATCTTGTTCAGGTTTTGCAACTCCTAAAATTATCACTTTGTTCCTGGCTGTGAGCAAAGTTAATGATAATCTTTTCAACTCTTCAGGTGTTTAAAAACATTTAGCAAAAGTATGTAGATTTTTGGTAAAGGAGCAAATGCAAATATTTAGGCCTAAATATTCCCACCAAATTTTAGGCACCCTGAAGAGGTTTAGGAGCATAACAAGAAAGCAATATTGCCGGAGGTGATTTGCATTCCTTACCATTACATATCTTTCTTCAGCCATTATAAAGGGAGCAGAGGTGGCCTCCTGTATAACCTGTGTGTCTCATGTTCCTGAAATTTAGTGGAACTAATCAGGGCTGTTGATGAAATTTATTTTTCATAATATATTGCCTTAAGATTTTGAAACATTCAGGAGAATACACTGAAAATTCATATGAACCTGTGTATTACTTTCGTTAAAAAAGTGCAGAGCTAATTTCATGGGGTTTGTAGGTACTGTATAGCTATCAAACAACAGAGCGAGCTGCTTTCCCTAGAGTGCAAAGGGCACTTAGTGGAAGTGACAATATATGTTTTGTTCCTAATGCTTACGTGAAGCTGTGAAACAGCCTGATATATATCAGAATAAAAGTTATAGTTCCTTTGTGATTTGAATCTTGGGATGTGGTACAGCGTTTGTTGTCCTTGTGTAGAAAGTTAAGATTATTTTAATATCTGTTCCAGCTGGAGTTATGGATCCTGATTTTTTGATTAATTTTCCCAAATTTAATTGAATTTAAATCACCTCTGCTGCTTTCCAGATTAAATTAATAAATGTTAAATTCCTTTTATTAAAAGAAAAATAAATAAATCCCAAAATAAAGCAAAAGTAGATTCTGCAAGAGGCAACATGGGCAGGGTACTCTTTCCTTTGAAATAATAGTCTCATCCTTTGAAAGAGACTTTCCAGAGGAATGGTGAAGACTGCTGTAAGACTTATCAATAAAACATGAATTTATTTTATTTTCCAGTTTTTTTATTTGTGCAAGGTTATTTTAAGTAGTGGTGGTAAAGATTTCTAAATTCTTTCTCTTGGTTGAAGTATGGTTGAAGAATTCAACTGCATTGTTCTTGCAGTTCTAGTTGCAGGCTTCTTCCAGTGCTATACTGATAGACCTTAACTACTGTACTTCAGCAGTATACCAAAAACAAACAAAAAAGGAATTATTTTTAAGGTAGATAGCTATTTGCAATTAAGGATGAGCACATATAGAGATGCTGAAGACTTGGTACAATAGTGTTACATTTGTAGTGGTTCTTTTCTATCCCGAAGTTTTACTTGCTTTTCTCTCACTGACTAGTAATACTTCAGCTACAGAACCAGTCATTTCATTGATTATTTCTTTTACGTGCCCTCTGTTAGGTAACTTACTGTTGAAGAATACAGACAATACTATCAAATATCACTGCTAAGAAAGTTTGTGTGCATGAACATATGTATGTCTTTTGAGTGTTCACTGGTTCACATTTTAAGCTTTATCACTGTTATTAATCATTTGTATTGCACCAATGATGTTCAAAATGCAATCTTTGTGCTATATAGTTCCTATTCTTATTTTTATTAGTGTTTTTACAATCATTCATTATAAGTTTTCTATTTCATTAAAGAAATGCTTCTTCATTTTCTTTTTTTTTTTTTTTTTGTTGATGTACAAAATACTATGTATATATCAAGAATAGTGAGCTGGGATTCAAACACTCCTGTAGCCAGACCTTGAATGGACATTCAAAATTAGTTTTTATCTCACAAAATACTACTGGTAGTTGAAGGTGATAGTAGGCAAGCTATTATGTGTTTTAATTATTTTCAACCACTACTTAGGAATAAAAGAAGACAAAAATAAAATCACGTGTTTCCCTGAGAGTATAAACCTTTAAAGGTGAATTCCTAGAGGGGAAGTGAAAGGGGGTGAAAAAACAGTGAAGGGTACCACAAAAACAAAGATGTCTTTTAATCTCGTAGTATCTCTGAAGCCAGAAATAAAAAAATCATTCGTTTGGGCCTCACTTTATTTTCTTAAAACCATCTTATATAAAAGCTTGAAAGTTGAGGACAGCTCACGTTGCCTTCATATTGTCTGAAATTACTCTTGAAGTATTTTTAGTTGCCAGTAAAAGGAGCAGTGGCAAGCTCCTTATGTGTTTTTTAAAATTGTTATGTAGTCATTAAAATTTCAGGGAGTTGAAGGCTGCTTGGGATGCATGCAGCATGGCAGGCTGCCTATCCCTTTGGTTGGTGAAGAAATTCAGGAGAAGCCAGATCCTCCCCTTGCTGACGTCAGAGATAGCAAAATGGCCAGAGACTCGAGTGCAAATCTCATTTACAGTGAAGATGACCTATTATTCTAGAGTGACCACTGTTATTTTAAATGGGGAGAATTAGTTTTGTGACTCATAAAGGTTTCAGGCTTTTCCTTTATGTAAAAATGGTCAGAATGTTACATTGAAAACCACTCCTACAGCAAGGTTCATAAATAATAAATATTGCCTCTTATTAATCCATATTTTAGCTTAAGTCTGGCTCATGGCAAGTTGCTTCCTCAGGGAATACGGGATTCTTTACAAGAGAAGGTGATGAGCCATAGTCCCCAAGGAATTAAATTGTGAAAACAATCTCAGTTTTGTACATACTAATATAGATCCGTTATTCCCTTTCCACATCTATCACAACACGTTCTAAATTGTGGCTGATCTTTTATGCAAATAGCTGTCTTATTAGACATCGGGCTGCATGTGCCAATGTCTCCATGGGTTTCTCGGGCCTTTGCTATCTAACCATCAAAGCAGTGGAAATGAATGATGATTACTGCATCCCTTTGAAGAACAAAGAGTTGAGGTTCTAAATGTGGGAGTCGGTGACACTGATCCATGTAGACAAATGCGAGTATCTCTGTGGCTCATATTAAGTCATAAAGAAATAAGTCATTAAGAAATAATTTTTGCCTGTGTTTTCTTCTTGTGTTTTATTGGCATTACTAAAACTGCAAACGTCTTTCACAGCTGATGTTTTGTTACAAAACATTAGTAACTATTGAAATTGCAAAAGGCAAGTCAAAACAGTCTCTAACAGTGGTGTAAAAAGGCCAAGAACTAGTTTTACAGTGTAAAAATGTATCTGTTGTCTCCTCAATTAGCTGAAAGTTCAAATAGTTCTTTTATTAATTATTATGATGTGAACGTTATGTGCAAAATGCGGCTCAGTCTAGAGAATTTCTGGGAAGTGTAATAGAAGGAAAAAAAACCCAACCCAGTGGATTACAGTTCACCGCTTATGTGTTTTACATAAAACAGGGAGTATTCTCTGAATTCGACGAAAGTAATGTATGGAAACATTAGAACACTATAATTGAATTTTCAGTTCAGAATAAAAAATAGTAGCAGTCTTCTGTACCTTGCTATTATTCCTGAATACATTTAAAATGGTTGCTGACTTTGGAGCATCTAAGTTAATTCTATGCCCTGTGTCCCACATGTGAAATTAAGGAGCCTGGATTTGTTGCTTTTCATTAAATTCTAATAGTTACTATAGAATAGATAAATACAAAATAATAAACTTTGTGGTTTTAAAATGCACAAATAACTGGGCGAATCATTTCTGCAGCTATATTTTAAACCTTTTTTGAAGCTATGAAGGAGATAACGATGAATGTTTAAGCTTGGGATGCTGACAGTAGCCTATTCAGCAGTGCTGTGGCATGCTTTTTGGTTCATGATTTGGCATCTCAGTACCTTCAAGGGCTGCACTTCCCAGACAGCGTGCCTTGGCAGAGACTAGGGAAGCTTGTCTTGCTGTAACACGGCTGGTTATGCCTAACAGAAAAGTACAACTCTTGCAGATACTCTAAGGCCATATGTGCACAGTCTGCAGATGGTTTATGGCTATCCAGGGTGATTCAGCCAAAGTTTGCCCTTTGCATTGTGCTCGCCAAGGCTGGTTGGGAAAAGGCAGGGGTTGGCTGCTGTGCGTCTTTAGTGCTTGAACTACAAATCTGACACTTTTGGAAGATGTCAGTCCTCTCGTGAGTGCAGGCGTTGATGTTGGGACTTTTGTGTCATAGAGGCAGTCAGATGGTGGGGCTCATCATCACTGTGGTGCATAATGTCTTCAGCCCAGTCAAACTGGTTCAGTCTCAGTGTTTTGAGCAATAAGCCAGTTATTTCTTAATTAGGGAAAAAGAGGTGAAATTAGCGTGTTTGTAGGATCTTTCTGTATCCTTTGAGTGGCAACCTTGTGAGGGGATGAATACAAGACCATAAGGTTTTGCATGTTATAAGGTACATTGGAAATTTGCTAGAACACTATTCAGATGATGCTTTTTCAGATACATGGGTGGTGTGGGAGCACCATGTACCAAAAAGAGCATCTTTGGATGGATCAGAGTACACTTCTCTGTGCAATCCTAGTGTCACCTGCTTGCACTGTGCAATACGTGAGAAGCCCATTCAGGAGCTGGGATGGTTGTTATGTAAATGCACTGAAGATGATTTAAACTATCAATACCATGGCTGAGAGGTGTAAAATGGACACAGACCCAGCTCTCAGTTTTTGTTCTCCACTTTCTTTTGATTCACAGATATCTAGACGCCATGGCAGGAAGGTAGGAGAGTGTGGGGTTGCTGTGTTTTAGGTATCTGTTCCTCCCTTTTGCTCAAGGTGGCTGGAGGGATGTGTCTGCAGGTGGGTTTCCCGAGCAATTACATCTGTGGGCGCACACATGGCTAGTCCTGCCTCTGACTCCTGTGTGTAGTGCCAATATGTTTGCCAATAATGGAAACAACTCTCAATACTGCATTCACTCCCTGGTTTACTAAAGAAACAAATTATATAGGAATGTAATTCAGTGGTACCAAATGCGGAATTACAGTGCAATCAGTTTAAATCCTTTCTTTTTTCTTTATTTTTATTCAAACTAACAGGCATTATGTAATGTTAATAACCCATGCAATGGAGAAAAAGGTATGTTTAGAATGTATCTAATAGTCTTCAGAATAGTGATGATTAACTCCAATGTCTCATTGTACTCTGGGAAGGCTTATGTCTTTGTGTATAATCATGTAAATGTTGCTTGTTACCATTTTTTCTGATATTATAAGTAATAGATTTTCTTAGTAATTTATTTAGGAATAATGTTGTGCTTTTGTGGTTTTTTTGTTGTTGTTGTTTTTTCTAATGCAGTGATTTTTTGGATTGAAAACAATGGGTAGAAAAGATGCCTCTACATCAAGGACTCCTGTTGACCAGTACAGGAAACAGATAGGTAAGAGTTCAAAAGAAAAGTTTGTCTGCTTTAAAAAAAACTTTTTTTTTTTCCAGTCAGACCAGCTAGTTTAACAAAATGTATTACTCCTCTTCAGAAACTTAATTTTGCAAATGCTGTTGACTGATTCATTCAGTAAAACCTTTTATGAAGGCAGTGTTTTGAGTAACTTGATCAAGTTCATGCTCTGTGTTTGGAAATACTAGTGAAATACTGCAGTGAAGTGGCTTCACAATGTTTCTGAACTGTAGGAACTTTCCTTATTTTCCTGATTGTCTCTAATTTCAGATATGGGCATTTGTAACAAAATGCTCTTCCTCATTCATAACAATTTTTGAAACACTGAATGACACAGACCTTTACATTGTATAACTGCATTTATTCTCACATTAATGGAATACTTTAAACATGTTAATAATTTCTTTCCTTATGTCTTTTTCTGTCCTTACTTGTTGCATATGTAGGTAACATGTATACAGAGTACGCACATGCGCACGTGTACGCTCATATAGATACTTACATAGCAGGCTCAAATCCCTATTTCTTTGCTTAAATGCAAAGGTGACTTATTTCTGAAATCCATACATGAGGATTCTGTCTCTACGTGTTAAATAATATTATAAAGCAGTCACTGTATTTAAAAAGTACATATATAAAATGAAGTGCCTTTGTCTATACTCAGTTATTTAAGTAAATTACTTTGTTTTACAGTTGCTAAGCACACACATCTGTGTTTAAATATGCAGAAAATAGCAAGTGTCTGGGAAAAAAAAAGTTGTTTACAATGTACATTCTTATGGTGAATGAGCTAGGGTTATGTGAATAATTTTATTTTTATCATGTCTCAATTTTTTTAATGTTGCCTCATTATTTTAATATAACTCTTTTAGTGGTCTTTTCAACTTCCTGTGAAGTTGAAAGTAAGGGATTATTTTGTATTTTATTTGTTTTAGATAACTGTGAAATGGTCTATGTTTCTTAATCTTGGGCAGTTTGTGTGGCTGACTTCTTGGCTTATTCTCTGAGATACTTAGAAACATGGCTGAAAGCTTTTGAGTGCAGATAAAATGGAAAAATGTTTCAATAGATGAGCTCTCTGCTTTTGTGCGATTTAGATTTTTGTAGAAAACCTTGCAAGGAAACTGTTACCCAGTAGATGACACCACAAGTGTTTCACCCAAATGGGTTTGGTGAGAAATGGGAGCCCTGCAGCTCGTCTTTGGGACAACTCGTCCTGTGTAACTGGGTCATTTGAAAGAGGATGATTGTATCAGCTCTCTGACATTTTCTCCATGTCCGTTTCATCGCAGTCACTTCTTTTTCAGCCATCTCCTTTAGGGTTGCTTTTTTTTTTTTTTCTTGTGAATGCTTTCAGGTGACCATGGTTAGAGTTGTTTATTGAAGTCCTCTGTAGGGTGGCAGAGTCTGGTGATCAGTGGGATCACTGGAGAGACCCGGAGGATGTAAAGTTGCATCTGAGAGTCAAATAATTACCTCCTGCTCTTCCACAATGTAGTCTGTTTCTTGCGAATTGCTACCATGTGGCACAGTGGTTGGACATGTCACACCTGTGAGGTGCCAGGACTGATCAGATGTGCCTTGAGCAGGGGAGAGGACACTGTGCTTTAGCAAGGGGCTAAGAGTAATTGTATTGGGACCAAGCACTCAGAGGGACCCTGTTATGTTGCTGACTCAACAGTTTTGGCCTGGCGTGTTGTCTGAACAATTTGGCACCTTCCCTGTTATACAATGCAGCATCGTGATCCATTGGGTACTGCAAAATACAGTGGGGGCTCATAATAAGCTAATTTTGTTTAGATGCGACACATTGCTCTTAACTTGGCAAAAGCAAGTGTTAAAAATTATCAAGGGGAAGAATCTCATGCTGGTAGGCAAATAAACCACATAACTTAGTAGGTGTTTCTGTGATTGTAGTATACCGTAGAGGACAGAGAGCAAGAACTAAAATAGACTGTCCTCTGCCTGTCCTCTGCTGATGGTTGTTTCAGCTCCCACTCTGGTCATTCACTGATACAGCTATAGAGTTTGCCAATGGAAATTATTTCTCTGAACTTAATGAATGTGAGAGGAAGAGTTTTAAAATTATGGATACTGTTTTATACTTTAATGTTACAGGTGTGTGAGTTTTATGTATAAGCATTTTGAGCTAGCTTTAGGCTTGGTAGCTGAGCTTGATGGAGTGATCCCTCTAGTCTCATTATGCCTTTAGGTGTATTATAGGACAAATAGGTGTACTATTGACAAATATGGTCCAATATTGCCCTGACAAAGATGGAAATATTTCAGTTTTTTTGCCATTACTTCTTGGTTTTTTGTTCTTATATAGTTTTGCGTAACTGGAAATAATTCATCCGTTTATCACAAGGTTGGCGAGGACCAAAGGAGATCATTTCATCCAACCACCCTGCTCAAGCAGAGACACAAAGAGCTGATTGTCCAGAACAGAGTTCAGATGGCTGTCAAGTATCTCCAAAGATGGAAACTCCACAACCTCTCTTCCTATGTTTAACCATCCTCAGAGTAAAAGGGTTTTTTTTAATGTGTTTCTGTTTGTGCCCATTGACTCTAGTCCTGTGACAGGGCACCACTGAGAAGAGTCTGGCTCTGTCCTCCCTTCAGGTATTTATATACATTGATGAGGTCCCCCTTGAGCCTAGTCATCTCCTGGGTAAACAGCTCCAGATCTCACAGCCTTTTCTCATAGGAAAGATGCTCTAGATTCTTCATTTTAACTCCTTGTCATGGTTTGAGATAGCCCCAACATCCAATTCCCTAGCTCCATCCCCCCTCCCATATCTCAACCTAATGCGAGATGGGTTTTTCCAGACAAAACACACCAGACTCAAAGTGGGGAAAAGGGAATATATTACAATGACTGTACAAATAAATACCATATCACATTATACACATGATCATAACTATCTCTACCATGACATATGTATTTACAATGGATCAGATCTCTTCTCTCCTCCAAATAAAAGTCCAGGAGGGAAAGAAGGACAGATCCCTTCCAGTCTTTAAACAGCAGCATCTTCTGAGGCAGCAGGTTTCTTCTTCTCATGCATGTAGCAGCTGATAGCTGGCTTTCTGCCAGCATCCACGAGGGAGGTATTCAAGCTCCCCCGGCCCCATCGCCTCACAACCGAGGGGTCTTTCGTGGACTTCGTAACCCCAGACAAGGTCGTTTCACCACGTCATATCACGAGACACAGGGGGGTCTTCGTGACGGTCTGGTATCTCCAGGAGATTCAAGCTCCTTGCAGGGCCTCTGTGCCCTGTCTCTCAGGCTGCCACCGTGGCAGCAGTGCAAGGGGGGGAAGCCAAGGTCGCTTCCATCTGGCCGTCCCGGTCCAGCTGCGGGAGCTCCGAGCTTCTCAGCTCCTCTCTCTCCGGTGCTGCATGTCTAAAACTGCTCTCCAAAATAGGAGTCCATGTCCCTCTTCTCCAAGAGGGATCTCAAGGGAGTTTTGGGGGAGTGTGGTACAGTCTTACCCCGAAGAACTCTGTAGCTCTCAGTTGCTGGCTCTCCTTTCCTCGGCTCTCCTTCCAGGAGTCCTTTCTCTGGTGCTGCATGTTGCCCTGCTGCTCCTTCAGTTCAGGTCTTATCTCTGGCTCTCTGCCAGTTTCTCTGGTCAGCGTCGGCTGCTGCTCTGCGCCCATGGAGAAAACATCTCCCGGCATAACTACAGGCACCTAGCCCAGCTTTATGCTGTTCCAGGTCCCTGCAGCCCCCAGCCAGGGGCTGGGAGGGGGCCAGAGGCCCCAAGGGGCTCAGAGCCCCTACCTCGTGGCTCTACAACATGGCCACCTCTCCCAACAACCAAAACTACAACTCTTCTTTTCCGGTCTGGTTGTGATATGTTTACATTTCTGCAGGAGCGCCCATTGGGCAGAATTTCAAAACTTCCAGGGGTTTCCACCCCTTGGGGTCTACCACTTCTCTTAGCCTCTGGGGAGAACAAGGTTCAAACCACTACACTCCTCTTGATTCTTCTCAATCTGATTTTATTCCAATACTTATTAAAACTTATACAGAAAGAATTTAATTTCTTTCTTAAAATACGTTCATCCAATAAACTCTAGATTTGACAGCTTAGGTACTTTCAGGTGCTTTTATAGGGATGCTTCAGAGTGAGGCTGTTCAACAGATGACTCCTCAGAATAAAGAATGCCCTAATGCTCCAGACTCATTTGTTTTGGAGATGGACATTTGATCACCCTTTTTGAGATAGGTTATATCTAGAAACAGTGAGCAAAATGAGGCTGCACAGGGCCTGTCTTTAAAAAAATTAACTTATCAAATGCATTTAAAGTTCAAAATGTATGCTTAGAGTGATTGCTATCCTTCCTTTCCAGGCATTTGGTATCTATGGATTATTGAAAATATTATGATAGATGCTAGCTGAACAGCTATCTCTTGCTGACTAATGGTGTGATGTTATTTTTTAGCTCACAATTTAATGTTTTCTAGCCTTGCTGGATAGAAGGTAACCAGATTGAAACGTTTTTCATACCTTTTTTTTTTGATGGAAAATGGCAGCCTTCAAGGAACAACATGTCACGAAGTCGTATCAACTTCAACACAATTTTCAGTTAGATGTTTAGTGGAGTAATTTGAAATAAAAGCAGATTTTTAATTTCATTTTGTTCCAAGCTTTCTGTTTTGTTCTGAGTTTCCATACGGCATGCCACATGTTTGCTCTGTGCCACAGTTCAAGTTCATGTTGATCACTTCAGTTCAGCCGTTTGCCTTTTCCTCTCCTCCATGAGAGGAGAGGTGTCTTGTTTGCCACTGTGCCGCTAGCAGTTGCTGTTTGCTTCAGTAGCATTTTCAGAGGATTCCCTCAGCGCAGAGATTGATACTGCTCTTCTCTGTCAGCTGGCTTTCAGCCATCTCTCCTGCCACCAGCCAAAATTTGTCTGTAGTGCCACTTAAGCAAGTGCTCTGGTATCTGACAGTGGCATTGCCCGTTCAGTGGGGAGCAGAGGCAGTCTTTGAGTTACCAGACCAAACTGGCACTGGCTTTGTGATGCCTGTCCCCAAATGGGACAGGAAACAACAGCAACAACCTTCTCAAACTGGCGTAGGCTGTGCGTGGAGGAGGGAGGATGGCACTGAGGGAGTCTCTCCCCATTCAGATCTCCGTAACAGCCAAGGCTGTGAAAGAAGCATGAGCAAAAGTAATTTTAACACTTTTTATTTATCTCTCACTCACATACCCAAACATACACCTGCAGTGCAGCAGCAAGCAGGGCAGCTCCTCTGCAGAGCGTTTCCTTCTCCCTGCTGCTGTTTGTGCTGCTGTGCTTAATTTGCTGGAATCTGTGGAAAGGTGTGAGGCAGTATACATCCTTCTGCATTTATGCAGCTTTGCTCCACAAATGCTGTGAAAATAGCAACAGGTTTTGTACCATATTTGCTTTGTTTACTGTTATGTGTGCTTTAAGTTCCCAGAACAATTCCACATGTATATTTTCCATCCTTCTTCATCTGGTGTGTCGCTTGCTCGGCATGGAAGCCGCAGGATTTGTGGGTAGTGTTCATGACTCGTGTGATTGTGGGATCCTAAGCAGGCATACTGAGAGGATTATAGCATAACTAAAACCTGGTCTACAAACCAGGAATAGACATACTTTTGGCTCCCATTACTATTGTGTTGCTGTAGCATAATTTTTCATGAGGGAAGGTTGTTTGCCAATCATTCAACCTTCAATTTGTAGACTCAAAGGTCTGCCTATTGTCTGCTCTGTATCTCCTGACTTGCCAGCTTGATCCTTTAGGAACTGGTGCTTATATAGGCATAACCCAGGGGTTCTCTGGAGTAAACTAAGCTACTCACATCCCCTGGAAAGGAGTAAGAATTATGAATGAAAATACATTCTCTTTTTGTTTTGAAAGCACAGGGTGGTAGGCTGAGCATGGTGACTTGGTGATGGAAGTGGTACTCATTGGCATCACATATGCAGAGCAGTGGAGTGGTAAAAGGGACTGGGTGGGAGTACTGAGACGCTGGCTGTATCAGCTCAGGAGGGGAGAGAGAACTGCCCACCTGAACCGACAGATAAAACTCTGTAGGTAAAGTCAGCCCTTTCTTAAAACTCCTTGGTGTGGAGACTGGTGACTTTTCCAGAAGAAAGACACCTCTTCCTAGTGCCAAGGTTTATAGTCTTACTGTAGCCCTGATGAGATAGAGAAGAGCTTGGAGGCTAGTGGCAGCAAAAGCATCCCTGGAGTTCCCAACCCCAGCTACCAGCTGGAGCCTGGACCTGTTGTCTCCCTGTCTCTGGAGGGAAGCCTTTCTTGTGACAGATTGCCATCTCCACCTACTCTACTGCTAAAAAAATTGTCTTTACTCTCTACTGCCTCACCTTTTCTCTGTTTTCTGTTATTGTTCGCCTTCTCTGTGTTTCTACAGAGTTAGTGTGCCTCCAAGTTTCTTATCCTGAATAGTGCTGTTACATACTCAGAATAAACTGGCCACTAACAGCCTTCATTTTCAGCTTAAAAAAAGGGAAGTGTTATATTTTGATAGTTTCTTCTGAAATATATTGCATACTTTGAAGTGAAATGTGATTGTTCGTTTTGTTTTGGATCAGGAAATGCTTGTTATCAGCATGAAAAATTCAGATTTAATTTCTGAAACAACAGTAAGAGCAGCAAGAGTAAAAAGTGTTTGGACTGAATTTGTGCTGAAAATTTCAAAATTTCACCATTTGTCACAAAACAGGTGAAATTCTTCTCTGTAAAGAAAAGGCAACAGGACCAGAAGTCAGCATTTACATCAAGATTGCTCTCCACTGTCACAAGCAAAAGTGTAGCAGGACTGATATCAATGGAAGAAAAATGATCCGGTCTATTTTTTTAATTAGTCATCTTTTTTTCCCCCGTATTTGATGTCAGTCACCTATTTACTGTGGGAAAGAAAGGGAGAGGAAAAGTACGTAAACAAATACTGACTACTCTAAGTTGAGACAAAA
The DNA here is from genome assembly GCF_003945595.2 of Pipra filicauda. Taxonomy (NCBI): domain Eukaryota; kingdom Metazoa; phylum Chordata; class Aves; order Passeriformes; family Pipridae; genus Pipra; species Pipra filicauda. The sequence continues at coordinate 296,602 of NW_024104321.1, forward strand.
AGGGGAGAGATCTCTCCTACTATTTATTTACAGTGTAAGAAAACCCAAGAAATAAGCAGTTCCAATGTACAGAGGGTTTTTTTGCATATGGAACATTACATTTGCTCTCTTGAATTTTTCTAATAAAAATCTACTATTAAGCACATAATAAAGAGAAGTAAAAAAAAAAAAAAGCCTTCCTTTTGCTATTATGTGTGACTGTTGGCAAGTTTCGGAATCTGAGTTTCATACTTCACAGTGATATGCCACTGATACCATGTGTAGTCTCTTTTTTTTAGGAGGAGGTTTTATGAAGAATGAATTTTGGTATTACAAAAAGGGAACTAGGTCCTTTGGTCAGTGATTGCTTTTTGATTTTAATTTTATGCCAGTGGAATCACTTCTTGGAAACTAAAGCAGGAGCAGCTGAGGAAAACACTGCTGTGAAGTGAAACCTAGTCTGGCTATACTAATTTAATCCACATTTTGTGACGATTGGGATGTTTTAAATATGTTCCGTGGAGACTGATGATGGATTTTAAGCATATACCGTTTGTGATCATGTATTTTTTAAGTCCAAAACAGTAAAGCTATATTTTATTGCCTTAGCTTAGAGCATAAAAGGTGATGGTAGATCTGTATATGTACTTACGTTTGTGTGGATATTATTTAGTTTTCGTTTGCTGGGCAGACATAGTCCCAGCCTGAGCAAGGATGGGAGGGAGGGGCAGCTGCAGAGCCAGGGTGTTGTGGGAATATGTACATATACCATAAAGAGAAGCTAAGGAGAAAGGGGGTGTATCTAAACCCTTACCTCCCATCCCCTCTTCCACAGCAAAAGCTGAGTTTCTTTGAGCTTGTTTGATTATATTGCTTTTACTGTATGTTCATACTTCACTTGTTTAGTACTTTTATACCAATGGAGGCTCACAGTCTGCTCTTATTTTAATCTCATCAACAATATCACCATTTCACTCAGCGGAGTTGCTACAAATTTGTAATAGGTGTAAATGAGAGTGAAATTTGACATGTTTCCAGTTGGTGAATTGCATATTAGCCTGATGTTATTTCAAGAACTTGCAATTCCTGTAAGGTGTCCGGTGTCCATACCAGCTCTTGCAATGATACATATTTGTGTGTGTACTTACTCTCATTTCTGCGGTCAAAAAAAAAGTCAACCTAGAAAAAGCTCTTACAATCCTTTACAAAATACATAAAATTTTCACTATAGACACATAAGCATGTGTATATTACATTCAGAGACAGAGCAGTTTAACATTTTTAGAAATTCTTTCACCAAGCTTTGAAAATCTTAGCTCATATGTGAAAGCTGGACTTCACAGTACTTACTGTGAATATGTAAATTAACTTCAGACACCCATTTATAAAAAATCTTAGACATAATTTTTCTATGTATACAGTGATCATATATATGCATTCTCTTCGTGTAGTGCAGGTGCTTATATTTGTAGGCAATATTACATCAATATAAATTCAAGGAGCGTTGGGCACTGAACTACAAATATGATTTCCTCTCATTTCATCATAACAAAGCAATGGAGAAGGCATAAGAATGAAATGCCCAGTGCAGATGCATCTCTCAGGATGTACTTGATAGATGTTTAAGTTGGACATAATTAGTAGTTGTAACTGCATTTCTTTAGTTACAATGCTATGAGATGTAGCACTAGTTTTTTGTTGATTGCAGTTAAGTTTTATCCAGCCATTGTCCTGCCATGGAGGATGGTGGTCTGTTAACCTTCTGCTACTGTCTGGGCCAGCAGGAATAAAGGCAACAGGGAGTCTGGCAAGCATTGCAGGGGTAGTGGTCTCAGAAGAAAGACATAGAATCACCTTGGATCAATTCAAGAGGTTTAACTGAAGAGATTGTTGTATTTCATGCTTCAGGATGTGGCCTGTGTGTTATGTAGTTCATCAGGCATTGAACTTAGGGCCTTAAAAGAATGTGTTAGATCTCTGTGTTCAGGGTAATTATGACCATAGAAGAAGTCATCTGGTTTTTGTAATGAATTTGTTCACCTTTGTGATTGTTGTCATGCAGTCCATTAATTGAATGTTGTCATGGACCTCTGTAACTGAATTGTTTTAAAAATATTTTTTTTTCAGTGGAAGCTTTTGCTTATATTATGCCTTATTTTGGAAGAAAGCTAGGAACTGGATACGTTGTGGTTTCCAGGGTCTTGAACTATTTGTGGGATTGTCTGCTAGGTTCTACATATTACTTGCAGGCTTTTAAGTGTTGGATGAGAAGAAAAGTTACAGGGCAGAAGCAAAATGATATTAGGAAGCTCAAACTGCTAGAATGAAAATATGAAAAGGCAGTTGCTTGATTTGAATTACAGGTACAGAAGTCTCAAATATCGTGCAAATAGCTTTTGCTTTTACTTGATGGTAAAGGCTGATTAGAATAAGTACTATTGAAAGTATTCACAAATTCAAAGTTATTTTGAGATTTTTCATTTGCGTAGCAGTTGAATCAGTACAGAAAAGCACCATGAAGTGAACAAAGAGCTCTACAATAAGTGGAATGTGGGAAAACAAATAATTTGCCCTGGTTTCAGTTAATAAATTTACAGATAATATAAGGCAAGTCACTAATATTTTGCTTAATCTTTGAAATACTTTACTTGAAATCTGGTCCTTGTCATTATCCCAGCTACACAGATACCCTATTTACCATGGGACTGTGTGAATTTTGCTCTGCTAAGCTATTGATGCTGTTCTACAATAACTCATATATTAAATAATACTATTTTCAAGAATTTTGGCTGCCTGTTAAATAAGAAAGGTGGAAAAGCCTGCCTTTTCCTTCATTTATTTTCTGTGAATATCTTATCATTATCAGCATATCTGCTGTAAGATTTGTAGCAATATTGATTGCGATATTTGATTTTTCATTAAGAAGGTAACAGTAATTTTAGAATGCATGGTGTTTTTATTGTTAGAAATAATTTTCCTGTGATATTTTAACCAAATACCTGTGGGCAATTCATAAGACTTGGGGTTTGCATAATCTAGGGTATGATAGGTAAGAGGATGTGACACAGCTTGTCAGTAAATCACTTGCTCAGGTTCAGCCTGGGTGATAGTCATGGGAAGATGGTAACTGCCTGGCAGATGTTGGGTGGCATTTATGATGCGTTGTTTGTGCATTCAGTTCCTAGTGGAGAAGTGTTGAAAAACATCATTATTTGTTGGCAGTCAAAACAGAGAGGAGCTGGATAATGAACTAGCATATGGAGTGAAACAGTGTCTCAGCATTAGACATGGTCCCTTCAGCTCAAGGTTACAGCATACTGATGAGGTGTGCCCAGATTCACTGAAGCTGTTTTGAGTAAGTCTGAGCTCACAGGCTGCATTAAACCCCTCAATTTTGAGCTTTTTGAGCGTAGAGCTCATGTTGACCTGTCTCGTAGCAGCGCTAATTAACTTGGCCATGATGCTCTGTATTATGGCAGTGAATCTCCTGCTTGCACCTTGGCAGTTCCCATCACAGGCAGAATGAGTCTGCAACTGTCAGTTTAGACCTGGCCTGAGAGACCTTCGATCATTGTAAACTGGAGAGCTGGAAGAAGTTTTAAGTTAAAATAGAATGCAAGTGAGGCCTCCTAGGAGTTTTGCAGGCACTGAGTGGGTATGTGTAAGAATCATCTCTACAGGCTTCTGTTCTAATAGGTGAAGGGTCTGAGTTTGGGCTGGTGATTTTTGTCTGCACTTGTAGGTTAAAGCAGGTGTAGCACTGCTTTCTGACAGAGGGGTCAGCTGGCATCGAATAACCTAGACCTACTATTAAACTCTTTTATCCCTAAAACCAAGCAGCTGCTTGCAAATTGCTTGTGGAAAATTGCTCCAGACAATTTTCAGTTCACTCTTGAGCCATGTGTAGAAAGTGTTTGGGAATAGGCTACAACTGTCAGGGACTTCTGTAACAATTGGAATGCACATACCACTGAATTCAAGTTTCTATTCGCATTGTCTAATATATTGGTGCAAAGTGACCTTTAGCAACACCTACCTCTTTCTACTTGTTCACCATGTCGCAGTGTATAGTATACCATCCTCTTGAGTGGTGCAGCTGTTTGTGTGCCATTTTGATCCAGCTTGAAGTAAAAGATGTGCTGGGCATTTTGTGAATTGAATGAATGCCCTGATTTGCTTCATCATCCAGCTGCATGCACAAACTGAGCTACTACACATCAAAGACAGGACAGCACACTGCAGGGACTGAAGTGTGTGGCTAAACTCAGGCCAACAAGTGCCATAAGCCCGTATTGCTGTTCAACACATTGCAAAGCCAAGCTACACCTCAGCTGAGCCTAGGAAGAATCTTTATTCTGTAAAACATGCAGGTTGAACAGATTAGGAAGTGCAAGAAGGATTCGCTTCCTGTGTAGGTTTCCCTCAGCTTCTCAGAATCGGTTTTGATTTCAATTCAGTGGCGTCTGTAGGTCAGATGAGGCCTGCAGACTGAGTTACTTCATGAATAATAGCTACAATAGTTTAAATCCATGTATTTTTAGAGGTATTTTACACTGTCTGCAGTGAGCGATGATGTTGCCTTTGATACGTGTGGAAGGCACAACAAAACCTGAATGCAGTTCTTTTTTTGGCACAACCTTCTCCTTTATGTTCAGGTATAGTGCACTGGTATTTTGCCTACTGAGCAGTGAAAAGAAATGGAGTGAAATGACTAGTGGGGTTATCCTTGAAGAAAATTCCCTGAAGAAAAGATAGACTGCAGTCCGCCCTGTCTTTTCTGGAATAGAAGAGGACTGTGCAAACTAGAATGAACTGCACAGGGAGAAACATTGAATAAATTGCAAACCAAATAGAACTGAAGGTACAATCCTTAACATACTTCATAGTGTGAAGTGTCTCAGAAAATCATCCTGTTAAGTACAATACCAGATGGAAACGATTGGTAGAGTTACAAGAAAATCAGACTCATGTCTGTAACACAGGAGGCTCCGTGTATCTTCACAGGCAACTTGGAAAACCACAGACTTCATAGCATATATATTCCACGGAAGAACTTCTGTCCAAATAGCTTGATGGAAGAAGGAAATATGAGCCATTGTGTTTGTGTAGAGAAAAATTACCAAATTCTAATGAGTAATCATCATGAAAAGGACAAAGAGGGAAGTGCTTTCATGTATTCTTCAGAGAGGGAGAATAAAACATTTTGGCTATGACAAAAGCAGAAAAAATGTGCCCCACAGAGAGTTGTCTTCCCCATCTTATTTCTGTCACTGATGCAAAAAGAGAAATTAAAAGCAGAGTTAAATGTTATGTTTTTTACTTTATTCAACTACCTTTCAGGTAATTTTTAGTCTGAAAAGAAACACTTCCTACAGTCAAGAGACCATGAGTAGGAAGGCTGGATTTTCTGGTGGTGAAAATTTGGGACAGGTATCACACTACTGAATTTAGCAGTTATTTCAGAGGCTTATCCTTGTAACTGGGAGCAAAATCCAATCCATAAGTGTGAAGTTGGAATGAATAGCATTTAGATAGAAGAGCTAATTATGTTTCTTCACAATTTGTTGGTTGTCTATGATCGAAATAGTATCAAAGAACTACACACATTGATGACCAGCTAGTTCACAACTAGCTAGTTCACAACCAGCTAGCTGATGTCAATTCATCAGCTGGAAATCTTAGAGGAAAAGTCCCCTTGTTTCCGTTGATCACTTCTGGTCATGAAAAAACTGTGCTTTATCCTTGCATGTGTTTAAAGTAGTGATAAGAAATAATAGAGCCATTAAATGGGGCACTGGGGACAGTGAATTTGAAGTACTCAGTACTGCTTTGCTCATCCATGTTTAAGAAAGAGGAATTGAAAGAAATGCTGAAAGAACTACTAGGGTGACCAAGAAGAGCCTTGTTTAGCACAGCTGAACATGAATTAAGACAAATATGGTTCTTTTCGAATTTCCCAAGTTAACATTTGGGAAAGACAACAGTCCATGTATATCCAGTCTGTAACTGCGTATAAATTGTCCACAGAGCAACATAACAGGAAATAGAAGGCAGTTTCTTAAGAAAATAGGAGATTGAGCTTCTTGAGTAATGTCCTACTTATAGAACTAAAGACAAAAAAAAAAACCAAAAAAACCCAAATCCAAAGCTCTAACTTGTTTTCCAACTGATCATTGAAAACAATCAGTTTTAAAGAAAACAGGATGATATATGTGCCTTCCCTAGGAGAGCACTGGATTTCAGTAGTTCACCAAGTCCTTCCTAGTCATATGTTCCATATGGACAAAGTTTCACTGTGAAGTGGAACAGCTTTCTGAGATATTTATAGCTAGAAAATGCATTTGGAAGGATTACCATAACTTTCTTACTGAAGTTTTACTTGTGGAAAAATTAATACTGAGTATTTTTACCAAAATCAAGATTTCAGGAGAACTGAAAACATAATTTTGAATTTCACAGGCTTTTTCCTTTTTGTTGGAAAGAATATGAAGTTTGTGCTGAAAATCCATGCTGAAAAGCAGAGATGAGGGAAAAGGGGCACATTTTGATTAAACTTTGCTTTTCAGTGCCTGTGCTCTCAACACAGTGTGACAAAATTATCAAAACATTTCCACGGCATCATCTTTTTTAGTTTGTTTTGGGGATTTTTTAATAAATTGTTGAGTGTACGTTTGGTGTTACTGCTTTTTATGTTCTTTTTATTACAGAAGTCCAGTACTTAACAGTCTACTAGTAAGTGTAATGTGCAGTTTCTCAGAGGATACCCAGTTGTACATCTTTGACAGGACTTTCATGTGTTACCCCTTGGGTCTAGCTGTTGCAGCATGTCCCACTGGTAGGAATAGGTTGTGACTCAGGCATTTTATGATCAAAAAATCTCAATAGGAAACTAAAAAATGGTTCTGTAAAACTAAATTAATACTTCTAGCAATTAGCACATCTCCAGGCCTCCCTGGATGGGAAAGAAAAATACATAGTGTCTGTAGGTTGACAAGGAACCTGGGAACGTATTTCGTTCAGTAAGTAAATAGGAAGAGTTTGGAAACAGTTTACAGCAGGTACCAAAGGTGGTAGAATAAGAGCATGGTAATATGGTCTATCTCCACCTATCTATTTATATATGCAAAATCAGTAATTTCCCAAGAATTATTTGAACCTAGCTTATCACATTTTGAAAGAAATTCATGCAGATGTGTAGAAGAAAGCATTACTGAAATCTTCACCATGGAATTGATTGGATCTTGGAAGTGCACACCAGTATGGGGGACACTGAAAGGGCTTTGTTCTCAGTAAATCTTGGAATAGGTTGATATATTAGTTCAGAGTGGGTGTGGTGGGTTGACCTTGGCTGGATGCTGGGTGCCCACCCAACCACTCTATCATTCCCCTTCCCAGCTGGACAGGGGAGACAGTAAGATCAAAAACAACTTGTGGGGTGGGATAAGGCAGTTTATTAAAGCAAAAGCAAAGCAAAAGCTTGGCGCATGCAAAAGAAAAGTGAAAGATAACAAGGTTTATTCTCTACTTCCCATCAGTAGCAATATCTGGCAACTTCCCAGGAAGAAGGGCTTCAGCGACGTGTAATGGTTCCTTATCATTCATTGGAGACAATGAATGCCTGCTTTCCTGCTCCTTTTCTTAGCTTTTATATCTGAGCTGACATCATATGGTATGGAATATCCCTTTGGTTAGTTTGGGTCAGCTTGGGTCCCATCCCAGAAGGAATGTTACAGTGCTGATGCTGTGTTCAGCAGTAGCCAAAACACTGGTGTGTTATCAACAACCTTCTAGTTACCAATGCAAAGCACAGCACTGTGAGGGCTGCTGTGGGGAAATGAACTCCACCTTAGCCAGACCCAATACAGTGGGTTATAGCTGAGTAAACACCTGGAGTGGAAAGTGAGGAAGGCACATGTATTTCTGTGGATCATTGGTCACTAACGTATCACATTCATGTATCAGCTAAGGCTGCTATTTGATCATGGCATGGGATGCTGGCCTCAGAGAAGAATGGGGTAACATTATTGCCATGCGTTGCCTCATCAAATCTCTGCACTTTTCCTAACCCAAAAGAAGGAAGACTGTTACCTAGGACTGCATGTTGGTGAATCAAAACTTGAGTGTCTTGTCCAAGATCATACCCAAAACATGTAGCTGAGAGAGGGAAATATACTCTTGTCTTCATCTATTACCCCAACCATAAATGCATTTCTCATCTTCCACGGGTCCCTTGCCTCATTTATGACACATGCAGCTTGATCAATCTGTCTTACTGTCCATATTTACACAGCTCCTGAAAGAGGAAGGGGCTTCTGAGCAGCATACCTTATCATAAAATGATAAAAATACATAAAACTCTGTATTCTGGTATATATGTTAGAGCAGACAACTTTATTCCTTGACTTTTCAGTGCCTACCTTTGAACTTGCCAGTATCTGTACTAAAAACACAGGTGGGTGCCTAAAGACTCTTCTTATGGCATTTCTATGAAGAAAATAAAAACTCACCGAGTGAGTCCATTTGCTGCACTATAGCCTTTTTATCATAAGAAAAAAAATTACTGATGGCTTTAAACTGAAAGAGGCAGGTATAGATTAGATATTAGGAAGAAATTCTTCACTATGAGAGGGGTGAGACGCTGAAACAAGTTCTCAGAGAAGCTGTGAGTGCCCCATCCTGGAAGTGTTCAAGGCTAGGTTGGACGAAGCTTTGAGCAACCTAGTTGAATGCCCCTGCTCAAGGCAGGGGACATTGGAACTAGATGATCTGTAAGGTCTCTTCCAACTCAAACCATTCCATGCTTCCATGATTAAAACATGAACATTAAATTAGCATTGTAATTCAGTCACACCTTTGGATCTTGCAGCAAAAGAACTTGATGTAAATTTCCACTGTGTGCATGTTTCACTCAAATGTTAGTTGCAGTAATACTGTTTTAATAATTTAGTCTCTTCTATTCTACATATGCAAAATCCCTTTGCTAAATTTGTAGAACCTGGCATAATGAGATTCACTGGCTTTTTCTTGGATCTAGGAAAAGCATGTCTGTCACAAGGACTGTGTTGTTACTGAAAGTGAAGTTGTGTCTCTTTTCTTCTGAGGAATGGAGCTGTAGAAAAACAGGCCATAGGGAGGGTGTGTGGCTTTTTGGTGGTGGTGTTCTGTGTTTCTATATCTATTTATCTATCTATGAAATGAGACATTCAGAAAAATTTTTCACTCCAAACGTGAGACAAACTTCTTGTTGTGAGGAACTGAAAAATGACTGAAAAAAACCTGCGTTCTTCACTCTGCATGTTATGTTTAATAAATGTGTCCTTTCTGGTATGGTTAAAGAACAGAATCAATCAGATTGAGAAATGTCAATAGAGGACCATTCAGAGAGTTTACAAATAAACTCTGTCGTCTGTGCTGAGCAATGCCTGTCCTGTCTGCTTGGAGCCCACCACCACGGGAGGTGGGGGGTTCTCTCTGCTGATGCTTCTCATCGGGACTGTCTCGCAGGAGATGGAGTTGAACATCACTGTTGACACATCACTGATGTTCTGTGTCACATGCCAGATTACACTATGTGACCCTAGACAGAGGAACTTCTTCAAGGGAAGGTGGGTGATGGTACACAGGACCTTTGTGATTGGAGCAATGTTCACATACAGTTTGTGAGGAACAAAGCACAGTTAAATTTTGTTTAATTCTTTTTAATTTTGTATGCTTTTAATTCCAGAAACTGAAATTGCATTGTCCATGGGTTTATAAATATTTAACACACATTTTTAATGAATAAGAAATTGACTGTAAGGGTCAGGAGCAAATTCAGTTACTTTTTCAGGTACTTTTTTTAATTGTTTCTCATCATATTTGTAAATGTAATTTTAAAATCTTTAAGAAGAAATTAATATAGGCCATCAGAGAATCATCTCTAATAGATAACATTTATTAGTGTTTTTCACTTCTATTGTACCATTAGACCAGGATCTCAAGAGTTTTTGATGAGTACCAAAATCTTTCAAGGAAAAGAGATTTCCCAAGGTCATGCAGTAATTTTGTGGAAGATTCAGGAATAGAAAACAGCTCCATGCTTTATCTGATCTAATCAAATAGTTTTCCAGATAGTCAACTATTTTCCTCAGCAGTCTCTCCATCTTTTGTATGTTCCCTACAAGAGGCAGCATACTTGAAAGATCATCCTGTGGAATAAAGATTTGGAAAAAACTATGCTGGGAGCAACCCTTGTTTCTTTGAATAAACTGCCCTAGTACATCACTTTTACTATTTAAATAGTTTATAATATAGTATGGTCAAAGTAAGGCTTACTGAAACCGACTGATTTTATCCATTAAAACATCAACAGAGCACTGATGCTGATGCAAATGGTGAAATAAAATCAAAGGGTCTCAGATAAAACTCATTACCATCACTGATGGCGGTTACTTGACAGATTTATACGCCTAAAGAGAAGGTGTGAAGTGAAGCCTAACTATTCTTCACGGTATGTTTTAAATTGCAGTATTTGTAAAGGATACCAGACATTCACCTGTCAGGCAGTAAGTACAGTCCTGAAGTAAGGAGTAAGATGGCACTATTTTACTATGCACACACATGTAGTTCCTTTTCTGTGAGCTTTCAGAAAGGGAAAAGAAAAAGATGGAGTAGTATATCTGGAAAATTAAAAATAAATTTAAAAGTTAGACAGGCTCCTCTATCCTATTATCTTAACAGCGATCTCATCACTGACTGTAGCCCAGTTTGACTCTTGAAAGTAAAATTGTGTCTTCTAATATGCCTTCAAGACATTACTACACCTTTAGTTCTGAGGTCCATAAGCCATTACTCTGGGTGCTCATAAATATGCATTTCCTTTACACTTTTAAATAAGCTGTTATTGCTGTCATTCACTGCTAGTTAAGACCTGTCAGGTGGTGTTTCTGTGTAAGGAAAGAAGTTTAAATTATGAGCGAACTGAAGATATGTAGTTCTTAGGTGTGCTAAAATTATGAGTGAGTTGGAGAGATTATTCCTCACAAGTAATTTTAGGATCCCAAGGGATAATGGTGATGTATACAAGAGATGTTCCCTTCTTGGCTAATTCCATTAAAAGCCTCTGATTTCTGCTTTGCTGGAGTGAGACTCCAAAAATCTGCTTTTCCATCTTACATAATCACTTTCACAGTATCCTGTGACATCCACCTCTGCTACGACTGTCAGTGCACTGACTTCTGGAGTGACAGTGATATATAGGTCTGACAAAGCATCCCTTGCAATGTTCTTCATTGAAGTAAGAACTGCAAATGCTGTCAGTATTACTGGAAGCCTTTTACTTAGGCAGAATTAATAAATTATAACTTGTATTTTGGGTCTTGTTATATACAGCTGGGTCTTGTTATATACAGCTGGTCCAGAATGATATGACTAGTAGGAAATTGCTGCACCTTGGCGGCATTCAATTTATTTTCAATTCTGAGAAAAGTAATATCCACTGGATAAGACACTGGATCAGGAGATAAGGTATCCAGGATTGCAGTTGTACCATAATTCTGGTGCCTGACTTCATGCAGATCTCCTCACTCAGATGTTTTCTCTTCCTTCCCAGACTTCTTCCTTTCCCTCTTTAAACACGGCTGTGATCATTCATAGATGTCCCCTTCAGCTCTTGCAGCTTTTCCACTCCTAGGTGAATGACATGAATCCCATACTTGGACTAAATCGTAAATTTACTTTGTTCCCCGCAAGTTCTAGCTTCAGTCCAGGCTTTGCTTGGTTCAGACCTGGGAAGCTTTTCTTTAGCACATTGTGACCGGTGGTGAATTAATGTAATCTTGGCAGCAAAAACTTAGGCTAATGTTAAAAGGGATTTCAGCTCAACAAAGCAAGCATTAGAGAGAAGTGATTCTGGCTTCTCCTGAGCTCCGCTGTCTCTGAGGCTCTGTCCCTGGTTCATCATGCAACTTTGCTGCAAGGCTTCATTTGTTTTTCGTAAAATCAGATAGATGATTTAGTTCTAGGTGATGTTTTAATACTGTTCAAATACTATGGAATATGAGAACAAAAAACTGAAACTGATAGAAACAGATGTGATGTGGTATTTGCAGTGGAAGTCCTGTACTCTGTTTCATAGGGCCTCATCTATTCCCCAAGTTGCTAAGGTTTTCTGTGCCACCTCCAACCTCTCTGTTCCAATTGGGAAAAAGAAACCTATGGGTGACAGGTTGTGTCCCTGCCTTCCTGGACTGGTTGTCACCATCCCTCCTCTAAGCAAAGCCCCATAGTAGAACGGTTGGTGAGGTCTGTGGCTCCTGGGAGGGTGCTTGTGGAGAAGCAGGGACATGGGAGAAAGGAAGACTCCAGATTCGTGTGGTGCCACAGTCCCACTATGACATTCCCCCATGGACAAGCCTCAGTCATCTAATAAGGTTGGACACATCAGGTAGTGTGATGTTAACTACAGCAGAGGGAGAGACATCGTCTCCTGAAACACCATGACTCTTTATCCAAAAGGTTTAATACTGTTGTTACAGTACTTGGTGATACTGTGGTGCTTGTTCAGCAACCACTGTTGTGAATGAGTTAGTGGTGTTTCCTGGCAGGACAATGATACACTCCAGAGTAAATCAGAAATCAAATTACTGGTGTTGAAAACATTTTTCATGCAAGGGGTGGTTTGATCCTGCTTAATAGCAGAGATGTGGTCTGGAAGAGTTTCTTCCTGGTTCAGATAGGCTGAGGCTACTGAACAGGTTTTGTCTTCAGTGAGGAAAGAAGGAAGGTGGCATTGCTTTCCTTTTGATCGTGGTCTTAGAATAATTTACATGTGTGCTGACTTTTTCCTAAAAAACATGCCCCAGTGGGGTATCCTTGACTTCTCCTGTGATTTCAGTTGCTCCTGTTCCGTTTAAAGTGAAAATAAAGTAATTAATATAAGACAATGACAGAAATTTCTGGTTATGTAGTTGCAGAGATAAGAAGAACAAAGATGTTTTGTGGAACATCTGTTACATTTATATGCTTTATTATGGGAAATTCAATGGGATGACCTGGTCATCAATCTCTGTGTTTTCCTTTATTGTCTTTAAGTGTGCTTGGTGGACAACTATTACTAGTATTTTCCTACCCTCCTGCCTAAGCACAGGCCAGCTTTTACTGGAGCTAACCTCTGGTATTTATAAAGCCAACATCACAGTAACAAGCAAACAGATGGGACATATAATATTCATAATTATTGAACACACCTTCCTCATCCTTCGCAGTAAGCTCTTCAGGACAGGGGCAGTGTCTCGTAAGCACCTACAGTACAAAAAGGAGGTCAAAAACAGCCAATGTGGTTTGTTAAATCAGTTCTATTTTCTTCTCTGACAGAGTAGCAAACTTTCCATTGATTAGGAAGAGGTGCCATACAACTTGACCTTATCAGGGCTTTCTGACAATGTATTCTGGTAAACAAACTAGAGATGCATGAATATGAAACTACTGCAAGATAGGTACCAAAGTGGTATGAAAGCTGTTCTCAGTAGTTACTAATGCATCCAAAGTGGCCTGTCCTGGGCCCAATATTATTATTGCCACTGGGATAATGAAAAATTATACCAGTATGAGAGGCGGTAAAGAGATGAGTTTAAAATTAAAATTCAAACTAAATTTGAGAAATCGGTGAAATGGCTTGGAAAAGTAGAATATAGTCCAACAGAAAAAGGGCAAAATTCTTAACTTTGGTATAAATATTCAACCTAGAAACTGAATATGGGTAAGAAATGCTTAGGCAATAATCTTGGAGAAAGGGTTTGTAACAGTGAGTAGAGTCACAGGCAGACTATGATTGAATGTGCAAGAAAAGTGTGTACATAAAACATACCAATATGGTCTATTTCCACTTTTTTTGCAGCCAACAGTTAATAAAATCACTGTAAGGCAAATTGTAGCTGGGTGCAGCCTGTCTCAGAGAGGCAGAAAGACTCTTTGTGTGCTGTATGTCCCTCTTACCACACCTTATGCTGCCTTTTTCACACCTCTTATCATGAATGAAATAGTATGATAGTTTCTATTGTCCAAAAATTATCTAATCAAATGTTTGATCAAAATATGGCTTTTAATTGCAATGATGGTGGGTACGTCTTCAAATCATAGGATGGTTTGGGTTAGAAGGGAACCTCAAAATCATCTAGTTCCAGCTCCCTGCCATGGGCAGGGACACCTCTTACTAGGCCAGGTTACTCAGAGCTCCATCCAACCTGGCCTTAAACACTTCCAGGGGTGGGGCATCCACAGCTTCTCTGGGCTGCCCATTCCAGTGCCTCACCACCCTCACAGTAAAGAATTTGTTTGTAATATGTAATCTAAACCTACTCACTTTCATTTTGAAGCCATTCCCCCTTGTCCTGTCAATACATGCTCTCGTAAATAGTCTTTCCTAAGCAGTAGTATTTTTTTGTTTTCTTTTGTCATTTTCAGAATTAATACTAAAATATGGTTGCTTATATGAAAATGTAACTGCTAGTAGTTGTTCCATAGCAAAGTAATAAAAGTGTGCTCAAAACTAGGTTTGCACTTCAATGTATGTATATATTATGTAGGTGGAGAAGAAAGAAGTGAAACACCTACCCAGTGATCTGTTTCAAATTATTTGTATTAATTTATTTTTAAGAAAGGTATTTATTGTTTTCGTAATTGTTTGTTTGAGTGGAAAATATTATGGAGATTGTTGGAAAGGTTATTTGAACTGCCATCATGTGTGTGGAATCTACTCCTTTGGCATGGAGCCAGTACTTTTTAATGGCTGTAGGCATGCACCTGTTGGGCTTGAGCATAACATTGCAACAGATAGTTTAGCACTGAAAGGCATGAGAAAGGACTGCCTATCAAATTATACCTAGTAAGCATCAATATTTTAGTACTCTTCTTCAGATCTTTTATTATAGTCTTGCAGTTGAGTATATTATACAGGTATTGAAAACAATTAAATTACCTGAATAATTAGTTTATTTAAAGTACTGATGTTATTTTTTGTTCTGTACATTATTGATAGCCAGTTTCCTGAATTACTTTACTTAAATGCGTATATCAATTTTTAAAATACTCCTTAAAAAAGTATCAGAAAAGGTGCTACTTTTAAATATGTTCTGAATTACTGATTACAGTGTATGCCTTTACACAAATTTTAAATGTAAAACATATTTTTTAATGAAATGCTGCTTTTCATGGCAACTCATAGCAAATTCTGAGGGATTTTCTGTTTACAGTTAGAATGTTATATTTAACAAATGTTACCAGACTACTGGTTTGAAATGAGGGAAATATAGCAATAATTAAATGGGTATATTTTAGTTTATTAAGAATGTATTATATTCTGTGTTTTTTTTAAATCTTGCATGCAGCATAAAATGAACTTATTTTAATGCATCCTTCTTGTTGGCTTAAAGCTGAAATATAGTTGCTTGAAAATTAATTTACCCCTCATGAATGACTGGTTGGATTATCTTTGTAGCATTAAATGTCAACCCTGAGCTCAGAGCACATTGTGTCTACGGTAAAAAGTTGTCCCTGAGCACTTAATGTTGTGTTAAATGATGATGTGTCCTTTGCAAATGTATTATTAGTGTCAAGCTGTTCTGTCTCTCAAGATTGAAAAATGGTCAGTGATTTGAGCTGCCATTAAACCTGAATAAAATAGAGAGGCTGTGGGGGGTTTTCATGCCTTTTCTGAGTACAGACATACTCTTGTGTAGATATAAGACAGATCAAAATCTTTCTGTTAACCTAAGACCCAAAAACTCCCTTTGGAATCACAGCAATTAAAAATAAGAAAATCTCACTTCCGCTTCTCAGGAAAAGAAAGCTCATTGAATGCATCTGTGTGACACTAATAGCACAAAAAACCAATAATAAATTCTTGAGAGCTTGGTCTTGTTTCTGTAGATGTAAGCTGGGGCAGTACTGCTGATTCTCAGATGTAGGTTATAAAACTGTTACCGATGTATGATTTTCTGACTGATTTTTAATAAAGTTAGGCCTGAAATTCCTCTGGAGTTTTGTTTTTCTGAGGTTCCTGAACATCTCAATAAATAGTTATTTCCAGTTTTAGAGTGTTATGAATGAGGCAGGCATGTTTAAGATGTGTTGTGTGTGAGTAGAGTTTCACAAAGTTTCACTGGATTGAAGTTCTGTTACTCAGTGAGTATATAGTGACTGGTTTAAAGTCTCAAAGATCACAGAGTCATATACTTACACATGCACCTTAGGAGCTAGGTGCCTAGGTACTTTTATGGATCTGGATGATATTACAAGGCACTTCAGAAAACACTTCCCATGCCGGACACCTAACTTGCTGGCATTTAGAAAGGCACTTAAAAGTTCTACTACTATGCATGAGCTCAGTTTTGAAGAGTCCCAGGGCACATAGGAAAAAAAATGCTTGTATTCCCTTCTACTAAAAAACAAACTATGTAAAGTTATGAAATTGTTGATAGTACAAATTTGAATTTTTAGTCCATTGACTTGCTGTTTACAGACCCTACTGAATTCCATTGATGCACAATAGTTACATTAAGGTACTTCAGGCAATGGGATTTTATGGCTAAATTCTCCCTCAGTTTTCAGTCATTTAGCTGGTTCCAGGGAAGTGGTTCCTCAATGATTTGAAAAAGGTAAATGCCATGCTCATCTTCAAGAAAACTAGATGGAGGATATGATCATACTAGAGTGAGTCCAGTGAATGGTTGAAATGTCTATCTGGAGCACAGGATGTACAAGGAGAGGCTGAGAGAGCTGTCTTTTCAGCTTTTAGAGAAGGCTCAGCTGAGATGTTACTGCTGTTGCAAATACTTAATAGGAGGCTACTGACAGGGTGAAGCCTTAACTTTTCTCAAAGAGGTACAGTGGTAGGACAAGAGGCAAGTTAGAACATGGAAATCCCGCTAGGTAGGTGGAAAATATTTTTACCAGAAGGATGGTCAAGTGTTGGAAAAAGTTGCTCAGAGAGGTTGTGAAATCTCCACATTTGGAAATGCTCAAAACTCAACTAGATAAGCTCAGCTAGACTAGCTCCCAGAGTAACTTGAGCTGACTTTCAGGTTGAATCCAGTTTAGAAGTTGGCTCTGTTCTGAGCAGAGGGATGTACCATATGACCCCCAAAGACTGTAGCTTAAAGCAGGACCACAGCTGGTACACAGGAACAGTTCTGAAGAAGCAGTGTGCTAATTCTGGTATATCTTCACCACAGTGGCTCTGTAGTATGGGCACAGGTAACTGGCTTGGGAACAACCACGTCATAGCTGAGCTATGTTCTGTGGGATTTTGCGTAGGGTTCTTGAAACCTTCACTAATTCATATCAATAATCATGATAAACACATTGATTTTGGTTTAACCGGGTATGTGATTTCACACTTCCAGTTTGACAGTAAAGCTTGCCACAGTCTGCCTCTAATTTCTGATTAGCTGTGTATGCATTTTAGTATGGGTTTCAGCATCCATTACATTAATGTACTTTAGTTAAACTACTATTGGTAACTAAAATTTACCCAGTACTTGTAGTTTTATTACATCTTAAACAATACTTTAACATATTAAATGGATTGCTGCTCTATGGAAAATGTCTTACTGATGTTTTGATTATGACTTTAATACCAACATAGAAAGATTGAGGACAGCAGTTTGTTGGTGAAAGTGTTGAAAGGAATTTTAAATCTGTAATGTTGATTAGCAAATTTTACTATCTGTCAGGTTTTTTGGCATGCTGTAAATAACTCATTTTCAAATTATTTGTCTGAGTAATTAAATTTAGATTGCACATTCCTCATTTCAAATATTTTGACTCTTATCTATTTGGTTTTCCATTGTGGCTTAATTGGTGTGGTCTATATAAATGGACAATAAATTTATATACCTTTGTTATAAAGATCAGTCATTGAATAGAACTTGGTATTCATCCCAGACAGAATTATGATTGAATGTATTTGCAAGATTAAAGCACTGAATTTACTTTTTTCTAATTAAAGGCAATTACAGATTTGCAGACACAAATAAAAGACAATGAATTGAGGAATAAGTGTAGGAGCAAGTCCATTTGCAGGTGAAAAGAAGTGCCTTTGAAGCAGAACCAGCTGTATTTTCACTGAAAGAATAACAGTTTAGGAAGCTTTTCTGCATGTGCTTGCTTGATAGCATAATGTACTCATAAGCAGCTTATGCAGTACAGTATTCAGAAAATAGCAGTGCATTAATTTTTAAAGTAGCAAATGCAGGCGAAGAGCAATGCTGCCACATGATGATAATGAAGGTGGATATTGTGAAGTCTGCTGAGAGAAAAGAAAGCAGGGAGCTCCTGAAATGTGAACATTTATAAAACAATAACTAGATATTCATATGATAATAAGCTTGGACAGCAGCATCAACAAAGGCCAAAGAAGCAGTCCTGTTTCTGCTTAAGCCTGATGAATTGAAAAGCAGAGAGACAGTCTTCAGTCTGTTATTCAATTCCAGTAATGAGCTATTGTTAGAATGAAAGAATTCTAGAAATATCTAGAAGGGTTGGAAATATAATGTTTTTTCTTGTGGAGTTATTCTACAAATTTGTTCAAGTTGTATCTTAGACAGCAGCATCGTTAAATACAATCTTAAATGTAGTCAGTTTTCTTAAATGTTGTTCTCAACATGCTGTATTCTCAGTTACATGTATAACGGAGCTCAGTATATATATGCAAAGTACAGTGTAATGCATACTACCTGGCAGTGTCACAGTATTTCTGTAGACTGAAAAAAAATTAACCCAGAACTTAATGAACTTGTCTAGCTCATACGTATTATTGAGTTTAAGTTTTGCATTTATCATTGCGTCACTGGAGGTTTACTTAAAAAAGAATGCTCAATATACAAGATCAGGTAATCTCTAATATGTATTAAAACTATTGAATAGAAGGTATATATGGGATCTCAATTTCCCTTCTAAGCAGAGTTAAATAAAAAAATTCTTGTGAAATCCATAGATTATTATTCCTAGTTACATGAAGAGAAGCAAACAAACTCATGGCGTATATTGTATGAATCCCTAATATTCGCCATGAAGGAGACATCCTTTAGCATGTTTCACAATATAGCTGTGTTTAGTAGCTAAAAACTCTCTGTTTTCACCCTTATCTTCACCCTTTTCTAATCCTACAGCTAGTAGAATAGACTTCATTTCTACCTGTGGGAAGTTTTCCAAGCGGGATCTCTAAATGGGGCACACTCAGTTCCAGTGCTACTGAGGTTACTTTGCCACCAAAGGAGAGGAAAAAAACTGTGCAAGAAATATGGAAGGGAGGGGCGAGGTGCAAGGTGAGCTCTGGAGAGCCTCCAAAGGGCAAAGGGTACTTCAAACACTGAATGGAAAGGTGGATGATCTTTGCATCTGGTCTTGAGAGTACCTGGCAGGAGGCAAGATGAGCAGAGTGGTAATATCTGTTACCCTATCATGGACTATTGAAAAGTTGCCCTATCATGGACTATTTCTTTGGCCTTAAAAATGAAAAGGAAGTGATGGACTTGGAAAAAGAAAAAAGTGGCACATTTAAAAAAACAAAAAAGGAAAGAAATTGAGATAATAAAAAAAAAAGGAAAGCTGGCTTTCGAGTGATGACAATAACAACAATGAAAAGTAGAAGAGGAAAGAACTGTGCTTAAGTAATAAAAAAAGTAAGATTTTGTCTGGAAATTTTCCAATTCTATCTTTTGGCTTCTTCTTGTCTTCATATGTTCCCTCAGGAAAACTCAGTGTCTCAGATAGGCATTGGGTAAAGCAGACAAATGGGGCTTTGTCTGATGAGTCCATCTTAACTGGCTTTGACAATCACTTCCTGGGAAGAAGAAATAGCTTAAGCTGATGACTCTGACAGATAAATGTACAAGAAAGCTTACAGGATAAATGAGATAAAAGTAGAAAACATTGAGAGTGTGAATATAAGTATTCCAACTGGTTGAATTTGCAAACCCAAAAGAGGGGAGGCTGTAGGAAGCCTGTATTATTTATTTCTGCTTATTTTCCAGGTGGCAATGATCAGTATTCACGTGGCAGGGGCTTTGCATTTCATAGTTCTTTATAGTCCTGTAGTGCAGATGTCTTTCCCAAGGCTTCAGAAAGTTCACATGTTTTAGGAGTCTTTTTGTACTGTTGATGAATCTGGTTTTCATTACAAAGAAGTCCACAGATGCCCTTTTTAAACTTTTGCATTTGGTGGACTCAGACCGTTTTCCTTACCACAGTTTGTTTGTTTGTTTGTTTTTTTCTTTTGGCTATCACATTTAGCAGTGTGAGTGGTAAATTAATGGCAGGTGCTTGGATTTGGAGAACTACCAGCATTAAAATAGCCTATTTGTTATATAGGGGGGTTAGTTGGTCATATCAGACTTAATATAAATCTAGAAGTATTCTCTAGATAAGTAGAATCCAATTTTAGTTGTAGCCGTGATACTGGAATAAACAGTAGCCGGGTGCTTGAAACCAAGGGAAAGAGCACCAATAAGCTTTCCCTTTTCAATGAATAGATGTGGTCTTGCCAATAGATGTAGCTCACAGACTGGGTCTCCTGTGCAAATATTTACCCCTGCTTTTGTCACCTTCAGACTTGAGCCTTGGAGAAGAGGAGGGAGAATGGACAATGGTAGGAAGAGGAAGTGGGTTTCACTAGCTGACTTGTTTCCCATTGCTAATGGACCTTACAAAGCTTTCTAATTTTCATTATCTGATGCCATTGTCACTGGAAGGGAAACCTCTGACTGTCCTAGTTCATTTACCCGAGATGGGAGCAAACCTGAATGATGAGAACCGAGACTGAACTTAGCGCTTGTCAGTTATATACTTCTAAATGAATATATTTTTCATGCTTCAAACATCTCAGATTGATAAATTTCTATGGTTTGTTCACAAGTAAGAACAGCTGCACCACTTACAAAAGTTGGCTCCTAACAAACAAACAAAAAAATTCAAGGCTTGGGTATATCTATGCCAAATTTCAGCCTGGAGTGTATTTTTAAGAGTTATAAACTGCCATTTATAATGGAAATTCTGACAGGTCTTTAACTATTTCATAGCAGAAGCATGACTGCAGGACTTCAGGGAGAAGAAACATGTTCTATGTCTGGCTGGCTTCATCTCATGACTTAGCCATTATTGTGGTTTCTGCAATTCTTTCCCTAACTGTTCAAAAAAATGTACTGTACTTCTTATGCATCCTATTATCAGATATCATATATATTCTGAAGAATAATGCTGTCCTGTCCTGCTAATGAGGTGCATTGACTGGATGAATATGTTGGAGCATCAGACATAAATCATCATTCTGTTATCTTTTCTTCACTATGTCCTCTAAGAAAGTTCCTTGGAGATATTCTGCTTTTTTTTTTTCCTAATACACATGGTTTCAGTTATTTTTCCTTTTGTCATTGAGTATTTTTAAGTTATTTCAAGTCTTTTATTAATAATACCTGGCTAAAGGATAATACGGAGACCTTCACCATATATAATCCCTAGGGTTGAGGAGAGATTATACAATGAAAGCAAATTTGTAATGCAAGTTCAGCATCCACAGTATCCTACAGAGAGGATCTCTGTATTGAGCATGAGCAGAGTGATAGGAGGAGTAGACAAAGGCAGAAGTCTGTTTCCATGAATTCTCAGTATATCACTGGAGAAGACCTTTCCTTTCCAATTCATGTTTCAGAATTTCACCACTGCTCTATAAAACCCCAGCTTTGAAGATAACCATAAAATAAGAAGATTGGTTATGAATGTAAGATCACATCTCATTGGGCAAATAGGACACAGGTTTAGAGGAAAGGTTATTTGACTGTAACAGTAATGAAAGCTAATGTACAGATAGGTAAAATTAGTGATTTAAAAGTGGGAAGACATTCTGCTTTAAGCATTGTAGCCCAGCTTTGGAAATAGGCAAAAAGGACAAAAAGGCATGTATGCATTAGGAGGCAAAAAACAGAAAGGACTCTTTTGAAAAGCCAGAGTGGTTGTACTGAAGCTGTACCCCTTTGAGCAGTTTCTTCACTGATTCCTCTTCTTCTCCTTTTCTGACTGTATCTGTACCTTGGCTTCTGTTAAAGAAGCTACAGTTCTTTACAGAAGCTACATAGTAACAGTCCTTTCAAACAGCAGAAATATCCCTGAGAGTTATCAAGTGTTTTATGCTTCATTATTAAGTTGAGATAAATGATTTATACCATTTCTAAATACTTGCATGACCTCCTCTAAACTCAGTTCATATGGACTCACGGTAATCAAGCACTTGGCTGCACTCTGTGGCTGCAAGAGATAGTCCCTCTAACTTCTAAAATGTACATCTAGAAGTTTCTGTATAACATGTTTCTACAAGCAGATGATGTCGGGCAATGGTCTGCACTTACCTGAACTGACCTGCATATCTGTAAGTTCTGATACCTGCAAATAATGTTCCAGTTCAGAATAATGAAACATTTACATTCACGAGAATGGCCTGTATTGCACATTTATGTATGCATTAGAGATGACTAACCAACAAAAATTCTAATGAAAATTTTTGTTTTGATTTAAATCAGAGGGAAAAACATCATGCACCTTTAATCTACTTCTTTGCTGTCTGATTCTTACTGAACAACTTAATAAACATTGTAGTAGTGGGTATCTATCCATATATGTATTTTGATGTCACTCTGGAGTAATAGGTTCTATGCTGATTTGTCGGCTCTTGCTTGTTCCTATCATTGTCTGTTTTAAGGATCATTGTTCTATGGATCAAGTCCCTGTGTTACAGAGTAGCTTCTGTTTAAAGTGATGGACTGTAGGATGTTTTCAAAATGTTGTATCTGACTTTTTAACTGAAATAAATGCTCACATTCTTTATATTCTTTTTGCATTATTTTCATTAAATATGCTTCTCTACTCTAGGAAAACAAGATTATAAGAAAACCAGGCCTATGTTAAGAGCCACAAGATTAAAAGCAGAGGCCAAGAAAACTGCACTAGGCGTAAAGGTAGAGATCTCTTTGATAGCTTAAACCACCTTTGTGTATATGTTGTTTCTTTTCCCCATAGATGTACTGTGTGAATATTGATTTCTGAGAGATATTGTTTATGACACTTCAAAATCTAAGTAAAATGCTAGAATCTAAAATATTTATGATGAATTGCTTTTACTTAACCCTAAAATAAATTGAATAGTTGAAATGCTGAAAGATTTTAAGTAGTCCGTGTCCTTGTTATGATGCATACTTACTTTAAGGTAAATAAAGTATTGTGTGCTTAGAAAATTGATCTTTTTGGGGAGCCCGTCTAAACACAGGACAAGTTATTTAACAATTTCATATAGTTAGACAAATTGCAATAAACATCTTCCTTCTTTCTTTTCATATCCTATACCTAGTAGTAATTTTAAAACTGGGTTTGTTAGGTATTATCAATTCTCAGCATTATTGTCTCAGTCCTGCATCCTTGTGTACTGCCTCTGACTTGGAAAATGAAGGCTTAACTAACTGCAAAACATATGGAAAGGTGCTAAACCTTATTTTGAAAATATCTCTTTTTTCAGGGAGATAGGAAGTATAATAATGAGTGACTGATCATGGCTGTGAGTATGACCAAGGAGGACAATTAGAAATATTTTCTGCTGTTTACTACCCAGTGTGTCATCAAAATGGGATTTATCTGAACACACATTGTTTATTTATGTTGCCTTCAGTATTTTTCCTTCAAACTTATTTTTTTTAATCTAATTGATACACAATTAGCTTAGCAGCAAGGGTAAAACCTGAGTAAAATAAAAAAAAGTGGATCAATTAACTCGGTATTCTAGTGAAAGAAACTTCAGAAATGTTAAAAGGAGAACATTTTCTTGTTTCTGGCAGATGAGAAATCAATTTTTTCAAGTTATAGCTTATAGCAAATGCCAAGGTATTACTACCAAGCTGTAACAGCTGTTGAGCTACCAGATGATGTATTTGGTTGTCTTCCAGAATTTGCTATTATAATCACGAAACAGTGCTTTCTTTTTGCTCCTGATTGCTGGTCTCGATCAAGCATTACCATGCGATGCAGTATGTTTTCACAACATAATCTCCTCAGTTAGTGCTGTGTGTCAGGTTTTAATGAGAAAAAGTAGATTGCCTGTTTTGTTTAAAAGATAGATTATTAACCTTTTGAGTTCCTTTTCCTTCCTTTCTTATTAAATTTTACTTTTCATTTTATTTTCAATGATGTGACCTTTTAAAAGTGATGTTCTACTTGGAGACTTAGTGTACAGCCTAGTTTTGTAAAATGTACAAGTTTTTTTGTGTGTCTTTCACAAGTGAGAAGAATATGAACCTTGATCTTTCAAAACATGTTTCGCTTCCTTATTTTCTGAAGTAATTCTTCCTTAAAAATGAGAGAGAATAGGAAAGCATATTTGTAATAATATATGTAATCAAGAATTCATCATGGCTAGGCTTCGCGAACGAAGATTTGGGAAGGCTCTATCCACATTTGCTGCAGGCACGCTGGTGGCTTATGAGGCCAATACGTGACAGACAAATCCGATTGCAAAAGGCACAGCAGAAAGACTCCTTAGATGGTGTATTCTGCAATACACGGTTCTTTCTGCGTTGCCTTTTTTCCTCGAGGGTGATCCTGCGTGTGTTCTCAAAGGAGACAGCAGCGTTATAGATGGTGTGTCTCCAGGCCTCCCGATTTGATGCCAGAGTAGACCAGTTATGGTGATCAATATGGCCAAGGTTGAGATGTTGTTTCAGGGAGTCCTTGTATCTTTTCTTCGGGGCTCCTCTCATGCGGCAGCCAGTGGCAAGTTCACCGTAAAGCAAGATCTTAGGGAGGCGGTGGTCCTTCATCCTGGAGACATGACCTGCCCAACGCAGCTGTGTTCTCATCAGCATGGCCTCGATACTTGTGATAGCTGCTTGCTCTAGAACAGATGTACTGGTCACATAGTCTGACCAGTGGATGTTTAGGATTGTTCAGAGGCAGCGTTGATGGAAGCGTTCTAAGAGACGCAGGTGGTGGAGGTAGATGACCCATGATTCAGATCCATATAAGAGAGTAGACAGCACTATGGCTCTGTAAACACTGATCTTGGTGCTTTTCTTCAAGTGTTTATTACGCCATACTCTTTTATGGAGTTTTCCAAAAGCACTATATGCCTTTGCTAATCTGTTGTCTATCTCTCCGTCAAGCTTACCATCTGAGGAGATGAGGCTACCGAGGTAATTAAACTGTTGGACTGATTTGAGCTCTGATTGACCAATGGTGATGTGGGGATGATGGGGGACATCCTGAGGTGCAGGCTGATGGAGGACTTCTGTCTTCTTTAAGCTGACCTCCAGACCAAAGAGCTCAGCAGCATCTGCAAAGCAGGATGTTAAACGCTGCAGAGCTGCTTCTGTGTGGGCAACAAGGGCGGCGTAATCAAGAATTAGTGAGTAAAGATATCAAGAGCAGTTTATTTTGTAGAATAGTGTTTCTACATGTTATTGCAGAATACCAGCTAACTTTCAGGTAAGATTGAGTTTTGCCATCAAGGCGCACACATGCTGTCCAGATCATAGGATGTTGTGTTTATGGGGTGCAGGACTCCGCATTTGCTTTTGTTGAATGGTACTTGATGATTCTTCTCTGCCCATCCCTCCAACCTCCCAAGGTCCTCCTGAGGGGCTGCATAGCACTCTGGGCTATTGGACACTCCTTCCAGCTCTGTGTTGTCAATGAAGTTGTTAAGGAAGGATCTGCCCCTTCATCTAAGATATTAGGACACTACTAGTGACAGGCCTCCAATTGGACCCTGTTTACAACCCTCTGGGATCTGCTATTCACCCAGTTCTCAATCTACCTCATTGTCCGCTCACACAGTTCACACTTCCTGAGTTTGCCTGTGAGGATGTTGTGAGAGACAGTGTCAAAAGCCTTGCTGAAGAGGTAGACAATATTCACTGCTCTCCCCTTATCCATCCAGGTAGTTGTTCCTTTATAGAAGGCAATCATATTGTTCAAGCACAATTTCCCTGTGGAGAATCTATGCTGACTGCTTCTGATCATCTTCTTCTCAGTTCTGTGGATAAAGATGGCCTCCAGAATGAGGTGCTTCATCACCTTTCTAGGGGTTCATGGAAGGCTGGCAGGCTAGTAGTTCCCTGGGACCTCCTTCTTGCCCATTTTGAAGACTGGGATGACATTTTCTTTCTTCCACTCCTCAGGCCCCTCTCCTGATCTCCACGACCTTTCAAAGATGATCATGAGCTGACTCACTGTGGTGTCCACCAGCTCTCTGAGAACTCAGGGATGCATCCCCTCAGGTCCCATGGGCTTGTGGATGTCAGTTTTTCCTAGGTGTTCTCTAACCCAAACCTCCTTGACCAAGGGAAAGTCTTGCTTCCAATATTCCTTTAACCTGGTCTCCTGTGTCAGAGATTCCTGAGAGCAGGTCTTGTCAGTGAAAACCAATGCAAAGATGACACTCAGTACTCTGCCTTCTCTGCATCCTCTGTTACCAGCGTCCCCCCTCCACTTAGTAACGGGCCCTCATTATCCTTTGTTTTCTTATTTGAAGAAACTCTTCTTGTTGCCCTTGACATCCTTGGCCAGATTTAATTTCAGGTGGGCCTTGACCTTCCTTGTCTCATTTCTACTTACTTTGACAACCTCTCTATATCCATTCCAAGTGGCCTGACCCTGCTTCCTGTGTGTTTGCTGCTTATGCTTGAGTAATGACAGGAGTTCTTTATTCATTCTCTCACAGATCTCTTGCCGACTTTGCCTCATTCCTCGCTCATTGGGATGCATCATTCTTGAGCCTGGAGGAAGTGCTCCTTAAATATCAGCCTCTCTCTTGGACCCCTCTTCCCTGCAGGGCCTGTTCACATAGGATTCTTCTAGGAAGATCCTTAAAAAGGCTGAAGTTAGCTCTCCTGAAATCCCTGGTTACAGTCTTGCTGCCCTGCTTCCTCCTTGCCTGAGGATACTGAACTCCACAATCCCATCATCACTGCAGCCAAAGCCGCATCCAACAAGATCTTCTCTGTTTCTTGGTATGAGGTCGAGGAGCACACCATTCCTTGTGGGAACCTCCACCACCTGTGACAGGAAGTTGACATCAGTGCTTTCCAGGAGTCTCTTGGACTGTTCGTGCTTCACTGTGTTGCTTCTCCAGCAAATGTCAGGGTAGTTAAAGTCCCCCACAGGAACCAATTCTTGTGATTTTGAGGCTGTTTCAAGCTCCCTATAGAAGGCCTCATCCAATTCCTCCTCCTGATCAGGCAGCCTGTAGCAAATACCCACAACAGCGTCACCCTTACTTAGTCTGCCCTTTAATCCTAACCCATAAGCTCTCTACTTGCTCATCATCCACTCTAAGACAGAGCTCAATACATTCCAAATGTTGTCTCACACAGAGGGCCACTCCACCAGGGCACCTTCCATGTCTGTCTTCCCTGAAAAGCATGTAGCCCATCATGACAACATTCCAGTCATGGGAGCTGTCCCACCATGTCTCCATAATTGCAGTGAGGTCAAAACCCTGTGATTGCACACAGATCTCTAGTTGCTCCTGTTTGTTCCCCCTACTGTGTGTGTTAGTGTACAGACACTTTATGGAAGTATTTGATTGTGTCAATGTCCCAGTGGGGGTGCACAGGGACACCTTATAGTCCTGTCTTGTGGTTATGTCTTTGGCTGCTTGTACTTGCTGAAGGCCTCCCCTCTTAAGCCTCCTTCTGCTACTTGGATGGTCACTATAGATCTCCTTTTCCCATACCTCATCTCTGTCGAGCCTGCTGATGTCCCAATCCCCCTTCAAATTTTGTATAAATCCTCCTGAACGAGCCCTGCTAACTCCTGAGCTAAGATCCTTTTTTCCCCTTTGAGACAGGTGGACCCTGTTTGTTGCCGGTAGGCTCAGTGTCATATAAACAAACCCACAATCAAAACCCCCCAAATTCTGCTGGTAACACCAGTCTCAAAGCCAGGTATTTACCTGCATGATTTTCTGGGGTTTTGCCTCATCATTCCCTGCAACTTGCAGGACAGAAGAGAACACAACTTGTGTTCCAGATCCCTTGACCAGTTGCCCAACGCCCTGAGGTCCCTCTTGATTTTCTGTAGTCTTGTTGGGACTTCATCAGTACTCACCTGGAAAAGCCCAAGCAATAGTCAGTGGGCCATACCAAGCTGGGAAGTTTCTTGGTGATATCCCTTACCCGCGCCTCATGGAAGCAACACACCTCCATTATAGTTTGGGTACAGTTGGCATGTTATGTCCTCCGTTCCTGTCAGAAGGGAATCACCAATGATTACCATCCTTCTTTTTTTCTTAATTGGGGAGCTTGTGATGTTGGGGGTAGGTTGCCCTGCCCTAGGTGATCCCTCCAGATTGAATGGACTTTCATTGACATTCTCATTTCCCTGGTCTTCAGATTCCAAGGCCTTATACCTGTTGCTGAAGGGATCCTGGAGAGGTGAGATAGGTCAGGAGGGGATTTCCCTGCCACCCTGAGGAGAAACCCATTTCCACTCCTCTGTCTTTAAGGTCTCCTCCTTGTGCCTGGTGATGAATGATGGTGATAAGCAACATGATTCACCTTCCACAGGCTGGGATTTTAGTCTTTTTTTATTATGTGAGCCCCAATTCTGTGCTGTGACAGTTGATTAACTTCAATCTGTGTTGAGGGGAAAAAAGAGAGATGTAACTACAGTGTAGTATAATAAGTAGACACTTTAAATAGAAATGTCCAAATAAATACCTAACACAATAAGCACCATACAGCCACTTAAAACCGTAGGATTTTTAGTGTCATTGATAACTCTAGAGTATTTTTGTTGTAGTGTCCTGAAGAATTTATATACCTGGCTGTAAACTAAAACATGCTGTAGTATTTAGGGGGGAAAAAAGACTCCTAGAAAATAGTGAAGGTATTTTAGTCCTTAATTTCTATGAAAATAATGAAATTCAACTGTTGTGTTTTTCACCATGAGAGCTGACAACATTAGCTAAAAAAAAGCCCCATAAATGACATAAAACTTTTCAGAACCAATCCCCTGGAGATCCTTTACATTTCATCGCTGGCATACTAATTAGCTTTTCTTGTCAAACTTTGATTGCCTTGTCATTTTAATGTAAGGTTTGAAGTAACAAAGTTTCTTTCAGTCACTGGCATTTAGTACTTTTTAATTTCCCCAATGAGAGATTTTATCTGTGTTGATAATGTCAGAGAAGCAGCTGAGCAGTAATAACTTATCAAAAGTTAGTTCGAGCAGGGTGACCATGCTAGTACTTGGTGTGTAATATTTGCTCTTTAAACGTGTTTACAGATTAAATATTGTAGCAGAGCTGTTGTACTGGCTCTGTTTGTATATGTGACACTAACGTAGACAGTGCCAAAATATATCGTGTCTCTTGGAAAAGTAGGACCCCTGTCTTGAGAAACAACTCCAAGAGAAAGCAGTATACTGTATGTGTTTGGATAAGACAAAATTCTTTGTAGAAGTACCAAAAAGGGAGCCTCTGAACTTTCTCTGTGTTCCCCCATGAGGGGCTTGTGCTGGTGGGAACCCAGCTGCTCATCCTTACCACACAGAGCAGGAAGGGCTTCGTACCATGGGTGCTAACTCTGCTCTCAGTGGATGAGAAAGAGCTGCCAGCAGGAGGGTGACAAGCAGAAAATGGTTTGAGGAATATGGAAGCTTGGCCCCCACATAGCTCAAGTTTGGTATGCAGAGGCCAAAAGTAATAGGAATTCTTGGGAAGAGATTTTTTTCGCAGGCTGCAAGAACAGGTCAGTGGTCCGTGGGACAGATGATGAAGTTTTCTGTCTTGTTGAAAGGTAGACACAAATCTGAATAGTAGTATTTGCAAAGTACTTGCAAAGACACGATTGACTGAAGAATACCACTCCATAGAGAATTATTAGCAATGCAGTACATTGATTAAGCTAAGGAAAAACTGTTTCCTAAACAAAGTGAGAGCTTACTGTCTGTCATTCTTTTGCGTATGTACTTAATCTATTGTTTAGCTACCTCGCCATGAAGAGTTTCTCTCATCTGGAACAAGTTATGTATGAACAGATAACAAGACATTCCTAGTGTATTTTGGCAAAGGATATTCTCTGATTTCATGCTGTTCATAATCTGCTAAGTTAGTGAACTACATTTCTCAGGATACAGTTTCATAAATTTGCAAAAATTAAGGCCACAAGAGACTATTAGATCATTTGATCTGAACTTCTGTATGTTACAGATCATAAAAGTTCATCCAAATACTTTCTACAAGTCCAAGCACTTTGTAATAGCCAAAATACTGGGTCTTCAAACCAGTTTATGTGCCTCACAAAGTGTAGAGCATCTTAATGTGCCACCCATGAATATAGTGTGGTATTCCCAGTGATCCTGATAGTCAGGCTTTGATTCCTGACCTGGAAATGAAAGGGAGAGGAAGCAACACGTAAAAAGAGAACAAAATCAGACCCTGGCCTGACCTATAAATGCAGTAATCACAGTGGTTTGAGCATGAGAAGAAGATATACCAAGCAAGAGCTCAGGAGGATTTTCTGTACCCTCCAGAAGCAGTAGTCCATCTTTCTCAGGCCTACTTATGTCTCTACTTATGACTAGTCTACGTAACACTTCAAATGGAAAGGTCTGGGTAGCTAAACAGGAGGTGTCATAACTTTTAAAAACCTGATACTTCCGGGGTTCAGAATATAGCACTGACTATGTAAGTAATCCCAGTCTTCCCAGGGTCCTGAAAGAGAGGAGTAGCTGGAAGGGCTGTGTTCACCAACTCCAAGGTTGCTGGTCAGGACCTACTTTTCACACAAGCCCAAGTTGAAGTACTCTTTCCAATTGCTAAATAAAAATGTACTTTTTTTGAGAGAGATCTGATGATAAAAGACTCATAGCTATGGAAGGGCATATTTTCCCCAAGAGGTAACTGGAATGTTCAATCATTCTTGCTTCTAGGGAATGGTATATTATTTCAAAACTGAGTTTATCTAACTGCAGATGGACCTTGAGAGGTTCTTGTAAACAGGATAAAAGGACCTCACTCTACGAAGGACCTTACTTAAATACAGGTGTATATAGTTATATGCTTTAACCAAACTGCCTCTCATTCTTCTCTATGATAAAATAAATACCAATCATCTCCCTACTGGAAATCCCTCTGCCTTTGTACATCTAGAGATCACACTGATGGAGTAGTTACATCTGAGTTCCAAAGACCTTTTTAAGAGTCATAGTTTTTTAAGGCAGAGTACTCCACTTTGTAAGCACTATCTACATCTTTGATACCTGTGTATATTATTTTGCATTTAGCTATATTAAAACAAATCCTGTTGCTTTGTGGGTGAATGGCCAAGCCTTTTAGATGACTCTGTAAGAGTACCTCGTTCTCATTATTTGAGACAATAACGATCTTTGTTCTGTCTCAAATTTTTATGGTAAAAAATTATTACATAAGAAGTGCAGATAAAAGTTAATAAATTATTTTTATGACCTTCTGCAGAATGTCCTGCATTAAGGAAGTAAGCATCCATATTTAAATATGATTGTGTTGAAACTCTAAAAAATGGTCACAGTGAGTGTCCAGATAAAGTCTTCAGTTAAAAATTATATGAGATAAAAAGATTGATTGTCAAGTCCATATATGTTTGTTTTATTTCTACAGGTATCCTTGGTCAGCATGTTTTTTTTTTTCATTCCTTTTCAGAAAGAGACAAGGGATAGTTTAGCATTTCAAATAGAGCAATTTGTAGTACTCTTTCACCTAGTTTTAAGCTGCGTTCAGGTAAAAAAGGTATGATTATCTCTGGAGGACAATAAGAAATATGTAAAAACACCCTAAAATTTCCTGAAAGTATGATGTTTCTCTATATGTGCAGGGTATGATGCTACCATGGTGTCCGGATTTGTATATAGTTATATGCTGTCACTGTATATATGTAACCATGTATATTATTGTAGCCAACATTTTTTCCTCACTCCATCTCCTGATTAATCTTGTTTAGATCCCAGCTCTGCCACTTGTTCCATCAGGGTGAGTTTGAGGACATTATCCAAGTATTTTGGCGTGAGAGACATAAAACTGACAAAAAATGAAAGGAGAATTAAATCTACATTATACTGTAATGGCATGTGTTTCCTGTATGAAAAGTTTCTGAAAAACTTAATCAAGCTGAAATCAGTAGGGTTCTTCAGACATTATTCTAAGAGAATATCATAGACAATTCTGTTCCTTTTTAAAGGCTTCTTTGACCATATTTTGGGATTTGAGAGCAGAGATGTTGTTTCCTAGTGGTTTGTACCATGATATAAAAGAAAAAAAAAGGAGAAAAAGCCGTGTGATCATTTTGAGTTTATTTCTATAGGACTTCTTCTATATTCTTTAATTATTCATGATGAAATCCTCTGAGTAAATGGATTTTGCAGAGGGATGATGGGGATGATCCATAAAGTACAAGAGAAAGGGAGCTATATATGCCAAGTGGGGAGTATTTTAACATTTCATTTCTATGCATGACTTAAAATACAAATAGCAAAGTCTGATAAGTATAAAACAAATTAAAATGACAAGATATACTGTTGTTGCAAGTACAGTATAGTAGTGTAGCCTTGCATTTGCTATTTACCTTGCAAAATTTATGTTTATAAAAGTTCATAAACTGGATACAATTCCTAAGAGACGATGTGTCTCTAGCTGAGAACCAGGTATACTTTGTTAGGCCATTTATTTGAGATTTTTGTTACTCTACCTTTTTCAGTAACTCAAAATTAACGTTCTTGCATAATTTTGAAACCTGGAGTTTCAATAAAGCTTTTCATTCCCAGGGATAATAAGTACTGATCCAGCCACCCAGTTCCTAATGGCTGTGTAAGGAAAGTAGTATTGTTATCACAGTGTTATTAATTGTAAAACTTAGGCAGAGGAATTAAAAAACTGCTCCCATCAAGCAGTTACTGGACAGCCTGAGAATAAAACTCATGATTTTCCCGATTTCACTTCCTTTGAAACAAATCTTTAATGCCGAGATTCCTCAAAATCTTGCTGCTGCTACCACAGCATTTCATAAGGGAGACTGAGAAGGGAGGGGAAAGGTGAACCTATTGTAAAGCAGTAAGCGTGGTAAGCGTGGCATCCAAACAAGGGAAAAAACTTTTTAATACTGGAATGAATTTGCTCTCTGTGTCAAGTGTGAACGGTGCCTGCATTGTGCGGTTTTGTTGTCCACTCTCCCGAGCAGATGGAGCTTGCAGTTGTATGTCACTTGTTTATTACATCCTCTTAAGATTAGTAGCTGTGTGGCCAGATGGGTCTGGGAGCACAGCTGTGGATACAAGGAAATAAATGAAACCTGTCTGATGCTGCCATGCCCTTTTGTGAGATACTGACGTGTTGCAACTGCAACAAAGCAAAAATCACTTTCCTTTAATATATTAGTGAATTAGATGTACTTTCTCTTTTTTTTTTTTAATCAAATCATATGAAATCAGGAGGATGAAGTTCAGAGGATGATACAATTCTAATAGGAAAATGTAGTTGAAATCTGTAGCCAACAGCCTCAGCAAATTTCCAGAAGCAATTTTAATGAGGTAAAATAAATTTAAAGTACATCTCAATTAATCATCCGTATAAAATGTAAAGCAAAGGTTTCTATAGAACAAAAAATATGCTCCTATAGAACATACGCCAACTAGGTAGTAGTATTTCAAAATTTATTAGGTGGCATATGTTGAATTATTGATCCAACATTCTGATAAACTATATAAATGCATTCATGTAAATGCAAATGAAATGCTGTTCTATAGAAGAATGCCAGATTATGGGCTAGACTTTAAAAAATGAAATGCACAGTTTTAACTCCTTCAGAGCAGTGGACAAACAAAGCTGATCACAAAGCCACCACCAACGTGTAGAGCTGGTGGATAGGATTCATCCTACAGTGCACACTAGAGGTACTATCTACACTCTCTTTCTGGTCCAAGGGGAGAAATGGGCATTTTTGGGAAGAATTCACCTGGCTTCTCCTAGAGGACACAGTGAATCTTACACCAGAGGGTCAGATTCTGTCCTTGCATGGTAAACAGTGTCTTATTGTCTGAGTGAGGTGTAGGCATCTCCTTTCAGTCCCACTGGTGCAGAGTAGGTTTCATGTGGCGTCTTCAGTACCAATTTAGATTAGTTGTTATAAAGTCACTGAACTGTCTTTTTTCTCTCCTTTAAAGTGTAGAGCAGAATTGTTCTGATGTAGTTGTTTTATACCTTAACATGAAGCAGAGATTTGGAGCGGAGGTTGTTCCTTCTTTCTGTAAAGGGAAAATGGGGTTTGGAGGTACAAACTAACATGTTCCTTTGGAGAATCTCAGTGCATGATTTTAAAAATACATCATGATGATAAGGAAAATCTGAACTAGTGTAAAGTGTGCTGTGCCTTACAGAAAAATAAATCTTAAAAATGTGAAATAGTGTGACTTTGAAAGAAGTATTGTTATAAAGGAGATGATCATTTATTATGAGATCTAAAGTCGGAGCTTAACAGAGTCCAGCCTTAAAGATGATAGGCAGTCACATAATGAGTATGACATGTAGTACAAAAACATTTTTCTGCTTCTGAAAGCTGCTATAAATCATGTATACTTTGGAAGACTCTTTTATGTTAATTAAGAAAGATGCAGCAAGATGCAATATTTTATGGGAAGAGAGGCAAGTGCAAGTGCAAATTGTTGTGCTTTTTGCCTTATTGCAGAGAGGAAGGAAGAAAAGTTCCAATTCTGAAGGATTTTGTAGCTCCATATTGTAATGCATGCCAGGAGGTTGGGAGGTAGAGGTAGCAATTTTCATTGACTTCCACCATACTGTGTTTGCTTCATTAAAAAATTACAAATTTGTTGGCAAAAAGCAGTAACATATTGCTAGAAAACATCAAAATTCACAGTGTAAATTCATAACTTAAATTTGTGTTCAAAACTGTGGTTTGTGAATTCTGTCTGTTAAAAAAGTAGGAATAGCATAATAAAAGGATATAAAGCTCCTATTTCTAGGTCAGACTAAAGATTTTTAAGCCAAATATCCTCTTTCTGGCAGTATATCAGACTCACCAAAATCTTTATTAAGTGAGTGGATTTTTTAATATTTGAAATGATAATCACAAAAAAGAAATCATTAAAGCATCAATGCCTTATGCAGTTATATATGTCTGATATTATTTTGATTTTATTATAGAAGGGAAATAATATTTATTCCTGATTACTCTGAAAATATGATGTTATTTCTAACACATTTTGTTTTTCTTTTATTTCTACAGGAAGTTGCCCTTGTCCTTGCAGCTATACTAGTATTTTTGTTGGCTTTCTATGCTTTCTTTTATCTTAACATTTCCAATGAAGTTGACCTTGATCTGGATCCAGATGAAAACTAGCAGATGCAATGAATCTATCATCAAGATTTCTTCTGCTTCAACAAGACTGCATAGGAACACACAGTCCCTTCAGCGTGAGACCGTAAACGATGCCATTTCTTGCAGTCCAAATTCATAAGAAAGTTTTGCAATACGTCAGTCACTTCTACATTCTAGATCTCCAAAATAAGAACACTTATGCCTGGCCAAGTGTATTTGATTAACACCAAGGCCAGGAGCAACAGTACAATACATGAAATTTATTGTTTACATTATTTTTGTCTCAGGCAGAGAACTTTGATGTCAAAAGACAGGTGCTATTATTATCATGGATATTCATGCTGACTTCACAGGAGTGTCTGCCTTGACCAAACTTAGGAATCAAAGCTTCCTAATAACCAAATTAGTTTCCTTTTCCAAAAGAAAACAGAAATACCAAATAAAAAGTCTTTTATTTAAAATATATCAAAACACCCTCATCCTCCCTCTCCCTTTTAATCTTTCTTGGGCATGTGTGCACACGTGCGTACATGAAGATGGAAGAAATTGTAGGGGAAAAAAATCCTTTTAGAAGCAGTCTGTCACCTTCTATATGGACTTAATTTTATGTCATCCCAGATTCTGTGTGCTCATATATCTGCAGTAATCTTTTTCATTCTTTTGCCAACTGTTCAGCACACATGTGTTCTGTTAGAAATGGCACCTGGATGACAGAAGCTCTAACATTCGCATATGCTTCTGAAACACAGTTCTTTGCTGCTGTGCCGTCTGAACTAGTGTAAATAGAAAGTTCAGTTGATGTTGGTTTTAATTAGTATATTAGTCTATTATTCATATAAAGTAAAAATTGTATTTTAATTATACTCTTCCTGATGGTTGTGGTATCAACTTGCTCTACCCGTTAGGGGAATGTTGTAAAAAAACGTTCCTTTCCAGCTATACAATCATTTTAATCATCAAACTAATGTAAGAAGTTGTAAGTAATAAGAAAGCACTTTTTTTTCCAGGTGTACTAATAATTGGGTAAATCTTGGCTCCATGACATGCTTCAGTTCTTGCAAAGTACCTTTCAAATTATGCACTGTAGATAACATTTCTGATCCCTTTGATAGCCACAGGTCGCTTGAAGGAGTTGGTATGTCAGAGCAGCTGCAAGGAGCTTTAGAATTCTGGCTTTATCCTGTTCTGCTTCGAGTTTGGCATATAACTAAGCTTGTGGATATAAAGGTTCAGCTTTGAATCCTTTAAACATGTGGTCAGTCTTTGTCTGGTTCAGATTCAGTTTGATATCAAGAAAAGCATAGAGCCATTGGTGCTGAATGTGGCAAGGAAGTTAGGCAGACTGACTTCCTGAAAAGTTTTCATAATTTTTAAGTTTTATTAGCGAACTAGCTTCACTTTACCTTTGGTACAAATTTCAGGGCTGAATGTTAGGTTTAATTGCAACTGAGGTATTTACTGTCTTGTTCCCGAGATGCCTAAGATTTCTTGTAGTGATTTTGAAGACAAAGGGATACAAATCACAGCAAATATTATAATGGAAAATATATTTCTTTTAAATTGACACAGTCCCATTATCACCACTTAAGAAACTTAGATCAGTACAGTTAATTTTTAAACCATACAGTAACTGTGAACATATACATTATGAGTCTCTAAAGATTCACTTCTTATCTGTCATACACCTTACTCACTTTATGCAATGCAAAAAACAACTCCTCTAAAAATTAAGAGTACAACAGTCTTCCGAGAAGAACACAAAAGAGAAACGTGTATGTGCAAATATTTCTCTTACAGACACAAAATTCTAACATGTATGCATGCATGTGACTTATAGTCTGATACTACTTGCACACATGACCACACATGTAGCAACATGGTGAATTTATGGTGAAACATTATCTGACACATGGCCTAATTTTCAGTGGAGGGAAAAGTGTATCACAAGCTGTCTGCTTGGATGTGACATGCCTTTCGCTTCACCAGTGCCCCACCACATGTCACAGAAGCTGCACACCTTTCCCGTTACTTTGCATTAGCATTTTTCTTGTTCTATAAGATGCTGGAAGGATTGCTTTCTTAATCTCTGCATAGAGCTCTCTGGGTGATGCATGGCCTGAGAAAGATGTGTAGTTACTCCCTTCACACAGGTTGTCTTGTAACCTGCTCTCTGAATTGGTTATGATAACAAGCAAGCAATTCTTACTGTCAGATTTATTAACATGAAGTTCCTAGAACAGGAAGATTGCCTTTCCCATAATTATGAATCAGACAAAAACTAAAGCATATATATATTGTGATTCTAGCAAGTTCCCTGATGTGCGGCTCATAAGTCTGTATTGCCCACAAGTGCCATAGTTTGCAGTGTGTTTGCTTTGCTTAGATTAGGCATTTTCATTTATGTGAAAGATCATAAACTTGTAGAATGGATCATAGAATCATAGAATGGTTTGGCTTGGAAGGGATCTTGAAGTTCATCCAGTTCCAACCCCACTGCCATGGCCAGGGATACCTTTCACTAGACCGGATTGCTCAGTGCCCCATCCAACCTGTCCTTGAACATTTCCAGGGGTGGGGCATCCACAACGTCCCTGGGCAACCTGTTCCAGTGTCTCACCACCCTCAGAATAAAGAACTTTTTCCTAATGTCTAATCTAAACCTCCTCTCTTTTTGTTTGAATCGATTCACTCTTGTACTGTCACTACATGCTCTTGTAAAAAGTCCCTCTCCATCTTTCTTGTAGGCTCCCTTCATGTACTGGAAGGATGTCCTCATGTAACAGGAACATTTCTTTTTGCTTAGGTAAACTGGATAGACTTCTATTCAGTGTATGTAGAAATATGTGGTAAATGTTGCAGCAAATACACTTTTTTTTCTTATCAGTACAATAATTTCTACTGGGACACGTGGTTTAATTTGCTCTTAATTATATCTGAGATTGAAACATGCCTCTTGGGGTTTGGATCATCTAGCTTTGTATGAGTTGCTCAGTGTCTTTTTTATTAATAAAGAATTTTTTACTATTTTGGTTCTCTTATTAATGTTGAACACACTGAATTATATATATAGATTTGAAAGGACATTAAAGCAATCGAAACAGCACAATGTTCAAAAGTGAGCAGTGATATCAGTTTTAGAATATCTGGATTATTTTAGGCAGTTCTAACCCCTAAGCTCATATTAAAACTAAATGTGGTCTATGAATACTTAAAAGACAATGAAGAGAGCTTCCTTTGGCCCGCTATCCAATACCAATAGAGCAAGGCTCTTTCTCCAGGCATGGTTTATCCATGTAGTTCTGTCCCTTCAGACAAATTGACTTTATTATAAAAGTAATACTTTTATACACTTGTTTCAGAGAAAGATTGCTGATCAAATTCTTTACATGGCAAACTTGGCTTAATGGGGCAGGTTTTCTCAAGGATATTCACCTCTAGGGGAAGGGTAGACATCAGTAGTGTTGTTGTCCTCTGCTTGTGGAGTAAACTGAATTTCTTTCCAGCAGAGGTTGTGGAGGAGATGCCTATACTGAGTCCTTGTGCTGTGGGTGGGAGCAGATGTCCTGTCTGGAAGAATCTCTGGCTAGGAAGGCACAATAGTCTTCCAGCAGTGATTTTGCTCAGTTAATCTTTCCTTGGTGGTTTTCCTTTTCTCTTTGATCCTACAAAAGCAGAAACAGCGTGTAGACCATCTCAGTGAAGAACCCTCAGTATAGTAGTTTTACTAGTGCTTCTAGTGAACATTGCCAAGGAAAGGCTCTAGCTCTACTACCTAGTGTCTCTAAATATATTTTACTGGAAGCTTAGGAGGCATGTTAAGCATTTCCCTAGTAGACTCTGGAGATACATTTGAACTTTTCTTGAAGAATGCTTAAGTTAAAGTTCACTGTTGCATATCATATAGACATCATGTGATTCAGGATCAGTCATAGCTCCATCTGTGCATCAACCAGCTGTAGCAGAGACAACACTGTAAACTGTGAGATTATGCCAGAACACGTAACTGCAGATAGCCACAGCATGAGCAGACTCATCTGTTTGCTTAGGTGTCCTCTGGAGTAGTTGACCTAAAATTAGACAATGCTACTAAACTGTCCTAAAGAAAAACAAAGTGAAAGCCCTGCAAAACTGCTCATACCATTTCCATGAAAATTGCTACCAAGGAAGAGGCTTATCTGCTGAGTTAGGGCCAGGTTTTGAATGCTGCCCTTTCAAGAAGGAAAATGTTGCTAGCACCTCCCAGTAGAGTGATAAGTGATGTGGGATTGTGTCTGTAAGGCACAACTGAGCCAGTTGGTGAAGGCCAAATGCATTTAGGACCGTTCTCTGTAAAGGACTGTACTTGAAATGCATAATAGGCAAGTTAGGGTGCCAACAAACAGGATACTACAGATCTTGATTGCATTTCAAGTTTTACTTACAGTAGCGTAATAATTAGTGGTGCTTATGACTAAGTAACAATATGGCACATCAGTAAGACACCAGAAATGTGATGTTGGAACTGCTTCTTAAAAGATTTTACAGTGGATTATGCCTGTACTTTGGGAAATGAAGCCATGAGATGAATAAACTGGCAAAGATTGTCTTACAATAATTTTCCCTGAAAGAGCCGATGGAGATATTTTGCAGTACTTTTCCCCATCATCCTCTTAGTTTTATGTAACGCATTTTTGTAGGTGTATTTCTACACTTTCCCAAGAGTGAAAAAAATATTTTGCTTGTAGTTCATCAGTTCATTTAATTGACAGAATCCTCTACTCATCCTTTTATTCCCCCTTAATCACAATCAAATTGGTGGGGAGACAGCCAAAATGTTAGGTACCAGTGTCTCTCAAGCAGATGTCACACCACTATTTTTTAGCTCGTTTAAATGAATAAACATGTTAAACTGTGAAGTATTACATTTTAGATTTTTTCATTAAAAAAAATGGGACAATCTGTTTACTGTCCTTAATTGAGACAACAATCCTGGCGGTTGCCAGTTTTGGCAGTTGTAATGATGAACTATAAATATTGGGACAAATTAACTAACTGATGATTGTGGAGGATAGTTCAAGCACAATTCTCATTCTGAATGAACAATTTTTTCAGTACTATATTTTCTCTAACTTCCATAACTGTTATATTGGTTTTGCATGTTAAAACAACAAATAAATATCTGACTAGTCAATCAATAGGCTTGATTATGTTGTCTTATGCTTGATAACTAAAAACAGCAGATAAATGCTGACCACCCTGGACCACAGTTCAAGCTTTGCCCAAATTCTCCCTAGCGAGTGTGTTCAGATCAATTATAAATGTGAAATACGAAGAGCTTCATTTTGCTGAATCATGGAAAAACTGAGCAACATACAGATCTTCAGGACTTTGCCATTTCACAAAGAGATTGTAGGAATTTAAAAGAGCACAGCCGAAGGAGGTGAGTATGGAGTTCGGAGTTTGGTGACAAACTGCTGTCATTCTCCTATCACAGTTCCTCCAGAAACAAGAGTGGGAGAAAATAAAAGTAAAACAGCCAATTCTTGCAGGAGACAACCACCTCACAACTCACCTTGTTGCTCAAGAGCTAATTCTTATATCAAATCAGACCTACCACAACTACTTATTTTTCATAGGACATTAAAAGGGCAAGGATGAGATAAAGGTGTCTAGAGCAAAGCAGCTTCTCTTTGGATGGATGGTTCATTTACTTAAGTAAGAAATAAACAGGATTTGGGGGATTTACGCGTGTCAGGTTAATTGCTGCTGCCTTCATTATAAAAAAGTCACATTATGCCAAGTTAGAGAGTCTTTGTGTGTCTGTTACAGAGTTAAATATAAATGTACTAATACTGAGAACGTGTGCATTTCTCTAGAGGCACCTCCTTCTTCTGTCATAGTATCAGCAAAGAGGAGGAACATGGAGGGAAATGGCAGGGGTGCCCTTTTGCTGATTCTGCACTCCTAAAGCATCGCTCCTGCTCTGTGGGGAGCTGCTGGTGTTTAGAGTAGGACTGCAACCCTGGATTGCTTTGGAGAGGCTACAAAAAGAACAGAGCAGAGCTTAACCTACAGGGTGAGTCTCCTACCATCACTAGTGCCTGATTTGTTACAGCAAATAAATAGAAGCTGAGGCATTCAGCCTTTTTACTTTTATTTATTAGTTTCTCAGGGAGGTGCCAGAAAAATTGTCTTTTGTTATCCTTTTGAAACTTGTTTCTGCATAGTTGTTTCCCTTATTGTCTGTGGGACTCCTTTCCAGTCAAGGAATGCCACACTCATACCTACTTCTTTTGGTAGTATCATGCCTACTGCATTATCCTTTTGCAAGGAGGCACTGGCTAGTGACCTGCTGTCTCCCCTGCTTTTGCATGGCTGAAACTGAAGAGGCCTCAAGTAGCTTTTACTGTGTAATATAGTAAGACTTGCTCTGGTTTGGCAAGGGCAGCAAATTCTGAATTCAGGGCAGCTTTATTTAGCCTTTCCTGCCTGAGGAACCTTCAGAGCATCAAGCATGGTGAAAGTCAGGTTTTTGCCTACTTCTCTTTTGATGACTTACTTACTTCTCATTTAAAAGATGATCTAAGGTGCTATGCTTGTCTACTTAAAGCAGAACTGTTTTAACAATAGTATCATGGGGTTTTGCTGCCCTAAAGAGCTTGTGATTGTTCATTCTTAGAAAGCAGGTGACCATATTTGTGTTTTTCTGTTCATTAATCATAGCTTTTCTCAGGCAGTACTTTATCGTTGTTCCACTCTATCTCTACCACTAAACAGAAAAGAGAGTAGAGCAGCTTCTTCAGATCATTACCAAAGACACGAATTAATTTAAATTAGGCAATGTATGTGGGGAACATTTTCCCAGTGCAGTATATAGATTTTTATGTTGAAGAGCAAGCCTGTTCACATGAACGTTTGTGAG
Source organism: Pipra filicauda (assembly GCF_003945595.2). NCBI lineage: Eukaryota > Metazoa > Chordata > Aves > Passeriformes > Pipridae > Pipra > Pipra filicauda. The sequence continues at coordinate 338,863 of NW_024104321.1, forward strand.
TTCACATTAAAATAAGACAAGGTATAAACATGATTGTGTGACATGAGATTATGTCTGAATTTTTTATTTTCTCATAAACTGGTCTTCAGCTGCTTTTAATTAATAGAAAGTGGCCTTTGTTTGCAAGTGGTACAGTTTGGTCAAATGCAGCTTCTCATCTGAAATGTTACAGAATGATAATTACATCCCCTGGGTTAAGGGGTGCCTCAGAATAGGAATTCTCATAATACATATGACTTTTTCCAAAGACTGTGATGCTAAAATTTGGTAAATCCTCCACAGAAATATGAGATGTATGACTTCAAAAAGAGTAATAATTTTGAAATTTTTCCTTGTCTACGAGTTCTGCCTTCTGTATTAGGAAATTTTTGAGTCAATATCATGATAGAGTGGGAAATACCTGAAAGACAAATGGAAGGAGTGAAATAAATGCTCAGGAGACTGCATTATTCAACATGCATTATTCAACCTCTTATGTACACACCTTTGTGACTGGGCTGTGTCAGTGTTATGGAGTGATGGAGAGGCAACACATCTGAGGCAATCTACTTTGCTTGTGACTGTAGCACCCTCAAACCCACATTAGCAGGTGTTTCTTCTACACTGTAGTATGCTCCTATACACAGAAGAGATGTCTCTTACTAAATTAATTCTTATCTACAGAAGAAGATAAGTTCTATTTTATATGTCTTCACAGATGGAAGAAAGAAAAAATGCTCCCCATGAGCCAGGGCATTTGGAAACAAAAATCATTCCTGCAGCACAGGAGTTGGGCACAGACATAAAACATGCTCAGTATAAAAGATAATACAGATATAGAAAGGAAGTTTTCATTGATCCACCATTCCTTACAGTACAGATCTCTAGAACAGTTTCCACAAATCTATTATTTCCACTATTCTGTCACTAGTTTGGGGATCATCATTGCCAACTCAAAATGAAAAATGATCTTTTATTTCCCAGAACTTAAACAAGAAAATTAAAGTATCTTTGTTATTCAGTTCCTTTGAAAGGGTCTACCAGAGGGTATGTACAATAATGTATAACTCAAAGTGATGTAGAATAACAGAAAGAAATTATAACTGACTTTCAACCTAGCAGCTAACTATGGAGCTGGCCTGGGGGGCCTTCAGCACTGCCTTGCTGCTTCCTTGCAAAGCCTGAAGGAACAGATCTGTCCCATCCACTCATCAACATTTATCTCAGTTACTGTCTTAGTTTTCCTGTCCTTTGCAAAGAATTAAAACTTCAGGGTCATTGGTCTGGAGAAGGCTGATTTGATCTTTGCACCTAGATCAGGCCTTCCAGCTGGCTCAGATCAAGGCTCTTTGGCAAATTTCTTCCAGAGAGCCGTAAGCAGTTTGAAAAGAGTCTGTGTACTCTTCCATCGGGTTAGCAATGAGATAACACAGGTTGAAGACACTGAAAAACTGACACAGCCTTCCTTGGAGAGAGAAGTATTTGCTGAGGTTGTCTGGCAGTGGGGTACCAGATATGTCAAGCTCTGTATGAAGGGAGGAGTGAGTCTGGGCAGACGGATCTCAGGATGTCAGCAGGGACTTGATGCAGATGTTCTGCCAGGTGCTGCTTCTTATGGGCTCCCTCCTCCAATGGCACAAACCCAAGAAAACTTATGAGAGGACTCCAATGCAGTCTTTTCATCATCCTTAGCATGAGACAGACTTCTCATGATCTTGATTCTTACCCCTGAAAAGTTGTTCAATTTATTAATAACTCAGGATTATAGGAACTACAAGCGCTAAAATAAACCTTCCTTAGCCTAACAGCAAAGGTTCATTTGTAAAGCTTCACAAAAGCCCAGGCACATTACAGATAAATAAGCAGTTTAATTCTTGTAATGAGGAAATTGATGCAGCTGGATATGAGAGAAAAAAAGTGCAAAACGAAAAACCCCATTTCAATGAGAAATATGTTAATTCTGTTCCAGAGGACCTACAGAGGCCCTAGCTCTGGTGGGGTCTGAGGAAGGAGTCATGTACACTAATGATGTCTCCTTTCATCCTGTGCTAGTAATAGGGTAACACATCTTTCCACCCAGCCAACAGGAATACTTTAATTAAGTAAAACAGGATTACAAAACACCAGGCTACCTAACTGCCCCAGTTTAGAGAGCTGCAGAAATAAAGCTCTCAGTTCATTAATTTATGGCTTATATAGATACCCCACTATTACATGCCTCACAGCCAAATATCAAAACCAGATCCACCAGCAACATATTCATGCTCTGTCAAGTTCTCCTTTGTCTCAGAAGTCTCAAGGAATACAGAGACTGTCACATATGTGAGAGATTTTGTATTGCTCCTCTCACAAGGTGTTCCTTGACCTTAGCGTGGGCTGAGAGATGAAGTTGGCATGCTAATGAGGAGGAAAAAGAGGATATTCTGTAAAACCCCTACTTTATGGTAGTCTTAATTATTTAGAGGCAGACATCATAGCTGTCCTTGGAGGTGGAACTGGGATAAAGTACTCTGGGAAAGACACTGTTCCTCTTTAGAAGGCACAGTGAAAAAAGCTTTGGGCCATCTATGCCCAGTGGACAAATAATCTGTGATGTGGAAGGCTGAATAGATGGCATTGAAATGAGGACAGCAACCAACAAGCAGAACAGCCCCTTCTTCCAGACCTCGAATTAACGGCAGCGCCATGGCTCAGAGGAGCAGCACTGCCTCTCTATCCAAAGCCCAAGCCTTTGGCCAGCTCACTCAGCTTGGGAGCTTGGGAAAAACAAACCTTGCATGACCCTTCACAGCAATTATGCAGGAGGCCTCTGCAAGAATGAAAATTTGCTCACACAGGAGAAAAGAGTTTGAAAAACTGCGTAATACTGCCACCCACCAACACCCACTATTTGTGAATTGTATCACTGGATTTCATCCCTCTGAAGAACAAAGTTGATTTGACTAATACTGTTATGTTCCTAATGAGTTGTTTTTTGGATATACGGCAGCTGCATTAAAGGGAAAAAAAAGCTCACGCAAATAGTGGCTTGATTCAATGTGGCTGGCACAGATCACCCTTGCTGATAGAGGTGGGTTCAGTGTCTCTGGCAGGGCAGCTTGTTTTGGAGTCTGTTCATGGTTATGCCCTCATGACAGACTTCTCCCAGTGGTATTGCCTGCTCTGGGAGTCTGGAGTCCCCATAGGGCCAGTGCAGCTGATGTGCTCCCAGCTGCTGCATCAGCCTTCTGAGCAGTTCTAGTACTGACAGGGCTTCTCTCTGCAGTAGACCTGAGCCAGCAATACCCTAGAGGCAAAATCAAGCCAGGAATGCACATGAGCAGAAGCCACAGGGGACACAGAGCCTATATACACTAAGTTGTCAGGAGACTGGTGTCTAAATCCAACTCCAGTCAGAAATGAAAGGAATTTAGAGGTTAGTTTGGTTTAGGGTTGCTTTTAGGTTCAGCTGATCCTGAATGTACAGTGAACAGCTGTCCACTCCAGAAGTCTCTGGAGAGCAGAAGGCAGTCTGGAGTTGCAGATGTGTGAATATGCCACCGCAGGACTGCTGCCCTCTGGGATGTCTGCTCCTTGTCCACAATGGGACCACAGGTGACTTGCAACCGCCTGTCTGGTAATGCACTGACCCACTTCACGCCATGGCAATATTAAATTTACTTGTGGGTGTGCTCAGGTGTGTGGGCCTATGATCTCTGAAGGGCTGTCTCCAGCTGTCTTCAGCTGCTCCCAGGCTAGCCCACGGAGGGTGTATGGAGGGTGAATATACATGATTATGCATGAATGCATTGAGCAGGACTTTGTGGTCACATTCACCTAATCACAGAATGGCTTGGGTTGGAAGGGACCTTAAAGATCATCTAGTTCCAACACTCTCTGCCATGGGCAGGGACACCTTCCACTAGACCAGGTTGCTCCAAGCCCCATCCAACCTGGCCTTGGACACTTCCAGGGATGGGGCATCCACAACCTCTCTGGGCGACCCGTTCCAGTTGCCTCAGCACCCTCTCACTAAAGAATTTCTTCCTAATATCAAAATCTACCCTTTTTCAATTTAAAGCCATTGCCTCTTCTCCTATCACTAGTGGTGTAAGTGTTGTAGGTTTTCTCTGGCATAATTATATCCTTTTTGTTTATGACTTGTGATTTGTTTTTTTGCCAGTGTTTTTGACACCACTGTATCTCTAAACACCACTGAGATTTTAGCAGAGCTTTAGGGGGCTGTATCACTTCTTGTCTCCCACATGTGTGTGTGTTTTCTTGGGGTGCACTAAATAAGATGTTTTGCACTCACTATATTCTGCAGCAAGCCAGTATGACAAAATTTCAACTTCTAAATAGCGCTGAATTGCAAATATAGGGAAAAAAATAAACCTAGGCCATTATTTCCAAAAAATAAATTGAATAGTATACATTATTCAGTCATGGATTAAAATGCTTATTTCTAATTATTGAATCATTAATAATTTAAATGCTTTTAAGTATTTTTAATTGAATCTACTGTGCTGAATAATACCAAATTCATTAAGATGAAAGCAATACATTGGAATGAAAATAGGTACCTTAAAAAGTGGATCAGTTCGCTCACTGCATGGTGCTAACCGTCTTTGTCCTGAAACCTGCTCAGGCAATGTTTCGCAGCTGCAGTGCTTGTTTGTCACACTCAGGTTTTTCCATCCTCTAGTGTGGTGTTGGGATTGCTGAACAGCTTAAGATTTTGCCATTAGAATTAAGAAAAACTCCAAAACCTAATAATTAAAAACACCCTGTAGGACTTTTCTTCAAAGTAAAGGGATTTGAGCTGTGGTTTTCCTACAAACCTGACCTCAAATAATTTTCCTTTCATTATTACTTAGTTATAGTACTTATTTCTTCTCCTGATCTAATCTATCATACAGGATTGACATTACCCATGTTTAAACAGATGTTGTGATTCATTATAGAGGTGGCTGCATTTCAGTAACTGGATAAAGTGGTTCCACTGCATCATTTTGCAAAGTTTGTAGAATTATTTCAGGGAAACATTCTATTTAAGTGTACATTATTTTACTATTATCATCATTATTATTATGAATATTGTCATCAACTACTAGGAGTGAATACTAAGAATTTATCTATCCACATTAGGAGTAGAAAAAAGCACACAGGAATACAGCAGAAGTGTTTGTCTACCTATTGCTTACTGTGAATGAATTCATAGTTTACTATCAGCTTTGTATTTTTTGCCTAACTGCGGTAGTAGTAAATGGAATGAAAACAGTTCAGAAGTATTTGTCTGAATACAGTAAACAAGTTGTTTTAAACAGATTTGAATATGAATTTCACATTATGTCTTCATTTTCCTGTCAGACTTTATTATTCCTTTGTAGGACATCATTACACTGACTGTGTGAAGCACTCAGAGAAATGGTTTACAGGTGCATCTCACCTGTTGCTCATTGGGATGAGATTCACATCATAACTCGTCTAAAATGTTCTGCATGGAAACGCATCACCAGATTATCTAAACATAGTGCATACAATTAATTCCTAATAAAATCCGTCATTATAAACAGTCTGTTCTCCGACAGGGGAGAAAAATCTGTCTTTCATACCTTTGAAACGTACTGGCCATTGGCAGAAAAATATTTGGAGGTTCCCAAATACAAATCCCAGGATTTAAGAGGATTCAAGACCAATGAAGATTTTACCTATCACAACACTGTACTGCTGTGTATGCAGTTTCTCAGTCCCTGATCCTTAATTGGGTGTTCAGGATCCATGAACAGCACATGGAAGTGCCAGAGGGTGGAGCCTGCTTGATCACAGGATGTGGAGACGTAGAAGTCAGGAGCCTGTCTGAAATCCCATACCCTTCCCCACTTTGGAATGGCTTTTTAACAGGCTTTTCAATTGCAGTGCTATCAAGAGTACTTGTTCCTTTCCCCACCATCTGAATGCTCTCTTGGTGGTAGTAGGTGTCATCTCTGTCAAAGGTGGAGTAGCTGTCACATCTCTAAATCACAGTCCTCATGGAAATTACTATTCCTTTTCTGTGAGAAGGGATGAGGAAATCTCACACTGACTTCCAAGGAGATGAACTCTCCTGACTAGAGTATATCAAAGAAGGAATGAGCTCTGACTGGGCAGAGTGAGGCATTGAGCTGTATCTCTCATATCCCATTCAAATACTGCAGTAGCTTAGACAAGGGGAGGACTCCAGTAGCCATATTTCAAAAGAAATCAATAGCTGCTATTGTGTTTTATGAAAAATCCAATTTCAGAGCTGTTTGGTAGGAATTTTCAAAGCACTCAAAGCAGCCCTAGGGGAAGATAAACAGAGGAACATATTTTTGTGTCCCAGCTAATCTGGTGCCTGAACTGGATGTTGGGTAACTTGACCTTTATTAAGACTGAAGAGCTCTTGGGGATAACCAGAATTCAAGTTGTCTGGGAACCTTTTGTACTGGCAGCTGAACTCAGAGTTTGGAAGCCTCCTGAAGCAGACAGCTGAATGTCTGTTTTGGATGTAAGCACATAAATTCCACCTCTGCTAGGGGTTAAGCATGTAAGTTCTTTTCTGAGTACAAAGCCATGACAGATGTACAGCCACCCTTCCATCTGAACTCCAAGTGGCTTTTTTATTCTTATTGCACAACTCAGGAAACTTTTAAACCTTACCTTGTCTTTGATGTATGTTGAACAGCTTGCTGGTTTTGGCTGGGGTAATTTTCTTCACAGTGGCTAGTATGGGGCCATGTTTTGGATTTGTGCTGAACACAGTGTTGATAATAGAGATGTTTTTGTTATTGCTGAGCAGAGCTGATACAGAGCTAGGGCCCTTTCTGCTTTTCACACTGCCACGCTGACAAAGAAGTTAGGGGTGCATGGGAGGTTGGGAGGAGACACAGCTGGGACAGGTGATCCCAACTGACCAAAGGGATATTCCAGACCATATAATGTCATGCTCAGGAGTCAGCAAGTGGCTGCATGGAGCTTGGTTGCTGGCTGGGGTTAAACCACAGAAAACAGCACTTTTATCTTGAATTTTCCTTCCACCATTTCTTGCTAAACTAGCATGCAGTGGACATGAAAAAGCATGACGGGTTTCTATAACAACCCTGTGAAATAATAAATACCACAAAGCAACTCTGCAATCTCCAAATGATGTAAATGTTTTTTTCATTTAATTACTATCCACGTTTGTGTCCAGCTTCAGAATAATACAGCTGCAAAAGTAATTAATTAATATAGAAATGCAGTTTAATAACAGCACAAGGGTTCTGTGTTCACCGGTTGGTTACGGGCACTAGCTAGCATGCTGATAACAGGTTGTTGCCATTGTTGCCACCTCATTAGAAAATCAGCATTTAATTAACTTAGGAAAATATGGAACATTTTTGATATGGGAAATATTTGTACACGTTGTCTATTGGAATTAAAAGCTTCCATCCAGCAAAAAGCGCAGCAGCCTCTACAGCTGGTGGCTGTTGGCCCACAGAAACTAAATAGACTTTCTGATCTGTGCAGCTACAGCCACTGCCTTTGATTTGGAGGGAAAGGGAAGCTGTGAGATGCACTCTAATCTGAGGCATCAGTTGAAAGGAATGATCCATCCGTGACATCAACACTCTCCTTGCAGGCACCGTAGCAAGTCCCCAAAAGTATTAATCCGTGGACAGTGCTGGCCTCTGAACTGTTAAGTAAAAGTTTTGAAGAAAAGATGGCTCTACTTCAGCCTGGGCTTGATGCAACCTCCCCTGAAGCCAGTGGGAGTTTTCCCACTGGCTTCATTGAGCTTTGCATGGCACTACTGGGGCTTCCTGGCCCAAGAGCCCCAGTGCTGACTTGAGCCAGATGCAGGGAGAGGCAAGTCAAGCTGCATGAAGGTTAACTAACCACTGCTGGTCTTGGGGGGCAGAGAGTGGGGAAGAGAAGGGGACAGTCAGAAAGGGAATGGACTACTGAAAGGCAGCTGGATTTTCTTGCTACTGCATTGTTGCAGTTCACACGATGTGAGTGATCTGAGGTTTTATATGTTCTTGTGGATCCTCTGAAAAGATCCTCTTTAAATTGCAGTGTGGAAAAACAGCCTTAAACCTCCTGCTAGCGAACACAAAACATAAAAACATCCCTAGTTCCTAGGGTGAATTGTTATTCTGACCAGACCTATGTAGGTTGATGCAAAACCAGAGAACAGTCAGATGACATTGAGCCTTGCTCCTGCAGAGTGAGGAATTCACACCTACATGTGCCAGCACTGCCATGCACATCTGTGGGGGATTCATCCAGGCAGGGGTAAATGGCTATATCACTTCTGTCATCCCTTGGGCTTGGGAGCACATACTGCAAACCCTCTGCACGTGTTTAATGTTGCACATGCAAAGCCATGGAGTCGTGCCAGCATCCCACAAGTTTCTCTCACTGACGTCCCCACAGCTGCAGCTGCAGCAGCAGGATCTATCCTAACCCCAGGCTGAACCAGCACTCTGCAGCAGCCAGCCTGCCTCAGCTGCTCTCACAACCCTGCTCCAGCATCTCCAGGTACTTCTGACAGAGATGTTCCTGCCATTACTAGCAAAAACTGAGCTCCCAGCTCTTTGCTTGTCCTTCCCCAGTCCCACCAAGTAGATTACCACCTGCCAGGAGTGCTGTGGCAGGACACCAGGGTCTCACTGAACAGGATGGGTGGGCTGTATTGTGAAAGGCTGTCTCCCCTGGGGTGATCTCACTCCTGTCAGTGCAACGAGCTGACAGGTAGGGACTGACAACACCCATCAATCACACCCTTAACAGCCTGAAATGCTGCCATTTCTCTTGTGGAGAGCAGCAGCCAAGCCGACAGGCTGCGTGGGGCTGTCAACGAGGCAAATGTCCTCATTGAGAGAGCTGCTCCTGAGAGGATCTCCCACAGTTCCTGTTTTTCCCGAGCAACTGCCCCCTGTTCTTCCTCCTGTTGTGAGGTGAACAAATAACAGAGCTGGACAGATTAAGAATGATTGTGTTGTGATTGGCGCAGATGCTTTTTAGGGCAGATGCTGAGGAGTGTGACACTGCTCTACACTGTGTGTCAGGGCATGAGGCAGGCAGATAAAATGCAGTGGTATTCCTTCAGCCAAGGACAGACAGACCTAGCATGGCAGGGATGAGGAGTGCATACCTGCATTACATGCCTTTAATTGGTGGCAGCAATTAAAGTCTCTGTGCATGTGAAGCAAGGGATGTAGATGAGCATAAGTACAGAGGCTTCACCATTTCTTTAAGGGGAAAATGATCTGGGCTTAAGAACTGCAGCAGCATCTTATCACCCAAAAATCATCTGGTGCATTCAGATTAAGATCAGTGCTGAAGGTCAAAGGTGGAAATAATGTAGCTCAAAGTCCTTTCAGTGCCCAGCAGCAATGGTTAAATATGTGAAGGGAGAGACATGTGGTGTTTTCTCCTGAAGGCCCCAGCCCACATCAGTCTGTGTCATACAGTGGCTCATCAGGTCCTGCCAGACAGGGTACCACCCTTCTGCTTTCCCACTGAGCCTTCAGGAGAAAATTCCTGTGTTCATGCCTTGCTCTCACTACCAGTAATTTGTCTTTGGTGATATTTGGATCACCTACTTTTGTGCTAAAATTCAAGAATATGATTTAAAAACCTACAGGTGACTATAGCTTAACCCTGAGGCACCCACATCCATTTTAGACCCCAGAGCTCCCAGAAGCAAACACCTTCTCTTCTTGGAAACATTCTGACATTTAAAGGAGCACAAATTGGAGCATAGAGCCATTGTCTTGTTGCGTGCCTGTTCCATATACTCTGTTCCCCACACTCCGAATACTTGTGGGACATAGCTGCATGAGCAAATCACACCAGACCAGAACTTGATTGTGTCTCCCACAGTTGTCTGAGGTGTTTCTTTGTCAGGTTTCTCCCCAGCAAAATTTGTGCCTGAGCCCACCTGCTATGGCCAATCAAGATCTGGTGACAATCTGGGACACTACGTCCATCTTTGCTCATCCTTTATGTAACAACCACCTCTGCCGTCCCTGGGTGCAGACATGCAGTAGCTGAATCCTTACAGCCCATCCAGTCCCAGCTCTCAGAAAATATATAGAGAATTACACTTGAACACTGATGAAATTTCAGGTAGTGCTAAATTCTCCCCGTGCCACAGTACCTACATTCTGGCATTTCACTAATTTGAATTGCTGATCTATTTAAAATGTAAATTGCTGATCTATTTAAAAGGCTACAGCAGGAGCACAGTTTACATGGAGATCCAGCTGGGATAGAGGGTCAACATTCAAGTTCAGTGTTTTCTTTCTAAACAACTTGGCTGCTAGAACAACACCTCGAGGATTTGAATTTAGTAGATCAAATTTTCTTCACAGTACATTCCCACTGACACCACTTAGGTCAATGGACCAGCTTGTGAACTCAGTTAAATCAGCATGTATTGGGAGTAACATTACAAAGAGTAGTGGAACTATTCCAGATTTATATTGGTAATAATGAGACCAAAATTTGGTCCAATGTACTTGCAGAGATCTGGGAGCAAAGCATTCATTTCAGTCCTCAAGTAAAATACACTGCCCTGCAGACTTTTTAAATCCTTGAGCACAAGTCTGTGTGTAACAATAAGCATAAACAGAGTGAACACTGTAGAATAAAAGAATAAAACAGTAGAGTATAAAAGATTAAAATTTATCCACTAACCTATACCAAAACTAGTAAAACCTGAGAGTGTTCTTGCATAGATGCAAAAAAATATCAGATAAACTACATGAATTCTCAAATTGTGAGTTTGGAAATATTTTTTAAATGTTCTCATTTAACACAATATTTTGAGATGAGAAGCATAATTCAAGGTTCCAGCCTTGCAAAGGCAGAGTACACTACTTTTGTTACTGGTACCAGCATCCCATTTACTTTATTAATATGTTATTAATCACACATATGATTCTTTGTGCTTCTACACTTAAGACTTCTGGCCAAATACCTGTCAGTTCCTTTCCGTTTACTCTCTCCACTTTAGTATCTTTGTGATTTGCTGGCTTTTTAAGCAGGTATTTTAGAAAGTGTTTTGGTTTTGTGATGGTGGGGTTTTTTTCATTATATGCATGAAAATTTTATTATTGATATCAGAATGATTACCAAAATCAGAAAAGATTAGTTCAAGTTCTTGAATGCTTATTATGATTGAAGAGACTTCCCCTTTTTTAACTTGTTGGAAATGTCTGTATTCTTCCTGTTTGGACACTGAAAAGTGATAACTAGCACTCTGATAGCTAAGCTCCCAGTGTTAATACATGTGTGATGGAGTCGTAGAAACCAATGTACCGTTCAAAAATTAAAGTATAAACTTGAGAACAACCAGAACAGCTCCAACTTCTCCAGCATCAGTAAAGCTCAAAAGACCTGACCTATTTGAGCAGAGGAACAAAAATATCTGGATATTGCTTTCCACCACATTGGTTCCTTTTTCCTGGTGATAGTCTGAAAGGGTGGGACAAAAACCAGCAGGAAATATTTTTTCATAAAATGAAAAACAGTGAAAGAGATAGATTTAGCAAACACATTTCTGAGCTGTCCTGTCCCTTTCCTTTCAAATTAGATGAGAACACAGAATGGGGTTGGGGGGAGAGGGAGATTAGAGCAGGGGAATAGGGGAAAGCTAAAGGAAGGTTTTAATTCCTCAGGGATGCCTCTGAAGGAGGATGTTTCCTGTCTCCCTGCTCTGGGAGTCCCATTTCTTAGGTTTTGTCTTTTTGTTGTTGTTGTTGTTTGTTTGTTTTGTTCTTTCTTCTTTTACAGATTTATCTACATGTACTGGGATTCAATATAGAATGCATATACACAAGCTGGAAGCTCAGCTGTGTAAACCACTACAGTTTTCATAGGAATCAATGAAGCTGTGCTGATTTGAATGACAAGAGGATCACACCTTTATACCTGGTATTTAAACTGAAATAGCAAACTACAGGTGGCATAATTTTTACAAGGTTTGTATTTCTGTTTTAGCCAGTTTCTGATACGGACAAGGCAGAAAAGCACACAGAGATCTTTATTATCATCTCTAATTAGAATCTGAGCTCCAAACTTGATAGTATGTGACTGTGCATAACATTAACTAGACGTGTCTGTTAGCAGATCTGAAGTTGTGCCTGATTATATTCTGCATGCATATTTGTTTTCAGTCATATTTACAGGGGTGCCTCTATCCTGATGCTTCAGTTAACTGTTACTTTGAGGAAATAAACAGAGGTGAGGGTCCAGTCACCTTCAGCTGTTGGAAGTTAATAAGGTGTTAATGAAACATTGGCAAATAGCAGCAGTTTAGCACTTGGTTGACACTTGATTTTTAAAAGAGACAGAGTGTAAATAAGCTGTGTTTGCAGTGAAAATTAGAAAAAGTGGAAGGTGGGGAAACGAATAACACCCTCACAGCTTATTGGTTTTAAGCAGGAAATACTCAGTAGACCACATCAGGGAGAGTAACTAGCATGCTGCAGTCACTGGCAGCAAACAATACCCGATGGCAAAGGAGTCTGTTTTCATACATGCCTTTTTAAGACGCTCTTCTAATATATGACCAACTGATGCACATAATCAGTGTAAGAGCACCCTTGGCACCTCTGCCTCTGACCTCTGGAAGTGCTCTATGGGAGCATCTGGCCTGCTTCAGACCACAAATCCTATGAATCCTTGTGCTTATTTATGAGGGATGGGCAGTCTCTTTCCGCAGGACACCTAAAGCTGTCAAGGAGCTTGAACTCTGTTGTTCCTGCTACATTGAGGACAACAAATGACACCATGAGAAATAGTAATACTCTGAAGATATATCAACTAAGATAGTACAGCATCATTCTGAGTGAAGCTTTTCACCACTTGAAGTATAAAAGTGGGTACAGGAGATGGTATAGCCAAGCTATACCTGGTATCCTGCTTCTAGCTCTGAAGAGGATAGTGATGGACCAGGATGGAGTGAGAGTGGAATTAAACAATGGTAGTTTAGCAAGCTAGCACCACAGAGAGATGAGGGAGGAAGCCACGTTTCAGAGTGGCTTCTTGGAATAGGGATCATTGACATCAGTACCTAGCATAGGTCTAGGCTCAGTAGGAAGAGGAATATTTGTAACTGGAGCACTGCGGATTTTCTGTTTATGCAATATATCCAGAAAGATTCCTTGATAAAATGTTCTACAGTAGAAGAGTTAATGCCAAGGCAATTCAAAAAGGGTACATCGCTTTTTCTGCATAGTTAAAAAGACGTTGTTTGTTTTGCAGGTGAGTAGTGTGTGAGTGATGTTTCCTTGCCAGGCTAGAGAGATTGGTGGGTTCTAACGAATTATCAAACTACTTCTGAAATTACTTTAGCAGCGTAGAGTTGTTATAGTTAGAAACCTGAGTTACTTGATGTATCTTTTCTGCCATTCTCATGTGTCACATTCATTCACAGCAGCCTGTACTATAGGGTACCTTACCAGCATAAGGCAGCTCCTTTGGCACACATACTGTATAATAATCTCTTACAGTACATTACAATTGCAAATTAGAGCTAGCTTTAATTTAAAATGTAAAAATTTCATTTTCCTGAGGTAAGCATTGTCAGAGGAATAAACCTGTGGGTGTAAATATACCCATGGGTATTAGCAATTCTGAAGTTTTGAATAAATGGAACACACAAAGCCTATATTTTTGTGTAGGGTAAATAATGCCACACATAAATATTGAAGTATTGAACATAAAACACTCTATGCAAAAACACAGACTTTGTTTGCTTGATTCTCCCTGATGTGTTAGAAAAGGTTTCACCCAAGGGGGACTGTAAGTGCAGCCTTTAAAATTAATTCAAGTGTTGTGTGTTGTCTATAAATTTCTGTATTGAATTACTGTCTTATTTTCAGTTTGAGGCAATATATAATTTTGTTTATGAAGACTACAGTGTAGCAGGTATCTTTTTGGTATCAGCACACTGTTAGGTAAACATCTTGCAATATGCTTGAAAGAATCTGAAAATCCACACTTCCCAAATCAGACAGAATCCCATGTTCTGTAATGTACTTCCTAGTAGCACTGGAGTTTGGCGGCACTCAGAGTCAGGATGTTGGGCAGGGCACAGGGGGTGTCCTAAGCTGATTGTGAAGCAGTTTGGGTATGTGGCCACTCAAACACTGAGGACTTGAGGTCAGGATTTCCCTTGACAGGCTGGCAAAGAACATTGAGAGCCCTTTTTCAGCTTTTGTAGTATATGGTCAATTTCCTAGGATAATCCATTTTTTCACTAGCAGCTATTATGAGGACATAAGATACCAGGAGGTGCACTTTGACCTCTCCTGTTATCTTCTGTCATACACAGAGTATTTGAAGCTTTTGGCCTTTTGTACCAAAGGTCCAGTTTTGTTGTAGGATGTCAAGGCTCCTTTTGTAACGGGCACAGACCATAATTCCTATGATGCTTTTGTCACAACAGTGTATTTGTTTTAATGACAACTAAGCCACCTTTAGCAAAAGCAATTGACCCTTGGTGATGGACTGACTTTCTTGCCATCAGAGCATGGAACGTTTGTTTTGACATTAATGCAATAATACCAGTACTGCTATTTTCTCTAAGTATTTTTCTCTGACTGTGTATCCAAAATTCGTGAATGCAAAAACTGCATGTTCAGTAGATAGAATATAGAATCTGGGTGAAGAATCTTTTGCCAATTGAATTTTCATCCTTTTTCTCCTTGTTTAGCATTTAAAATAAAGAATACAAGGTCTGTTTTCTTCAGATCCAGGTCAGTGCAACAAAAGATTGTATAACCACTTATAAAAAGAGTCATTTGAGGGTATGAAAAAAGGAGAGAGAGAAGATGAAGGAAAACCACTATAATTTATGGTGTAGCAGAAAGTAAAGAGGAGACTGAGAGGAATAGAAGGAATAAAGGAAAGAGCACTAATATTTCCAGAATGAAATTATTTCCTCTAGGATATTTTAAAGGAAAATCAAAAAGTAATAGGAGATTAACACCTGAGGAAGAGCTGTTCTCTGGTAGTGCTGTGAGTTGTTCTTTGCTCATAAAGGCTGAAAGTCTGAAAATGACCCATTTAGATTAGTCAGGAGCTAAAAAATTCCTGCTCAGACTTCTGCTTGATTGCAGATCTTGGGGAAGATTATTCCAGGTGTAGCTTTTCTTGAACCCATGAAGACAAATTTTCCTAAGCTAGGCTAGAAGTTCAGGGCTGTATTCAATCTGAGATTAAGACGTGCATACTTGGGTACCTAGATGTCTTAATCTAAAACAAGGCTAAACCATCTGACCCTCCATGGCTATTACAGACAATTTCCATTTATGCTCCTTGAACATGAATAGTCCTCTCCAGAGGAAATGGATTCCCAGTCTGTGGTCAGGACTTCAAAGTGAGTGGAACAAAACTCCTCGATATGCTCAGATGGCTAATTTGGATTAGACACTAAGTAAATTTCATTAAGGTGGTTTCTACCTGCCTTTAAAATTAATTTTTCAGCTATTCCACATTCCTGACAGTCCCTGAGATCTTTGAAAAACAGGTTGTCCTGTATTAGCATTCATGGGTGTCATGCCACAAGGACATTGGTGATTTACAGATGCATTTGATGAGCAGGATGCCGCACTCTCCTGGGGACAGGTTTTGGCCTGAACAATAGCATGCTGGACATGCAAGACTTCTGCTCTGGACAACTCTGGAGGAACTTACGGCCTCGTGTTGCTGATCCGTCACTAAGTTTGCTTACGGTATGAAATGAAGAATTGTTGTTTCCCATGTTCTGATCAGGATTGTTTTAAGCAGTATCTAGAATGTACTGCTTATTTTGCTGCCCTTCTACACTGTTTGTGAAATGAGCTTGTGACCACTCTTTGGTGTGAGGTGTTTGTTAGCTGGTTTTCCTGTTAGCTGTGACACGTGGACTACAAATATAGCTTGCATTCAGGCTACTAGCCATCTTGGGTAACTTGTTTGGGGCTTATAAATATCTTGCACAGGTCCAGTACCCCCATGCATAAATCATCATCACAAATGAAGAAGGAAGGCAGATCTGGACAAATAGGTCGAGTTCCTAAACTGGCAGTGATGAAAAGGATGTTGGGACCTTTCCGCCATATGTAATAATACCCTGTGATTTCTCTCACTGTGGCTTGTTTGAAGGTTACACAGGAGATTTCCTGATGGATACCTTTTAGGGTACTCTGATCCCAAGTGACTGGACCGCTAAAGCTGGAAGCGCTGTTTAACTGCATTCTTCGTGTCCAGATCAATAGTCGTTTTGTTATGAAGCAACAAGCATGACCGTGCAAAAAGAGTTGAGTCCTTTTTAATTAGGTGCTCCCATGATGATTATTTTCCTGGCATACAAAAAAGGAAAATTAACCTATGCATAGTTTGCCTCCAAGCACTCTTCAAGGATTTAATTTAATTTGTCAGTGATACAGAAAGAGGACTAATTTCTTAGTAGATATTTATCTGGAGGGAAGAAGGTGGTAAATAGTTACCCAGGCCTGTGAAGTGCAGGTGTTCATTAAGTGTACCCTGACATAAATATCTTCCTTTCTTTCATCTCTTCTGTTTGTTTGCTCTCTTCTGTTTTATTCAGGAGCAGCCAAGTGTTACCCAGCAGGGATATCCACCTGTGGCCACTGGTCATTTATGTCCTAAATGTTCCTGGAAGCCCATTCAAATAAATCTAACTCCCAAGCAACTTTTGATTGCTTTTGAGCATTCTCTTAAGAAACTCTGTAGCCAACATTTTCTTACATCAAAATATGACTTTTTTTCTTTTAAATGCACTTGTCTTCACTTCAAAAAGAACTAGTTGTGCTCTTTTTAAGAAGTGAGAGTTAGAATTTCACCTGTAATTACAAGACCATATTTCCTTAATAGGCTACAACTAGAGCCTTAAAAGAAACTCAATAACAAAAAAACCAAATCAAAACAAAAAAAGACCCCATAACCAAAACCCAAAACTTCAGAAAGCTTGAAACTTTGCTCTGCAGTTTGCATTACTAAGTTATTCATTGTTAAAAAACTTACCAGATAAAACCTCTCTTTTTCACATTTTTCTGTCTGGCTGTCTGGTTGTGTTTTTCTGCCTCTTAAATTATTGGGAAACATTGCAGCAAAAGCATGTTCAAATCAAAAGGGCCTTGAAGTCAAAATTCCAAAATAATTGTACTTTGCGTTTTTCTAGGAGTTAGTTTCACATCTTCCTCCTCTTCAAATATTTTACCTCCAAATTTCAAAAGCCTTCATTATGGTTCTGATCATTTACAGTAAGCTTGAGCACACGGAATTGCAGCTACCTTGGTGGTTTCTGAGTAGAAAGCAATTATTTATATGGCAGTGACTTTACCTGTTATCTTCTTTAAAGATTAGAATCAAGGCACTGACCTCATGCAGTTAGATTGAGAATTAGATATGAGCACACAGAAACCCCTGATTTTAGTGCCTTTCTCTTGATTAAAACTCTAATTCCTGTGTGCAGTTTGAAGTATATCTTAGGATTCCTGATAGATGCATGAAGCTTTACCAAAAATAATTTGATTTGTTAAAAATCAAAGATACTATATAGTAAATTTTTTTTCATGTTTTATTAGGAGTTATCATGTGTGATGAGGTAATAAAATCCAAATAGTTCAAACAGAAAACTCAAAGTGTCTCTGCCATATTCAAGTTTGCACAAAGGTGTTAAGGGATTGGATGCCATTAATTTTAAAGCTTGTTGGCGCTTAGTCAGAAGAGAATAATGATGATTTTGTTTAAATGCATATGGTTGTGTCTTTATTTCACTAAAAAATAGTGCTAAAGAGAAGAATAGAAGCAGTAGGCATTAAAACTCAGTTGTGACCAACTCTAAGATAAATTTTTCAAGGTGGTTCTCAAAGGCAGGCAAAGAGGACTACAAAAATCAAGACGGTGTCAGCAGTTAAGATCTGGACATGATGAAATTTAATCCATCACAGCTTGGAGATAGGATTCTGCAAGGCCTGGAGACCCAATGTTGTCTACTAGTGGACATTGCCCTTCCAGCTGGAGAATACCTGGCAATGATGTTAAGTGTGAATCAGCTACTGATACAGATGTACTGTCCACAGTGTTTCTGCCTTCACATAGCATACAATATGTAGAGTATACCTGCCAGTATGACACTGCTCTTTTCTTCCTGTAATAGGCAACTTCCCTAGCCATACTTAATTGATAATTAAACGTTTGGTCAGCAAACAGATATTGGAAAAGAATATTTGTCATTTAGATAGTCAGATAATTAATATTCAGCATATGTTATATTCCAGTGGGGAATAACAGGATGGTGTGCTTAGGGATGAATGCATAAACCATTCAGAATCTGTTTGGAAATAATTAAGGAAATAAGATGCCTAGTGTATATAAAGTGGGCTTTTAATTATAATAGAAAAGAAATTCTTCAGAAATAATTTGTGAGATAACTTACTTCTCAATTATATTTTGGCAGGATTTCAAATAATGTATCAGATAGTGATCACATATTCTGTGACAGGATTACAACTAACCCATCGTATTATACAGGCCCAGCTACCACAGCTCAGCTCCCATCCAAATTTAATGGTATCCCGGGAAGGTATTGGAAAAATTCAATCTACATTCAGGTACTTTTGTGTGCAAGATTTTCTGATATTGCATCAGAGGTAGAGAAGCATACTGTTTGCTCTGAACTATAAAATCCCGATCAAAGGATGTTGATAGGATAATCTCTGCTGGGAATGTGAAAAGCACTTACTCCCCTTTGCAGGAAGGTGGTGACTGCACAGTATAGTGTCTGGTCTGTTAAGTCCAGATGTGATCCAGATCAAGAATAAGTATGTGAACATTTCTGTTAAATTAGCAAAAAAATGCACTACATGGTTTAGACTTCATGTTTTTATTCTGGTTATGTCCCTCCTCTGGCAGGACAAAGAAAATGGCATTATGGCTGTCAGTAAGTTTTGTCACAACTTTTGCATTAATTTGGTCTGAGAACACAGTCCTGAACATGGGAAGCCCAAGCTCGCTGTGTCGGTTCACTTACCATTAATATTGTAGTAACACTTACAGAGAAGATAGAAGAAATTCAGAAAACATCACCTTAGATTACAAGCTGCTGATTAAGGTGTTTCCACAGGAAGATGAAAAGGAAGATACGTTGGATTTGGTATATGAGCTACCACTCGTGGCTGTGAGAAGGCACAAGGTCATGTACTGTAGCTGGTTGTATATCATTGTTGCATGCCCACCACCTGCAATGCTAAGTATTAGAGAATCACAGAAGAGATGAGGTTGGAAGGTGTCTCTGGAGATCATCTAGTCCACCTTTCCCCCAACTCCAATTTTGGGAATATTCCTGCAGAACAGGGAGTGAGTCCCACCTAACTTTATGCTTTTGAAACCTCTAAACCTGTGATAGTCTTCATAATATAACCTTTGCATATAATACACTGAAAGTAATTATAATAAAATCTCTCTCTTTTGAAATGCATACAATTCTTTTGAATTCTCTACCTGGCTTGGAAACTAGTGTAATATTTACAGTTTCTGTAAACTGCCCTTTGCAAATGGTTTCTTTTCTTCAACTGTGAATCGGGGTGAATACAAAGCAGAGGGTATAGCCCACAGTTTGCATTAAGTAGCATTTGATTAGGTGGTAATAACATTAATTGGCACCCAGAATCAGTTGGCTGTAGGTGATCTGAAGCGATAATGCACTAGAGCCTCTAACATTCTAAGTCAAAATGCTCCCTCAGCCTGGGGAAAGATGCAGGTGTTTGGGATAAAAGAGTGTTTTGTAAATGAAGAATTTTAACACTGTGATTCCACTTCATTAGTCTTTCTGCTGTTGCTTAATATAAAATAATTATTGCCACTTTTCTTCTATGTTTTAAAAGCATTAGAAAATTAATCAGTGAACCCTAAAATCTGACCCAAGTATTTTTTGGAAAAAAAATTCAAGTCAAAGAAGAAAAAGGATATTGAATACCTACAAAATCATTTAGAAACATTCCTGATTCAAACCAATGTATCTGTTACTAAAAGATTTAATAATTCTTGATTATCTTGCTTGCCTTTGTGACAATGAATCCCTCAAAACATTGGCCTTCCCTGAAAGACTATTTCACCTTTGTGGATTAGGGTCTTCATGGAGATAGAATATATGTATGCAGCTGGCAAAGCAAGTGTCTTAGTGAATGGTAATTGTTCCCCAATTCCCACAAATCCTTTCATAACGTCTAGGACCATAGGCCTTGTTCTTTTTTAGTGTTCTTGCTTACATTTCATTAGCAGCTGAGCCATTGCTGAATTATACTTGATACACTCAGGAGTGAAGCTTTAGTGAAAGTGGTATTCAGCAAAGCCAACTGAGGGATTCTGAGTGCTCTAATAATTTTACACCCTGGGGAAAAGGCAAAAAACATGAGCAAAAAATTATGAAAGCCTCTAAAATTTGTATACATTATATATGGCCATGTAGAATAGAGGCGTAAAACTAAATTTGACATTGTTGTGAAACTGCAGGTGTGCATTTCACGTCTTATTGCTTACTCTGAAAACTTTCTTTCCTGTATTTTTCAAGGTCCAGGACCATGGCTGGAAGAAATGCTCTGTTAGAAGTGCAGTAACAGGGCCAGAGCAACTCTGGCAAGACCAGGGAGGTTTTCTACAACTAGGGGCCACAGCATTTAGTTCCTGTGCCAAGAGCCTGTGTCTGGCTTCAGGCAGACTGTGGCATGGGATGGTCAGGCAGTAAAGCAGGAAATATGTCTCTGGTGCCTTCGATAGTCTTGTGCAGGAGTGTGGTCTGCAGCTCATGTTGTACCAGTGGACAGTGCTCCTAATATGAGGTGGAGGCAGATTGTATGATCTATAGGATTAAACACAGTTTTCTCCTTTTAAACTTATGCACTGTATTTGTCTGTAGTCTAAATTATTCTTGTGTATTATTCTGAACAAGGTTTTAGTGTCCTCAGTTGTACCCAAGAATAAAATTGGCTTTCTTTATTTTTAAATAACAGGGAAGAACAAGAGTGGATAAATCTGTGCGTAGAAGAAAGCAGCATTTAGACATGTAGATCAGTATTTCTTAAGTTAAGCTATTGGAACATCTTGGAGTTCAATGGGCAAATCATTTGTATAAAACACGTAAGAGAAATGTGTAGCATAAACACAACAAAGATCCAGTTCTTTTCTTTATGCAGTTTACATAGCTTGTAATTCCCAAACAAGAAGGGTTTTGTCAGACAGGGAACAATGTGCATTGCTGCAGGCATGAGAAAGGAGAGTTGCATTTGAAAAGTATTACAATTCTAATGGGAGTAGATTACGAAGTAGATAATTAATGGTAGGGATACTGGATCTTCCCTTCCCACTGAGATTCATTCTCACTCTGTTGGTGTAACTTATAGCCCTGAGGAACACTCTTTTAGTTTCAAAACTCTCTTTTCTAGTCTCTAGGTCTTTCAGTGTTTTATTGCGTTGGTCAGAAAAGTTCAAGGAGGTCACTCCAGAAGATATTCTTTCCAAGGGATTAAACTGACTCGGAGGAACAAAGTAATTTGAAGTTTTGCAGAAGGCTTCTTCCACCTTTAAACTACAAAAAGTCTTCTCTTCCAGTCCTCCAAGACCATTTCTGAAGTGCTATGCCCTTCTGATTTATATCATTCTTCTTTCAGGAAGATCAGAAAAGAGTATGTAAATCTAAATTGAGTGCACAGTTATATCTAAACAGTAGAAACAGTGTATTAAAAATATACATGCTTGGAAAATTACTCTGAATGATGAAATCAGTTATTTATATTATTACTGATTAATATAGCATTGTTCTTTTTAATTACATTAAATAAAATAGTTTTCTCTTCTGAAGTATCTTTTGTTATGAAAAATAAAACTTTGGCTGAAGAAAACTGATTTACAGAGGATGATACTTCAACTAATTTTTTTTTTAAGTCATTCCAGTACAATAGTGTAAATTAAAGGGCTGGTGTGAGATTTATTCCTGAAACACTTAGAATAGTTGTTGAGCATAGTTATTCACATAGTTATTAGACTTAAGAAAGCAACACAAACATTACAAGCAGAGAAATCATTCTTAAATTTTGAATCGTTGACTGGTCGAGTATATAAACAATGAATAAGAAGCATAGGTTACTATATTCTTTAGATTATCTGATACAGATTATTGTTCTCTTGGTGTCTGGCCTGTAAATAGAAATCTTCCAATTTGTATGCTAAGCACATATATAAGAACAAGAGAGGACTTGTAAGTGAAACACAGCATCACCTTGAAGCGCTTCAAAGTTATTCCGAGTCATCAAAACAGTAACTCAAAGTATCATCAAAGCAGTAAGCATCATAGCCTCCATATAGCAATATGTAAATAATTAGCAGAGAACCATCTGTAATGCATTATGAGCAAGTGTGTTCTTGTTATTTATCTATTAACACACATATATATTAATGTGTTCAATGTGTTGAGATATACCATGCTGTACATAGTGGTAAAATAAAGAAAAACTATATTTAAAAAACTTTTAATTTGTACTTTTTTCTGTGTGCACTCAGGCATTTCTGCATTTTTTTTCTTAAATAATAATATTAAATGTAGCCTTGATTGATTATGTTTATGTGAAATAACTATGTCTTTTAGTAGGCCAGTTGGTATGGCCTACTGATATGGGTATAAAAGGCTTTTATCTAGTGAATCCCTTGTGGCCTAACACGCATGCATATTGTCCATTCAATTACTATATTTCAGCGTAGAGTAAAAAAAACTGGGCAAGTTTTATAATTGCTGAAGTTGCTGGAAAAAAAAATGTATATATATTCATGAAGTGGGCCCTGTACTTTGATGTTTTACATAATATAAGCCCTAGAAAATCACCAAAAGACAGTCCTGCTTAAAGAAAAATGCTGACTATATTGTTTAACAGGAAAATAAAAAATATTATTAATTTTGTAGTAAAATTATATATGCAGAACCTAGGTAAGATTGAATCATGTCTAATTCATAGCTGATTCTATTTATTTTGCGGGTTTTGTGCAGTTCAATATTGTTGAAAAAATAGCATTTCTACAGACTCAAGCTTAGAGTTGTGATATGATAAGGTTGAATAGTATTGAAATATATAGGTAATATCTTAATATGCATAACATTTGTGTTTTATAAATATCAGATAGATATAGTTTCACCAAGTCCTTAGATAGTGTTTTTCTTTAGCAATACTAACAGATTAAAAAAAATAATAAAATATTATTTTAAAATTTTGCATTTCAGATTTCTTTACTCTAAACCTTTTGCAGTATCTTTTATGAAAAGGAAAAAAAAATGTAACAGTCATTTAGGAGAAAGAAGCTCATGTTCCAGTGTTTCTGTGGATGAAGCTGAAGAAACTAGACAGAGAGACAGAGAAACAGGTGTAATTATCATTATGTTATATATGGGGAAATGACCGGGAAGATAAATTGGCCAGCACAAAGTTATTTAGGGAAACTTCAATATAACGAAAAAGCAGGTCATGTATCTGTTCCCAAGTCCTATTGCACGTTCTTAACCACAAGACTAATTTTCCTTTTTCAATTCCAAATTAATAATAGCATTCTGAAATCATAATTTCACTCAGCTTTGTTTCCTGTTGTGCTGGCTGGTGGTTTTCAGTGTAGCTGGTATCTTGCCTCTTATTTTTCATTAATTGGTTGGCATTTGATTAGCCACCAGCCTCCTGAACAACAGGGAATTTTGTATCTGAGCAAGCTGAGGTGAGAATTGAGTCCAATAGAAGTCATTTGTGTGCAGCTGAGCTGGAGATTCAAGGTGTTAAGTACTTACTGAAGACTGTTCTTATAAATCAGGTCAGTCTGTGTATATACAACTGTGCAATTTGAATTAATACACATATACATATTCTGTATTTTAATAGAGCTAGACAACGGAGGTACAGTAAGGAACTGAGCAACTTAGTGAAAACCTAAGTTACCTTAATGCCAGTGGGAAAAAAATATTGGCATATTTACCTACAGTGTAATCAGACTTTTTTTTTTCTTTTTGAATTTGCATGTTTGTCTACCCTGAATGTGAAAATGGAGTGAGGTAATGTGGGACACTTGGTTTGTTGATGTGCTTTTGCTTCTGTTTAGCAACTATCATCTTGCTTCTCTCCCTCAGCAAAATTGAGTTTAGGACAGCTTATAAGAAAAGAAGTTCTACAAAAGCCTGCCCTCTTCCCTAAGGAAAGATTTGGTTTTAAGCTGTTTTTTTTTTTAAATATATGTATATGTTTATATAAAAGACCAAAGTGCTCCAATTCACTTCTGTCTACTGTTGAAAAGGGCTTCTTACAGTCTGTCTCTTTTTATGTTTCATACCTTTGGCAGTGCCCTTTTACCACTGGAAAATTTACCATATATCAGAGGAACACAGATCCCAGTAAATGCAAAACACACAGTTTGCAATGTTTTGGAATCAGAATACTTTGGCACGAAAGTTTCCTATTTTTCCAGCATTATAGGAATGAGGAGGGTCCATAAATTTGTAAAGCAAGTCATTGAGCTTGAATGTCATATGCACTATGCTTGTCATGCAAATTTAGAACCTGATTTACAAGTTGAAAGTGTTATCAGTTGAGCTAGAGTATTATGTAATACCTGAAGTAACTGCTCACCCTGCATTATTCAGAGGCATGTATTTATTAAAGAAAAACAAATTGAGCTCAAGGGTTTTTTGTGTTAAATTTAAAAAGGGGAGCAAACTGACAACTAATCAGTCAGAGCTTATAAACATGATTTGTGACTAGAAGAGGGAAGGGAAGTTAAAAAAAAGACGAGGGGTGAGGTAAACATTGTACTGTGAGGACTGGTTGTGCTTTATTCTGGAGCAAAGTTGTTCAAATGCATTATAGATGTTGTAACTCAATAATAAATGGGGAGCAGGAGAGTACAAGCAATAAAATTACATGAATGCATAGAGTTCTCTGTATTTTAGTTAAGTGGTGCTGTACTGTGGTAATAGAAGTCTGTTACCTACATACCCTGTTTTAATGAACATTGCTTCGTTATACTGCTGTAGTGAATGTTTCTCATTTCCAAGAACATAAGAGGGTATGTTATTGTGGGGAAAAAGATATACTCATTAAAGTGCAAGTTGCCAACATGCCGTTCTTGATATATACATACACACACACACACACATATATATATATATAAATATATATATGTATATAAAGCATAAAATGATTAAAACGTTCCTGAATACATGCATACAATTTCATTTCTGTAATATTCATTTCATCTCTTGTCAAGAAATGCTGTTTAATTTGACTGAGACTGAATTTTGCAAAATGAGGTGGTAATAGCATTTTACTTAAACTTATGGCATCTCTGTTCATATTGTATAGTTCAGGAATGGTTTCTTCATAATTAAAGTGTCAAATATCTACATTTGAATCAAGAATGATGAAATTCATTCAGGATCATTTGCTAAAGAATAATAACTTTAAACTTTCTCCCTTTAAACAGAATTGTTTAGGGCTTTCTCATCAGTTGTCCAGGGTTCTCTTATTTCCTTTTCTTGTCTCTTACAATACTTCCTTTATTTCTACATGCTCTGCATATTATATACATTTTATGGGTCAATTATTGGAGGCTGTTGTACCAATGATTTACATGAACATCGATAAATATTTTTTAAAACTTTCCTGAGTAAATAAGAAGATGCAAAATATTACACCTCTGGTACAAAGGGTGTAATCAGTAAAAGTCTAAATTTTTGCAGAAATGTGGAGGCTTCCAGGAATCCAAGTTGATAAATATGAATTTATCAGCATGTTGAACTTGACTCCACAATATTTGGCTTATTAGTTCACTGCTGAGCACAGGATGGTACCTCTGGCCTTGATTCAGCAATATTTAAATAAATGGATAAGTGCTCTGCTGAACTGGGGCCAGTCAAGTGCAGTGTCAGTGTAGGGCATTTTGGGTGAAAGAAAATGTTGACCACAGGGGGTTGATTTCTTCTTTCCTATAGGGGAACAAATCTGAAATAAATCAGGAGAATTGTCTGTATATAGAAACAATAGCAAGAAAGAAGATGGACTGAAAAGCCTTAACTAAAAGTAACCTAAAGTTATGTGTTTAGAACAGCAGTGGTGTTCTGTGAGATGGAAAAGATATGCTTGATCTTCGATATTATTTTTTTAATTACTCACTGGAGTTGTATATAATAAGTGTGGGATTTGCTGCACCTTAATGGCTATCTGAAAACTGTCTAGTCTGAGCTTGTCTATGTGGAAAGAGACAGGCTCTCTCTAGGAGCTGATTTATCCCATCCTAAGGTACTTGTGGTTAATTATCCCCAGAGATGATGCTGTGTGGAGGGAAACTAGTGGACTCTAATCAGATAGGAGCTAGGTGAGATGAAGAAGATGCTACCTGACTAAATAGAAAAAAGGAAAGCTTATTACACAGGTGTCTGTCTTGTCTCTTGCCCAGCAGAATTAAGACATGAAACAAAGGGAAGAAATTATGTTTACAATTTACCTCTGTGCCTGTGTGAAGCAGGTGTCTGAACGCGAGCCAAATAGCCAGCCCTTAGATCCAGCTTAATTTCTGGAGAATGACTGCTATAGAAAACGTTCCCAGTGTTCCTCACATTGACCTGGTTTTCAGTGTTATCTAGTGACTCTGTGTTAATATGACACGGTGTTTCTTTGCTGCTCACTGTCTGGTGCATTTAGTTTTTTTCCTTTTTGTTTACCATTGGTGTCTATACTCACCAGGCGTCTAATCCTGCAAAGTGCTAAGTCCCACTCGGGAGGTATGGGCTGTTCTCTTTTCTCATGTAGCAGGAGTCAGGCTGCCCCATTTCTCCTAAGATTAGACTGGATAAGAGACAGGTAACCATAAACAGCATTGTAGCTGGTTTTAGGATTGTATGCCAGCAAAGGTCAAGCATAATGGTGCAATGAAAATAAAGCATTTTGAGTCATTTATTCCTTTAGAAAGGTTTGTATCATCCATGCAGCTGCAAAACCATAATGCTTTCATTAAAAGTCACATCTGTGCTGAATTAAAACACAAGCCTTTTGCAGCCAAGGCGTATTTGTCAGGTTGAAAGTTTTTCTCATAGCTCCTGAAGGTTTTTTCCAAAATCCAAGGACTGAGACAGAGAGCAGACCTTGTCACGAGCTGGTACTGAGGTTTAAGTACATTCCTGCTATGTTATTCACCGTCTGGCTCCAATTTGGAGGTACATCTCCCTTGTGTTCACTTTATTAACCTACATATGACTGGCTCTTTTGTTTAATGGGGAAGTGAAAAAAATAGACCCTGGGCCCAAGAAAAGTAGTCTGAAAACATCTTTTTCCAGATTTTTTACTCCTTGTGGCACATTAACCACTTGCATGGAAAATTTGGTGGATAAAACATCTTTTAAAAGATGTTCTTTGAGAGTAGAAATTTTTAGCTTTAATTGAAAAGATTTAAGCAATCATAAAATCATAAAATCTCCCTTTTTTGAGCGCATTTACTACTTTCTATCAAAACTGACTTCAAAGATAGAAGTGTACCAAATCAATGAAAATTTACTAAGCAGATAGAAGAGGATAGCCAAAATTAATACCTCAACTGAGAGTGTGTCTGGAGCATGAGCCCAGCAGCTGTGCACTGTGTTTGGACCAACAAAGGAACAGATGTACATTCCTCAACAAACTGCTGTATTCCCAGTTCACAGAAAGCCACCACAAAAGCTACTACTGATTTGTCCATCTGATGGGTATGAGACCCAGTAATAAGTGAGGGAATAACTTGAAGGAGGAACTGGAGGTATTGTGGGAAGATCTGTGGTGGATGTAAGTGTGAGTTGCTGGGAAGTCTAGTTTAGGACAAGCAGCTTTGCCAGTTCTGCTGCTCATAGGCCAGCTGACTGAGAAGAGGGATGGAAAGCTTCAAGGTTTATCTTCATTTCGGTGTGACCACTTCAGTTAAAAAAGACCACAAGCAGCTGTCTGTATGACAACCGTAAGCAGAGAGCTCAATGAAATTGGGTTTCTAAAGCTCTGCAAATTATCTTTGTTGGGTTAGTGAATTTTTATTTTTTAATGCAAAAACAGCAAGGCTTTGAGAAGTAACTAGGAAGAAAAAGATGGGTGCATCTTTACCAACACAAGTGATACCAAATAGTGCAGTGGGACAAGAAGGGTAAGCTACCTTTTATGCAACTGTGCTGCCAAGGAATCTCTGGTATTATCCAGGATTCCTTGTGCTGATCTTTGAATGACTGAGAAGAAAAAGTCCCTGCCCTCAAGGATCTTAATCTACTTTTTCTGGGTAAAATAAACAAAATTCCACAATTAGTCAGGTTTTTAATGTCTAACATACATAATATATGCATAAATCAACTATCTATCTATCTACACTTGTGTATACAGAACAATTCTGAGTGCATCTTCAGTCCTTTAGAAAGGACAACAAGTGAAGAGATCAGATTTTATTTTAGAAACAATAGCCTTTCAACTGTTTTTTTCCCTTTCTTACTCTGACACCTCACATCGCTGATGTCAGTGTCTTACCCAGTCACAGAATTATGCTTTCTTATTTTTACCAGTAAGGACTGTCATCTCAGAGGGAAAGTTGTACCAAGGTTTCCTCCAGGTTTTTGGCTGAGCTGCTTCACGAGGGAAATATTTTGTTTGAAGAATATGTTTGGATGTATTACAAACAGTGTGAGGAGCTTCCCTCTCTGCAGAGGAGAAGGGGGAAACCACCTCCAATTCTTTCTTTTTCATGAGAAGTGGCAGATTTTCAGGATGTGCTTAACAGTGCTGTGCTGGATCTCATATCCTGGGGAGAAGTTCTGGCTCTGTGGAAGCTCACATCGATGCTCCTGCCAGCTCCTACGAATCCAAGCAGAGGCAGGACTCCCGGGAGCAGGGAGGATCTCATTTCTTCCTCGATCTCTGCAGTAAGGTTTGTGGGGGGGCGTTCCCTCTGGAGCCTGCATCATGCCAGGTGTCTGAGCTCATACAGCCACAGCTCTCCCTTCCTTTCTGTTGTGGAAGAGATAACTTGTTTCCATTGTATATTTTTTTTGGAAATAAATTTAAGGAAAATACCCCTGAAAGTAACCTTTGATTTAGGTGTTCCCTCAGGGTTGATTGCTTAATCTTCTCCTTGTGCAATTGTATAAAAAGAGACGAGGATGGAGATATATGTGAGGGAAAGTAGTACTTTTCTCAGGAAAACCAAGGGAATTGAAGAAAAAAAAAGTTGTAAAAAAGCACTTCTGAAACAGTCCAACCTGGTTTTGCAATGCTGCAATTTCCCTCACCCTGTAAGGTTTCACTGCCTCCTATCTCTTAGGAGCAGAGGAGGAGATGGGCAGACTTTGCCTGTGTTTCTTCCAATAGATATTCTTGGAGAGGTGGTGGCAATCGATATTGAAGCACACTTTCATATTTCCAGGTTCCAGTAATTGAGAGTTTCTGAATTTAGCTGTCAGGTGCAAACATTAAAAAAGGATGAAAGGATTTCATTATTGCCAAGTTGCAATATTGTTCAGAACCCACTGTCTCTGGAGGCTGACTGGGCTCTTGTTCCACATTCCTTGCAAATTAAAGGAAAGAGGGCTTTGACGGACTTCCCCACTGCACAAATTTTGCCAGCTGAGAACAGGCATCTAGAAAATTAAAAACAAGTAACATAAGTTAAACACTTTGACATCGGTAAACTCATAGCAGTGGAAATTTGTATGCTGAAAAGCTGTTAATTCAGTGTTTGTCTTATCTTACTGTATATTGGCTCATTTTAATTTTCAATATATTTAGCCTTTAGAACCTCTGGACGCAGAAAGAGCTCATTATTTATTTAACAATAAAATCATTTTGTTTGTGACCATCTTTCTCTTTCTGCTTCTTATCACACAGGAGGGTGGGGTGGTGGGGCAGGGTTATCACTGTAACCATTACTTCACTGAAGAGGAAATGCAGGTGATCTCCTGGATCTATTCATTATTACTCATTGCCTTGACTTATTAGCCATTACGAATAGATGCAATGTGGATACAGGTGTCTGATGCAATGTTGCATGATGGAATAATGTGTGTTGAAGACTTGTGAGAAATGACTTTCTGCCAGGAAAGCTTAGCATGAGGAAAGCACTGGGTAAAAAGCTCGACAGGGCTTTCCTTTTGAGTGTTCAAGCCATAAGGCATTTCCCTACTTACACCCAGGAAGGGAGAGGTCTGAGAACCTATAGCACATGCACAGGGGAGTATTTATGTGTTTGCAGGACCACAAGTTCGGTGCCTAAAGGATCTAGAAAGTGGAGGTAGAAGATCCTGATAGCTCCAGGCCATCAATGCCGAGGACACTGGTAGTGTTTTGGTTAGCTAGCCAGGAAGTCAAGCAGAAAGGGGAACCTATGATCTTGAACCCCAACTTTTCTTTAGGTAGGAGATGTTGGTTCAGGTCTTCTTCACCTGTCAGGTTACTGACTTATAGGTGGAAATTGATATGTTCGAGATCATTGCTTGTCAGTTAAAACTGGCTGGAAGCGGTCAGGTTAATTCTTGGCAGCAAAGGTGCCAAGGGGTAGTGCCTTTAGGTGCTTGGGCAGGGTTTGTGGGATTGCTATTTTGAACAACAGCATCTAGACTAATCTAGTTGATAGCTTTGAGGTTTGAATTTGACTACAAAAGCACTTACTTTTCAAAATTTCATGTGCTTTCCCTGCATCTCCAAGTGCCAGCACAGGTCCCTCTCCTCAGAAATGCAATGTTTCATTCACTTGCTTTGCAGTTCTCCTTAGCTGTCATCTTCTATGAATGTCCCTTACCATTTGTATATATGTCAGACAGCTGCGTTCCATGATCAGGATTTGAATTTCTAGAGACAGAAAGGTGATGTTCTTTGTACCTTTTCCTATTTATAGGCTGTACTTTACCATTGGGTTTCTCATAAGAATGCTTTTGACTCCCATTTAGGTTTCCTTGCAATGAATTTTTATCTCAAATTAATGCATAGTGAACCAGTAACCTGCTTAAAGAAATAAAAAAGAAAAGAGAAAAACAGAAAAAAGCCATCCTAACAACAAAGTAACTGCAACAATAATAATAAAAAAAACTTTTTTCTTACTAGGTTGCAATCTCAGTCCAATCCACTTTGACTGTAGCTGTGGCAAATTGCTGTCTGAAAATGACTGCCCTATTCATCTGTTGATATTGTTAGAAAGAAAGCTACAACTGTACCTATCAGTGTAACTAAATTAGAGCAGGTTCACATAAGGCAGGCACACGTAAAAATGTACTTATGAAACAGATGTATCCCTCAACAGGAAAATGACAGCAATTCTGATAAAATGCTTTTATTATTTACTTTCAACAAGTATCTATTGCTGCAGCTTGACTATTTTTAAATCATTTCAATAATCTCATTATAGGCCTGGCAAGAAAAGGAAAAGCACTTCAGCACAGTAAAATGGCCTGGCTTCTGCCATCCTTAGTGGCGTGTCAGTGATATGGTGATATTTTTTTTTTTTAACTGTCAAAACAAACAGCAGCATTGTTTATCCAGGTGATGAACTGCTTAGAAACAGAACATTGCTTGTGGCACAAGTTGGGCCCTGCTGATGGGGAATGGATGGACGGATGGATGGATGGATGGATGGATGGATGGATGGATGGATGGATGGATGGTTGGATGACTGGCTGCAGCGTGAGGGAAGCATTGGTTCTGCTGAGTGCAGGAGTTGTACCTGTGTGTCTTTGAAGTAAACACAGCAGTGTGAAGAATTACACTGGAAAATTAAAAAATAATCTTGACCTTAAACTAAGCAAGTGCCTGCCTGGTATCTGAAGACTTCTGCTTCTTATATGCCATAAAGTTTATGGTCCACTTACAGGCTCCGCTAAAACTGGTGCCCAGAGCTTGTCCTGTTTCAAATCTAAAGTTTTTTGGAGATGGGTTGTGTACATTTTGAGAATGGATGCAAAAGGAGATGGATAGTTAACATTTTCACATTCAGTGTCTTTCCAGATTTTCATAGATTTCGGAAGAACTGTGAGATGATAGTTAAGTATATGCACAAAGCATGGCAGTTGGCAAGTATAGAAGTATCTTTTGCTATCTATAGGAACACAGAAAAATAGACTCAGTGGCTTGAATATAGTCATGTAGGTTGTTTGTGGCAAAGTAAGGAATATCTTTAGAGTATTTAATTTTAATCTGCTACAAAATAACATTGATTCAACTTCAAAACTGTGGAATAGTTTATTTTCATCTGTTCTCAAACTTGCAGAAATTTTCACAGCTAAACAGAGAATGAAACTCAGAGCATTTCAGTACAGCAAATCTTCGTTCGCGAAGCCTAGCCATGATGATGATGATGATCTATGAGAAATTATATGAAATGCAAAATCTAATGTCACAAACCTGTTCTGATTCTTCTGTTAATTCTGGTAATTTCTTCAGGTGAGTATAAAAACATTCTTTAGCAGAATAGGTTAAATTACAAGCTCTGGTGATGAAAGAGTTAAGATTTCTGTAGCAACATGGCATTGCTCTTACATTGTGCATATTATTCTAGACAGTAAAACCTTTATTTTAAATTTTCTGAATATTTAGTGTAAGAACATACTGTAACTGAAGTCTTAAGCTTTTTAATCTTTAATATCTTTTGAGGATCTTGGAGTGAAATTGGCTATGTGACTTTTGCTTTTTATGATTGTTTAGATTTATATTTTTTCTGCTATGTTCATATCTCTTTAATAATATTTCTTTTCACAGTTTGCTTTAGTATCTATTGATTGAGAGACAAATAAATGTATTTATAAAATATTTGTTTAGAATTCATAAGTTTTTGAAACTTTTTCCCCTTGCTCTGAAACACACTGTGATTAGATGCCACCTAAAGGAAAATAATTATTCTGAACATTAGAAATAAATCCCAATCTCATTTCCTTTTTGTTTTCCTTTCATTTCAGACAATGGGAAGTGAAAAAGTGCTCCATAGGTCAAAAATATGCAATTTTAATCTCTGTTATTCCAAGAAGCAAGATAAATTGTTGCATTTTGAACTGTTGCCTTTGTGAGGACCACATACTTGTATAGTTTGATCAGAAGTTATCACAAATATCTCAGGCAGTTGCCTAAGCTCTTCCTATGCATGCTTGATGAGCCTCTGCCAAAATATTTCAGGCAGCAAATGAAATTGCTTCTCCTCTGAGAGCTCCTATTGCCTTTTTGCCTTGCTCAGCCTGAGAGCCCCAAAGGAACGGTTTGAATGGGGAGATTATAAATATCTCAGCCGAACAGACATAAAACCTACAGTGAAAAGGTAGTGGTAGAAGGAAGGAGGGAGATTGGAAGTTAGGGATTTTTTGGGGAACTTGTTTTTTTTTTATCTCCATAGGGAGTTTCCTGTTGGCAGGTGCCCTGCTGGTTCCAGTTCACCTTAACTAAGGTTTCCATCTAGATTTCTTTCTCTAATCCACTTCATGTAAACATCATTATCAATTTTACCTGACTCATAGTTCAAAATACTTTCAGCACTATAAAGATATTTTCTTTTAGTGACATGAAAATTGATTTCTGGTCAAACCAGATATTCTGAAATGCCCATCCAAAGCCCCTACATGGAGAAGCCAATATTGTATCCGTAAAAGCTGGCAAATGTAGGGAAAAAAAGATTTATTCATTCTGCTACCAGAGCTATGTAAACAAAAACAAAACAATCTTTCAGGAGAGAACATGAAGAACTGGCAGGGAAACAAAAGTGTAATGGAGAAGATTTCTAGGCCACCCAACTGCCTAATTGCTGGCAGCATCTCTGGATTTTTACGGCATGCCTCTCTAACATAGTCCTTTGGAAAACAAATGTCATATAATGCAAACAGTTACAAATCTAAAGCATTTTGTGTCCTGTAGACTTCAGCTTTTACCTACAGTGGGGTTTTTAAGACTCTTGTACTGCATGTTGAGCTAAATAGAGCAATCTATCTTTTCATGACATATTAAAATTTAATGATGAGTGAACTGCAAGTCTAGTTTCATTTTCCAACTTGATCCAGAGGGCAGTGGTGGCATTATTTCCAGTTTTCTAGGGACAATAATGAAATCCCTGGATTAATACCACCTCGTACTTGCAGTGTCTATACCGTGCTGTTGTTGCTAAATAGATTTAGCCATTCCCATGAGTATTGGGATCCCATCAGCAATGTCAGATATCTGATTCTTTAACAGTATTATTATGACTTGATGGGGTGGAACTAGGTTATTTTTGAGCGCTGCTAGCAAACTGTATTAAGATGAAATACAAGAATTAAAAAAGAAAGCAATGAAAAAAACCCCTCAAACCTGCAGGGACAATAAATAGGTTTTAGTCAGCTCCCTGAAGCTGTGGCCTCCTTATAACTGGAAAAGACCTTTGGTTGTTCTAATACTGCATTTCCTATTGTAAACATACGTATAAAATATGTAGGTAGCCAAATGCCTCATCATCTAGTTAGTGACGCGCATGAATGGGTGAATGAGATTCCCACTGTCCCTACCTACTCTCCGGCAAAACCACAGCCAAGGGAACGGGCTTGGCGGAATCAGCTGGGAAAGAAGACCCTCTTGAGCTTGACTCTCGTCTGGCGCTGTGTAGAATAAGTGGGAGGCCAGGTGCTGGCTCGGCGATGCAGGGCGATCAGCCTGCCAACGTCCCGGCCATCGGTGAAATGCCACTACTCTGATTGTTTTTTCACTTACCTGCTGATGTGGGGGGGTGGGACCCGAGGGGGGCTCTCGCTTCTGGCACCAAGTGCCCAGCTTGCGCCGGGCGCAACCCGCTCCAGGGACAGCGGCAAGTGGGGAGTTTGACTGGGGCAGTGCACCTGTCGAAGCATAACGCAGGCGTCCTAAAGCGAGCTCAGGGAAGACGGAAACTTCCTGCAGAGCAGAAGGGCAAAAGCTTGCTTGATCTTGATTTTCAGTACGAATACAGACCGTGAAAGTGGGGTCTCATGATCCTTCTGGCTTTTTGCGTTTTAAGCAGGAGGTGTCAGAAAAGTTACCACAGGGATAACTGGCTTGTGGCGGCCAAGCGTTCATATCAATGTCTCTTTTTGGTGCGACAAAATGTGTACAAAATAGTACAGATGTATGTAGTTATAAGAGTATTTAAGGTTTATTTATGTTTCCTTGTTTTGAATCTTTGCAGTCTTTCTGGGTTTAGAAAAGCATGTTGAAAGTACATTTCTTTATTAGGAAAAGTCTTTTCTTTCCAGATCTGAAAAAAAGCACTACTCGATTTTTCCTTTAATCACTACTCTTCCATGATGCATTGTTGATGCTGTTAATAGTTTTTCTCCGTATTAAACTTTGTTATCACAGTATTACTGGGGGAGTAATTGCAATCCATTTAGCACAAGCAAAAAAAAAAAAAAAAATTAGGTGAGTTACTGCTGTCTCCAGTGACTAGTGTTAATTAACTCTGGCTTCATCTGCACTATAAAAATGAGCACTTTTTAAATGGTTGTGAAATAATCTTGTGACTCAACTATATTTATAAAATGTATTTCCATTTTTAATCCAAGAAACTATCCAACAGTTTGAACATTTTACAGATCATGCCAGTTAAGAAAAAAAATGTATTAGTCAAGAATGTTACATGTAATTCTGTTTACAAGAAAATTTCAAAATTTTGTTTCATGGACACAGGAAGATCAAATGACTTCAGATTTTTTAGGGGGTTTAGTTTGTCTTCTTTTACTTGTATCTTTAAGCCTGTCCCAGATAACAGCCTTTGCTCCATATGGGCTTTTCCACTGAGCCTCACTGCAATCCTAATTCTGTCACTAACAGAATTTGCCCCCAGTGCCTCTAAGGGTGTTTCTTTTTAGCTCATCCTCATCCATTCCTACACACAGAGATCAGTAAAGCTTTGGCATCCATGTAAGTTAGATTCCTGAGGGGATTTGCATATTTCTGTATTTTGCATTAGAAAGCTGTGTCAGTCATTATCTGTTTGCCCAAGTATGTTTCTTGCCTTTTCCCAAACATCTGACCATCAGGTCAGTAGCTACATAAGCCATAACAATGTTTAATCCAAACTGTAATGATATATTATCGTTTTCTCTGTTCATTGGCAGGTAAGACCACATTTATTGGTGCTTATAAAAGCATATATAAATCTTTTTAGATGTCTAGTTTCTGTGCATAGCATCTGTAGGTCCGAGTTTGCAAAATTATTGTCATCTAGTCCCCATCCAATGCCAAGTAGTTCAGCACAGGAAAAAAAAATCTCTTGTAATGAAGGAAAAAAGAAAGCAGTAAAGTTAGTGCAGACTGTTCTACCACAGAGTGTATCCTGCTAGTGTGAACTGACTTGTATAACACTTTTAGATAGAAGACACAAAAACAAACAACTAGCAATGGACAATCTGTGGTGAACATCCCAATATATTCACAGGCTGAACTCTGGCAGATTCCATGATCTCCAGAGTATCAAAGAGATTTTAGGGCACAAGCTAAGTCCAGAAGGAAGAAAGTTTGGTACTTTGGCTGATGGTACTGTCTATATTTTCCTGTGCCTGATTGTCTAATCACATTATTCACTCAAGGTCATGGCATGGTAATCAGTGCGTGTTTCAGAGAAGGAACTCTGAACTCACTGTCTCAGGTGACTAAAATTGTCATTTCACTCTGTCCACACATATTGATTAGTTATTCTCACCAACATCAATTACGAATAGTACTGCTGTGGTCGTTGCCAGATAAACATATCCTAGGGTATCCTCAGCCTTTAGCCTATTAATCCAAGGCCTTACCCAGTTCAGATACAACATGGTTGCCCAGACGTCTCATGTGTATATTCAATTAGATCAAATGTGTATCAGTGGATGGTGACATGCACCAAACCTGTGAACTGCACTTCTATGTGTGTTGCTCATTCCTTTGTGATGCTGCAGTGGTACCCTTTAGTGATTTTAAACCTTTAGAATGCAAGGGAGAAAAAACGCTTGCAGTAAGTACTGTTGATTTACCAATTGCTACTCATTGTGCTAAATTTTTAGCATTTGTGCGTAGCTTGCATAGAGTGGGTAGCTGTGTTCTGTCTCATTCAAAAACAGAAACCAGAAAAATATTACACTGCTGCCGTTCAGTACTTGTATTATCTTGGATTGCTATGACATTGCCACACATAATACAACATAATGGCAACAGAAAGCAAGAAGCATTCTGGCCTGTGAGAGTGTTGGTGTAAATACGTAATGAAGCTTTCTGTTGTGTACAATGATAATAGCATAGCGATGGAAAGATCTTTATGCAATAGCAGTTTTGATTTATTTACTGGGATTTATATAAGGCATTCTTCATTATTCTCTCCTCCTGCACAAATAATTACATACAAATTCCTCATGCTAATATATCAGAGCCGTTATCTATTGTAAGACATTTTGCACTTGTCCAAGCCATTTAGCCACTGAATAGGATAAAGCTTTTTTAACTGAAAAACTCCTTGTGATCCCAAACTTTTTGAGTTGCTGGCTTTTGGACCCTTTTTAATCAGGCAAGGGGATAATTTCATTCAGACTTTTTGCATGGGAAGTACTGTCTTTTCATGTGAAAACTACTGGTGGGCATCCTGGAAGTTGCATATCTTGTGGTGGACTTGCTGCAGCAGGAAAGAGATATTTTCCTTTGGTACTCAAGTTTGGGCCAATGTGAGAATAATTTTAGCCACACCACCCAAACCAGCAACAATCCAGTGAGTGAATGTCAGTTGCAGCATCAACGTCGTACTGAAGGCTCCATGGATGGTCTGAACATGCTGAGAGACAGATGCAGTTTTTTCCTGCAGGATGTTGAGAACTGACCCGATTCTCTGGGCTCAGACATACTGCAGCAGTACCACAAGTCCTCCTTCCTGACTTCTGGCAGCTCTGCATCTGTTGCCTCTCTCTGCTATCCATAAGTCGGTGACATGCTGACTGATTCCTATAAGGTTCTCATGGCATGAAAGGACCTCAGTTATCCTTCAAGGTTACCTTTGAGAGTTCAGAATTGCAATGTGGACAAGTTTGCCGAAGACTATAGGACATGGTATAGATGGAGTTCGCTGTTAAGGGACCTGTAAGGTTAAAACTATATATTGGAATAGAAACCATCTAAGTTTTCCATCAGCTGAAGTTGGAGGGGCTTGAGAGCATGTTAAGTCTCCGCAGGGAGTAAAAAGGTTGAAATAATTTGAATTGGGAGCTCTCCCCCTCCCTAACCAGTTACAATCTTAAGCAATTTAAGGCTCAATAGAGCAATGGAAATGCTTTGCATTGGCCTCCAAAACAAACTGTAAGCTGGTGCAACTTGAGAAACTCTGCTGTGAGTATATTCCCTGTTTGCTGCAGCAAATGATTATATGAGTACTCTGGTCCCAGAATGGGAGTTTCAAATTCAGTAAGAGTCCTTTCCATACCCAGACCACCAAAAATCTGTGAGTGATAAAGTCAATGAGACAAGGAGAAAAACTGCGCAACCCACTCCCACCTCCATTCTAAAATTATTTTTCCCCTTAACATCCCTTTCTCCTTTGGTCATTTTGATCACTGAACTGAAAATTCATTATTTGCTAATATGATTTAATGATTTGATAAAATTCTGCTTAACAACAAGGAGAAAGTTGTCATATCAGCTGTCTTATGCATGGGACTTTAGGGGTGCTATGATACTGGGAAATGGCTTATTTATCTCTGTTGCAGAGAGACTATATCTTTACAGAAACAATTTTTATGTTAGACTGAGAAAAGAAACTGATGCTTTAAGATATCTTCTTGATTCATTCAACATAAGTTATCCAAAAAAATAAGCTTACTCAGAAGCATGGTACAAAAAGGGAGAAAAAGAAGGTAATAACTGGTGATAAAGATACTCTGCAGCCAAAGCTTTTGGAAACATCTGGCTGGACTTTTGTGGTGGCCTGGAATTCTCTAAAGAGCTCTGAACCTCATAGGTCTGAACCTCTGGTCTCTTGAACCACAAAGGAGAAAACTGCATGGTTTCAACAGGAGCTGTTATGACAGTTTTACTCCATCACTCTTTGTGAGTCTTTAGATAGATAGCCTAATAAAAAAATGCAGACAGCAAAAGACATTAGAAAGAATTGTCCCTTAAAAGCTGTAAAATGCTAATATATATATTTTCAGCCTCCATAAGCAGTCTGTATATTATGCA
Source organism: Pipra filicauda (assembly GCF_003945595.2). Lineage (NCBI taxonomy): Eukaryota > Metazoa > Chordata > Aves > Passeriformes > Pipridae > Pipra > Pipra filicauda. Next base: position 378,039 of record NW_024104321.1, read on the forward strand.
ATTTAGTATGTATCTTTGAGTGATATTAAAAATAGAATTGTGATCATATGACAAACCAGTTGCTATAGTAACTACATTTTTGCTGTAGAACAGGAAAGTAATAATGTGTAAAATGTGTAAATTACCAATGTGCAAGAGCAACTGATGTGTCTTCGCTCTGCTATTCTGCTTTAAAATGAATCTTTCTATGAATATCTCATTCATGTATTCTCGTGACACTCCTGTTGCTGGCTCCATCTCTTACGTTGGCCACCCTTGTTGAACTTAAGCGAGATGTGACATTTTAGCCAAAAGAAAAAGAAGCAGGAGAAACACACATAATGGACTTGATCCAAAGGAAAAAGGGTTATGCTGATTTCAATAGACTTTGCCTTGGGCCTTATGCAAACAAAGGTGATTTATGAGGGATAGCAGAAAAAGGCGGAGTTCACTCATTTCTTTGTGGCTGTTACCAACCAACCTAATTCTGCTGCTGAAATCTGAAGAGATGTTGCACACTGGGGAGAGGTAGGATCAAGCACTAACATGTTGGAGATTCCCATAGCAGGCTGAGAATAACTCAGTGAACGTGGAACCAGTTTTTGAGACCTCGTCCTCCTTCACCCCAGATTCCAAGCTTCTAGATTTACATGCATGTCAGATGTTGTTTTGCCATTTAAATTTCTTAGGATAGATAAGTGTTACTAAAATTTAAGAGCAGGTGAAACACTTGAATTAAAGTCTTGGCTTAGCTGAAGTCAATGGCAAAACTCTCATTGACAGTATTTCACCTTTTCTGTTTAGTGTCACACTGAAGAGGGCAGTGACCTACTGCCCTGCAGGAGGTTGCAACCCCCCAAAATGCAACAGAGATATTTATTTTGGACTCCAGAGAAAGTAACAGTGTTTGTGGCAGTGCTGGCTACAGATCAGATGTATTCCCATCCAGGGGGATTTATATGGTTAACCAGTAAATCTTTTGGATCACTCGCTTTAATTATACTAGGTGACAGTGATACTTTATTTTATTGAGCTTTCTAGTTTTGCTGTAGTACACATTTTAAAGAAAGTTACTTGAACCTGAAGTCATTCTAATTTTAAGGTTTCAAGGCACTGTGTTTTTTTCTTGTTGCAACCACAGCGTAGATGTAATTATAATCTGCCTTGTAACAGCACCTGCCTAGGTGGAGCAGTTAGTTATTTACTAGCACTCCAAGAGGAACTCCAGATTGAAGGAGATCACCTGTGTCTCTGAGCTCATAGGTAGCCCACTACTAAAATATGCCTCCAGATTTACTGTGTCTGAGCTTCATGATACAGCCCACCTCCTGTTCTGTACAACAAGACAAAGGTTTTTTTTCTAATGAGACAAGACCCATTTTTTATGCAAATACATGATCAAAAATAGAAAGTGTTAGTTTAAAATCAGAAATTATTTTTTATCTTAAGTCGTCAGCAGGAGTTTCTACCTTTCCCTTGGAATATTTGACAAGCAGAGCTACTTCTGTCTTAAATTCTGCTGTAAAATTATATTATGGGACTCCAACCAAGAATGCTTGTATTGTAACCTTTTGGAAAAAAGCTTTTTATAAAGTAGTGCTCTGAAATCTATATATGGAGAACAACAGACTTTGTACCAGACTTGTATTTGTGAAATATTATTTTTAATAGTTTTATGTGACACCAAACTGACATTTTCCTGTTTTTATGTCATTGCTGCAGTATCAGCTCTGTCATTTAGTGTCAGATTTTTGTATCTATACCAATAAATTGTGAAACAAGAATTTTACTGGAGATTCCTTTTCTTTGGAGTGGAGACTTTCAACTTTTGGCATGTATCAGAAATTGTCAGTTGGAAATGATATCTTGGTATCTACAGTGCTGTTCTTGCTTTTACGGACTTGGTGCTCACACGGACTCTCACAACACACTATAGAGGTAGCCAGAACTATCTGAAGTGGCCCAGGCTCCAGAAAAAGTGTGTGACTCTATTCTGTACATGATAATACGCTGTAAAGCTTCATTTAGTCCTACATTAATCTTGCTTGGGTATTTCTATGCTATCCCACAATATATTCTTGCTTTTTTATCTGTAGTGTGGTGGAGGCAAATGTGGTGATAGAGAATCCAGTCCAAATAAGAGTGGCAGAGTGAGGTGTCTGACTACAGTACCTAAAATGTGTTGCAGTGGTATTTCCGAAGAGAAAACCTTAAAAATTTTCCTTAAAAATGCCTCTGAGTAGAGTATTTGTGTTCAAACATTTATTTGGAATGCTTTTTCTTTGAAACTTGAGATCTTCAGGTGCAGATTTGGGGTTTCTAAACAAAGGAAAATCATTCATTTTCTCTTGTTTTTGTTTAAACAACCACAAAAGAGATTGACCTAAAGGAATTATTTTATGAGAAGTAATGAAAGGAAAATATACATCAGTGATTAACAAAATAAACATTTTATTAATTATTTGTAGTAGGAAATAGGAAATTTAAGTTCTCCAAAATGGTGGTCAGATTCGTTATTGTTTGTATTCCCACATTATTGTCATTTCCTCAAAGACTTCTTTTCCACTAACAATAAAAGATTCAGCAATACGTTCCTTTGCCTTTTTTAAGGAGCATGGTAAAGTGTTTTCTGGTATATGTCTTCCTACACTTCCTTGGTATTGAAGTTATAGCTTCTATTGGTGAATCACCTTTAACTTGATGAGTCATCTTGTGGAGTCAGAATTGAGTCATTTAAACCTGTTGTCCTTCCAGCGGTATGATCATTACTGATGGTTATGAAATAAGTCTCATAATTAAGAACTGCTCAGGAATTCACTGACAAAATAATTTTACCAGGAAATTTTACCTTGAAATTATAAAGGTATGAACTGGTTTCTTCAGAAAAGATTTCTTGGGTTCAGTTCTGGGATTCCTGAGCAAAACAAAGACCTTGTTGGCTACTCTTAAGTGGTTTACTTCCCTCCTGGAGTTGTGTCCCCTTTTGTATGAGGGACCACAATTTTCCTCAGTGGTTAGGGTATGCCTTTTTAATCCCTGGACTGTTGTAAGTACATCGGGATTTTTCTTTTAGTCCTCTTTACCATTCCTTCCTCAAAGCCACTGATTTTGCGCTATCATGAATTCATATGAACATGGAAGGAAGGAGATGCCAAAGGAGAAAATTTTTCTAAGATTGGAAGAGGAGTCCAAAACTTTTTGATCTCAAGGTTCAATCAACTGCATTAGGCTTGCAGGTATGAGACACTATTTTTCAAATGGGGAATAGAAAGCCCGCAGATGAACCCATTTTGTTATAAAACCCTTCACATGTAGCTTACATATGGTAACTTAAGTTATGCAAAGCTTTAGAAATCTATAGGAATATTCAGGGAATATTTCACAACTGAATGGAGATAAAGACAGCAGAATCTAGCATTCAATTGGCAAATATTCTGAACAGAAGCCAGAAGTCCATTTACATATAAATATATAATTTATAATGTGGAAGTGCTTCAAGGCCTTGCATGCAAATGCTTTGGATTTTTCTGTGGGAAAAAAAAGGAAAAAAATTCTTTTCATCCCCTTGTCTTTTGTTTCAATTAAATGGTGTTTCATTGTTGCATGCATTAAAATAAATTAAGAGGGCAACCTTTTCTCTCTTTGAATACAACTGGCATATAAATGACACTTCCTGCATGACATAAAAACCTCAGATAATTGTTTTATAATTAATTTAACTAAATTAATTTAACAGATAAAAAATTGCATGATTTTATTATAAATGTGTCCAATTCATTTAGAGAAAATAAACATAGCATAGTTTTTAACTCCAACCTCTTTCTTCAAAATACTGTTCCTCTTGAACAGAGTAGATGTTGGGTTTTTTTAGCTACTGCTGTATTTTTTTCTCCTTACTGTTTCCAAGTGTCAGTGCATTCTGGATGTTGGGTGAATCAAAAAAGATCAATATAAAAATATCAGATCTGAGAAAATGCTTTTGAAAATATCTTCAGTATTTTTAATTTGTAACTAAAAATTCATTTCTTGTTTATGTTCAGCTGTTCTTTAGTGTATTTATTTTGCTGGCAATAATAATGACAAAAAATTTGTCTGAGGAAAACAAATTCCATCTTTGGAGCAAGAGCTTCTGATCACAGGAATTTGTTTTTCAGACTATGGAAATGAGTAACAAATGTGGAGACATTTTACAATAAATTGTGTTGCAGTCATTTATTGAAAAACAAAAGTCATTCAGCAAATATTTTGATGAATGATTACACAAGAAAACCGTTTTGCTGATGGATCAATCCCGACAGCTTCCTGCCATTTCTACAATTCAAAAATAAAAGTTCTTCTTATGCATATAGGTCTCTTGAATGCATAGATAAAGAAATAGCAGATTTTCGAAGAATGGACACTAAGAAGAAGAAGAGTATTTATGCAGATTAAGTAGCTGGGGGGCTATAAGGTATTTTCTGTTTTACTAGAAAATGTGCCTTTTATGATAACTGTTTGACAGTAAATGTAGGTATCTAGGCAGGAACCTCGAGAAATACATTTTCCTGATACAGATTATGAAAGCTGACAATACCGAGATAAATGGAACCTAGAATCATAGAATCATAGAACATCCTAAATTGGAAGGGACCCATCAGGATTATGAAGTCCAACTCCTGACCCTGTGCAGGAACCCCAAGAGTCACACCATATGCCTCAGAGCATTGTCCAAATGCTTCTTGAACTCTATCAGGCTTGGTGCTGTGATCACACCCCTGGGGAGCCTGTTCCAGTGCTCAACCACCCTCTGGGTGAATATCCTTTTCCTGATATCCAACCTAAACCTCCCTTGACTCAGCTTCATGCCATTTCCTTGAATCCTGTCACTGGTCACGAGAGTGAAGAGATTAGTACCTGCCCCTCCACTTCCCTTCATGAGGGCATTGAAGACTAAAATGAGATTTCCCCTCAGTCTCCTCTTCTCCAGGCTGCACAGAACAAGTGACCTCAGTAACTCCTCATAACGGCTTCCCTTCCAGACCCCTCACCATCCTCATGGCCTTCCTTTGGATGCTCTCTAATACCTTAGTGTCCTTTTTATATCATGGTGTCCAAAACTGCACATAATACTCAAGGTGAGACATTCACCTCCTTTGACCAGCTGGAAATACTGTGCCTGATGCACCCCAGAACAGGGTTGGCCCTCCTGGCTGCCAGGGCACACTGTTGATTCACCTGAAAATGTGAAACCTGAACCTGAAATCTGAAACTTTTGACCTGAAACATGGTTAGAGTGAACTTGGGCTTGGAGTGTGGCAATCCATAGGAGTGGATGGAAAATTGCTCAAGGAAAATTAAAAAATAAAATAAAAAATAATGGTAGGGCAAGGCTCTAAATGATAACAATGTGATAATCTGTTCAGAAAGAATAGAGCACACAAAATGGCACAATGGAATAAATATGTCTTTGAGAATGTTAATAAACACCTTATTTTTCATGTGGAATAATAGTAAAGGTGGTAATCAGCACACTTAGATTCAGAATGGATAAACAACTTATTGAATAGAGGGAGTGTTACCAGTAACCTTAGGGCTGTGTCATTAAAGGAGACTTCAGCCACAGCTGAAGGAGCTGGACTAACATGAGTGGTTTGCCTGAGGCAGCTCTTTCTGGACATGGTAGCTGCCCTAATGCCACATAATCACTGGGCCAACAAGAAGTTCTGAATTAGTGTGAGTAAGGAGAGCACTACAAAAATTATGGTCTCAGGTTTAGAATAGATATTAGGAAGAAATTCTTTAATGTGAAGGTGGTGAGGCACTGGCACAGGTTGCCCGGAGTTGTGAATGCCCCGTCACTGGAAGTGTTCAAGATCAGGTTAGATGGGGCTCTGAGCAACCTGGTCTAGTAAAGATGTCCCTGCCCATGGCAGGGGAGTTGGAACAAGATTTGAGGCTCCTTCCAACCCAGACCATTCTATGTTTCTATGATTCTACTCCTGCAGAGATTCTGGGTAGACACAAGAGGAAAATATTTCAGAACAAGAACAATCAACCATTGGAATAATCTCCCCAGGGAAGTGGTGGGTTCCCCAACACTGGACACTTTGATATTCAGATGGACATGGTACTGGGCCATGTGGTCTAGGTTATGCGTTTGCCAAGAAAGTTTGGACCAGCTGATTCTTGAGGTCCTTTCAAACCTAATATTCTATGATTCTATGAAATAGCAGGAAGTTATTGGCAGTAAAGCTAACAAAAGAGCAATAGAAGAAGCCATACTTCTGTACAGGGGTAGAGGTTAAGATTTAGCTGTGGATCAAAATCAAAATGATTTTATTTTTTTTAAAGTTTTTGCCAAGGGCAAAGATATTGAATAATGATTCAATAATAAGTAATTATTGAATCATTATTCAATAATAACTAATATTTCAAGTTTCAAGATTCAATAAGAATTAATCAAGATATCCAACAGAAAAGAAGATAATCTGAAATCTCCACATCTGAGATAGAATCAAAGTCTGAGAAGTTTAGTTTCATCAAGTATCAGGAGGAAACATGCACTTAATCATCAATGTCCCGTGAAACAAAAATAGTTTGATAGCTCTTACTTTTATAAATTATTTTAAAAGGTAGAGACCATGAATGAAGAATAGGAAGTGTAAACCTATATTAAGAAAGGAGAAAAAGTGATCTGGGCAATTACATGTTCATTAGTTTTACCTGAACAGTGCATATAATTTGGAATAAATTTGGGAAGAAAGTATAAACAAAGATATGAAGCTAATTGATCCAAAATGCAACTTTTGTTTCCAGAACTAGCTTGATATTATTCAGTAAAATAAGTGGCTGACTTCACTAGGAAGTAAGGTAGGTCAAATCTCCTTGGACTTCAGTAGGGTACCTAATGTAGTGTTCCACTGGAATTTACTAATTGCTCTAGGGAGAATGGGGATCAGCAGGGAACTTGCAAAACAGGTAAAGAGCTGAATGAGGGCAAGATAGCCATGCAATGGCTTGTACTCAAAGGGAATCCTCAGTCTGGAAGGAGGTACTCTGAAGTCTTGAGGGGATCATTAGGGACTGATTAAGGATACCAAATCAATTTTCATGACTATCATGAGCAAGAGTGTGAGTTTAGAGCTAAAGCACAGTAGCTATTTCTCTCAACACACTTGTTCCTCAATAGCCCCTGATAAATAGGAGACAGCTCCTCTCTTTCACTAAAGGTAGGAGGATGCACGTGGGCAGTTGCTGTACAGTAAATGATGTGTTCTGGTTTTCCCTTTGGTAACTAGTTCATCTGCTCATGTCTTTCCTTAATAGCTTTAGTAATGACAAGGGCATAAAAAGTGGCAGTGTGGTAATGAGACAAAATTGGAGGTTTTGTCAATATGAAGAGGATCGAAGCATAATGCAGGAAGATGTGTTACCTAGAGGACTGAAATAGTAGAAAAGAACTGTAATTTATTAACAAAATGTGCAAGTGCAACCACTCATAGGGGCAACTGGAAAGAACTCTGATAAGCTCAATGGCAGGAAATGGGAGAGGAGTAGAGGGACAAAGGTATTCTCATCAGTTTCAGGATATATCTGAGACATCCAAGGGATGCTTCGAAGAAGGTGGAAGGCCCTGCCTTTAGATATGTCACCTGAGCCTCATGTCTCAGCCTAAAGACATAATATGACCATACAGAGACGGATTTGCAGTTCTGATCCCCTATATTAAGGTAGGTGAATTCAAACTGGAATAATGGTTGTTGGGGTAAAGGAAGGATTGCTTTTACAAGAAGAAATTTGAAGACCTAGGTGTGTTTGCCTCATAGGGCAAACTGGGAAGGAACATGTTATTGTCCAGATGGGGAATGAAAAAACAAGGGAAAGGTCTGTTTGGGAATATAACAAAACTGGATAAAGGCAATACTTATGAGCAGATCAGGCCATACATGAAGGTAGAACTGGCAATGAAAAGTTGCCAGATAATTGCAGAATAAAGTCTTGAAATTTCATGGCACATGAGTCCTCATGTAAATATAGGAATAAAACAAAAATTTTAAGAAGTTTTACTTTTAAAAGATTATTCAATTATTTTAATTTTTTTAGAGATTTAAAAATCACTAATGAGAAATTAAAACTGAGATTTTAAGAAAAACAAGAATGCAATGCATTTCATGGTTACTAACCATGAAATACCAATGTGATCTCATGGACAATTCAAGATTTCAGTGGGAGTCACCTGTGCTGAAAGGCAGGTGCAGTGGAGAAGAGTGCATGTAGATAAATAGTTGGAGACTTCAAGGTGTCTCAATGCACCATAGAATACAATAATACAATATTAATACAATAATAAGTTTCAGAAACTGGAACACTGACATGTGAAGATTTAAAAAACCCAAACCACCTGAAACACTGGAAACTCCATGTAAACAAAAAGTCACATTGCATAGGGGTTGAAAATGTGGCTTTCTGCAGGAAGAAACAATAAGATTAAAACATGCAGTGATCCCTGGGTAAAAGTATATAGTGACCTTACATACGAATCAGTGTGAAGGTGGAAAACTGCTTCAGCATCTTAGGGAAGTGTGGCATAGACCAAGAGGTTATGGGACAGGGGGAACTGCAAGAGAAACACAATTTACAGTAAGTCATTTGACAGAATAAAATATTTGTAAGTGATAGGTTGAATTAGGTTTGTGATGTAGGAAATCGTTTATTTGGAAAGATCCTTTAGCTGGAACATGTTGCTTGTCAGTGAAAACTGAAGTTAAAAATGTGCAGTTGTAAAATTTCAGGGGGTTTCTCTAACTGATTTCTTTTTCAGATGTCTAAGTTGGCATTGAGGGTATTGAATTTAGTTATCAAAATTGTGCCTAAATTTTCAATGGCACATAGAGCACCACTTCTGGAATAAACATCTAAATTACTACTAAATTACAGCTACTCAGGGCAGTAAGGATGCAGTGGACATTAGAAAAGACACCAAACAGAAAGAAGGTGGGTGCCTCTCAAAGTCACCAGAGAAATCTTCCAGACCTGTCACATCAAGAGGGGCCCTTGGAGGATAGCTGAGCTGAAGAGCTTTTGGAACAAGAAAAGGTGGGAGGTGACAAGCAGCAGATCTTGGCTTGGTGTGAAGCCATACAGAGCAGGACAGAAATTGCAGCGGGCTGGGCAAGGAGCTCTGGAGCAGCACGAGTGCATTGCAAAGATACCAGGCACTGCAGAGGACTGTTTTCCCCTACCCTTTGAACCAAGACTCCCATCTCCCAGGCCCCCTAAATCTCTGCTCACACCGTGTAGAAATAGGGTAGCTGTGCTGTCATCCCTCTGCAAGAAGCACTGCACTGAGCAGCCTATGGGGATGCTTACCAGCTAAAGTGGGTAAAATTTAATGACCCCAAGTTTTTCTGACGAATTTACATTCATTGCCTTTAACACATGCAACTATTTTAAGCTTCAATGTGAATAAAGCTATTTTTTACTAAGTGCCATTGTTTGCCATTGTTCTGTGTACCTCATCACATGTAGTGCGTAAAAATGCTCTCAGTGGAGATACCTGGATCAAAACCAATGAGGAAGCTACATGCATACTCCAAACACCTGCATATCACAAAAATTTAACAGTGCCAGAACCAAATAGTTCTGGTTTATCTCAGAAGAATGTTTGCAGCTAATCCTCTCTTGTGGACATAGATAAACATACTGCAGCTAATACATACTTATCATAATTCAGCGGAGACATTTCAGAGTGCACCACTTAACTGCTTTTCAATTTCTTTTCCTGTTTTGTCATTACCATTGTTGGGAGTTTTTTTGTTTGGGTTTTGTTGTTGTTGTTTTTTGTTTTGTTTTGTTGTGGTTTTTTTTTCAAATGATTTTGAAAAAAATATGAGGATTGTTTGGTCCTGTCTTGGAACTACACCACAGTGTACTTCAACTTTCTCTTCTTCTCACTGCTACTTCTCTTTGCATACAAATCTACAGAGCTGTGGGAGAAGTTCACACGGAGCACCTAGCAGTATTGCAGGTTTTTTAGACCCTGTGGCAGTGCTAGAGTCACTTTGGGGGTTGAAATTGAAATTGCAGGTATATGATCTATATTTATTCTTCTGTGGAACAGCTGGGTTTTTTTATTCAGATTTCAATTCTCATTTCCTAAGTATTAGGCTTTCATTCAAATCAATTAAATATTATTTGTTCTTTGCTTTTCTTTTAGATATAATATCAAGTTCAAATCCAGAGTTGGTATAGATCAAGGTATATTTACCAATGGACCAGTACTTTCTTGTCTTTGTGTTCCTGCTGTAACTTCAAACATGCTTTTCTTCAATTCTCCCCCTTAAGATGGTATTCTTCTCCTGCATGTCTCTCCTGAATTTCTGCTCTACAGACTTCAGCTTATCCTATACTGTTTGACTCTCTCCTCATGCATCTTGTGTCCCAGACTTTTCACTTGATCAGTCATATGGTTGTACTGTCTCTCATGTGAAGATTTTGCTGTGAGGAACAGATATTTTATCTCCTGCATCTTCCTCATAAGCATATCATGAGAGGGTTAATACCAACCTCCACGTAGGTAAGCAGGACAGAAGGCTGAATTTTGATGCCATTCTCCTAATGTATTGGCCAAGTAGTTCAATTGCAGAAGTGGATAAAAGAGAATGTGTTTGCCAACAGGTTTAGCCAACAGGTTTAGCCTACTTGAGTTTCCTCATCATCTGGAGACTTCTCTGAGACATCATCGTCCTCTTATGATTCCACAGTGTCTCTCCCCCATCATTGAACAAGCTGTTACATGCAGTACAGAGGCTTTTCCTTGTCTGTGTTTTCTTTGAGACTATGCTGAAGTTGCAAATTTGGGAAAGACAAAAGCAATTAAAAAAGGGCATTGGTTGTTCAGTGTAGCAAACTTCTGATCTAAGGAAACAAAGAGTTATTGATTCCACTTCCATAATGTGGAGCTCTCTGGTCTGGTCTGTCTCCACTGAATGGTTTATCTCACATGCTTTGGGATGGGTGCAGACTGAATGTTATTAATCTTTGGTTCAATCTTCTGAACTAAGAGCATCTAGGGGTCTGTGGGTTGATAGACTAGATAGTCCTTGACACCATGCAAATTTTACTGCCATGCAGCAGGGGTTTAAAGTTGTAGCAGGATAGAGTTTCCTTTAATTTCCTTCACCAAAGGTCATGAGAATGTAGCTTGCAGGAAAAGAGGGAGAGTATTAATTTGCCACAATACTTCAATCATATCCAAAAGAACTGTAGTTCACTCTTTCGCAGCCCAAATCTTTCCCTGTTCATGCATACCAGAAATTGGTTGTCTGCCTCTGTACAAACTCCTTCTAGCAATTGACCTGACCTTTGGAGATTTCCTCATGTGCCTCCATCTTCAAACTTTTCTGCACAACCTAACCCAATGTGTGATGCACGTAAGGCCAGGAATTAAATGCAGGGTTTAATGTATTCTCCTTTGAAAGATGTACATTTGAGAGTATAGCAATGTACCTTTGTTGTGGTTTAGGAATGGATTCCTTACACCAAATAAATGCTAATATTTTGTTCCCAGGGTGGTTTGATAGCCAATATTATTTTGGTGTGGGGACAGAAAGCATATCAGGGTGGAGTGTAGTTTTCAACTGAACAAGCCGATTTTACCAACTACGAATGATATAACAGGATAATCACATACTCTGATAAGATCAATATATACCTGGTTGTCTGAAAATTGAGAGTGGTTAAGCATCTCAGTGTTCTAGGATACTACAGCCTCTCTTGGTTTTCTGGTAGTCTCATTCATTGACTCAGTCTTCCTTTTGCCTTTTGATTTACAATCCTGGTAAAAATCCTTTGTAAACAGAGATTATATATTTCTACAATGGTTGGCAAGTGATCCCATTCAGAGCTGGAATTCTACTAAATAAGAATGAAACTATATTTTGGATGCTGGCGGGTATTCCTTCTCACAGATAGGCATAGCATGTGATATATAAGAGAGGGCATGTATATATGATTTTACATATTAAGTGGGTTTGAATCATTCATAGGCTTTAGGGAAGTGCCTGTAAACCTATTTCACTACCATGGTAGCCCCAGAGCAAATGCAATGCTAATACTCCTGCTTAGAGATTTTAAATAGTTTGTAAGCTGCTGTAAAAAATGTGTTGTCAAACTCTGCAACTAATTTACTTCTTCCAGTCTATAAAACAAGGAAAGGAAACATCTGTTTAAATAGAAATATAATGGCAGTGGGGATTATACTTTTCTTGTATCTGTTGTTATTCATTGTGTTCAATTGGTTTAAACATACAAAAATGAATGTCACTGATTAATAAGTAGTAATATTTATTAGAGCTTGAAACGCTGTACAAGCCTGTGTAGATGAACATTTTTGTGACACTGCTGGCATTTCTGAAACAAATTAAGCAGATGTGGGAACATTCCAGACATTGCTGAAGACATAGTTCACTCCACATGGATGAAGTTATGGCAGAGTTAACACAGATGACTGGAGCTATCAACACAACATCTTTGTCCATAAATTTTCTGCAGAAAGGGTTAACATGTTGCAAAAGACATATCCTGTATGGGAATTTTCGTATTCCTCTGTGTGATTCATTTATTTATATGTGCTCTATGTCTGTGTCTCAGATTATTCAGCCCCTAGTACGCCAGAATAAATGCTTTAGAAAGGTCAGCCCTGCTTGCAGGGAGCCAGTCTTGCCATCCTCCGAACTTGGAAAATGCAGAAACTGTTTCTTGCATGTGCTTTATAACACCCATGAAGAAAATACACTAGAACAGATTTCAGTGGAGTGTGAAAAGCACTAAAGGGTTTTACCCTGACCATTGTTTACTATGAAATGCAAGTCTGGTGCTTTAGCAAAGCACGGGCTTAGAGGCTGTACCTTGTGTGCTCTATTCTACTTGGTTTATATGGGGCTTTTTCATTTAGAAGCTAAGACAAACCCAAGTTATACTGTTGCTTACAGAAAGGAAACGAATAATTTGATATGAATGTTTTGACATAAGTGAGCTGAACAAAAATACTGGGTGCATATTCTATTGATCATTTCTTACTCTAGAGCCTGTGGCACTCTATTTCTGAGCCTTGAGGACCCCGGAAGAAAACTGGCCAAGGCACAAGTGGGTTTTTTGTAAGTTTATATGTAGAATGTAGAGCACATAGAATATGTAGGAATAAAACAGAGCTGTTTATTGATTCAAACACTTCAGCAGTATTTGTAAGAGCATCCAGAAGAACGTTCAGGAGCAAATGCAGTGGAACAAAAAACAGGTAGCCCTCTGCACTGGAATTCAAGGAAAAAGGAGTGTAACATGTAAGGCTGAGATCCTCCAGAGACACAGTCAGTCATAGCTCAGGGTAGAGTCTCTCCACTGTACAATGTACAATAGTGCGTGTACATTTCATGTGGTAATTATTAGAAAGACAAGTAAATCCAGATGCATTCATGGTTTTAGTATCCACATAGAAAAGCATAAGTGATCATGGTTCCTTTTAATTTGTCTTGGGTAGCTGGAGAGGGCAATTAGAGCTCTGTAAAATTGCATAAATGGATCAAAATTTCAGTATTTAATTTCTAATTTCCTTAGCCAATTTTTGTCTTTAACCAATATTTTCTCTTCATCAAAACAAAACAAACCAAAAAAATCTCTTAATCAAAACAATACAAACAAAAAAATCTCTTCATCAAACCGTTCCTAAGACTTGATTTGTGAAGTGTTATTTCTCTTCCATGGTGACTGCTAGAACAAAACCAATGGTGGAGCACATCTAGTGAGCCATGAAGTAAACAATGAGTATAGGCTAATGGTAAACTCTCAGTGAAATATCAGGACACTAAGTTTAAGACCTAAATCTGTGCAAGGCACAGTTAGGGGCCTAATTAACATTTTCATGAAAAATAAAAACTAGCTAAGAGGTACAACTGAATCTTTGAAAACTTGGATTTTCTGAATGAGGACTCAAGTGGCATTTCATGGGGTTAAAATGAATTTTCTTAGGCCAAGATCTCTTTTGCGCTAAGCAGAAAAAGACAGCCCAACAGACCTTTAAAACATGGATTATGTCTTTTGTTTTTATTTTTTAGATCTTTGTATGCCTTTTAATCACTCTTCTGGAAAGTCCAAGTATGGTGCTATATTGTGAACCTCATAACATCCAGCAGCTACCCTAGTTCAGTGGGTGAAATTCAAGGTTAAAGGTATTTACGTCAAAATAAAGTATATTTTTAAACTCAATGAAGACAATAAGATGAAAAAAAGGAACTTTGTTGTTGTTTTAAACACTCTGTTATTTACTTGAAGACTCATCAACCAATGCAATTTTAAAATATTGTCTTATCAACTGGAAAAGGACAAACAAATACATCCTTTTAAATATGTCCTCTTCACATGAGTAATGAAATGAAAAATGAAGTTCAGCATATGCAATGCCTTATCAGGACATGAATGAGCCTTTTTTAATGTCTCTGAAAGGCAACCTTCACTTTTACAAGAACAAATAATGGCAGAGCTTAAAAATCCTGCATGCGGGCTATTTGTAACACTTGAACAATGTCAATCAGAAAGATTTGAACCAGCGGGAAATGATTCCATTGGTTTTCTAGCTTTGATCACAAGAGGGAGTATTCGCAAGTAATCTTTTCTTGTAAAAACAAAAATGCTGCTTAACAGTGCAAGCAGTGGGTTTGGGCAATTAACTGTTTTCTGCAATGCACTAACAACATCTGTATCAAACTTCAACAGGTGCAATTTTTTTTCTTAACTGTTTGTGGAAGTGTACATGATGAGACCTTCAGAAATTTCATACAGGTTGTATACCAATCATGGTGAAGTTTTTTAGAGGAAGAAATTATAGTCTAATACCGAGAGCCAGATGACCATGGCATAAATCCTTTTCAGTGTGTCAAAGGAACAAATGAATCTTTCTTCTACTTGTATCTTTCTACCCAAAAGATGCTGGTCTTCCCATAAAGGAAGTTTGAATTTCTATTAGTTATAATCTTTAATTATATTTTTTCAGAAGATAGAATGTCAAGGGAAGGAACATATGGAGTGCAAAAATAAAATAAGGCAGTTTTGGACTAGTGTGATTTAAAGGTCACAGTTTAATGCTATCTGCAAGTTCATAACAGCAACAGAAAAGTCCTCATTCATTACCACTGACATGGCTTGCAGCTGTGTTTGGTGCTGATCAGTTATCTTACTCCAAATAAAGGGAAGACAACCCCACTGGTAGAATTAAAAATAAAGAAAAAGTAAAACTGGCATAGTTTGTTACAAGTTCTAACCAAAGGTCTTGAAACCGAGCCATGAATTAGTGATAGTTCATAACTTTTGGGCAAATTAAGAATATTTTTTGCCTGTCTTTGACCTATAAGCAGAATTTGACCCAGAGAGGGCAATACTGCTGATGCAGTGGGAGTGCAATGACACTGAAGGAGAAGGAGGGGGGAGCCCATGTTGTTGTAGGAACAGAGAATTGCTTGAGGTTTCAAAGGAAAATGGTAACAGGCTTCATAATTCCCAAACTGCTGGGTTAACCTTTTCCTCATTTAAAAATGTTACAGGACTGTTTGGAAATCAGAGGAACATGGAGCAAGGGAAGAAGGATTTGCTTTAAAGCCACAGTATCAGGTAGAGTTATGTTCTATATAAATGTGATTTTTTTGAAGACTGCTAGATCAATAGCAAATTTCCATGAAATCAAATGTGGAAAATTGTTCCACCAAGAAAAACCCCCTTTTATTTATATTTAACCATTCCACCACAGCATCTGCAATCCAAAGGAAGGGGCTTTGTTCAAACCCCTCAGAGCCAGTTTTTCTGGCCTTCTGTGAGAGCAATTAATCAGTTTTCTGTAAGGAGAGCTGCTCTTTGTGGTCAACATGTACTTTTCCTGACCGCACAGAGGTGTTTTGATGATGGTTGGCAGAGCAGTGTGTCAGAAACTTGCTTACTGACAGTAGTGATGGGTGGTAACATATCAGAGCCAGTGGCAAGGTCTGAGTGGCCAAATTATGAAGGAATGGAAAATGCCAAGCCAACGCTCAGAGGTGTGAGCAAAGATGGTGCCTCTCTGCCCTTCCCCTCCAAACCACCACACACACCTGTCAGCTCTGCAAAGCGTCTGCAAAGCCTGCGGTTTCAAGGAGAGTGTGTGGCAGCAGGCAGGGAAGAGGAGAGGAGGAGGCATCAGCTGACCATGGCCACACACACGCCCCTGGTCCTTGCAGTGGGAAGGAGGCATTGCTGCTCTCTAACAAAGAGAAACTGAAATGAGTTTTAATAGCTCTGGTTTGCTCATCTTCGTGTGTAGGTTTATCATTTCATTCCCTGCTCCATGTCAGTAGCCATTCTTCTTAATGCCTGGAATAAGCACCAAAATAGCTGTGCTGGAGCAGCCTCTACCTACTCTGTCCCTCTGACCTACTCCGTCCCTCTGATGGTACCATGTCTTGGAGGAGGGGTGATAGGATGACATCCATTCATGCAAGTGGAAGTGTCCATGTCTTGGGGCAACTTGGAACTGAACATATTTCATAGCCCCAAGAGTCAGGATACAGTGAATATTTTGGCTTTAACTACACTGGAGAAGCTTTCATGCAATGAGTTAAGAGGGTTTCTACAAAATCATAATTTTTTTTTTCCCAGCTGCTACTTGATTTTCTCCAGTTCCCATGTCTGATTTCTAAACTGCTTCCTCTTTTAAAGTTACATGTTCCCTTCGTCCCAGGGTTGCCCTTAAAAACAGGAGCACAGAGAATATCCTTTCAGCTTGATGTGAATTGCAAAGCAGGGCTCTCTCTTTCCATTCTTAAACACGAAGGGTGGTACGAGTAGCAATGCTGACAGTGTACATTTGCAGATGCCACCATATGGGTCTTGAAAAACTAGTTGCACCGATGATTCCCTGCACATGTAGGAGACAGTTTGCATTGTTGGCATCATCCCTGCACAGAAACAAGCACAGCTTAGCAAAGCTAAGCAGATGGCACTAGATCTGGTGCCAGGGAAGCACTGAATTAAAGGTTATACCCACCAGGTTTGATGTGATGCCAGTTTGAATTGGTACAGAAGCTTCGGCCCACCTGCTTATTGGCCCCGTGACATCTGGCATCTTTTTTTTTTTCTTTTTCCCCTTGGACTAAGCTAAATGCAGCAAGGAAAAATGTCATTTTAAAAGCTAGTTACCAATAAATGGGATTAAAATTCTCTAAGAAAAAAAGAAAGCCTTACAAATACATTGTGTTTAACACTGTTATATTAGAGATCTTGGGACAGCTTTGTGAAGATTATATGATAGAAAATACTGGTCTGGGCAAACCCACATTTTACAGAACTTCTTAATGGTCAGGGAGGCACAGTAATGAACAGGCGTAGCTGTTAGGAGTTTATGGCTGCACATAACAGCTCACTGTCTCAGACTGTCACCACACATATGTTGTCACTCAGAGCAGGAGAGATATTTTATGCTATGCCACCTGAGTGTGGCTGGTGTAGGTGACTAACAAATAGCAATGCACCCTGCTAAACTTATTGTCTACTCCACTTGGGTTTCTCCCTCACTCGTTTGTGTCGTCACTATTCATGTTCTTTCTTTTTTTTTTTTCCTCCACAGGTTCGCATGCTGTATACACAAATATGCCGCCATGGGGACTGTGCTCGTTGCAGAGACTAAAACTGTTTATATATCTTCTCCATTAGGGATTTAATCCCTGCTCCCTTGGTGTGAAATGAAAGCATGCAGCTGTATGGCACTCTGGAGATGATTACCAATAGAGCTAAGCCTGAGTTTATACACACCATGAGCCAGATTAATCAACAACTTATTGAATCAAAATTGAATTCATACAGCATTGTTTTTGACTTTTTTCTTTCTTTCCTTTTTATTTTTTTTTTAAGAGTGTCTCAGTCTGCCTGAATAATTTTGGTAGAGAATTGTCAGAAAATCATTGAGCCAGATTTATTAAAGATCTGAAAAATAGTGACAGGCATTGTGTGATTTCTAAGGCTCCGTCACAGAATGGCAGGGAGGTCGATGTGCTTATAAACCGTAGACATACTTTTCGAAATCATCAGTGCTGGTTTGGAGTCTTCATTATAAAAAGAAAGAAAAAAATTATCAGCTTTGGAACTTGCCTTGAATTTTCCTGACTTCTGTATAGGCAGTACCAATGTTTAGAAAAAAAGTAATGAAAACCTGATAGGAATGGATAAATAAGGCAACATATAGCTGAAGAGAAAAATGTATTGGGGAGCCGGTTAAAATGCAATTGTATCTCACAGCAGAAGACCATTGGTCTCCTCCACACAGCAACAAGAAAAGCACTGTATGCCTGGAAATCTTTAGCTTGAGAATAATTTTTTATAAAAAACAAAAAACATCCAAATTTTCCAGTGCTGACCTTTGGGTTAGAAAGTATTTGCAAAGGACCTGATCCAAAGTCCACTGAAGTTCATGGAAACACTTGTTGGCACCTGTCTTTTTTTGACCTTGTTGCTGGTATCTTTGCCTCTCATTTTCTCCAGTGCAGGCAACTGCATGGTGCTCTCCAATGCAAAAGGCTGCAATGCAAATCCTTTTCTAGCACAGACATTTGTTGAGTTTCAAGTTGGCCACTGGCTTTTTAAACTGTCCCACAGCATAGCTTTGGGTTCTGCCTTGTCTATAGATTTCCAGGGTCAGAATTTCCTGGCTTTCAGCTCTAACCTTCTATATTTGCTGCTTGTAGAAATCAGATTCATTGAAGTAAGTGAAGACACAAGAGCTGGATCTTTTCTGGGAAGGTATCAGTAAAGATCAAAGACTTGAGGGTAGCTTCCTTCTCCAGCTGCCTCTGAAGCAGCCTTGTCTGTGAACAACTCTATGACTCTCCAGATCTTCAGATTTTCAGAGATAAAGGTGTGCAATGTCAGCTCTGTTGGTTTTGAGGATGAGTGAGGAGAACCAGGCTGGCCTGCCTTTTTGTGTCTCACTTTACATGTTGCCAAAGCAATATTTGGGTTATTTACTTGGGTTTTGAAGAATGTCAACACTGAAATAAAAACAATGGGCAAGGCTTTGAACCCTTTTTCACAACAGATCCTCCTCCTTGTCTTCTCTGACCTTGGGAAATTTATCATTCAGTCCAGTAGCAATACCAATTGAAAAGTGGTTTGTTTGTTGTTGGCTATTTTTTTTTTAATGATTTGACAAATGTTCTATTTACATAACAGATTGGTAAATAGTTTGGAGACAAATTACTGTTTCTGTCTTGTCAGATTTCCTCATCTAATGCTGCTTTCTCAGAATATTGTCTAATAAAATTTTTCCCAAACATTTTCAAATTATAAGCAATATCTCATTTTACCCATGGACAGCAACGCTGAATTAAAAATGACATTCCTGAAGAAAAAGGTTATAAACATAGAAGTTTATTACATATCTGTAATCATGCACAATAAGGATAGAAATTTCACTAATGATTTGCCTGAATTTAGTCTATTTTCTTTTTTTATGGTTTATTACTACTGCAGTTTAGATTTTCCATCTGGCACAAGCATTTCCATCACTGTCACTCTCTTCACCATCTTTGAACTCTTCCCCACTTTTAGTGTCTTCACTACTCTCATCTTCTTTGAATTCAAACCATCATTGGCTTCTCTTATGGAATTTGAAATACAGTATTTCCTAAATCATTCAGTGACAACTTCTGGATTTATCTGATCTCATGCTGTTTTAATCCATATAAAAAGCAGTGCTGCACTAGGACTTCTTTATCTTCCCTGTAGGAGTTACAGCAGGATCCCATGCCAAGAGCCATAAGGGCTACAAACATTCTTTAAAGGCCTTGCTCTCTACTACATCAGGCACCTGCAGTTGTGACATTCCTCCTGGTGCAACTGCAAGAGCTGCATTCTTTCCTCCAATTATATTCTTCATTGCTGGTGTTAGATAGCCTTTGAATGTACCTAGGATATAGGACAAGCATTCTCCTTTTGCATACCAGCACACCTGGTCTCCTGTTCCAAATGATGTTCAGCCAATCCTTCATTAAGTCTGTAGACATCCATCCTTGGTTTTGACACCTAACAATTATTCCAGTAGGCAGCTGGTCCTTCAGCATTGTTTTCCGCTTCAAGATCACATACGGTGGCAATTTTATGCCATCTGCTAACACTGCCAGCATTACTGTAATGCACATTTCTTCATTCCCCAAAGTTTTGATGATGATGGATTTTGTGCCTATTTCTTCAATGACGTAATTGAATGGCTCATGAAAGGAAACTGGTGTCTCATCTGCGTTTCCCATTTGGCTCAGCAGGTAATCGTGACCTTTATGCAATCCACACATTGCTGGAGTGCAGTGACTTTTTTGGTGAAGTCAGAAGGCAGATCATGGCAAAACAAATTCTTCTTCTTAGGCAAAAAAACATTATGACACATCATCTTTATGCACCAGCCATTACTGATTTTGAACTTTTGCCATGCAATTTGTCATGCTTGTGCTATTTCATGAGTTTTTCATGTAATGATTTCTGGTGCAACAATAGTTCTCTCCTTTTTTTTTTTTAGAGCACATGTTCTGCAACTCGTCTTTCTACATAAGCAGAAGGGCTGGAGTAGATGACCTCCAAAGATCCCTTTAAACCTGAGATATTCTGGGTTTCTGGGATTCTGTGATAGCTCATGGAAGTGCCCTTTTCAGGCACTAATTTCTACCTTGAGTTAGTGCATAACAGTTTCTGTTTTCATTATTTCCATCTTGTCCCATATGCCTAAGCAACATTATATTTCCTCTTGGGCTCACAATTGTTAGTTAGTACCCAGAGTACCACCAGGAATTTTAAATTTGCATTGTAATCCTTCTTATACTTTTTGGTATGTTCCTTCTTGCACTTGTTCCTTTGATCTTCAGATGTTTTGCTATTTCTCAATTTACCTAAAAGTATTAAAAAAGTCACACTGGAATTCTCTAATCCACCTCGCATCTATTCTTTAGTGACCAAAAAATCTGACATTAAACAACTGTGTTGTCTTCCTCAAACTTTGGGCTGCTTTGGGCAGGTTTGTGCACATAACTAAGGAACCTTTGATGATGCACAGTCATGGTATCATAATAATGCAAAAGAAAGACAACCTCCACTGTGTAAGTTAACTTTTTGGACAAAACCCTCTAATCTTGCTTTTGTGTAAAGGGAGTGTTGTGGGTTTTTTTGTTGCTCGGGTCAGATTCAGTCAGAAGTTCTTGGTAGTCAGGAAACCATCAACACAGACTATGTATCCACTCAAGAACAGCTAAGTTTTTTATTAAACTAGTTAAATGAGGTCTGCATAGCACATGACTTGTGAAATCGTCTTTTTGGCCAACTAGTCCTGCAGACACAGCATGTGCACTCTGGCATGGGCAGAGGTTTGCTGAGCAATGACCCTCTGTGGCACTATACCTGATGAGAAACTTGTTTAAACATGTCTTAAAATGGCTCTTTGTGGTCCCTTTGCAAACACGTGTTTCTTCTTCCCAACACCCCCCACAGCAACTGTTATCTCCCATGCAGGAGTGTCCTGGGAAGATGTCCCGAGGCGTCCCATTGGTCCTTTGTTTAACCCCTTCCTATTGGCTGTTGACCCCTTACCTGATGGTTTCTTTTGTGTGACCCTGAACTTGTGATTGGTTCCCCTTTGACCCTCCTAAAAGCCTTATAAACCCCTTCCCAACAATAAACTCTTCTTCCCTCCTCTCCACGCTGGTGTGCTGTCTCTGTGCCTGCCATGGAGCCACGTGGGTGCTGGGGGGAGGGGAAGGCACCTCTCCCCTCCAGGCTCGGGGCCTGAAAAACCCTGTATCTGGAGTCCCCCTTCCCCGTCCACCAAGACGTCGGAAATGGTTCTTCAGATGGAGAAGGAACTAGAGCTGGGCTCCCCCACGTCGTGGATGGGGAAAGGGAAACCCATAACCCTCAGCTATGGCCAAGGCGGAGGCCCCATCGATACCAACATGCCTCTGGTGTGCTGGCCAGTCATCCAGTTAGTGTTTGTGCAACTAGAGAGAGATAATAGGTCTTTTGCCTGGTATTTCCTTGCTGTAGATTATATGATAGTTATACTGGCCCTTTACATAGACATTTAACTTGAGTAATTTACAATAAACACTGCATACCCAAATCGTGTAATGCCAGATGATAAGTAAAATACTGCTCATAAAACCCCAAATACAAGGTATTTTCAATGCATAAGGGAATCTATCGAGAAATAACATTTTAATAATTGTAGCGTTCTGACTTGAAACTTTGTACTGTATTTTCATATTGTGAAATACATAAAAGGAATACAATGGATTTATCTGCATTAACAAAAAAAAAATCCAAGAAATGAACTCCTTGTCTTTGTATATAATTTCTTGTAACTAACTAATAGCATAGTTTAAAAATAACAACAAAATTAATTGGTAGCATCCTACTCTTCTACTGCTTTAATCCGTAACAGTAAGCATTGAACACTTTTTTTTTCATCCGGGGACTAATTCTGGATAATAAATTGTGTGTTGCTGTGAAGTGCCTCATAGCAATGGAATGTGTTTAACTTCTTTAATGAAGTTTCAACCGGATCTATATTTAAAAGAACGTTGTTCCTTCATTATTTTGGTGATTTGGATTTAACTTCACAAGTTACAGAGTAAAACTGTTTTATAGACTTTCTTTATTATTTGAATGGTAGACATATAAAAGCGAACAAAAAAAGGGTCGTTTGTATTTGAAAGTTTTATTGCTTCAGTTATAGATAGTACATATGAGTTTAAAAAGACTGTGGCCTGTAATAGTTCCGCTATATATTTCTGGGTTTGCTCTTTAAATTAAAAAAGTGTGGAGGCATGAAAAACAGATACTTTCAACCCATTTTCCTCCAGAGTGAGAAAAATATATGTTTGTTTTGGGGTGCTGGGAAAATTCTATACAGGCATGGAGCATCCTGAAAAGATTCTCTACTTCCTAAGCAATTTCTTTGGACTTGGCATAGACCATATTGCAGTTCACACACTCAGGTTTGAATTTTAGAGGTGAGTATTTGACACCTAAGGAGACATAGGGTTTTTCGTTGCAAAATCTACTCCACAATGTAAAACCTCCAAACAAGACTGACAGATTCACCTGTTGCTTGTTGCTTTCTGAGAGAAATCTTGAAGCTGGAGGCCACTGAATGGCTGCAGATCTGATCCATCCTGAGTACTTCTGCAGAATGCAATGTGCTGTGAAGAGGGAAATGACTGGAAGCCTTCATTTGGCAGTTCTACATAATCTGGCTGCTTATAATTTTATTCATATAGCAGTACAAGTACAAGCAACACATTTTTGTGTTCGTTTTTTCATCAGATATTATCTGTATTTTCATAATAATAAAATAAACCTAGGACAGCTTGCAAACTCCTTTGTGGGTGTTCAGATTCCTCTTCTTGATTAGCTTCTTTTTCGTTTGTATTAATATAATCTCTTTTCTGTGGGATGATTTGCTAGTTTTCCCCTGGTTATTTCTTAAAATGTTAACACTTATTTCTTCTTTTCTAATTTGACTCTGCAGTAGGATTATTTAATTTTCAGTTTTATTTAATTTTCAATTTTATTTCAAGAAACAGTAATGCAGTGCTGAAAATAAGTATATGTGTTAAGGGTATCAACTAGAGTAAATGTTAGATTATCAGCAGAACATCAGGCTTCTTGTTTAATGTGGTTTTGCACTGGCACATCATGTACATGTCATTTTTAAGTACTGGCACAAGTAGACAGCCTATAAAGTATCCAGGTACACAACCTGTTTGGATTTTGCTGGATTTTCTTGCAAAAATGGGATTTTACCTGTAAAATTACCCTAGTTTTCATACAACTGACATTGTCATACTCAAGTCTAACTCCTGCCAAAAATCAAAGGGATCATAATTTTAAAGTTCAGGCTTCAAGGTTCATATTGCCTCCACTGATGTCAGTGATGGTGTCTCCAAGGGCAGCCTTTGTCTTTGCATTTGATGAGGCTTTAATGTAATTACAGCCTGTTCTTAATTTTTAGAACAAGGATATTTTAGGGGGAGAGACATATGGGGAAAGAACTTAAAGAGTTCTATCTGAAATACACCAGGAGAATAATCAGAAGATAATGCCACAATGCAACATACAGGAAAGCAAATCAATGAATCAGTCTGTATTAAAAAATCAGTGTCCCTTCCAGAATGGTCATACTGTGGTATGACATCCACTGTGGTAAGTTTCTTCTTTGAATATATACAGACAATCCCCAAGGAGGACCAGCACATCTCTTTGAGATAATTTAAAGCAAACAAATAGCTCTTTGAGAAATCACAGGGGAAAATGTTGAAATTTAAAAAAATTAAATAAAAAGGCAGCTACGTTTTGTAAGAAAGTCATTAAAAGAAAGACCTATGATAATTTTTCCTCACATCTTACAATTCAAAAAGAAACATAATATTGTCTTCAACAAAGAATGCCTACAGCTAAGAAGAAATTATTCTGCCACATCCATCTCAGTACTTGAAGGGAAGAAGCAGCCCCTGTGATATGTAGTAATGAAGTCCAACCACAGAGCTGTGAATATGGGACAAGGGTCAGTCTTCATATAATGAGTCCCAAGATTATTTAGGCAGGAATACGGAACACTTACTCATAGAATCAATAGGTCATTACGGTAGCAAAGGCAGACAAAGAAAATAATTTGGGGAGAGGTATTTTTTTATTATTGTGTCTTCCGTACTGGGAAATTTTATATAACTAGAGGAGGGACTGGCATTTATTACCTTGTCCTGGGATGAAATTACTTCAAAGTGGTGACTTTTGATGAAGAATTGAATTAGGACAAAATTTCCTTGGTGGTATGTTATTATGGACATTTAGGGAAAAGAAGATTTTGTAATATTCAGATAAATATACAATAATGGTAATACTGCAAAACCTCCATTGATAGAAATATTTCAACTCTCTCATTTAGACCATATATAGCTTCTTTCCTTCTCTAAATATACTTGTGATATAATAGCTGGAAAAGATTACTTTTCAAAGACATGTGGAGGAATGTCTTTCAAAAGTTGTTTCAGTTTCCAGTGTAGCATTTTGTTCAAAAAACCTGAAGGAAAATTGGCAGCAGTGATGGTTTCTCCTTGGAATCCTCAGTCAATGAGTGAGAATGGATATGCCATTTGAACTGTACTGATACTTAGCTTACATGCTGCTTATTAAATAAATGCCACACAGTGCCTACAAAGGGTTACAAAATTAGAAAGAGAAATTATATGATGAATGTTTTAGGAAAAAAAAAATTGTTCTTTCTTTTTGTGTGTGTGTGAAAAGATGCAAACAGAATTATATGGTTAATTATTCAAATAGCTTTAATAAGGATAGCAATTCTAAATTCGGAGGAAATGCCTACAGTATTTCAACAGCAAGATTAAGAAGCATCCATCAAATACGAAACTGGCCGTAAGTATAATTAGCCCCAACTTTAATTTGACATTAAATTGGTTCTAAGGACCCAGGATTCAGTCTGTAGTGAGCAATGGCAACTTTTCCGTGGTTCTTTGCATGACAGTCAAAGCACCAAGCAGAAGTGACCACCACAAAATGTTTTTGTTCTAACTACAGGTAAGAGATAATTAAGCAGTGACTGCTGTTATCAGAGTTTTCCATGCAAAAGATTCAGCATGCTCTAAAAAGGTATCTGTCGTGTGACTACAATGTCGCTAAGTTATGACAAGGAAATATCTGTGATGTGACAGTGGCATCGTGCAACTGTCAATATAAAGTAAGTGCGATGGGATTGCTCTGTGCTCTGAAGCAACTGTCATGTAGTGGGGGCTGTGACTAGGCTGTAATAGCAGTGTGACTGCAACGTGCCAGCAGAGTGACTGATAGGTAACTCCTGGAAGAGACGGCTCACAAGTAAAATTGGCTCTAATAGTTTTGAAGTGCTGTGGACCCCATTTGCAGTGACAGCACTGCCCATCAACTTTGGTGAGCTTTTAGTCAGTATCTCATGAGACACCAAGCCAGCTTATTGCTGTGTGTCTGGCAGCCTTAAAGCCATCCTGAATAAAATATTATGATACCTGATCAGATTTTCACTGCTGTAAGGGAGCTGACTCTAGGTATAGCCTCATGAACAAATGCTCCCCAAGCCAAAGGTGGGCAACCCTCTCAGGTGGCCAAAACACAGGATCACACGGGGCTCCCTGGATGTCATGGCAAGAAGTCTTACCCCCAGGAATCCCTGGGATGCTGTTATCCTTTGGTAAGCAGAACAGAGACCTCACTCTCAGCATGGTCCCCACTCTCTGTGAATGCTTTGGACCTCTCTGTCTGTGAGGTTATGGCCTCTCTGCTGGTCAGCCCCCCAGCTCCCTGGAATTAGACCTCAGCAATAA
Source organism: Pipra filicauda (assembly GCF_003945595.2). Classification (NCBI taxonomy): domain Eukaryota; kingdom Metazoa; phylum Chordata; class Aves; order Passeriformes; family Pipridae; genus Pipra; species Pipra filicauda. The sequence goes on from NW_024104321.1 coordinate 404,423, forward strand.
ATGTTATGGGCACTTGGCAAGTAAGGAGAGAGAATATTGCAAATTAATTAAGAAAAAAGAAGAATTATTATATTCATATCACAGATGGAGATATTGATGTTCAGATTAATTGATTTGCCCTGAAGCTGTGCAGCATGTCATTAGCAGCCTTGTGATTACAGTAGTGTTGGTTGAAAAATGATTTCTGTGGATAGTCTTCAGCTTTCCAGTATATCAAAGGAGAAACCTGATTCTCTAAAGGATAAATATATTTTTTGCAAAATGTGAGCTGTTAGAGACTTTCTATTACTTTTAGCTTTTGAAATTCTATGTCTCCTCCCCTCCCTCAGATTTCATTATCTTTTAGTTTGCCTCAAATAAGATTTGGAACATTACAACTAAAACGAGATTAAAACAAAACAAAACAAAAACACAAAACCAAAAAATCCACCAAACTAAAAAAACAATTAAATAAAAAGAAAATGAAAAAAAAAAAAAAAAAAAAAAAAAAAAAAAAAAAAAAAAAAAAAAAAAAAAAAAAAAAAAAAAAAAAAAAAAAAAAAAAAAAAAAAAAAAAAAAAAAAAAAAAAAAAAAAAAAAAAAAAAAAAAAAAAAAAAAAAAAAAAAAAAAAAAAACACCAAAAAAAAACCAGAAGAAAAGTTAAGAATGCTTTTCATTTCCTTTTATCTTTTGAAAGTGCAATGGCCATCTTTGCTTTGAAAAAAATTCCAGACAGAAAATTAAAAGCTGCTTTAGAATGCCAAGTCTGCCTTATTTAAGATAAAGGTATGGACAATTTTACATCAGTGACACTGAAGAAAAAGTCAGTGATGCTATGAGAGGCCAGATAACTAATTTGAATCCCCCTCTTGATAGTTATTGTTTAAGATATACCCAGCAAACTTATTCTTGTCTTATAATGTAGTCATTATAAGAAAAGTAAAATAATCTATATTAAAGGTAACAGTCATTCGCCCAAAATAATATTATAATGTGAATTATGAACTATATCCTGTGTATCACTTGACTCAGATTTGGCCAATATCTCAAGTGAATACTTCTGCTAAATTTACATACTTCTATATTAAGTGTCTGACGATGCGTTTTCAGGTCTAGTTTTTGCTGATTTCTGTGCTATGTTCTGGCTATATTCTGGTTTGCCTAATACTTACTCAGTGGACCCAAACAGCTCTGTCAGAGTGTGGTTTGTAGCTTAGCAGGTATTTTAGAAAATGTGTTAATTTGAAGAACATTCTCTGCTTGGGAGATTGTGCGAAGTGGACTTTGGACCCAGCAGACTGTAAAGGCTGGGGAGGAACTGTTACAGTCTGTTGTGCTAATCCCTTTTACAGCCTTTTGGGTCAATAATCTGAGCACTAATGTTTCCTTAGATCTATTGTGTCAGTCCAGCTGCCTTGCATTCCTATTAAATTTATGTGCTTAATATCTTCAGGAGATTTTAGTGGGGGGAAAAAATGATGTGCAATTTAAGCTGAAATTCAAAGAAATAATGTAGTCAGATTGCTGTCCCCTTGCATTCCCACCTTCAAGAATCCCAAATATGTTATTTTGTGTAATGGATCATTGGTATGTATGTCATTGTATTCAGGTCACAAATCAAACCAACTGTGTTGGAAAGGAATGCAAACATCACTCAAGTGGAGAATAATATTTCATGCTAAACAAAGGAGGACAGGAATAGAAGTTTATCCTATCTGAGAATGGTTCTGTTTCTGCATACCAATGCCTTCTATCAGCAGAAACACCTGCAGCCGCCATAAGGTCCACCTTTCATAGGGAACATTTTCATCTTTTCCCTTTTTCTTTAATATAAAGGAGCAAAATAAGTATACTGATGTGCAATTAATTGTAAAGGCTTTCTGCTGAAAAGATTTGCTTGTGGTTCAGCAGTGTAATCATCTGTTGGGCATTTGCTATAAATCATGGGTGTCTGCTGTTGTCTCCACTAATTAGTACACTAACTTATTATTAAGTCCCTTAAACATCATACGAGATGTGGGCTGTGCACAGAATTACCAGAGGAATGAGAACACTTGAAGTTTTATTGCACAGCTACAAAGCATACAGTAAATGTCTGGGTGGTGGGCAGTTGTAATGCATAAGACAAGATGGAATATATATATCCTTTAGTAATTGCTCTACCCATCCATAATTATAAAACCCCTTTATTTTTCAGCCTTTAGTGTGTCTGTTCATTCACTCAGGCACTAAATAAAGGTCTCAAACACAATAATTCAAAGCAACTGGTACAGTAGTAAGTGAAGTTTTAAACAACAGTAGACAAGTTGATTAGAGCCTTTGGAGATGCATGCCCTGAATAAAGGTTAACCTTTGTGAACTTTGAATACAAAGCTTTCAGATGAATTTTATATGAAATCTGGTGACAAAGAAAAGCACTATTCAGCAAAGGCTGATTAATTGAGTTACACTTCATTGTAAACCCCTGACAATGATGGAAAATAAATTTAGCAATGCACTTTGTAGCCATACATGTTGACGGGATCTCACTAAAAAGCAAGAATCAGACCACATAAAGGCCCTGTTGAATACCTCTGAAGATAGTCTGGTGAGTGAAATGTAAAGCCAGGATTTACAAATATTACGTAAGTGAACACTGTTACTGCATTCAGGCTGAAAAATCCTGTTCAAATCCAATAAGTGGTTTAAGATGTGTAAATAGAGGTTTCTGCAGGGAGTCAGGCATTAGAAGCCACCTGGAGCATGTGGTAAAGATTGTATCCATCAATACAGCAGCTGGGCTGAAATTATAAAGAGAGCTGCTTTCCATCATGCTTGTTTTAGTGCATACATTTCTCCTGTCACTAGCACCCCAGGAAAACTACTAACTACAAAAATGAATGGTACCCATTACCCGATATTCATACTTGTGACAACAGAGACAACAATCACAACACAACAGTAAGCAAAAAAACTGATATCCAAATTATTTTTAAGTTGTTGCAGTGGAAAGACCTTGAGAACCAGTTGGTAATATTTTAATAACACTGTAGGTTAGAGGAATGAAGCAGGCATCTGGCATTCAATCCAAAGTTTCCTTCTGCTCCACACATTCCATCAAACCATGCAACAGTCAGTTTAAACAAATCAAGATCAGTAAAAAATTGTTCCAAGAAGGGGAATCTTACGCAATGTTCAATTGTGTGCCAGCACCAAGGAAAATGTGACAGTAGTTTTCATTGTGATTATTTAAGAATAGCACAGATTTACCATAACTGTGTTCCCCATGCATAAAGAGTGCTTTTTAACCCCACATTAGTGTTGGACTGACTGTAGAGGCAAAGTAGGCAGCTGTTTGTCCGAGATAGTAGCTCAGGGCATCAAAAAATCATCTGTGGCTTCCTTCCCAAACTGTCAAGAGTCATGGATGAAAGAAAGGTGGTCTTTAAAGTACAAAAAGCTACCGTGAAAACAATGCACAAGTGTCACTCCAAAACAAGCAAGGAAAGTGTTAAATTGCTCATTGTAAAGTCAGTGGTAAAAAATAATAATAAAAAACAAGCAAGCTGTATTGCAGGTGTAGGGACAGACTGTGCCACTAAGCCAAAGCCCAGGTTGTGAGTTGTGTGGAGTAGCATTGTTCCTCAGCAATTAAAATGAACATGCTCGCCATGCAAAACTGCAATGTGTTCCTCCCTCTGCAAGTTGTGCCCTCCTTCTGCCTGTGCTTCTGCTCCCTGACACCACCAGCCGCAGCGGTGAACCACAACTCACTTGTGTTCCAGGGAATCTGGGGGACTGCAAGCATCACTGACATCTCGTTGCAAATAAGGGCGTTAACAGTGTTCCCTGAATGATTTCTGTCCTTCTTCTTACTCATCAGTTCAAGCATCAGGAACTGCCAGTCCTGTATTCAGGTTATTATCTTATTCCCTGTGGATTTTGAGGGAATACATTAATACTGATTCTGAATGTTCAGCAAGAAGCAGGTTGTGCAGCTGGATGGATGAGATGGAATGTGTAGTGGTTCCCATGCAGACCTGATGCACAGGGTCAGGCAGTGGGGCATGAGTCCTCCATTCCAGATCTCTCAGGTGAGCAGCAGCTGTCTAGGGAGAGAGGACCACACCAATTTCTTACCTTTATTTCTTGTCTGACTTCTGGATATTTATGTTTCTCTTTAATTGTTTATTAAGGGAACAGTGAGTCTACTTTCAAACTTTACCAGAGTATAGCTTTTCTATAAAATAATACTACATTACATATGAGGAGAGCCGATAACAGCCCAAGACTTTCACTCTTTACTTTGCTGTGCAGCTTATATCCTCAGTAGCCAGCCTGATTTAAATGTGTTTAATGAGGATGCCACAACCTTGCTCTGTATGATTAGTGGACCAAACCAGCTGAGATGTTTTAGGAATTCTCCAACACACTCGAGTTAACATCAGTGATAGGGATCTCAGGCCGTAAGTTGCTACTTGAATAATCCCCTCCCACATCCTCCATGTGTACATAGATTTACTGTTTAACCTCCTCTGAGCTCCCTCCAAGCCTGATGCCTTTGTTTGATGACTCTCACTCACCCCAACAGCAGTGATACAGCTTTCAATACCCCGTTATTTTCTAGAACGTCTTTCTGAAGTACTGGTGGAGGAGGGGTGTAAAGAGAGTTTTTTTTCCCTCTATGCTTGCCTCCAATCTGTAGATCCTTTCACTCAGTGTAAATCTGTATCTCTTTCTGCTACCATGGTGATTCAATGAGTTTGAGATTATTTTGCTAAATCTGCCTCTCCCAAGAGACGGTGGTTTGATTCTCGGTGTTCTTAGACAGGTCAAGAATCACATTAGCTCAGGGCAAAATTGCTCACAGTACAAGGAGGTGAGTTTCAAGATCTTGGCAGAGCAGCAGAAAAGACTCGCTCTTGATTCTTGTGATAGACGTTGCGATGCTGCCAAATAAAAGCAGTTTTTGCTGTAAGAAAACTCACAGTGGTATTGCTGCAGTAAGGGACAAATCGGGATGAAAACAGTTCACCCATGGTGTAGGACTAGGAAGAATAAGGCACGATAGCATCAGGCATAATAAAGGATGGGATGGCAGGTGAATGACATGCTTATTTCTCATCTTTGAAGCCATTTAATTTGAGACGAATTGTTGTGCGATAGCTACTCAGTAGCCCAAAGGCAGAAGCACATTTATGCTTTGCATATCCGTGACTTGTGTTGCACAAACAGCAGTATAAAGGGCCACTGTTCTTGGTTTGCATGTGCACACGATTAGGTCCATTCACAAATCCACTTTATTCTGCCCTGTTATTTATGTATACACCAGTTAGCTACACAATGCAGCACATGGCTCTTTCTGAGCAGGCAGTCTGAAAGTCTTAACCTTCTTATCTTGGAACAGAACTGTGTAAAAAGCAGAATTTTTAACCACATGGCAAAGATGATTTGAAAATAAGTGTTCTATTTTGAAATACAAATGATTAGAAAACTACAACAAGTCGAATCATCTTCCCAAAAATTATTACAGGGGGCTGCATAACTTATATCTAATACCAGAAATATTCTATAAATATTTTCAAGATGATGGCTTATTCCTTTTTAAGGAAGATACACCAAGTGGAAGATTGCACAGAACTGACTCTTTGTTTCTCACCATGAAAAGTTCAGTAAAAATTGTTTTACTCATACCTAACTTGAAATGTTCTCAATATGCAAACTTCACGTTGTGGCTTATTTGTGTTTTAGTATCTTACACATCAAGTGTGTGTTTTATCTAAAAACTTCAAAGCACTTTTCAGGCAATAGATTATGATACAGTCCAGTGGTAATTATTATCTTATCAATTTTATGAAGAGTTCTAAGAATCCAGATCATATCAACTGATTTCTAAACCTCTTCTCAATCTCTAAACATATAACAAATCTTGGCTTATTTTGAAGTTCATTTGAGTGGTTTTATTCATGACAGAGGTTTTCTACGTCTTTAGCAGTACCTTTAAATTATGCCACCAGTTCAGCATAAATCCAGGAAACCCCTTGCAACAACCAGGGTACATAAAAAAGTGTTCATCTGATCAGCTGCTCATCTTTGCTTATATTGTCATACTTGTGTGCTACTGTGGAAAGAATATTTTGAAGTAGGTTGCATTTCAGTTTATAGCAATAGTTAGTCTACCACATCAGGATGCTTACAAGCTTTTTCTTCTGTGATCATGAACTTTAACTTCTTCTGTATGAGTGCAGAATATTACAAGGAATTTTATTTCTTAATGTTTGTGTAGTACCCTGACTTGTTCCACATGACTTCTTTCTTCATGCTTTATTTTTAGCTGGCAGCCTTGTAAATGCAGACTTGCCAGTAAGTAATGGTCAAGTTCAATCTCAAAAAAAGCAAGGCTTTTAAAAGATAAATATGTTGTCTAAGTATTTCAGGGAAAACAACATTCTCAGACGAAGCAATGTCAGATTTTTTGGTTTCTGTGATTTAGAAGAACATGAGAAGGAAAAAAAATCAGTTTAACTGTTTCCATGGAAGTTTGCAATTTTGTTAAAACAGTTAAAGTCATTAATTTGTGAGTCATTCAGAGCTGCAAACCACATTTACCAATATATGACAGTTCATATCTGAACTCTCAAAGGTAATGGTGCTGTAGGTTGTTTGTCTTGGAAAGACATTTTTTTGGTCATAATTTTTACTATGTACATATGTTTTTACAGGAAATTTTTTGTCTATTTCTGCTATTCTGAAGTAAAGCTAAAGGAGAAAAACTGACACTGCTGTCTAGCCCTGAGAAAGTTATTAAGGGATTAGATTCCCTTGTCTAGGAGCATGAACCAACTTTCACATTGCAGCCAGGACTGGGGTGGAGTGTCTTGCTGCAGAGAGGGACTGTCATGGGTCCAATCTTCTACTGCCCAGCACTAACATGGTTGATACCCATTATGATACAGTTTGACAAGGGGAAAACCATGATTGCATTTCACAGTGGAAAAGACAGTTCAGAGATCCATAAAAAGTGCTCGATGGCTCAAGCTTACAAACAGGGAGGACCCCAAGCAACCAGGTCCAGATTAGATTCACAGTCCCGAAATCCATAAAACTTGCCAAAGCAAGGGGAGGGGGAAGGTGGTAAAATATGAAAAAACAAAACTTTAAACTAAAACTGAAGATTTGCGTCTAGAATTTTTACTGTACCTAAAAGTCAGCTTCTGCCCTGCAAATTATAGTAATTTTAAATACCAAACTATGTGGGAAAAAGATTATCAGAGAGAAACTTTATTTTCCAGCATATGAATAGCCTTTTGGCTGAAAATTGAATGCAATTCAATGCAGCCATTTCCTTTCCTCATCCACTTTGAACTGTTCTCTTTCCTCCCTCACTTGCTCAAGTGCCTAGATAAAGCTACATGTGAGCAATTGATGGATGACTCAGAATCTTGGCCAGAAATAAATCTTTTCTATGTCTTCTTGTCATTGTTTCCCTGTGTCTCCACTTTAGGAAGCCATTTGGGGAGCAAGAAACAAAAGAAAAAAGAAAAACTTCCTTAATCTGTAGACTTCCCTCTTAGAAAAGCCCTCTTCTCTTACCCTGCTGCAATAAGATTGACCTGAATTTTTATTATTCTTTGATAAAAAGTTGAAGATGAAAAAGCATAGCCTACTCTGTCACAGGGGGGAATTTGTATAAAATTTGCTGTGCCTGAATCAGTTCCAAAGTTGTTATCTCTGGATTGAGGTCCCATCTGAGCTGAACACAGTGCTTATAAAGCCAGTAACACAGGAGCTGAATCATCCTGAACTGTAGCATCAAGAGTCCACCATCACCACATCTGCAAAGTAGCACTAGACACCTTAACACCTGTACCTTTACCTTTTTACGAAAACGTTCTTCAAGGATGTGAGTCATCAGCTTGATGTGCATTTTGACTCAAGAGACACTTCATAACCAAAAGACTGATTCTACTCAGAAAGAAAAATTTGTGAGTCTTCTTACTAACTTCAGTAACAGCTGGATTTGGATTTTTTGTTCAGTATTTATGTTCAACTTGTTTCAGTGTGAGCATAACCACTGCAGATATGTGCCTGATAAAATCCGTATTAGCTGGGAGGATGGGTATTTTTATGCATCAGGGATTCTGTTTGTTGGGGGGTTTTTTGCCTGTCATGCATGTTAACTTCCAGTAAAAAGCTCAAATTCAGTTTGGACACATGTTGAAAGTCAACAGAGATATTTGAATTGTGCTTAGGCTGATGCAATTCTGATTTTTGAAAGCTGATATTTTTTCTTGCTCTGTGTTGCCAGGCCAGAAAGAGTCACTAAGAGTGGACTTCGTATGAGAATCACTCTAACATTAAAAAGTCAGTTTGCTGGATCATACTTTGTCTATTGCAGGATTTTGCAGAAGTTTACAACTCACTAGAAATGCAATTCTGCCTGCTTTTATATGAATGTTTTAACTGAACAAACATCCTCTCTGCATCTCAAAGCTCAAGATCTTTCTCAGGTATATGGTTTGCTTTGTTAGTGCAAATTTTCCTTTCTCCCTGGACTCCCTAGTCACTCCTAAATAATACGGACCACAGTACATTCCAATTTTTCCAACAATATTTCCTTTTTTGCATTTATCTGTTTTTATTTTTAGCATTCACAGTGAATTGGCAAAAGTTACAGCTGACATTAATACTTCCTATAATGAGGAAGGCGATCCTGGGGGAAAAAAAGGTGGAACTAGAACTGACTGATTTCAGTTAAGGTTGTGTATTTGATCCATACGCTTTAGTTCTGTATTAAAGTGACAACTTAATTGGCGGTTGTGGCTAAATCTAATTAAATCTAATAAGGACAATGAACCTTTTTAGGTTGTCGTGTAGATACCGGCAAGTTACGTCTGTGTGTTACTGTATTACGTTTTAGATATCTTGAAGCAGAGGAAATATAAACGTCTTTAATGTGCATGTAGGAAAACAATACCCTAAAACATTACAAACATGATTTTTAAACAATATTTATAAATTATATTTTATTAGCCTAAATATCAACTTCCAATTTTCAAACAGAGCTTGATCAATTTTACGTATTTTGAATAAAAACTAGTACAAACAGATGAGGAAGATGTACTTAAAATTCTTTAATTAGGACAATGTTTTCGTCTGTCACGGAAGATTCTGTCAGGGTTACTCCCCGAAAAACTGTGTTTTCTGTCTGTAGCACTGCATTCATCGAGGTTACCCCTGTATTTACATTGGTTTTCTCTTTGCTTATTTATCTTGGAAAGATGTAGACTTTCTTCACTGATGATAAGTACTGCAAAGTGCTTGTTGCTATCTATTGCTGAATTTCATTCTTCCTCCATCTAATCTGATCCCTTTGTTCACTTGCATATTCACAGGGTAAAAATGCCTCAAGGAGGACAAAGTCAACTGAAAAAAACATACAGGATATGTTCCAAGAAAGCAATACCAGTATGCTAAAAGAAGCAAACTGAGAATCAGAGAAAATCTTTATAATTTAAAATTAACCCAAAACAACAGGGAGTTATGTGAAATATTTTGTGACGTTTAGGTGGAAAATCCTTGCCATACATGTTTTCTGTTCTTCAATACTTACTATCTGTAATAACATTGTAATTTATCTCCTTCCTTGTAGAAGAAGAAATTAATAAATAAAATGAATGTATATGCATATAGTTGTGTATATGTGTATGCATATCAAAACATTAATATCTACATAACTATGTAAAGAATCAAATTCTGTTCTCATCTCTACAACACATCTCCAAGTGATCATGAAGGAGGTATACTTAGCAGAGCTTCTGCACTAATTTTGCCTTTTAAGGGGTTTGATCTGAGACATATTTTTCATGCATGCTCAAAACTCATCGGTCCGACTGACATCAACAATAGTTTTGTTCTGTACAAAGAGAAGATAATGCCAACTAATCAAAAAAAATGGTCTCACAGGTCTCAGATTGGGTACCCAGCATCAGTAGACACTTTAGGATTACTATCTATGCCTCATGTCCCCAGCTGAAACATAAAGAGTAGCCTCTACGTCATTTCACAAGGTTATAACGAAGATAAGTGTGATTAAACAAGATTTGGATAACGTTGTGATGAGCACTGGAGAAACATTAATCATTCTGATTTTAGAAGGTTGTTTGAATAGTATGCATCAGGGGGCTGCAAATGGGACAGGAGGAAGAAAAATGGCTAGTTGTTCATTAACTGAGGAAGCATGGTCTACTTTCTGCCCTAAGTGAAATCAGGATGCCATGCAAAAATGGTTTGTGATGAGGTTATCAGAGACTTTATTACTAAACTTACTTACAGAAAATGCATTTTCTAACTTTTAAGTCTTGACTGTCCAAGCAAAATTATGGTCTTTGACTGGTTTTTAAAATATTTCACTTGTATTAGAGACAGGCAATTAAAGTGCAATTTCACTTTTGCAACCTTGTGATCTGTACATAAGTCATCAAACACTGTTACAAGTATTTTGTCACCTACACTTGATAGTTTTGTTCAGCATTGGCTCTGCCTATTTTATTTGCTAAGATATTCCAGTCAAGCGTTTCTTGCCTCACATATTAGCACACATTGTCACCGTCTGTTCTTGAAGTTTATTCCTTCTTTTTGAAGATGAAGGAAAGGTTTATTTCCCAAAGTTTGCCTCTTTCCTAAGTATCAACAAGGTTCTTGATAGGAACTCAGTCTCCCTGCAAATCTTTCCTTACTATCCCGGACCATCACCACTATGGCACTGCCTCTCCCATCACCCTTCTTGATGCACTTAATGTTCCCCTGCTGCTCTGATCAGTGACTCCACATGCACACCACCTATTTTGTAGTTTATGGAGACTTTGAGAAATGAATAGTATGCCCTAGTGAAACTGCTTGGCTTACTTTTCTTTCTAGGATCGAATAAAAGGCCACCCAGCTATATATTAAAGCACACAGAAAGTGGTTTCTCTTGGCAGAACATTTCATGCAAATGAGCTAGGGGAAACAAAATCCTTTATAGCTTTATTGTTAGCTGGAAACTCATCTGATGTGACTACAGTCCTATTCCAGCCTAGGGTGCTTTCCCTGACCCTGTTTTACCAGCTCTGTACTTGGAATTCTGATGGACAGCAACTGGTGCATGCTGCAGACTATAGTTCTGTGAGTGTGTTTAGTAATGAGCACACCACCACAGAAGAAAATTGGGCCAGAAATCGTAGTCTGGCGTCAAAGAGATTTCCCTTTCATTAAACTAACAGCAGAAGCTCAACTGAGATTTTCTCTGCAAGCTGTCACTCTTGGATGTTTCTATAGACTTTCCAAACTGCTAAGTTGCAGTAAATAGCAAATAAAATAATTTGGCCCAGTTACCATTTGGATCTATGAAGTTTTACATCTCAGAAAGCTCCTAACAATCAGACAAGCTCAACAGATTTTTAAAGAAGTGTAATCAAAAGCCTGGAGGATGTGTTAGAAGTATGAGTTCTGCCTGACTCTGATAGTGCAGAGGAAGCCAACTGACAGTGCATTATAAAGAATATATGTCTCTGCAGCAATGCCTTTCATGGAAGAGCACTTGATACTTTCTGGTGATGAGCAAAGGGATTGAACAGTGTGGGTTTAGTATGGCAGTCATGCACTCCCAGCTATGTGAACTGAACTCAGAGAGGTAACGGACAGCTGAAATTTTTTACTGACATTTGATGGTTGCTGCTACCTAAAGATCAGTAATTTTTGGACCTTTGTAGCTAATTTGTTGGTTTTTTTTCTGTAACAGGTCAGTCATTAGAACAGGTGAATCATTTGCTAATAAGTTGTGTTTTTCAGAGATAAACGTTTGTCATTGGATATTTGTATTTTTTTACATTTCATTTTTGTTAAGCACGGTATGAAGCAGTAATATGGACTTGTACTGTACAGGATGAGCTTATTCCAGGGATGATTTTGCATGAGTCAATGCTGATCCTGTTTTAAAGCATGTTTTAAAACTGCTCAATTGGACTTCCCATCAGAGAAGACACAGTTGCTGTATGACAAGGGTGCCTTTGCTGTGTTGCATGTATAGTTCCAAATTCACAGCTTGCTCTTTGGATCATCCAGAAAGACAGAGGGAGAGAAAATGCTGGGTATATAGACTGTGATTGGTTATTTTAACTCAATATAAAACATAAGAATACAAGACTTCTGACAGCTTTAAAGCTCAGCAATCTCCAATATGTTGATTCTGCTATTCTATACATTTAATTTTCTTTTTAAAATGTATCATATTTCTCCAAGCAGTGATTTCCTTTTCAAATTATCATTGCCTAGCTAAGACTTGTGTACCAGGTGCCATGTAAAAGCATGTTAAAAGTAGATAAAAGCAATTTATCCTGCCCTCTAATTAGAGATGTCTTGTCTTTACCACTGACAATAGCAATATGCAGCTGTGGCAGAGGAGAGATAATAGCACCAGAGCAGGGAGAAATTAAAGATAGGTTATCATATGTTGGCTGATGTAGAGTGTCATCTCTCCATTGCATAGCTAAGATGGTCCTTAGGAAGAATACTAACTTAGCTCTTGGCCTGACTCAAGCAGATTTATTTTAGTTATTAAATCCAAGGTAAGATTTTATTATAATGAGGCGAAGGGGGCAGAATAATAATAGTGTCTCCATTAAATACACAGAAAGCGAATGTTACTCGTTGTGATTACTGTATCAATAAATACATACGCACCAGCTTCCAGGATGTGCTGGATCTTTATGAGGGTGGGACTAAGATTCATTTTGCCCTGCATAGAGTTCCTTTTCAGATGAAGTGAATGAGTGTCAGGGGGGTCATATAGCTGGATGATGACCCAATGGCATGTCTCCTGGATGATATAAAGGGTAACTTTAGTTCAGCAAGAGGCTCAAAATGACTGGGAAAAGGGTGGCATAAGCCTGTACAGATATTCTCATTTTTATATCCTGGTACCTCAATATGCTGTGTACAGGGAGTCTGCACTGGAAAGATGATGTGGTAAAAAGAAATCTCCATCAGGATTAGGTCTGAGTAGTGTCTCAAAAAACTGCAAAGGGGTTTAATAGGAGGGACCCAGCAGGGAGAAACTGAGTGAGAGTGAAACTGGATAGAGGATCTGTTTTGGATTTAGAAAATAAATTTCTCCACATTGTATCGATACTACTGGGGTAAAACTCCTAAGTCCTTCCCACAAATCCATGGTCTCCAAACTGTTCAAGAGGTAAAGAAGTTGTTCCTTGTCTTCAGCAAGATGCTAACATGTGAGTCCTCATCTGTGCACTTTGTCCAGGTGAGAAAAGATCTAAGACTGAGGAAAAAACTCATTTCTGAGTGCAGCATGGCTGCACTCCTGGCCATGATGGTGAATTAGATCATGGCCAGGAAATGGGCTGAATCATGTTGCAATCATCTACACTCACACAATCACTGCTTTATGTCTACGCTTCAGAGTTAACTCCTGATCAGATCTCATGGACTGAATGACATGGAACATTGTATTGAACAAGACTTTCATGTCCTAGGTCCTGATTGCAAGAGATAGATATCACACAGCTTCCCAGTGTTCTAGATATATGTGCAGGCATAATAAAACTGAAAGAATGCACTTTACCTCCAGTAAGTTTTCAGACACCAAGTTGGGTGAGAGTGTTGATCTGCTGGAGGGTAAAAAGGTTCTACAGAGGGATCTGGACAGGGTGGATCCATGGGATAAGGCCAGTTGTATGAGGTTCAACAAGGCAAAGTGCTGAGTCCTGTAGCTGGGTCTCAACGACCTCTTACAGTGCTACAGGTTTGGGAATGAGAGGCTGGAAAACTGCTTGGCAGAAAAGGCCTCATGAGAACTGGTCAACAGACAACTGAACATGAGCCAGCAGTGTGCCCAGGTGGCCAAGAAGGCCAATGGCATCCTGACTTGTATCAGGAATAGTGTGGTCAGCAGGACCAGGGCAGTGATTGTCCACCTATACTCGGCACCGGTGAGGCCACACCTTGAGTGCTGTGTCCAGTTCTGGGCCCAACATTTCTAGAAAGTACAACAAAGCTGGTGAAGGGGCTGGAGCGCAAGTCTGATGAGGACATGCTGAGGGAACTGGGGTAATTTAGCCTGGAAAGGGGGAGACTCAGTGGAGTCCGTATTGTTCTCTAGAACTACCTGAAAAGAGGTTGTAACAAGGTATGGGTCAGCCTCTTCTCCCAGGTAAAAAGCAGTAGGATGAGAGCAAATGGTTTCAAGTTGCACCAGGAGAAGTTTAGATCAGACATTAGGAAAAACTACTTCACTGAAAGGTGGTCAGTCTGCATGGGGAAGTAGTGGATTCACTATCCCTGGAAGTGTTGAAAAGGCATGTGGATGTGACACTTGAGGACATGGTTTAGTGCTGAACACAGTGATATTAGGCTAGCAATTGGACTTGATGATCCTAGAGGTCTTTTCTAGTCTTAATTATTTTATGATTCTATATTGAGGCACAAAAATAAAATCAATTTTATCGTATAGCATTCAGAATCAAGAATGACTTCTGCAAATCTAAACATTTCCAGAGTGAGTAATGTTTGCATTGACATTAAATAAGTTAGGGAAAAAAAATATTTGTTTAGAACATAATATGCATAAAATCATGAATCTCCCCCTATTGCTCTTGAAGTGTGATGCCTGAGTACAGAGCTTATCACTCACCTCATGCTGTGGTATTTCAGGTACTCCACACAGACATTTTTTTCAACTCTGACCTGTTTAGCTTCTAATTTAACAGAAAAGAGATCAAGATATACCCTTCTACTTCTCTTGCTATATCAGATACAGACATATATTAAGGTTTGTTGACTTGTTTAGTTCTCCTAACACGTTAGTAATGGCACTTGCAGTACTTGAAATTTTCTTCAAAGATCTAATGAGTAATATTTTAGTGCTATTGAGCAGAGTTGGAGGGGAAAGTGTGGCCATAAATCAGTTTAACTGATTTGATATATACTAGTATGTTTCTCCAGATTTTTCACCTGAGTAGATCCTGTGCGGGATTGACAGAGATCAGACTCATTCTATATTAAATAAAATGCTGATGTTACCTCTGAGTGTAAGGAATTCCTTTATAGAGATAATACCTCTGAAGAGGACTGGAAATAAATCTAGTATACATGCTCTCATCTGTGGTACTCACAGCAGCAGAGAATGATCTCCTCAGATTAAATCTGAGCTTTGTTTTCTGTTTTTAGAGAACATGAATTTAAGCACTGAAATCAATGATTTCATCCATTCTTACATCAGCAGTGTAATGCAGAGAGTAGGTTCAAAGGTCTCAAAATTGTATTTATGTGGTATCTAAAGTATTGCAAAATTTCACCCTGCAATTTTATATTTATATCCTGTGGTTCTAAGCTTTTCAAATCCTTTTCTGACTTTATAAAAATAATTTTACATGTTGTCTAGTGGGATTACAGTGTGTACTGCAGAACCACTAGGCTTTCAATTAATGGCCTCATGCTGCTGCTTGTTCTTACTGGGGAATTGTTTAGTTTCTCCAGGACCACAGCAAATAGCAGTTAGGTCACTGATACTGGTATACCTGTTAGGTTACATTACCTAATAGACATAATTTTTTGGGGGACTGCTGTTATTTCCTTTTGTTTGCTGAGTAAATCTGTGTTTGTAAGAGTTTATGATGCTGGCAGCATCAGGAATAAAAATTCTTACATGTATCTAAGTCACTGAAACTGTGACTTGTGTGACCCTCTGAGATATCATGTTTTCCATAGGATCTCTGCCTCCTAAAATTTGTTGAGCATGTGAGGTAATTGCAGGTCATCCTCTCACACAACCGATTTAATGACTCCTGGTGTCACCATGTTTCCTCTTGCAGCCAACACACCTCGACAATGCAGGTCAAATGCTGCAGTAGCAGGGGAAGAAGGAGGAAAGAGGTGGGGGATTTATCATGTGAAGTGAATGGCAATACATAGAGTTGTCTTTAGTGTGGACGGATGGGAAGCCTCCATGCCTCTAATCTGGGAGGGCTGACATTACATGAAGCTGATGGAAAATGGATGAGTGAGCTCACAGGACAGTGACCAGAGGTAGAGAGCTTACATGGAAGTCCATCTGTAGAGCAAACAAGTGGAGGTGGAGGAGAGGAAAATAGAGCTGTGATGGAGTGGTGGCACAATGGTAGACCAAAGGTAAAAAATGAGAGCCAAGGAAGAAAGGGAGAAAAGTATTTAATTAACTCACTGGCTGAGAAAGGGAAACTAGGTCTATTTTCTTAGACTGGGACAAATGAACCTTGATGCACAACAAGGACAACGATAACTTTATGCCACTTCAACAATTCTTTAAAACGGCGTGTTTCTCAAATATGAACTGGCTTCTAAAGATGTCAGCAGATGTTCGTCTGAGTCTGTATCCTTCTGTTCACATCAAACTTGCCAAAGAAACACAGTAGGCAAGTGCCTACAGTAAATGACTACTGAAGCAGTAAAATACCCATGACCTTCCTGACTGTGCTTCTAGACCTGCCATGGATTCTGCCACCCTGAAAGAACCTGCGTGTCTGGGGCTGTGGTGACTACTGAAGGTGAGTGGATTCTCCTGCTAGTATCAGTCCCTACCCCTACCTTCCCTTGTTCTCAGTAGTGGCAGGAATGACAAATTTTCTTCCACATTGGCCCCACTCTGCTGCTTCCAATCCTAGGATTCTTGGTTCCTTGCAGCCCCAAGGATCATCTGAGGAGTGAAAACCAACTTTTTATACTCTCTGAAAAGACATAATCCAGTTTCTGCCCTTTTCTATGCTTCTTACATTGACTGTGAGAAGATGCTACTCAGTCTGGGAGAAGAATATCCTGTGAGCAGAGAAACTGCCTTTGCAATTACTTCATGTCCCTGAAGTGTCACAAACAGAAGGAGCTGAGCTAGTTCAAAGGGGCTATCATCAACAAGGTCCAGCGTTTTGTATTTGTTAGCAATTTCTTTTCTCCTGTCTAGAAGTCAAAAGCAGATCATTTTGGATGTGAGAGAAGATGTCACTGCCTGTATCATGTATATATTTACACTTTTAATGTATATATTGGGTCTGGCAATGAGGAATCCAAACTGGTGACTCCAGCTCCAGCCTTGGTTTGTATTGTTACTTTGCATTAATCTCTGAAGTCTGGGCTTTTAGAATAGAGTGTGTGCAAACTACAGACATCTTTGTGGGGCTAATTTGGCATACAAATGGGGTAACAGCTGACCAGGAATATATTGGATCTGGTTGTCTTTGTGCACAAGTAGATATTTTGTACTTACGATTCAACTGCACCCTTGCCAGCTATAAGGCTTCATTTTCTGTAAGTGGGAGGCATGACTTTCAGAACAGAATGTTTAATACCATGGATTAAAAGTAGTGAGAAAATAAGGTAGCAACTAATTTTCTGCAATGGTGGGCTTTGAGGTTAAACAATTCTATTCACAAAATGTTTTAGATTTTGTACAGAAGTGTAAATTTTAGAGAGCAAAGTTATATATTTGTAATTCGTGAAATGTAGTATTTTTGTGCACAGAATATTTTATTGAGCTCTCTAATGGACTAGGTAAATGGATTGCCTCATAAAAAGTTTACTAAGGCAATAAAAAGATCAAAGACATTTTTCACATTGCATGTCCAAACATCTAAACCACCAAAGTTTAAGAGTCGTAATGTGACCTTCCAGCCTTGGAAAACTTGCTACAATGACTAATTGTTCTGCTTTGCACTTTCAAAAGGTGATGACTGTATAGAAGTTGAGATCTAAAGAAGAATAGGAGTGAAGCATGTGTGTGAGAGACAGGCAGAAAACCAATTCTGTAAACAGCCTAAGGCAGAAAGTTATAATCACAGGCTGTAATTAAGGCCTAATGAAAGAAGAATGAGCATGACATAAACAAAAGGCAGAAGAGTTGATTATAGCAGGAGGGTGGAGAACATAACAATGAAAGGCAATGTCCTAATACAAATAGAATAAAAAACACATATAGAAAAAGAAGAAGTGGAATCTTGTGAAGAAAGCAAGATATGTGTGCAACTCAGTTACATTGCAGGAGCTGTAATCAGTACTTGCTTGGGATCACATATGTATTTTACTCCTGATTGCATCATCTAGGAGACAAACAGGCACTCCAATTGCTAGCAAATACAACTTTTATCATGTAGACCAAAGCATGATTTTGTCCTCCTCAGTATTGTTATGTGTTCATATAAAGTGAGTGTATGAGCTGGCATTACACACAGTGAAGACTAGGACTGAGCAGCCATATAGAGAAACAGAGTTTTGAGCTGGCACATCTCAGGCAGACATCATCAGCTTTCCTCTGCCATGACTTTGGACAGAAACCACCTACATCAGGATGCTTCATCACCAGTCCACCTGCCTGGTACACAGTGAGCATGCACAGGACACTGACACAGGCTGTGGAGCTCCTGAGAAGTCCCTCACAAGAGACAAAGCTGATGGACTGGGTCTCGCTGGCAGAAGGGAGCAGATCACTGCACAACAATGACCTGATGACACTGCAGCTGGAGCCCTGAGCATAGAAGGGCTTCTTATCAGGCTCTGTTTTTTCTCCACAGCAAACAATCAAATTGCAGCAAGGGCACAGAAGGATGTTAAAGCTGCTCCTGGACAGCATGGGAAAATGGAAACTGTTTTTCTTGAGGCTCTCAGGAAGAGAATGGCATCACCCAAAGTTTGGTCCACAATTCTCAGAGCTGTTAAATGCTGGCCATCTTCTGCAAGCTCTGAACCTTCTCAGCTCCCCAGGGTTTCAGTGAGAGCCAAGAATACTCAGTACTTCTTTACACAAAGCACCCTGAAAAGTCAGGCTCCTAGATGAAGTGCCTCTCGGGCAGTCATAGGTGTTCTTTCTGTCTGCTCAAGCATGCTTGTGTGTTCAACAAATCATACATAATAATGTCAAATTATTAATAACTTGTGAAATTTCTGGAGTGCTTTGGGAATATTTTCCTAATGTTTTATGCAAAGTACTTTGCTTATTTCTTTGAGAGCTTTTATTTGCTTATTGAAGCACTGATCACTTCCAGGACAAAATTAACCTATTTAATATAAAAAAATCTATTGGTTTGTGCAATTGGAGTTGTAATTTTTTTCAAAAAATTGAGTGTATTTCTTTTTACTGGAGGAAAGACCACACAGGCTTTAACCAAGTGAAAACAGCTGTGTACAATCTCTGGTACTCGCTTTGCAGGATCACATCTGTGTGGTCAGCATGTGCTGCAATACTGTGAGCAGATTATTTATAGATCAGCTGTTTAGATGTGGTGATCTGTCTGAAAATGTCAGTAGCTGCTCTGTTTGTTCACTTGATCATTGCATTATATTTGGTCTTATTGCTAAAAAAAGAGTTTGAAATGCAGATATGGGTTTTGTTTATTCTCTGTCTCCCAGTGTTCACTAAATATTTGGCCAGAATATTTTCCAAATTTCCAGTCCTACTCTGGGAATGACATGAAGGATGCATACTCTGTTTTGCTTGTGAAATTCAGTATACCAGAAGGTCTGTATAATGCCTGTTTCCTACTTTATTTCCATTTAGACTGTGTCAGGAGTTCTGTGTTGCACAGTCTCTGTGTTCCTGCAGAGGATAATGCTTAGCATGTGTATCCAAGGTGAGTTTCCATTGTAGTCTATCAGATTGCATCAGACTTTCAAACAAATTCAGTTCTGGGACTGAGTATTTCCAGAGCTTTGGCTGCCTCCTCTTTTCTAATGAGAATACCTCATGTACTTTATTAGATAACTGCCTTGAGAAATATATAATTTTGCAGGATCTCGTTCTTTAATAGGCATTATACTGCTGAGGTTGTGCGATAAAAAGTTTTAAATGGATAATGGATAGCACAGTCTTGTGAAATTGCCCCTGAAAAAGCATTATTTTCTCAGGTCCATTCAGTGGAGAAATACTGAATGTAAAGACATCTGGTTTTCTGTCCTCATTTTACAACATCAAGAAAAGGCCAAGTGGAAGAGTTGCACCAATACTACAGTTTGCAAATGGATGTGGTCACTGTGTTGTTTCCCACACTGTGATTCGAAGGCAAGCACATGGAAGAGTGTCAGAGATAGGTGAAGATGGGTGAAGACGCAGGTCAAACATGCATAGAAGTACTGAGAAGTAGCTTTAACTTTTCTTCATTAATTGAAAGACTGGTATAACATGAGGATGAAATTATGAAGGTATCCTAGCAACCGTATTTCATAGCAGTCATGGCCTGTAATATTGCAGTGAATGCCAGACACATTTTATTAATTCAAGAGAGTGAGAGCAGATAATTTTAATTAATAAAACATAGCGGCAAACTCCTAATGCAGGAACTTGATAAACCTCTTATTATGGGCACCATCACTAGAGTTCTGTAGAGCTTTTAAGGTTTCCTAAATCTGAAATTATGAACTAGTCCTAGACATGTTAAGGTGATTCTAATGCTATCCTTATTTTGTAATGTAAGCATGTTTGTACCAGGACCTCCTGCCCTTGCTACTAATAAGATTATAAAAATGAACAACAGGGGGAAATGTTTCCTGTTCAGGGGAGATTTCAGTGACACCTGACTGTTGCCTCCTGAGCATTTCCCAGCCCCACTCCCAGCAAGTGAGGTGACAGGGCAGGGCACAGGCTGACTGGGAGCAGGCAGGCAGCACAGAGCTAGGGATGTGTGCTGCTCTGCCAGCAGCAAACATGGGTGTTGCACAGTGGCAGCCAAATTTTTTCCTTGGCCAAGCAGCTGTCATTTAAAGAGCAACAAATGTTTTGTTGTAGAGCAGATGGAATGGAGAGCTGACCCTTTAATTTATTTGCATGTATGTGTATATAAAGACAAGATTCATACAAAAATCAAAAGTAAAAAAGAAAAAAACCAACAAAAATCAAAAGAAGAAACACTTAATATACCCAGGTTATTCCATGTGCACAATGGTAGAAAAAATAAACTGAGTGAGTTTTTCAGCTGGCGGAATTCAGGTTAGCTTTAGAAAACTTATGTTGCTACAGTGGATTTCTGCCAACTTCTACCAGCTGATGATCTGGCTGATTATGTCTGTTAATTTGTTTGTAACGTCCAAAATGCCTTCCTAGATATTTTAGCTCTGGAGATGATTTGCTGAATTCCACATGCTCTCAGATGATTATGAATTTTTATGCTCTGAGTGAGCCAGGTCAAACCACTGATGCTGGCTTTCCCTGTCAGTGTGTTCCATCAAGATGTTTCTATTTGCGGTTCAGCCAGAGTGTCTGGGCATGCAAGTGCCAGCCAAATTTGGAGTAGGCACATCCCTCAGGTCTCTGAAAAACATCCTCCCGGCATGAAACTCATCATTGTGTTCTGTTGTGAGTCCCTTAGATCTATTTATCATCACAGACAAGGGGACTATTTCTATGGGAGAGCAGGGTTGGAGGGATCCCAGACCGATGCCAAGGCCACATCTTTTCCACAAATTGCCAGGCACCATTATCATCATTACTTATTTAAAAACAGGATGAAAGTGGCATCACTTTGTGGACCAGATCACCAGGTCATTGGCTGGCTGTGGACTACAGTCAGGGAGCCACTGTTGCAAACTTATTTATGAACCAGTGGAAAGCTGGGGAATTGCCTGCAGGGCATGTTTTCTGTATTGGATTCTCTCTGAATTTTGCATGTTTTGTAAATACTTACCAAAGATCATTTAATTGTCGGAGGTGTAAATGGGCCACTGTGTTTGCAAGGGCTTTGTGAGTGAGGCAGATATATGGAGACGTCCCATATAATAGTCCTGAGGTTCAGCATGTATCATATACACATCTTTGAGAGCCTGTAGAAAGCATCACAACACGCACGAGGAATCCTTGCAGTGGTCAGAAATGACCACCTCAGGTCTATGCACAGTTTTTGTGCTAGTTGACATGCTATTTCCACTGTCACAGGCTATCAAATTCAAGAGGTTTTTGTGGGGATTTTTTTGCACAAAACACCCGCGATAGCTTTTTCAGTATGCTGCATGAATGCTGGAGGCAGCCTTCCCACACTGCTGAAAGAATACTGGTGCAAACGTTCTCACAAGTCTATATTTAAGTGAGGATTCACAGCACTTCTCCTTCTTTTGCTTTCCCTAAGTATTTCTTCAACATAGCATAGTTCACATAGAAACACACAAAACGGAGGATTTAAACACAGTCTAAAGGTGAGGTTCTGCCACATGCAGTAGGTGAGATGGGATTTCATAAAAGTCATGAAGCTCCTACAGTGCAAGGATACAACAGAAGGCATAAAGCTCTTTTACATTGTGCAAGGCAAGGGCTGTTGATCAGATTAGACTCAAAATGGTATCCTGTGAAACTGGACATGCTACAATTGGTGTTACGGATTTCTGGTTAATTAAAGAAGCCAAAGCAACACTTACTTAAGTTAAAATAAATATTGTCTGTATGGAGATTACTCATTCTCAATGTAGAAGGCCTAACTATGACAGTTTTCACAGATAAGACCTACAAGCACATAGAAATTTGAAGTGCTTTTAAGGCAAATCATGGAAAACTTACTCCAGTTAACAATTTGCCTTCACATCATTGTAGTCTGATGCTACCTGCTTTCCTGATTTTCTTTTTCTATTCTTTGCTATAATGAAAAATGAATTATCATATGCATTTTAGGAGCTGAATCATGTATTTTGAGAATTCGTTTATATTTAGATTTCTGTACATTTTGGGACACAGCTTTTCTTTTAGCTGAACCCGATTATGGCTTAAAATATTTAGCTCATAAGCCATTTTGTCCAACTTTTTTTTTTAATTAATTTCTATCATGTCTGTAGGAAAATTCTAGAGCAAAACTATGTTTTCTACACTGTTTTGAGCTTCATGGAATCCGGTCTGCATACTTGGACTGTTGGCTGAGGCAATGGCTGAGCCATTGGAGATGATGGCTGAGGACCTGCGGAGGATGAGTTTCTTCCAGGGGATGGAATAGGGCCAGGGATGACCCTGGGAAGTTAGAGCCATCGGCATAACTTCATGTCTTAAAAAAAGCGCCCACGACTACATAGAAGACAATTCAAGGACTGTTTGCTACATTTTTCATTTTTAAAGACTGCAGTCATTTTATTTGAATCAATTCTCTTAAAGTATATTGGATTTCATTAAATTTTTTTTGGCTTTTGTGTGTGTGTGGTGTTTTCTTTCAGAATTTTCTCAGGGGGAAGGAAGAAACACTGGGGAGAATAGCTAATTTGTCTTTCTCTTTCTAAAGCAGACTTTTAGAGCCCTTGGCCCCAACTCGAATGCAATTGTTAAAAATTTGCTGTTGTCCAGTAATATTTGTATTCTATACAATATAATATATGCCTTCTCAAACTGCTGTTCCAACTAAGTAACTTTGCAGTTAGTTTTTATTGTCAGAAGGTTTCCAGTCTTCTGGAAATGGTGTGGATGAAACCTGAACTCTCCTTCTCCCCCTAGCATTTGTGATACCTTAGTTTGTTAAAGAATCTAATCTATTATTTATTTTTATTATGTACAAATAAAGCAATATTTTATTTGGAAATTAATTATAATAGAAATATGTAACACTTATGCTTAATGCTTACAAGGTTGTGTTTTGTGGTGGTTAAATTGTTTCCTAAACATAATTGTTAATGCTCTATCAAACGACCAAATGTTTTTGTGAGGCTGAACATCCTTATCTCCAAATATGAAAGATTTTATAAGTCAGTTTTATTTTGTTGATTTGCAAAATGCAAAAAGGCTATTAACACTTTAAAAATGTGAATGGAATAATAATGTTGATCTGTTTACAATACATTTCATCACTAAGTGCTAAACAGAGAAAGAAAATAAGTTAGAGAAAAGATTGTGCACATTTTAACAAGTACAGATTATTCCTTCTTATTTTATCAAATCTGTTTTTTAAATTTCCCCATATTTTGGTATTTATTAATATAACTTAAATGTCTAACAGGTCCATTCCCAAAGAGCTGTATGTATTTTGAGGTGAAATTCTAGCCAATGCCAATTTCTGTTAACACTGTAATCAGTTAAGATGCTGTATATGCTGAGAGACACTGTCTCCTGGAAAACTAGTCTTAACAGAAAAAGAAAATTGCTAGAAATAAAACCAAAAGCACTGAGACTGAAATATTTGGTCACAGCTGTGAAGGCGTCAGCTGAGTCGAAACGCAGAAGCTGATCGGCCCTCTGCACTTTAGCACAGTGCTCTATAGAATTTTGGTCTTTACAGCTCCTTTAGAGGGATCCTTGGCACTCAGAGATGGTTGAAGAGCTGATGGGTTAATTCCTGCCACAAAGCTGTGAATTAAACAGTTTTCCTTCAGATGTCTTCCTGGGTTTGCTGGAGGACTGATCCATGCAGCCCCTTTTGAGCAAAGCTTTGTGTAAACATGACCTTAGTTGAATACTTTTGTGGATGACAGTGGTTTTTCACCTCTGTCTGTCCCCACTTTGAAGACAGTTTCAGACAACAGTGTGAACAGAGAGAGATGGGAGCAGATCATCCTGAGTGCAATCACACAGCACCTTCAGGATGGACAAGGGATTAGACCCAGCCAACATGGGTTTAGGAGGGGCAGGTCCTGTCTGACAAATCTGATCTCTTTTTACGATCAGGTGACCCACCTGGTGGATGAGGGGAAGGCTGTGGATGTGGTCTATCTAGACTTCAGCAAGGCCTTTGACACTGTCTCCCATAATATACTCCTGGAAAAGCTGGTAGCCCATGGCTTGGACAAGTGTACCCTCTCCTGGATTAGGAGCTGGCTGGAGGGTCGGGCCCAGAGAGTGCTGGTGAATGGAGCTGCATCCAGCTGGCAGCCGGTCACCAGTGGTGTTCCCCAGGGGTCTGTGTTGGGTCCAGTCCTGTTTAACATCTTTATTGATGATTTAGATGAGGGGATTGAGTCCATCATCAGCAAATTTGCTGATGACACCAAATTGGGAGGGAGTGTCGACCTGCTGGAAGGCAGGAGGGCTCTGCAGAGGGATCTGGATAGACTTGAGAGATGGGCTGATTCCAATGGGATGAAGTTCAATAAAGCCAAGTGCAGGGTCCTGCACTTTGGCCACAACAACCCCATGCAGCGCTACAGGCTGGGCACAGAGTGGCTGGAAAGCAGCCAGGCAGAAAGGGACCTGGGGGTACTAATTGACAGGAAGCTCAACATGAGCCAACAGTGCGCCCAGGTGGCCAAGAAGGCCAATGGGATCTTGTCTTGTATCAAAAATAGCGTGGCCAGCAGGAGCAGGGAAGTGATCCTTCCCCTGTACCCTGTGTTGGTGAGGTCACACCTTGAGTATTGTGTTCAGTTCTGGACCCCTCAGTTCAGAAAGGATATTGAGGTGCTGGAGCGGGTCCAGAGAAGAACAACAAGGCTGGTGAAGGGACTGGAGCATAAGTCCTATGGGGAGAGGCTGAGGGAGCTGGGGTTGTTTAGCCTGGAGAAGAGGAGGCTCAGAGGTGACCTCATCACCGTCTATAACTACCTGAAGGGAAGTTCTAGCCAGGTGGGGGTTGGTCTCTTCTCTCAGGCACTCAGCAATAGGACAAGGGGGCACGGGCTTAAGCTCCGCCAGGGGAAATTTAAGTTGGATATCAGGAGAAAATTCTTTACAGAGAGAGTGATTAGGCATTGGAATGGGCTGCCCAGGGAGGTGGTGGATTCACCATCCCTGGAGATTTTTAAACGCAGATTGGACGGGGCACTGAGTGCCATGATCTAGTAAATGGACTGGATTTGGACCAAGGGTTGGACTCGATGATCTCGGAGGTCTTTTCCAACCCAATCGATTCTATGATTCTATGATTCTATGACTATATTTATTTTCCACTGAAACATGAAAAAATGCAATGTGAAATGAAATTTTGTCACTAGCAGGGAGCGAAGCATTTTGCCATTGAATGGCTGCAGTATAAGGGAGATGGCCTTCTCCTGGAATGAGTGGTGTGTCACCAGCCCCAGGAAGCACAAGCTGAGACCCCTGTTGCTGCCTTGAGCCATCACCCAGAGAGTCCATACCAGAGCTGCTACTGACTGCTCTAGTGCCAATAAAGGTCCCCCTGAAACCAACAAATATTGGTGATAAAGTCATCAGGAAACAAGACATAATCTCTCATGTCTGTCTGGCATAGGTTTTATGCTTATTTCTTCTAAAGAGTCACTTGGTTTGTTTGGACACTGGAAGTGTAATAATTATGACATGAAACCTTGACATCGTTGTATAACTCAGATGCTGGCAGATATCCCTTTGTAAATTGCCCAAATCATGAGACCTTGAAATTAATTTATATTTGAGCTGTAACTGCTGTGTAACATGATACAGTTTGGCTGGCAGATGAAGATGGTGCTGGTGTACCTCTAAGCAGCAACTGAATACACAGAGAAAGTCCAAGCTGGATTGTCATAATTTCATTGTTCATGAGACCTACAAGGGTCTCCACTATTTAGTGTTGCTTTTAAAGACATAAACTATATGCCTTAGAGGTATACTTCTCCCTCCCTCCTTCCACGGTCTTCCTTTTTGATCTAGGGCATGTTTCTGGGTGGCTGGGATTATCTTCCCTTCATTTAATTCTTTACAATTTTTAAGTTTTACAAAGTTTTATGTTGAAAGGAAAAGGAAAAAAAAAGACAGAACAAAACTGGAAATGACTGATCAGCTTCCAAAATGATCTGGTAGCTGGTCTTTTTTTTTTTCCCTTCACACTTTTCTATAATCTTTGCTTTAGGTATAGTATTAATAATAAAAATAATAGTAACAGGAAAACAACTCTGGACCTTTTGATTGTATTCAACTTTTTTCAATGCCCACTGGCACTATAAACATTTTTTGACTTCTGCCTTGGGAATAAACTTTCTAGGATATAACATCTTTGTATTCTATATTTGAACCTACACCATATTATAAAACCTTTCAGAGGGCACTAAGGTTTGGCAGATTGACTGATATCTTTTTTCAGCTGTTTATGATATTGAAATCTCTAGTGTGCTATCTTGATGCTCACTGGGGGAATAAACATTTGAGTGTCCCTTTTTTTCCCCAGTACTAAGACAATATGTTGCTAATGCAAAGAATACTGATTAAGGCTCCCAAAGAGTTCGGGCACCCAAATCCCATGAAAAGTAATTCACCTTAAAAAACTTCTGTTATTCTGTCCCAGCTTGTGATTTGTGACAGAATTCCGATAGACTGATTTGCATTCAAAAAATGCAAATTTCTGAAACAATCTTGGAAGAATTCTTGAAACTACGAACATGTTTAATACTCATGTTTGATGTTCCACAATGTCCTATGTGATGTTAAATACAGCAGTGGAACAACTTTCTTTAGCCCAAAATATCAGCAATGTGTTTCTGCTGTCTGTGGATTTTGATGTAAATCTTATCTTAAACTTTAATTTTTGAGTCTGTTGCAGTGCAAAAAGAGGCATAGGTGAGTTTCCTGATGAGCCCCAGTGGGTCTTGGTTAAGACTTCAGTGAAGTCCTTGAGAGACATATCTGTTTCAAAGGTCTGAGAACTTTTGCTTATGAATTCACAAAACATAAGACTTTGTATTGTTGGTGACATGATTTCTCTATTTGGTGCTAGTACGTCTCCAAATTTATCTGCCTCTGCAATCTCTGTCAAAACTCCTCTCCAGTAATAAAACAAGGAATTTGTTTACTTGGAATACTTAGTTTCACACTGCAACCCAGAGGGTTCTTTGTCACAGTGAGAGTGGCCCATTGTCCTTGTGTTTTTTTCTCTGATGACATGAAACATGAACAGGAAAAATGAGAAGAGAGAGGTAAAGAATAGGACACAATCTACAGGAATTATAAGTGCAATTGCAGGTATTCTTAGAAGAAGAAAGATCAGTACCAGCCTCATTGTTGGCAAAGAGACACATACCAATCATCAGACATAAAACCTGGTTCCAACAACACAATAAAATCTCTGCCAGTTTAGAGAGAGAAAAGTATTATGTTAAAAAAATCAAAGAGAGATACAGCAGCAAAGCATAATTTGCCAAGTGCTCTGCTGCTGTGCAGTGGAGTTTTGGTTTGTTTTGCAGGAATTTATATTGGTACAAGTTTTGAGTACCACTTAGTCAAGTGAGCTGCCTCCTCACTTGCTAATGTATACATATATCAGGCATCAAAATCACGATAATAATCACAAGTTCTTGCTTTGCCCAAAACAGTGCTAAAAGAAGTATTTTGGGAGTCACGGTTACGATTCTAAAATAACTGATTTTGGCTCAATAGCTTAATGTAAATAAATGTTAGTAATTGTGTCACCCTGTTAATTAAATTAACTTTTTATTATATTCTAAGATACTCCTATCCCCCAAATCATCAGAAACTCTAGAAAGTCCTAGCTATTTCTGGTGTGTTGTTCCAGAGGACAGGAACTTTCTCTTTAAGACTTCTCAGAGAGAACTCAGACAACTGATTTTCTCTTTAAAACAACTATATCTGTCTGCCAAATAGATAGCTTCAGCAATTCCTCAAGAAAAAACTAAGTAACCTTTGAAACATGAAAAATTATTAACCAAATGCTAGGTATTATGAAAAACCAAGTAGATATACAATGCGAAGATATAGAGATTATAAACAACAGCATTGGTTAAACCCAGGCAAGAGACTGTTTCAATTGTATTTTATTATTATATGTTAATACACTACTTAGTAAATCTCATTTTTATCCCTTGCTCAAAGTGTCTGCAGTGGGATTCACATAGCTTTGCCGTTAAATTCAGCAGTTTGTGTTCAGAAAAGTGCAAATTACGAGCTATGCAAAGTTTCCATCATAGGAAATAAGAGGGATGAAGTGTCTTGTGTTCAGTTTTCAGGGCTGGGTGAAGACTGACAGTGCACTTACCTGGTTAAAAACTAACTTTAAATTCTCTACATCATGTCGCAACCACAGCCAAACAAAGTGCCTGAGTACAAAAGTGTAATTGTGTTTGTGTGCTCAAACCAAATCCTACGTAGTAATGCCTCTCCTTGATCCTGCACCAAGGAGACCTCCCTTCTGTCCTGCACCAAGAGGAAATTCTTGCCATGTAAGTTCAATGGACTTGCCATGTAAGTTCGTACCTGGGACCTCTCAACTCAATATGGGACCTCTCAACCCAATCTCAATATGGAGATCTGAGATGTGACTGAAAATAATGGAGAAAAAAACCCAAGCCATAATATGAAGGCCAACCAAATAAGTTTGTTTCTGAAGTGTATTGAAGGCAATAGAAAAAGATCCTATTTGCTTCAGGTTGCTTCTTTTCCCAAGGTTTGCAGCCTTTTTTCTCTTGATTTCATTATAAAACAGTAAAAAACTCAGTGACTAACGTAAAGAAGTGATAATAGATTTTCTTGCATTATAACAATGTGTAGCATAATGTGAGTACTGAACAACCAACTTTATATTTGTACAAGCTTTGCTTTTAGAATTTCTTGAGAGGAAATGAAAAAATGTTAATTTCTATTTTACAAGTATTCAGAAATATTATTTCAAAGTATTTACTTTTGCATTCATTTTGTTCCTTTCATCTTCAATAGTACTGTTTAAAAGTTATTCTCTTGATCTGTACTGTTCTCTATGTATAAACCTTTCCTTATAATAATTCCTTGACAGAATATATTTACTATTCTTCAATCAGCTGGATTCTCACAACAGAGCTGGTATAAATCACTCTGTACTTATGACCATTTCCTACGAAGTCATCAAATACTTACAGCTCAGAGTTATGACGCTCTTGAGGGATTTACGACCATTTCAAGACTGTAGAGAACCAAAGGGAGTCAAAGATGACAGTCCTGCTTAGGTGACGAAGCATAAAGAAATTTCTCGATGCTGTAGACTTGTTAATCACAAGCAACCCTTCCTAAATCAGATGTATTTTAGGATGAGAAAAACAATTCCAAACAATTTCTTTCTTCTCTCGTGGTGCCCAGCACAGGCAAATAGTATTACTTAATAGAAGTAAACATATTTTGAAATGCCATTTTGTGTACTGCAGTTGAATTCTAAGTCCTGTCCAAGGTAACATGAACAAATCATGTGTAAAGATTGTCATCTGGCAAATACTGTCAGTCTCTATCTTCTGATAGAATAAATATATTTAAAGAACATGGATGTTAAGTGTGTGCTAAGTTCTAATTCTACTTAAATAATATATGTACTTCAAGAATATATGTACACACATATTAAATTCTTCCCAGTAGCAACAAAAAAAAACGAAATAAAACTATGTCCTATTTTTGCTTCTACATATAATGCTATAGTACTAAAATTGTATAGTAAGTTCTATACCAGCTAATGAAATTGAACATCTCATTATAATGATAATTTGAAAAATATCCTCAATGTAAATACATACATCTTGTCTTAATCTAGTATCTTTCTCTGCCTGGTACATTTAGTTTCTTTTACTTGCATTTCATTTACTGTCACAAAGCTAAATAGCATGACTTGAAAAATTTGATCCAGACAATCCAACTGAAAAAAAAATAATAAAAAAGGAAATAAATTCTAATGCCAGTATTAATGACATTCAGCAAGGTTTATATGAAAATAGAGCTGTCAAAAATTGGATTGATAAATCCACAAATTGGATTGATAAGAAAAGTGTATTGAAATAACAAATACCTGTAGGAAATCTATTCTCCCATAATATTTTGGTATAACAGTATATGAAATACATACAGCAAGTATTACACAGGTAAATCCTAAATACCAACAGAATGTAAAAGGCAATTGTGAATTGAAATCCTTGTCCGATCTGAGATTTTTAGTGGGTCTCTCTAGGAACTATTCTCTATCTACACACACTGCCCTTAATGATGGTAGGAAAAACAATATACAGTCACTGCTAGTAACATTAGCAAATGATTAAAAAGTAGAAGGTAAATAGAAAATAATAGCAGGAACTGATAAGATGTGCTAGGTTGACTTGCTTGGGAAAGTGAGCTCATTGAAACACAACTGAATTTCAGGTCATGCTTCTAGGAACAAAGAAACCAATCTTAAAATAGGATTTCCTCCTGGAAACATGTGGCTCTCTTTGGACTATGAATGATAGAGAGGATGTTAGTATAAACACCCAGCTGTACATGAACTACCAGCATGACGTAAAGCCGCTTTGGGCTATATGAACTGTAGAGACAACGTTACCATAATGATGGTAATACTGTGATTCATGTTGGATATGTCATTCCAGTATTGTTGACTGTATTTCAAAAAGGAAACTGGCAAATTTGAAGATGTGAAGAATCAGTGCAAATTAGTCTGGTAGCTGGAATAGTTCTATACTGCACCGATTCTTAGGAATTCAGAACTTCTTAGTATACTCAAGGCAATTTTAAGGAATAACTTGCTATGTTAATCTAACAATGAGGAATATGAGTGAATGTAAAAAATAGTGCAATTATTGCAATTCATTGCGCAGTGACTAAGATCGGAGTACAACTTTTAAGGTGTTTTAAGAAAACACCTTATAGAATTCAAGGTGGTTTTTTGTCTTCACATTTTCCTTGACATGAATGTTTTTAAACAAGCTTGAAAAAGTGCGTTTCTCAATGTACCTTAAAAAAGGGAAAGGTCTGACTCAAGACTTCACCAATATGATTGTTTACTTCCTGCGAGGCTACCTCTGACTGCAGAATAGCTGTTTCATTGAGTAAGGAACTCGGAAACTGGGCTGTGCCAGTGCAGTGCCCTGCACTTCTTCTAACTTCCTGGTCTTGCTGCATTAAAACTTGACTCCCTGGTTTTGCTCTCTTAGATCCTTGGAGACTACAATGGGCTGCTGTTCAGTGACTGTCTTCAGAGGGACAGCAATTCAAATACATCCCTGTCATAAGGTCTTAAAAACAAATTAATTTTAAAAAGAATGCATTTTGTAATTAATTTTAGAATAGTCTATATTTTAAGGCTTTGTTCCTTGATTTGATTTTGTTGGGTTTCTTTAATATTCAGTGAGATTGACAAAAGCCTAATTTATTTTCATGCCATATGGAACACAGAGTTCCATACTGGGTATAGTAAAGGCTTGGGACAGCAGTGATAGGAAAGAAAACTTTTTGACTGGTAAAGTGGGTGACTGTGCATGAAGTCATGGAAATAAAAACAAGAAACATATGTATGCATGTGCTTAAATCCCTAAGGTGTTTTCACAACAGGACCATTCTATAAAGGCCTTTTTTAATATGTTTCTTCATGATTCTGTCTTCAAATGCCATCTGACCTTAATAAAACTGCCCTGGCTGCTTTACAGGGAATAACGTACTCTTCCTAGTGGTCTCTTGCAAACAGCAGCCTTTTTATAGTGTTCTCTGATAATCTTTGAGAGCAGAGCCCAGTTCCTGATAAATTGCTGCTATTCTCCCAGGTTGATTGTGAGTAGTTATTAAATAGATAACACGGTGTAAAACATGACCAGGAGTTTAAGTATGGAAAGTTTTAGACAAAGTTTATCTTTGAGTAGAGAAAAATTATTCTTCCTTCATATTATTTGTTGTTTGGGGTTTTTTTAATAGGAGGCACTACTCCTAAGGACGATAAAATATTTTGTGTATCCTAAATATTCTACTTGGCAAATGCACAGATTTTAGCAAATATTTGCAATAGTGTTGTTTACAGGTTTGGTATCACCAATTAAAAGATGATTTTGCTGTATTTTTCTCCAATTCTTGGATTTTTTTTATAATTTCCTGTCCTCTGTTGTGTGATGTTTCTTTCAGAAGGTGTTATGTTTTATGTAGTAAAATGTATATAAAGTTGTATTGTATTGCTCCATATTTCCCCAAGATGATGCATTCAGAATAATATTCAAACTTCACTTCCAAATACTGCAGTTTGATAAGGATATTCACATCTAAGGATATTGTTTTAGCCCACTATAGATGCTCAAATTAAAATTAGTTATTAGCGCAGCCTGTGCAGTGCTTAAGTTCACAGAACAGAGACTGTGTCTGTGACTTTTTTATTTGTATGCAGCTGGGTATTTTTCTCTCCTGTGTTTACTGAGGGTTAAATGCTGTAGTGAAGCAGAGAGGGGCATTATGTAAAAAAAATTTAAACCCAAATTCTTGGTTTCTTCTGCACAGACTTCATATTTCTGCTTGTAGAGGAATCTGAGGCAAGGCTTGCATAGGTAGCTGGAAATCTTTCTGCCAAGGTGCTGCAGAACCTAAAAGTCATCAAGAATCAGTAACCTCTGGCTTGGTTATACTTATGTAAAACTCTGTTCACACACTTCACAGATCATCTCCTTTCTCTAAAGGTCTTTTTGTTGCCAATTCATATGGAAAAGGTTTACTAATTCCACAGTTGTGAGGTAAGGCCTGTGGAAGGAAAACAGCTCATTTGGCTTTTGTTGTTGTTGCCTTTCCCTGTTGCAAATGTATATCTAGTATTCTGCTCAACCTCAGCCCTCTTGCATTATTGCTTTTTTTTTTCTCTCAGTGAATATCTCTTTGGACTGTTTTTTCATGGGTATAATATCTTGCATTTTTCCAGCCTTAATCTTATTTTCATGCCCCTCTTCCTAACCACTTGATGTCATATTAAATATTTTTTTTCTTCTCTAGCATTAGCAGTTCCTCCCACCTTAGTATAATCTTTGATTTTCATTTATGTGCTACATCATAAATGATAACATCAAATATGCCTAGACTGAGTACTTACCTCTGCAGTACCCCAGATGAAACCTCTCCTTCCCCTGAACTGATACATCGTCATTTATCATTCCGCTTTGTAATTCTCCTGGAAAGGTTAGATCTAATGGGTTTCTAAGCAAACACATAAAATCTTAACTTCCCTATCAGAAGTGAAGTGGTGGAAGACAGAGTTAGGACTGTCTTTCATCAACGTAATATTTATAGCCAAGCAAATGAACACTTCAGCTCTGCAAATCCTAAATTTGTTGCCAGACAGTATCTGGAGATTGTTTTGCATGTTTTGATTAAATGCAGATTCCTTAAACTTTTTTTCTTTTTTTTTGACAAAACCCGAGTCCTGTTTTTGTCCTGTTTTTTTTCTTGTTCTTTATTTTATCTGGTAAGGGTCTGTGATGAATGAGATGTCCAATTAATGACCCACATCACTGAGTGTAAAAACTCTCTTTGTTCATGAATATAGCAGTTCACTTAAATTAACTTTTTACGACAGTTCTGAGGCAAAATCTAAACCTCTGCTCAACCTAGGCACCTGGGGAGACATGAAAAAATAATAATTCTCAAGCTTTAAAACAACTTGGCTTTTCTATATATGTGAAATTTTTTGAATCTTTCAGTCTCACAAAAACTGCACCTAGAGAAAAGAAGTAATATATTAATAAATAAGATCTGCCTTTTAATATGTCCAGATTGATTTACTGCTGAAGTCTGTTTCCATGCTCCTGGAAAAGAACATGCTTTATTCACAACCATGTGAAAAAGAAGGAGCTGCCCATTTGCAATATCTGTGTAATTGTATTACCAAAATGTTGATGGAAAACTAACTACTGGTGTGATTACTGTTTTTGAAAAAGTTTCAGTCCTGACTCTACTGCTCTCAGAAATATTTTGATTTTTTTTTTCATGGGTTTGTGACAGAGAAGAAACCTGCATCAGGAAAAGGGACTAAACTGAAACAACTACATGGGGTTTTTTTCAAGTTGAAAACTCTTGCTGAGTTGCAGTCACCTTCTGGTGTTCCTCAGAGGTCCCTGGGACACACCTGGCCCATGGGAAGGTGTCTTATGTTCCCCTGAAGGAGCACTTGACCCATGCAAGGGAGCCAGAAATGAAACTTTGAATGAAGTTACAGGTTTCATCAGGCTTGAAAAAAAAAAATAATTACAGAATTCAATAGTACTCATCACTGTAGCTGAATTTCCCGTAACCCTTTCATATGACTTTTGCAATCAAAAGCTGAGAAAGGATGAAGGTATTTGTCCTGTAATGATCAAGTTTTATGAGCTCCATCAATGTTTTTTGGTGTTGCAGTGTTTGATCAAAAGCAAATCACCAACAATTTTTTATTTTGAATTGCTACAAAAAAGGTCTTACGTTAAAGAAAAAATAAACATTTTAACTTTTGTTGGAGTGTCCCACAGCTCAGGTTAGTGCTGGAGAACAAACTGGCTCAGCTGCTAAATTGGACGTCCCCTAATCTAGACAGCAAGCCCACATCCCACATCCTGCAAGGCTAGTCCTGCACTGCCTTCTGTGCTCCAGCCAAGAGGCACTCGGCCCCGAGCCAGCTGCCACCAGCCTGGCAGTGGGGGACACACGACAGGTGCCTCTGCCACCCTCAGATGGGTCAGACGAGGCCATGTTGAAGTGCTGATGATGCTCAGCAAAGCTTCTCTTTTGTGTGCCAGCAAAATATAGAACAAACTGTGTAACATACGCCCCAGAAACAGACTAAAGTCAGATGTAACATCTGAATTTGAAAGAGTTTAATGATTAGTTTGGATACTTAGGCAACAAAATCTTATTGTCTTCCCCGATTGATGATTTCATCTTCCCAAATGCGTCCACACGCTTGATACCTAGTACAAACAATAGGTATTAATTATACTCCCTTACAATAATTCCTTAATAATTACTTAAGATCCATTACAGTTTAAACACTAATCAGAGTGGGGACTGTATCACAGTTGTCCCTCTCACAGCAGAGTGGTGTAATCAGTCTGATGAAGTGGTGTTTTCATTCTGTTTTGTTTCAGAAAAAAGTGTTCTCTGAACTGGACATACCTGAAAAAATCTTGGATTGACCAATTTTTGGCACAACACAGTCCTTTAAGTAGATCGTGGGCTAAACCTTGATTTCCCACATTATCTTCCATGTGTTATTCTCTCCAGACCAGACTGAATCCTTTCCCTTAGCTAACAAGACAACCAAAAGTCATGTACCATCATGCTGAGTGACAGTGCCCAAATAATTTGATCAGTCGTGCTTATTTCCAGCTATAAATCTTAAGAATATTCTGAAAAGTTTTAAAAGGGTTTATAACCTTGTATTTCTCCTTCGTTGCATATTTTAGTGTTGCAGTTAAAATAGCCCCTGTGAAATGTTTGCTACACATTATCTGTTATGTCTAAGCAAAAGTTGAGAGGCAATATGCAAAACAACAAAAAGGTATAAGTGCAGTTGCATTTTTTAAAAACATCAGTGCAGAGAGAGGAGGAAAAAGTTTAACAAAAGTACACAAGCTTAGAGTGGGAGATGGCTGGATTGAAGAATAAATATTTATATTCTGGATATTGGTCTTGCCCTCCATTCTGGCACTAATTTACACACCAGGTTGCAGAACAACAGATGGGTACGAAAGGGAAATAGATGGAGAATTAAGATATTTCAGAGGTGACTGTTGCAAGCAATTCTACATAGTGCTGTCACTAGAAGCAGCAGTACAAACCACCTTGTGACCTCAACCAAGTCATGCTCAGATTCTGAATGGCTGGTTGTCTGTGTCTTCCTTTGCAAGGCTTTATTTAACCCATTGTCTCAGGCTGTGAGCAACAGAACAGCATTTAAAGATGAATCTTGGTAGCAAACTGCAGACAGTTTTCTAGTTCATGTGGGTAGGCATGGACAGTGTTATAAAGCATTCTTGACAAATAATATAATACTTCATTAATAGGTTCTATATTAGCCAGAGGAAAATTTTTAGTAACTTGAGAATCCTGATAGTTAGTAGGGCTTGAAATATGATGATGATTGCTCTAAAAGTTGCTTTATTCTGCTTCCCAGAAGACATTTCCTGTCCAGAGGAGTAACTGGTAGGGTAAAATATCAAAATATTCATAAGAACTTTCATCAAATATCAAAAGCTCTGTGTTTCCCTAGAGGAGGCTATTTTCCCTACCAAAGGAAATGAGAAATTGTCCAGAGTCAGTGTTGCCAGAGTAGACCCTCCTTCTTTCTCCTTTCTCCCTCCTCTCTCCCTCTGAGGCCGCAGCTCTCAGCAGCTCTTTCTGCATCCCAGTGCAAGAATCAGTGTGAAAAACAACAGGCCATCATAACCCAGCCAGGTCTGTCATCCCCTGTCAGCATGTTCCCACCACCACCTTTAAAACCTTGCCGCTAGTTTGTTTACTTTACCCCTTTTTTAAGTTCCTTTCTTTGAGAGGGAAGCTGGGGTAGTTTAACAACACACTGCTGCCAAGAGGGAGGTCCTCCTTTTTGTCTGCTCCTCTCTCAGTCAGGCTCAGAATCACAGAATATTCTGAGCTAGAAGGGACCCACAAGGATCATCAAGTCCAAGTCTTAAGTGAATGGCCCATACAGGGATCAAACCCTCAACCTTGACATTTTTAGCACTACGTTCTAACCAACTGAGTTCTTCTTTCTCTGGGCCATGTCTGGTGCTTGTCAGGCTGTCACTGGTGCAACTTGTGAAGCCAGAAGGAGAATTGTCACTTTTTTTGATCACCTTAGCTGTCTTTCTTGTGAACTGAACTAGCTCAGTAGAGGGCTGACTTTCAGAACCTGTGCATGGAAAAGGAGAGAAGGTGAGGAAAAGAAGGAGACTATCATTAAACACTGGTCTGCAAATAACTTGTTTTAGGTGGTGAGGTGTAACTTTATCCTAAAATTCATTATTAACTTAAGTGAAATTAAAAAAAACTAATGTAAAACCCAGCATAAAAGAGCCTCATGCCACTTTGTTGTCCATGCATTGAGCTAATCTTCATAAGAAAGAAGCTGATTTTGTGCATTGAGTCCCACAGTCCTGAAGAGACTGTTTTTTGAAATGGACACCCTTACATTGTGGTTCCCTTAGGCTCCCAAAAAATCCATTTTTCTCTATTCTATTCAATATGAGTATCAATTTTGCCACTTACTTTACCTTAGATGCCTCTGGATTTGGCCACAAGAAAGAAGATTTGAACTTTCAGTGTTTATCTGTTAATGGTATTAAATCATTGCAGCAGAATAAGAATACAGGCTTTTAGACCTGTGACATCCTAGTTCTTTTGTTCATTGTTGAAAAAAAAGTCCTCTTTCCCACCTGCTATTGAGTGCCTTCTGGGGCAGTCTAAGTTGGTGTGACTATTTACCATCACATTAAAAATAATGTGACTGAGAGATGAATTTTTGCCTGTAGAAGAGTGTAGCAAGATTAATTTTTCCTGTCCAGAGAAATCAGAGGGCTAAGATGTGCTGCAGAATTGCTGGCTTTTGTTACAAGTTGTGTGGTCATTAATTCCCGAGGAAAAATGTAGCCCATGCCAATCAGTCTGTACGTACAATATGTGGGAGACACATCACTTATGAGAAATGCTCCTGAGAATACTTTTTAATTGTTACATGTCTTGCATCACCATTTCTACAGAGCACGCTAGTTACCTTTAAATTGAAAAAAATATATCTCTTCTTTTTTCCTTCATTTTAATGATAAAATAATTCTCTTTGCAAGACTGAAAAGCTTTTCAAGGCATACCATAGAAGGTTCTTTTTTTTTCAGGTGCTTTTCTTGAAGGCACAACTCAACACTTTCCTTTACAAAACCATCCAAAGATCTCTGTGTTGTTAATTCCTGGTTTACGATATGTATAGATCCTCCAGCACTCACACTGTTCAGAGAGACTAGATATTGCCAACTATAATATTGCTCAGTGTTGATGCCTGTTGACATGAGAGCTGGTACTATGACAGAGGAGAGCATTGCATTCTGATTCAAAATATTTAACATAGCTAATGGGGAATACCCTCCACCCCCACAGAGCTGACTTCAACTTAATTGGACAATTAAAAGTATATTTCCATTGCATGGTTAAGAGAAATGGGAAAAAAAAGAGGAAGGTATAATATGGGAGGTGTCATTACTATGATTTTTTAAGTCCTAAAACCATAAAAAGAGTAGTGGTGAACATGTGAAAATCCATTGGCTATGACAGTAGTTGTCCATTTCTGAATAGCAGGCAGTCACCCAGCTCCCAGGAGGCCCAAATTTAAATGATATCTTAACTGATGAGCCGCAAAAACCCACATGTTTATTTGTGGGTTAGAGATCTACTGACTGGGACTGCCATATATAGAGAAGTCTGTACATTTCAAACAGGGGATAGACTTCATAGTTCCTTCCATCTTACTTGCACTTTCTGAGAATGTGGAAACCAGCTGTGAAATGAAGGTGCAAACACTTGCTTACTGGTTTTGAACAAGTGCAGATCTGTTCTGCTTCTCAGGGAGGGCTGAACAGTGCATAGCATAAAGCAAGACACTAAGCCTCTTGCTCCTCAGAGGTCCCACAGCCATGAGTGTTCCACACCTCAAATCAAAGCAGCCTCGAGGTGGCTTCTATTTGCGCTGTCTTCTCTGGATAGGCCTTCAGCCTCCTGGTTTCATATCCTGAAATCACAGCTCCAATGAGAGGTAGGCAAAGAAGAAAGGAGACCAAGTGTCCCACTAAGCTCAGTTGAGAACAGCCAACTTGAACAGAGAGCAATAAGTAGCTTTGTCCCACAGCGGACCCTAGAACAGACAAATGATACACATCTAAGTAGAAGAACTATTTACACATTCATCTCTATAGAAAAGCCAAAGGCACCCACAGTCCAAAGCCATTCTGGCAGATGAAGTCTCTAAATGGTGTTGCTGGGGTCAGATCCAGACTCATGAAGATAGCGAGGGGGACATTCTAGAAATATTGAATAGCGTTGCCTGTTGGCTGCCATTTTTCCCATGAACAAATGACTTCTCGCTGTCATAGAACAAATTCCTCAACTGAAAGTCCTCAGGCAAAAGCTCTAGGATGCTGGATAAAAGTTGAAACAGGGCTGTCACTTGGTGGTGACACATCACTCACCATAGGAGACACTATCTTCTCCCTATCTTTTCCTCCCCTAAATATTTTCCATTTCATTACAAGAAAAGTTACTCCAGAAAATATTTTTTTGGCTGCTAGACAACATCAATCATGCCTGAAGTGTTGTTAAAAGCCATGTGGGAAAACAGAGTCCCTCACCAGTGTCTGAGTTACTTGTTCTCTCTGAGTACCCTTCCCTGGTGCTGTGTGCAGCTCCACCCTGTGTGTCACAAGCCTGATTTGCTAAACTCTATTGAAGCACTCCTGCAGAGAAGGCATTTAGCCTTCCTCGCAAGGAGGACAGTCCCTGAAGGGGAATGTAGAGCAGCTGGAGGGAGAGGCAATGTTTCACACTGCAGGAGGGACACAGCTTCGGGGAAGGAGGCACCACAGCTGCTCCTGAAGAGGTATTTAGTGAAAGGTAATAACATTTCCAGTGGCCAGTGAAATGAAGAGAAATGCTTAGATCTGGTTGAAGAACTAGATAGAACGGAGATTGAATAATATTATATTTCTGCAGTCTCCCCAAACCATGGGACAACAATAAATCCACCGTCAGAAGCCACAGAGAAGATCTTTAGTTGTGTTCTCTTTAGCTCTGTTTTAGTGTATCCTTCTCAGCCCTGGCTTAGCAGGACTTTGGAATTATGTGGTATTTCTGCCACTTTACTGTTGTGTTGCTTTGATACAGATATTTTCTTAAGCTGTAAAAGTAGCCTGTAATTCACAGTAGTGCTAAAGCGGCAGATAAAGGCAGATACTCATATCTAGATAAGACTGACTATTATTTTTCTGTACCTTGTTTCATCCCTAGGGACCAAATATGTCTATAAAACATTAGAAAACTGTGAAAGCAATGTGAGCTTCTAGGGGTGATAATGCTATATAAACTAAATAGGATGAAAGAGATCCTGGTAAGTATACAGGCTTGGCTGTATCAGTTACAATGGTACAGAAATAATTGCTTATAGTTCTAGCCTCAAACATGAAAAAAGCCTGCCATTTGGCCATTCCACATTAAATAAACTAGAGATAATACTTTGATGTACTGATCTGCTTTTCCTTTGAGGGTACCTATTTAAATCTGGTAACACCTTGCCTGTAATGATGAACAGTGAAGGTCTGAGTCTGCTTTCAGATTGGCGAGCAAGGTCAGATAGTGATCCCAGCACTAATGAAGTTGCACAAAGCCTTAGTGCTCCTTGCTTCAGAGAGAAAAAACACATAGCTCTGCCTAGCACCAGCTCACAGCTCTTGAAGTCTGCTTAGTTTCACCTGAAGTTATCTCAAATAGCTTCCCCTGCCCCTCCCCAGATGATCCTCTCCTCTGCACAAGCCAGATCTGCTCTTAACAACTTTTGTTTAATAGTCATGTGAGCTGGTAGCATAATTTATTTTTATGACACTTTTACATGAACAGATTCCCTAACATATTCTTAGTTGAAACATCGAATCCTTCTGCCAGCATAGTTTGTTTCATCCAAGGGACAGGTGAGGGATACTTATCGATAAGTATCACATCTGTACTGGAAGGATCTCTAAGGAGGAGAAGGAGCTTCAGCAGCAAATCTTTTTATTTCCCAAGAGTAAGTCCTAAGCCAGGTTTGCATTTGGCTCTGTCAGAATTCTAGCAAGCCCTGTTGACAGTCCAGTAGATACAATACATATCTGCAAAACTGAGCTTTCAAGCTGGTAAAAATCCTCTGCCTGAAAATGACTGCCCATAAACTGAATGAAGGTGTAGAAGCTGCTGTTCAGCATTTGGTCATCACTCCATCAAGGTAGTTTTGAAAAACTTACTTGTAAGTTTATTTACAGTAAAGTAAGTTTACTATCTTTGCTTCAGATAAAGTATTTTCAAGGCAGGTTTTCTACAGGATGCCTTAAGAATAAATCCTTCAAATTTGTGAACAATAGTTTTCACAGTGTACAAATGTTTTTGAAAAATTACTTTATTGTCTCTGTCCTACTTACAAATTACTATATAGGGATAAGAAATAATGTTTTGGGGTGTCATGTTTTTTTTTTTTTTAAGTTTGATAATAGATTTGAAAATTTATGGACAGAGCTTTGGTTTAGATCAAAGAAAGCCTTAGGCATTTCAGCAAAGAAAAATAATTTTATCAGTAAAACCTATTATTAATAAAATAATGTTGCCATATATCAATGAAGATGAACTGAAAAACTTAGTTATTTCAAAATGCTAGCCAAACCCACAAGGTTGGGGGGGGGGTTAAGTTTCAATTGATTTTATTTTTTTCCTCATATTATTTTTCAGAATGACATTTAAAATTTGAAATAATTCCAATCTCAGTTTTTATGGTAAGTGTATTACTTAGCAATAAATTAGTTCAGTACAGTTAACTTGTTCTTGCTTTTTTCGTCTGGTTTTCAAAACAGAAATACTGCTAGAGGTTTTTTGGTTGGTTTATGGTTGTTTTGGTTTTTTAATAAAGGGTTTTTTATGGTGATATGTATCTAATAAGCAAAAGAGAATAATAGCAATGACACTTTCTTGACCTTATAAGGCCTTATGCAGAAATCTTTTATTGTTGACTTTCCTTACAGCAAAGCACCACAGAGTTTGAGTTGCTATTTTATTCCTCCAGATAAGAGAGCT
Organism: Pipra filicauda; assembly: GCF_003945595.2. NCBI lineage: Eukaryota > Metazoa > Chordata > Aves > Passeriformes > Pipridae > Pipra > Pipra filicauda. The sequence goes on from NW_024104321.1 coordinate 446,812, forward strand.
GTGTTGTTATTTCACCTAGGTTTTAACTTTAATAACAAATAATTTCACTTCTTTGATAAGGCAACAGTACAATTTGCTTTATCCTTGTGCCTAGCACTAAGCTATCTGATACTTTCTTTATTCTCAGTTCATGCCAGCAGAATAGTCCAAATACATCTGAAAGACAGATGGCAGTTAACTTTTTAAAATACTCTGTGTTACTGACAAAGAGACTCGGTGCAGAGTTCAACTCTATTGCATTTAGCCATTGGAAAGGTTGACTGTCACTCCGAAGTAACATTTGAATATGGATTGGGTGTTGATTTCAGTGGGACTGACTTCAGTCTCATTGATTTAAGTGGGGTTTGGGCACTTCTCAAAATCCCACTTGACACCTACGTACAGTGTTAAATGCCAAATTGTTTTAGAAAATCCTGTGTCTTGTATACTGCTATCACATTTTTAAAATGCAACACAAGTTCCTGTGTGATTTAAGGAGTTTTGGAAGTTCAGTCTGTCTGACAGCTCATTTAGAGGAAGGGCATGTATTATCTCCTTTCTTGGACCTTGAACCTATGTAAGGTGGGACAATACTTGATTGATCTTCCACCACTAGAAATTATCTGGTATAGGACTTGCTTTTTGTTCTCTTGCTTTTTGTTCTCTTTTCTTATTTATATACACAGTTTAAAAATCAGCTTTGGAAAACAGAGTTGTTATCACAGCACAAGTACCTACAAGTCAGTAGACATTAATAACCTCTAGGTATATGTACACAGGCCACAAGGAGTGCAAATTGTAGAGATTCTTTTAAGCCCCTTCACAGTTTGATGAAGAATGAAAGCACATGTATAACTTGGCTTAGTTAATATATAGTGATTTGGTAACTCGGAATTATCCAAGGTTTCCTCATTTTTAAGCTGCTGTCTCAAACTTATACCTGGTTTCAAAATACTTTCAAAAGGTGTGTTTTGATCTAGAATTTGACCCAGTAATGATTTATGTATGTTTGGGAAAGTTCAGAGCAATTTGTGCTTTGCAAATTCTAACATACCCTAGAATCTGAGAATGTCTCACTCTTTTGTCTGCAAACATCTTTGTTTGCAGGTTTCCTTTTTAAGGTGCAGTATTTATTTATTTATTTATTTATTTGTGTCATCTAAAGTCTCAGGTCTGAAGAAAAGATGGAACAGAGTGTTCCATCCAATAGGTGGAACTTTCTGAAGAAAAGATGGAACAGAGTGTTCCATCCAATAGGTGGTTACTTTCCATGTTCTTTTATTGGTATGATAATTAAGGTCAGAACAAATAATATTTGCATGTGGTTGATATTGGATGTTTGGCATGTCTGTGTACTATCATGCAATGAAGACAGTTTTACTGCTTTTCACAACTAGTTGTGTGCAATATGCAGCACAGCATTGACAGATGATCTAGTAGTAGACCTTCTCTGCACATCAGTTCAATAGGAAGGGTGAGAAAACACCAGTTCTCCAGCTGGATTGGATACTACTCTTTCATAATATCCATATTTGATCAAACACCATGGAAGAATGCACATTACCTATACACATCTTATTACTGAGGTATCTCAAAAAAAAATTTGTTAATTTTTTCACTCTTGAGGAGTGAACTACAAGGGTCCAATGTATACAATTTTTCCCAGTAGGAAAGAAAAAGAGAGAGGGAACATGGCTGAACCTACAAGCTGGTAAAAATTTTAAAAAGAAAACAAGATGGGGTCAAGGAAGCAGTTTACGTTTAATATATTTCCTTTGGTAGCACATGGTAACAGCCATTCCACCTGTGCCTTGGCTTCTCACACCACAGCAGCCAACTGCTTGCAAAAACAATGAAATAATAAACTTCTTATAAAGAAATTAGCATATGTATTTATTTTTTTCCTCTTTTTTGCTGCCACTCAATCTAACTTGCCTTTCCACTTGCCTGGAAGCAGCTGTGCTTCCACTTTTTAATTGGAGAAGCAGTGCTGCTTCATATGAGTAGCATTGGCTTTTGGCAGCTTGAGATGTGTTAAATTCAATCAAAATACCCATGAGCAGCAGAGAAATCAGACATTTTTTTCTTCCCACTCATTACTTGTGAAACCTGAATCTTTTCCCAGGTAGCAAGACTTTCAATTTTTAATTCACTTTTTAATATTTTTTGCATATAACCAGGTTAAGTTGAAGAAAGATAGCATTTTATATATATATGAATTTGTGTAGATGAATGAGATTATTTTAAGCAAACCACTTATTTCCCACCACTCATTTCCCAGGCTGGTATGTCATTGTTATGAAATGTCATGTCTCTTTGCAGACTGCCTGAAACTGATTGACATAACTGGAGAGGATGTCTTGGAACTATTTCATGGGAGTTGAGGGCATTTGGAAAAAAACCTCACTTGTCTAAAAAATCACAGTTTGAAAGAGGGGAGGGAATTAAATGTCTCAGCATAAAAAAAAAAATCATGGTTTTGAGGCATATAAGTTTTTTTTTTTTAAACTGTTTCATTTCCAATTCAAGATGATATTTCAAATTAGGGGAGGAAGCAGAATGCCCTTATTTCTCATTTTGACACTGTTTTCATGAATAAAATAGTGGATAAGTCTAGTCATTGGCTAAATTGGAAAATATTTTAACTGTCTGGAGAAAACAGGTTGCATGATTTTGTCAAGGCCTTGTGCATACTTTTATGAGCAACATCTCTATACATCAATCTAAATATTCTTCTCTGCACACATTAACTTAACAAGTCTTATCTCTCTAACTAATGTTGAATAATGGAGAAGGGACTGGCAGAAAGAAGCAAAATCTGTGTCATAGATTTGTATGCTAAAAAAAAAGTTGAAAAATCAAAGTTAAATTATAAAACCTGTCTTGTTCATCTGATGTCAGAGGAACATGAGACTGGGACAGATCACAGAAGGAATGTAGCTGAAAGACACATGGCTTATTAATGATTATTTAAGTGTTGTCAGCTGCAACATCCTGCACTCAGCTTGGATAGCTCTTCTGTAATTTATATCATATCTATACCATCCTCCCTATGGAATGTTTTGACATCCAGAATGGCTTAATTCTCAGAAAAGTTATCAGTGGGGATAGTGGGGAGAGCTGGGGGCACATAAGTGGAAGGGAGCACTTGTGTACCATCACGTGCAATGAGAAGACAAGGTAATGCAGACAGTTGCGCAAGGAAGATGCAGACAGATATACTGACACAAAGAGAAGGGGAAGTGGAAATACAGACTGCTTTGCAAGGAGTGTCCTGGCATCACACCGGGCATTGTCAAGCCTTCAGCAGCTTTGAAGCTAACTGTCCTTGGGAGATGGTGTAGAGTGATAAAGCTTGCAACCCCAATCTACTGGAATATAACACATAATCAGCGTTGTTTTCTTCTCCAGACTAGAGCACCCATCCATGCGTCAGAAAGGTACTCTTGGTGGTGTTCAGAAACTCTACATAAATACACACTTAAATAATTTATTGAAATATATATTATGTAGCTGTTATACAGGAACACTTTGGGTTGTCATTGAATATGTATAAGGCAAACATTTTCTCTTAAATGATTGCCTGTGGATCTGCTTGGGTGTGTTGTACCAATTTGCATTTAGGACATGCTCTCCTGCAGGAAAAAAAATCCAAGCTACAAAAAACTAACGGCAAACAAAAAACTTTTCTGTAAATGCATAGGAAAAGTGATTTTCTGGTACAACACAAATTTGAACATTTTTAATTTTTTTTTAATTTGCAATGGTAACGTTAATTAGATTAACAGAACAATCTCCATGCATTTTTCATACGTATATATTCAAAGCATCTCAAAGTAGAATGCAAGAAAAAGGTGGAAGAGGGAGAAAGCAGAAGGGAAGAGATGCAGATGTGGTCTTTATGACTCAATGTTTTAAATTCTTTTCTATTATAGTTGTAAAATCTCATGAGACCCTGCGTGTCTGCCAAGGGTGTAAAGGAGGTGAGAACTTGATCCACATACTTTTCAAACTGATGAAGGAATCTTTTGGGATTGTATAAATCAGTGTCTCTCTTCTAGAAGACAATGATTGATTTAGATTTCTTTCCTAGACTAACAGATCCTGGTTCCCTCTAGAATCAATGGAAGTAGTAAGACTGCCATTATAATTATTTAACTCAAATGTTGTGTCTAGCTCTCTTTGAGTGTTTAAGGGGTCATAGGCTAACTGGTCTGGCAGACCTTGAATTAATTGCTCTGACTCATTCAATGCTTTCTTGAATTTCTATTGAAGTACCCACTATTCATTCATCTCAGATGTCACAGATGTCACAGGAGATAATCCCTCTACATATATATTTAGTCCCCTTAAGCATATTCTTTAAAGGGAAGAACATTCACCCACAAGACAAGACAGCTGGACTGAGGTGCTTGGACGTATTTGTTCTTGGTGTAGCTGTGTCTTCAGAGAAATCTGTAAAACTCACTTTTGCTTCAGCGGGAATAGAGACTGCCAAGCCAAAATGCTTGTCTGAGAGCTGTTCTTTATGTCCGCTTTCAAGTGTCTCAGCTGAACGGTAAAACAAAAACACCTCGATGCCCAACAGAAACTAGCATAAAACGAGCAGACTAACTCTGCAAGCCAGGATCTGGTATTTGTAAAAATATCTTTGGTCAGAACAGTATGTGCTAAAGGGAATGAGGCTTCTGGTGAACTGATAAGGCTGATGAGCACTTTCACACCAATTTCCCTGCCCAAGGTAGAAATTGCCATGCGCATTGGGGGCAGGACAACTTCCTAAGCAAAGGCAAACTCACTCCAGCTCTGCAGATCTGACACAAATAAAGTGACTTCACTAGCAACTATAATCACAGTAGTTTCTCAGGTACAGTATTTTAAAATTCTGGCAACTACATCTCAGATATTCATAGGTAGCCAGTGTATGTTACTGGACTCTCCAATATCTGAAGTCCTGCTGAAACACAAAATGGTGGGTTAGAATACGGTTGCCTGATATGCTCAGGTAGCTGGATGGTCCATAACTCGGCTCACATAGAGAACTTAGGTACTGTCAATGCTGCAAAGATGAAACAGGTCCTGATGAAAATGTGTGGCCACAAAGCAGAGAACAGGATGAAACTTCTAGCAAATATGAGAGGTCTCTAGGAATGTCAGTCCACTACTTGCCTACAGAACAAGAAAATAAGTAGGTGTGATAGATTTGATGGCTGTTCTGCAAATGGCACCTCCAACATTTTCCACCAGGTGAAAAACCTGACTGTGAGACATTTCTCAGGTGCCCAATAAAACCTTTAAGAATCTTGTTTTGGAATAATCTAGGCAGGAGTGAACTTGATTTTTTCCAGATGCTTGTCTAGCTCTTTTCTCTGTTCTTTTGATATATTCATATGCAGTTCACTTTCTCACTTTAATCTCAGAGGTTAATTTCTTATTCAGAAACAGTCCAAGGGAGCAAAAGTTCTCTTAGGGTGGTGATGATCAAGAAATAGACTTAATTCAAGAGTGTTGTTTCTTCAGACTTATAATACTAATTTATACTCTTATGGTGTGTATGGGGTGTTAATGAAATGCCTAAACTACCGTACTCTAGATCAGAGGCATGAGTACACACCTTGCTACAAATCTGTTCTGAGGGTTGCTACCAGTCAATGGAGCTGTAAGCAACATTTGACTGCACCGTTTAGGCTGAGGAGCTGTAGGCCATCAGATGTTAGCACCCACCCACCTCTCTCTTCTGTGCTTTTAGTTAGAAAAGTTAGCATACCCCAGGTACCATAGTAGGCAAACTGTGCTCATACATGTGCCAGCCATGTACTCTATCAAAGTTTTTAAATTGTCACTTCTGCAGATACTTGGCTTTAAAATAAATAATTTTTGTAATTTTGTTATATGTGGAAAAAAAACCACTCAAACAAACCAACAGAATATGTGAAAGGAGAGCATGGACATGCCAGAGAGAGAGCATTAAGTAAAATGGCAAGATTTGAGAAAGAAGCAGCAGACGGCTAAGGCTTTGGAATGCTTTCTGTGCTGCGTGTTCATGCTATAAGTCAGAGATATTTGAACAACTGAATTCTGTGTGCACAAAGGCTCTGGAAGTGAGCTGTGTGCTGTGGAGTGTTCTCCATTACGCCCAGTTACTGAAATTAGTGAATTAAGTGTGGGATGGGTCATTGTCTTGTACAGCATGAAAGAGATTCCTATATGACTTCTTTGGTGTGAGAGATTGTATGGCAAAGGCATTTAAAGTAGCTATGTAAGGATCTGACCATACCCTTCCTAACTAGGACTGCACATGCATATATTACTTCGTGTGCCTGTATTGACAGAAAATTACACTTCAGCACTGCATGCAGTCTACATATTCTAGGAATGATACCATAGGCAAAACAAAGGTAGCCCAGGGGGTAAGAAAGAAATTATTTCTAAAATTCTATAATCCTTTTTATCTCCTATCCTAAAGTGAAACATTACCTCCCTATGAGAGATAATACTCCTTTTTTTCTCTTTATTTATGTGAATTCATCCATCCAGAAGAGAACGGAATTAATTTCTTCAGAGTTTATTCCACACAGGTAATGACCGGAGAAAAAACCCTCATTTTTCTTCACTACTAATCTATACACTAAGGAGACAAATGCATCTCTTCACTGACATCTGGTAAATATAATAGCCATAATAATAAACAGTGGTATCGGTAACTGGTGGAATATCTTCAGGAAGAAATAAGGAGCTAAGATCAGCAAATACATGTTTCACTCAAAACAAGTAGTCAAGGTAAGATTTCAGAAGTAAAAGGGCTCCAAAAACAGTTCTTTATTTACTTCAAATAGAGATGACTGTTCTGCATGGGTAGCCATCAAAATGTGCCTGAGGAGCACAGCTATTTCCTGATGAGGTAGTTGAAGATTTGAGGTAGCTTTAAAGAGTAGCAGAAAAATGTCATTTAAATATGCTTTTAAAAAGTGTAATGTGACTATACCAAAATGCTATGATGGTATCATATCATATCATACGTCAGCACTGCTGACCAGATTCCTGACCGGAAACTGATGGTAGGACTGTCTGTGTCCCCCTAGGAAACCACAAGTTTCAGCTTACCTTCTCTGCTGGCAAGAAACCCTGGAAGCATGGGTTAAGACATAGTTATGATGCGGTCTTTGGAGCAGGTGAGACCACAGGTAGCAGAGCTCATTTCATTATAAAGTCCAGGACTTTCCCAGAGAGGATACAGGGTGGAAAGCTGGTGGGTGGTGAATGAGAAACTGAACAGGACAGATTTGAAGGCAGATTTCTATTCAAGCATACCTAGATGCTGTTGAAATGTTTTAATTCCCATATAGGAGCTAGCAATATTATGGTTTGAAGGTTTCCCTGGCTTACTGATTGTCCTAAATAAGTTGTAACCTAAACTCAACAAAAGGTTGTTGAAAAGCCCCCATAACAGCATGATGCCAGTACTTTTAATGAAGTACAGGCTTATGTACTGTCCAGTCCCAAACTACTAGGAAATAACTTCACAGCTTCCTCTTGAGGTGTTTTTCCATGTCAGGTTTTTCCACACTGCTCTGTGTTACCTCTGTGTGTGATCTTAATCTACAGCTGCTCACTGAAACAAGGAGGCACAAATACGTGGCTTGCTCAAGGTTGCGCAAGAAGTTCAAAGCAGCACTTTGAACCAAGCTCTAGTTTTGAGCCTCTTATGTATTACCCATTAGGTTTTCCTTCCCTTTCCTCTGGGAATGGAAACAGACCACAAACACCATACTCCTTAGAGCAAATTATCTGCTTTGTTATTCTGTCTTTCAACCTTTGCCATAAATTCCACTTCATTAACATTGGCTGAAACACCTCAGTGAGTTGCACTGCTTGGGTTATAAAATGTGTCTGGTGAGTAGGCAGGAGAATCTCTTTGGCCACAACCATGCAAAAGGGCAGAATCAGAAGGCTCTGTCTGTTCTATCATAAACTGTCAGTGAATACCAATGAACACAGATTATTTATTTTTTAGTTGCTTACCACTGTATTGCAACGTCAATGTCTCTCACCACACACTGTGGAAAATGATTTTTCGCTCTCTGTCAGTGGACAATGGTTTCAAGTGGACAGACTGTGCAACACTGGAGGTTAAATCCCATCTGGATTAAGTCTTTCCTCTCTGAGTCATGCCTTGGAGCAACGAACTAGCCAGCAGTTTAGACCATCTGCAGATCATTACTGGTAGGTGTGACAAAGGAAACACCTGAGCAGGGAAGCAGAGTTTGCAGGCAGGTGTTGCTGTCTAGGGAACAGGTTGAGTTCTGGAAGGCACCTGGAAAGCCTCAGACCACCAACATTTTTAGCAAGGCATGACTGTGCACCTCCTGTGCAGTGCTCTGATAACCCAAGGGTGAGGTGCAGCAACAGGGAAGGGATGCTGAACTTTCATGAAGAATGTAAGAAAACGGATTAATCTTTCTCCTGTTTTGAAAGGTATGTGGTAGCTGGATCCCAAAGTATCTGGGCTAGAGATGAAGATACCCACCTGGATAATGAAGTTTGTCCCACTTTAATATCCCGAAAGCAGTAAGGTATTATAACAGTGTTCAAGTGATGCTTGCTCTGTTCTGTTGGTGAGCCAGTTCCATAGAATGGGGGATAGGAAAAAGCTACTGGATTTCCATTAACTTCAAATACAGTCTGTAGCAGACTAGCATAACAAGTAGACCAGGTTAATAAAGGTGGTGCTGTTTGGGTTTTTTTAAATGAGTAATTGCAGCTTTCCACAGGAATATGTTGAAGTGCTGAGAAATGAACATTCACCAATTCCACACAGCTGTTATTTACAAAAATAGATAAACACCTTCCTTCAGTGGGAGGTTGTATTTGCTACTTTATTTATCAAGGCACTAACAAGAAAAAAATAGTAGTTTGTGTCTGAGAGCATCAGGGAGAGCTGGAGGGATATATAGGAAAGCAGAGATTTGGAAGGTGGTAGATAATCGGCATAACTGGAGAACGAGCTCGTCGCTTCTTCTTTTACTGTGAGGTGAACTTTACAACTGGTTTCAGATATCTTCCACTGCTATTGATTCAGGAAAGTCTCAGATTCTCAGAAAGCCTTGTATAAAATGGATATAGTGGGATACAGAGTCACAGGCTCAGAAGACTAGTATTAGTTCAAAGCACCTTCAAGCAAATGGGAAAGTTTAAGTCGTAGTTTGACTTCTCATTTCAAAATTTTATTTTACTTGCTTGATTTTTTCAGGGTGTGGACCATCTAAAATGCAATGCACAAAACCACTGTCCTTCCAAAACACTGGCTTTGCAGAGGTCAAAACAGGTCTCTGTGCACTCTAATAACAATACATCTGAGGTTTTATTCCACTGTAAGTGAGGCATAGGAAATGAGGTGAGTAAAGGCATTACCAAGGGCAATAGAAAATAGAAGGTTGACCTAGGTGTATGTTTAGCTAAATTAAGGAAAAGGAATGTGAGAGAGATAAACAAGCATCCAGGAAGAGAGCAACTGAATTTTGCCACTACTAACATCTCTTGAAAGCTACTATCAGCAGCACTCAAATCTCTTTGACCTGAGGAAAACCAAGGCAGAATGCACAGTTTCTTTATGCTCCTAAGCAGCTTTCCCCTCAGAGACAACTGTGTGATCTACTCTTCATAAGGATATTTGAATGTGAAAAGCAGGAATTAGGTGAAATAACCTTTATACTAAAGCACCTCAAATACCTTGGGTTCAAAAGCTTGAAATTCGCTTGAATGTTGCTGAACTGTTTTTCCATTTATCAGTCAGAAAAGGGACAGCAAGAGAGAACTGAAGGAGAAAATAGACTGGAACAGAACAAGTACTGTGAGGAAAGAGATAGACAAATAAACTCTGACAAGATACTCAAGCAGGAATAGAACAATATAACACAATGGGAACATGGTCTTCAAGACTATATGGAGTAGGCTGTTGCTTCAAAGTGTTCTGCTACTCCTGAAAGCATAAATTCATCAGTATCTTAAAAAAAAGGGAAAAATAAGAACAAATTACATTAAAAAATCATTATTATTTAAAAATAAGGAGGACTCACAGAATTAAAAGTCTTCACTTTTTTTTTTCACAAACATTCACTTCCTCTGCAGAAAAAATACAAACGTCTAGCAGACTCCTGTTAGCATCTACAAGGTAGCAGAGCAATAAATAACCATGTGGAAGGAAACAAACATACTAGGATAACAAACTACAGAAGTAAATTAAGGTTGATAGGCCTTCTGGATAAAGTAAAGAAGTAGCTGTCGTACATCTTGACTTTAGTAAGGATTTTGACACTGTCTCACATGATGTTCAATAAAAATAAGTGAAGGATACATTGTCAGAACGTAACCACATAAGAAACCATTATTACCAGTTCACTGTCTGACCAGAAGTTTGGATTCTTCAAGCTCTTTCTTGGGCCTAGTTCTATTATTTTGTCTAGTTAAGATCCTAACCAGTAGAATATTAAACATGCTCGTGATACCAAGTCAGGGTCAAAGATTCTGGAGGATGAAAATTATCTTGACAAACTGGGGAAATGGCCTAAAGCGAAGAGGGTGCAGCCCAGTGTAGAGAAGCAGGCAGTGTTCCCCGGGCTGAGATGTGAGCTGCAAGGTGGTGCGGTGGATGGCAAAGTAGTTTTTCTTCAGTGAAGGAGCTGGGAGCCGGAGCAAACACAAAAGGAACATGAGTCAGGAAGGTCAGGCTGTTGCCAAAACCCCAAACATCATAATGGGTTGTATAAACAATGTTGGCATATGTAAGAAACATGAAATAGTCCTTCTGCTTTCTCACCTCAGTTGGAGTGCTGGGTCCAGTTTGGGGCACTGCATTTCAAGAGAGATGCAAATCAATTGGAAAGAGTCCAAGGAGAAGAGCCAGAGTGATCGAAGTTCTGGAAAACATGGCCTATGAGAAAAGACTGAAGGCAGTGAGGTTGTTTAGTCTAGAAAGAGGCAAACTGAAAGGGTATATGATAAGTCCTCATATGTTTAAAACGTATCTGCAAAGAGGAAAGTAATAAACTACTGTGAATGTCCAAAAGAAGTAGTGAGCTTAACTTTCAGGAAAAGAGATTAAGGGTAGACACATGTTTTCTGTGATAGTATCAGAATTGATTGGGTAGGAAGCCTATACAAACTCCACTGTTAAGAGAGTTGATAAACAGGTTGGACAAACATCTGTCAGGAATAATTTAGAAACAGCTGATCCTGATTTGGTGGAGGAGGGGTCTAAATGATCCCTTGAGACGCCTTCCAGACCTATTTCTACAACATTATATTAAATGGGTAGAAGAAAGGTATAAGTTTAAATGAATTAGGACAGGTGATGCAGAAAAGAGTCTGGGAACAGAAATATTAATTCATAGAGCTTACAAAATTTCAAGTTACATGTGCATGACCTTCCCTTCTTTAAAACAAGATGTTCTCATAGTGTAGGGGCAGATCTCAGACTCAATTAACATTTCAGGCACAGTACAATTTGGGAGTGTACCCTCTATGTTGAGCTGTACCAGTTAACCTTTCTGAAAAATCAGGAGGTCTAAGGCCCTCCAAATTGGATACTGATTAACTACTCAGTTTGGGGTTTTTTGGGGGGTTTTTTGTTTGGTTGGGTTTTTTCTCTTGGCAGTGAGACTGTTGTGTTTTATCAAATATGCTTCTGGATAGGTCAGGACTGACATAGGTGAGATTACTTACCTCTATATATTTCACCAAAATCTGATTCCAAAGCAGGATTTTTTTTTAAATTATGGGTCTAAACATATTTGGAAAAATTTTCCCTTGATTTTATCCAGTAGTTTATTTCATAAAAGGGTAATAATATATATATAACTGTGTCATCTTCTTACCTAAGATAATTTGTAGTAGTCACTTTATCAAAAAAAATCCTCACAATATGTGACCATCATTCTGTATGCTTACCTGTCTTTCTGTTCTGTATTTTTCTTGGTGTGTTCTGAAAGCTCTAAATAAGCTCCACAGTGTGTACAGTGTCCTTCATCTAACCAATTAAAATAGGGTTTTGTGAAAATTATGTAGTTTTTTTTCAGAATTTTTATAAGTCTACACACTGGCATTAAAACTCAAAGTTGTTTGATCTTTAGAAAAAAGTCCCAATTCCATAAATTGTCTGAAATTTGTAGAAATGCAGTGTATATAAGACCTGCAAATTTAGACCCCTGCAAATGACTGTGTGCTATAGATCTCTACAAATGGCTCATGTTGGATGCTTGTGAAATACATCTATCAGCTACAGACAGTTACCTTAAAAGAGATCTGCATCCAGGTAGATGGTTTATAGACTGTCAGGCCACACTGCTGGTTTAGATTTGAGGAATTACTTTGGAATAACAAGGCGGGTTCTATTTTTGACATTTCAGCAATGAGACCACTTGTACATTATGACCCAATTTGATTTACTGTAAGAAAATAAGAGTGCTGTAATTTGTAAAAGACATTTATTACATGAGTCAAAAAAAGAAAAAAAGGGGAGGGAAGGGGGAGAGAAAGCAGCTTAACGTCTCTGTCCATCCCCATCTGGTTTTATTTTAATCTCACTCTAGTCACATATGAAATTTTGCTTAGCTGTCTTCATTTTCTTAGTCAATCTTGATTAATGGCCTTCAAAGTAAAAATAATTGGCCTGCATCAGGCTTGTTTTATAACTCTTGTTCACAAAGAATGTGAAAGGCTGGAAAATGAGCCTAAACAGAAGGAATGCATTACGTTAGCCTTTGAGAAAGAGCAGTCCTCCAGTTGTGTTTCACTGTGTATTTTTATAACAGGCGCCTCCTTGACTGTCCATGATATTGCAGATATGTGGTGCCAAAAGCTTTTGTATACTTCATCAGGCTGACCATGTCACTTCACAATCTCCCCACAGCCTCGTTGGAGGCAGAGCCAGCCCTGCTTAGCAAAGCACCTCAATGCCTGCCCCGCCGAACCACCATGGGCTGCGCAATGAGGAGCGGGCGCTCCCAGAAGCTTTTGTGCAAGAAGTCCATAACTGCTCTGTCCCACTCTTAAACTTTAAGAGAGTTGCCATGCAACTTAGGGAGTGTGGATCTCACCTAATCACAGAAAAGCAGTCACATGTTGATTTTAGCTGAGATGAACTGTGGCTCTATAATTGCCTTTATTTCCCTCCAGTGAAAGCAGTCCTGGTAGAATAATCCACCAAGTTGATTAGAGATTTAATATTTTTAAAAATCTGTTATGTTATGAAAGATTGCATCAATTTACTGAGCTCGATTAATTTTAAGATAAACAGAGAATACACTTATAATTAATGGAACAAAAAAAACACAAAAAAAAAACCCAACCAACAAAACAAAAACAAAACCAAAAAGCCATTTTCTTTGGTGTATCAGGAAAAGACCTGATACGGAAAGGTTTTTTCTGTTAGACAAGCATTGTTTCAAACTTGCATTCTTGCTGTCAGCAAGTTAGGGAGATTCAGTCAAGTCCTCCCTTTGTGTAATGCACAAAACATATTATAGTGCTTGTATTCTTATGTCAAGATTATGTCCTGCTCACAAAAAAGGAAGTCAGCTTTCTGTTATACATCTTAAGGGGTGAAAACTATTACTTTGATACTAACCAAACAGAAAGAAAAGTTCTGTATTTGAATTGTGTATGTTAAGTTAGTAGTATTTGAGTAAACTCATGACAGTCTGTGAAGTTATTATACCATATACTTACTTCCCTGTACAATTTTGAAATAGGAACAGTTTATGCTTTTCCTGATGCTTTTCATGCAACAGCCTCAACATATGAACTGAACTTCCATTAAGCTTCCTAAGATTTCTCTGGAGTATGCATGTGATATAGTTATGATACTTTTGCCAGATATGGCTGAATCCAAACTTGGTCTGGAGACGAACACTTTTCCCAGAGTAACTGAGACCAGCTGCTGAGTCCTGTATCTTCTCTTCTCCCAGCAAGGCAAGCCGGGGTTACACAGATGGTATTTTCATGTCAGTGCAGATCGAGCTGTGCATTAACCTCATGGCATGGACCAAAATCAATCTGCAAGGCTGCCTGTATTCGGTGGGAGAGGAATGCGTATTTTCTTCTTTTCAGAAAGTGGCATGCAAAATACAGATACCAAGACATCCCATTCCCTACACTTCAACATTTTCTGTGCTGTTCTTTTAAAAAGTTAATGATGTATTGTAACCCGGACATCTGACCTTCAACAAAGCACTAACCTACCATGACGCTCTTCCTTGATGTCTCACCAGCTTGGAAAGTTGGTCTTACAGCAACTACTAGACCCAGGGCAAGTAGCCAAGGTCCATGAAGAGCAGAAAAAAATGTGCCTTGTTTCTCCCCCCGCTGGAATGTGTCTGATTCTTCAGCTGCAAAGTCCTCTCAGACCCTAAAAATTTTTCTTCAACAGACTTCTTGACCTATCTGAGAACTGAAGAGAGGGGAGATACTTTTGCCAGGCATGAGATTGAGAAAATGTCACCAGCAGGAGAAACAATACTAACTCCAGAAAGTTAGTCCATGGACATATTTATCAAGAATTAATTTTTCCAGCATTAAAAGCTTTGGTTCAGCTTTGGCTTGAGCTATATTATACCATTGTGGCATTAGACAACTATAGGATACATCTATCTACATGAAACTTCTGCATCAATCTCTTATGGCAGCTGTATTTTTCACACGGGAGAGATGAGAAGCTGCAAACCTCAGACAGGTACTGTCCTTCTTGCACTCCATTTATTTTTCTTAGGATCCACCATGGTACCTCCCCTGCTCATTCTTTGTCTTGGAAAGTTTTAACCACCTGATACCACTGTGTTTGTGGATGATGTTGTATTTGATGATTTGCTGGTGCCCAAATCTTACCTTTAAATCTTACTGGCATAGGAGCTCCATTTGTGGCTGGGCTTCGCGAACGAAGATTTGGGAAGGGCTCTACCCACGTTTGTCACAAGCACGTTGGTGGCTAAAAAGGCCAGTACGAGACAGGGACGTCCGGTTGCAAAAGGCACAGCAGAAAGACTCCTTAGATGGTGTATTCTGCAAGGCACGATTCTTTCTGCGTTGTCTTTTCTCCTCAAGAGTGATCCTGCGTGCTTTCTCAAAAGCATCAGCAGTGTTCCTAGGAGCTCCAATGGCACAATATTGTGTGAGTGGCACAATACTGATTCAGATAATTCTAAGTGGCAGTGGAAATCTGTCAGGTACACGTCCTAGCTGGCTATATCAAAGCAATAAGAATAACAAATATGCTGATAGTGGTGCATAGATTAGAGAGGAAAACCTAGAGAGTGCTGATCTAGTTTACAAGTTCCTACTTATATACCTTTGCTCATACTACCCCTTCTTTTCATGATTCACTTCAACCACCTGTTTTTCCTTGACTTTCAAAAAAACTAAACTCTTTGGGATAACCTTTCCATGAGTTTTCTTTAAAAATTGCTGAAGTCCTTAGAATAAAAGAAAGTTTTTCATCTCAGCTGTAAATTAATTATATTTCTTTTTTAGAACTAACTTTTTTGCTTTGTGGAAATTAGATATTTTTGGTTTTGTTTGCTTCCAGTTGACTTGAAATGAAATTTTTCTTTTGGATTACTTGTTTCCATTTGACCAGCAACTCTCCTAGTCAGTTATTTGCATATCTGTGACTGCCTATGTGAAGCCATCTGAGTTTTTTGTTCCACTTGTAGTGGAAAATGACTAAAAATATCATTGAATTGTCTTATAAATCAGTGGTATATTATGTCTTATACTGCATGCAAAAGGTGTAGTAGAAGTAGGAAAGGTACCCTAGACAGGGGTAGCAGATATCCATAAATATGGTATGGCTTTTGTATGCAAAGAGACTGAACAGAATAAGACTTTTCAGCTTAAAAAAAAATGTTCTGAGGGTATGAAAGACGTACATGAAGTCATGGATGTTTCAGAGAATGCAAATAGGGAATTCACTGTTTCTTGCAACAGAAGAATGAGGGGAATCCAGTGGTGCTATTAAGCAATGGGTTTAAAAGAAAGGGAAATATTTCTTCTATGCTAGCCACGATCTCATTTTGTAAGACACTATGCTGAGGAGACTGAAGTTTGGAGAGGATTAGTAAGAAATTAGACTTTCTGTGGTTTGATCAATTTGAAACAATTTTGAAACAAACATCAAAGGGAGATGGGAAGTTCTTCCCTGCTGCTGCTGCTGCTGCTTCCCCACAACTGGTCTGGAATCACAGGCAGGACCTGGCTGGGGGCTGTTGTTCCAGTAGGCTGTTCCAGTAGGTTGTTCCAGTAGGCTGGCCAGTACACGTGTCGGTCCTGCCTGGGACAGGGGCAGCCCAGCATCAGTAGCCTGCTTTTCAGATGTCAAAGAGGCAAACCACTGAGTCAGTGGCACACGTGTGATTGCAGGCTCTGCAGAAACACTTTACACATGTGCATGGTGAACACAAGTGTGTCATAAGCTTTGAAGCAACAAGGGAATAGAAATGCCAGAGAAAAGTAATGTGTAGTTTGGTATGTTTGCACAACATTTGCCTGAAGATGCAAACCAATTATCTAATTATTGGTATTTGGAAAGGAGGAATCGCCATGCACAATCTCTGTGAGAGCACTCAAGAGTTATCCCACTTATTTAATTTTTCCCAGAAAAGGTTATCTGAGGGGAACTGGTGCACAATGAGCAATGTTGAGACTCATATGCATGTTTCCATATAATATTTTCACAATTCCAATGTGGTACGTGAACCTGTGATAGAAGTGGGCAGCAGAACAGTGAGAATGTGGCCATTGTGTATCTTATAGTTTATAAATTAATTTTGATTCCTTTTTTCTTTTTTTTTTTAATTCTAATTGGCATATCTTCCTTTCTGAAAATTGATTTTTCAGTTCAAAGCAACATTCAAAGGAAAATGAAGAAACTGAAGACATTTTGAATGAATTTACATACTTCTAAAGAACTAATCCATTTTTTCAGAGAAAATGAGAGACAAGTATTTACATTTACTTACCTCAAAAGAAGCTGTGAAAATATTAACACATTCATGCAATTTTACTTATGCTAGCAATTCTGTTTTTTCCGTAAGAAATCAGCACTTTTTTTACATCTGTCTAGGACACACGTATCTCGAATTTGCAGTTAATAGCATGAGGTATATGGGTACGTACAAGCAGCTTACAGCTGCTTGACTTAGAGAGTTGGCCTTGCCTTGCTCTTTGATCATAGGAACTTTTTGCATTATTAAAACCTAAGGATTTCAGGTTTGCAGTGCTGATACACTTAACTATACTTGAGCAATGGACATCATGCAAACACTGTTAGCAGTGCCAACAGCCTGTGACATACAGTCATTTCTAGTTCATTTAAGGTTCAGAAATGAATTCCCCTTCATGATAAGAGCAGATCATTCACCTCATACAATTTAAAATGTTATTGCAGCTTGTGGTGTTGTTGGTATAAAATGTCATAATATGATGCTCACCTTGGACATGGGAATGGATATTAGTCTGAAACCGCTCCTGTTGGTTACTCAGGCTGAACGTTACCATGTAAAATTACATTTGTTTGTTTGTCTAAAAAGGTTTAGGATTGCACATCATCTTTATCCATGGTAAATGTTTTGTTATATACGGTATACTAATTATTGTTGAACAGAAGTGTTTTTCTATCCCCAGCAGAATAATGGAAATTATACTTCGAACTGCATAATATTCTTGGAAAGGGAATATAGACTTAGTAAAGAACATCATCATTTTGCTATAATGATAACGTACCTATTTACATAATGATAATGTACATATTTACTGCCAAGAATGTTTGTTCTGCATTAGTGTTCATAGTGTGGCAGGGAGAATTGCAAAATGGAACTTCGATTTGTGTCTGGTGGCTGTTGACTTGCAGAGGAGCAGAGAAGGGAGAGCATGGGATGGTGTGTTTCTGGAAAAGAAAAAGAAAAAGGAGTAAGCCTATGTGCTAGGCTTGCATTGCGTATGAGATCAGATCTGCACGTGCTCATTTGCTTTCTTTCTTTTTTTTCTGAGGGACCTTGTCTGTTAAGTAAGTGAAAATCCTTTGTGAGATTCCTGGCAGCAGGCATCAAAAAGATGCTAGAAGTCTATGTTAGCTGTGTGCTCTTTCTTTGAACACATTCTCAAGTAATGCCACTGTTGGAATCATTTAATCTGATAGATGAAAAAAAAATCCACATTTTTGGTTTCATTTCAAAACCTGTAAGTCTCTGTATACATCTAAAGAAGTGGGAAATCTTAGTCTTGGAGGAGATAGAAAAAAAAAGTTAGGAGACACTGTTTGGTGAGCTGTCATATGTTTTCTGAACTTTTTGTAATAGGAAGAAGTCTCTAAAGAGCCCTTTTCTTCACTCCTCTAACAAAGGCATGTCCCAGTTTATTAAAAAATCATACACAACAATGCTGCCTGCCAGGTTTTATAGCCCTAATGAAAATTTGGTCGAGAGCACAAAAAATATCTGGAAAAATGCCTGAAATTTCCCTGTCGCAGATGTTTCAACAGAAGGTGCTTGCATGCCATTCGTTAATGTAACGCCATACGGGACTCGGCATGACCACTGCAATAACCAGTAAGTAACACACGCAGTGTGCGCATCACTGCGCCAAATTTTCCGTCTGTTGTGTGGGGCTTGTGTCCTGTGGATTGAGACGTACCTTGATAAAACTGTATTGTCATTGAATGATAATATTTGTGGATCACTCTGCTAGAAAACATCCTATCAAGAATGTGGGAGGTCTGTGTAGAGTCGGTGCAGCTCATTGATATTGCAGTCAGTTAGGAAGGATGGGAATGTTAGTATTTATGCCCCTTTTTTAGCCTATATTTCAGATGCCAATTTACAGGAGCAGCACTTCAGATATTAAAGCACTTTCTCTTTGAAAGAGGTTGTTGAATTTTAATCTCAGACATTATATAATTAAAAGGGGCATGTGAAATACAGTAATTATCAATACAGTGGGAAAAAATTACAGAGATATAATATTCTCCTGGGATAATTATTTTTTATTTTGTAAGTTTAAAAGAGGAATGGACTGAAAGGAAAAAGAAAAGAAATTCTGAAGTACGCTGTACTCAATCAGCTCCAGTTTTGTATCCAGAAAGCCAGAGAAACACCTAAATAATTGGAGACAAATATTTCCCTCAGCACAAAGATGAATATTGTCTTCTACTCCAGGGAGGAAAGATGTAGAGTATACTTTATTGATTTGTCTATGTCTGAGGAAGGTGATGTGGACTTCTCCTACTGGTAGAGGCAGGATTTGTGTGTACAAGTTATCCATGCTGTGATAAGGATGTACACGAGTGCTTCTCACGGATCAAACCCACACCCTTAGAAACACTTCTGCAAGAGTTAAATCTGCTAATGATGAGTGGTTGAGATGCTTTCATGATTTTTCATAATCTTCTTCTCTTTTTAACTGTATGATTTCCTGGACAGTTTGCTATCTATTTTGTGCCACAATGATCAAAACAGGAAAAAGTGCTGCATCTGATTTACCTAGAAATTGGCTTTGGGTTCAAGATTGAGTAAGGACTGAGATTCAACAGAAATCAAGCTTTTCCTGTCAGCTAAGAGAATCATAAAGGTACTATCAGGTTTCATAAATGATGTTTCTAGGAGATTTCATTCACATTTGAAATGAATCTGGAAAATCATTGTGGGTTTGATACAGAAGCAAAATCACTGACAGAGGTTCAGAGCCTGGGGTTGTGAAGTTACGTTCAGAGAACTTGAGTTTACACTCCATATGAAAGGCAAGGCCTTGATCTGTAGTGGTCCTTAATGTCATGAAAGCCCACTGGCAGAGACCCAACCTGAAGGCCTAAGGTTTGAACTATGAATGAAAAGTTATAAATGAAAGCATATATGAAATAATAAAAAAAAACACAGTAGCACTGTCCTATGGTGCAGGGCAAACAAAAAGTACAACCTGTTATGATATAGTGGTCTCCATTTTTCTGAAGATATCACTTCTACTTCTTATGGTTTATATGTTCTTAGAAACATCTATATTTAGTTCTATCTAAAGAGAAAAAAAGTGACACTTAAAATAAAGGAAGAGTGTAAGTAGCCTAACTGGATTTACTGGACAGTTTACTTAATGTTGTCTCAGAAACAGTGGGTGAGTAAGGCACACAGAACTGCCTTTAAAGCCTTTGCAAACTGAACCTCAAGAAGTTTGCAACCCAAATATAATTGTATGAATGGAAAAAATGTAATTATGTAACCTTTCCTTTGATCTGGGAAGAGATCAGCATTATTAGAATGGATTAACTGCAATAAGTCAATGATATCTGTCGCCTGTACAATCATTATTATCTATTTTTCCTGGATGAAGAATTGATTGAATTTACAAATCAAATTTCCCTGCATTTTATAAACACCTTTTCTGGAAGTTAAAGAAAATTGCTATTACAGAATTGTTCTAAATAAAATAAAACTATGGGGAGGTGGAGCAAGAGGAGGGAAAGAGAGGAATAAGAAGCACTTTGATTAATACCCACCAGGCTAAATCATGCTGTAAGTGTTGTGTTCTAGTCTGGTATATCAGAAAAGAGGTGTGCTGTTTTATTCCTCTAAGCGTGTATTTATTTCTAATTTGTTTTGCTTTTTGTAAGATTTCTCTTTGCTTTTATAAGCACTCATCTGCTCTACTTTCTCAATGGCTTCAGCAGGTAAACTCTTTTTTATATTTTCTCTGGAAGTACATAATTTTCTTCAGGTGTTTTAATGAACTTAGACAGCATGAAGGGATCGGCGACATCACAGTTGGAAATTACATGCACCATCCATGCCCAAGCCCCTGGGAATTTCTTGCTAAGCAGGATGATATTTTATATCTCCACCCAAAACTGCAGAGCCACCAAATGCATCTTTGTCTTCCAACACTGTTTGCAACTAAAGTGTTTGGGGACCTTGGAATGATCCTCTATGGGATTATGTTCCCTTTATGGCAGAATATGTACACTTCAAGGTGATGAATCTGCAGCTACAACAGTGGGAAAGACCAGTTGCAGGAGCCCTGCCCAACCTGACCATTTACAGAGGAGTGTAAACGCAAGGACAGCGCCAGAAAGCAAAAAAACCAAGCAAAATCATCTCATAAAATATGACATTGCCAGCCTGGTTAACAAAAAGAGGACCCAGACACCTCCAACAGAAGCTTGATCTTGCAAGATTTCAAGTAAAATTTTTCTTTGAGCAGAGATATTAATGCCGCACCAAACCAAGGCCCTTGCATTCCTCTCAGGTGCCAGATTATAGAGCTCAAGAACGTTTCTGATTTGTTGATTTCTTTTCTCTTTGGAATCAGTTGCCCCCCCTCCCCCCCAACTTTTAGTAGTGATAAGGCTGATAGGCTGATTTTTAATTATGATAAGGCAGTGCAGTTTGTTAGGGTACGTTTTTTCAGGAGGAATGAGTCTCTTAAATCCTTTGTGCTTTTCTGTGGTACCCCTGTACTGCAGGTATGTTGATCTGCTTCAATGTTTTTCATTAGCCACACCATAAGTTGGATTTTTTTTTTTGCACAAACTTGGTGTGCATTTGTGCATGTTTGAGAAAGTAAGACAGGGAGAGAGCAAGGGAGGATTAGTTTCATTCATTAACCCTGAAATTGCCATTATATTTCCAAAATCAGAGGCCTACTGTGTTACTGTTAATCAACACAAAAATATTTACTCTGTGGCAGCAATTTTCTCAAATACACTGCACTGTGGCAAAGTCCCTATGAGTCACTTTGACACATCATAATTCATTTGCTGAAAGACCATTTTGTATATAAGAACTACCATATACACACTGTAAATTTCCAGTTTTATAGTATGCTCATCTTCAATAGTATATAAAGAATCTCATCTATCTCTTTGCTAGCACAAGGCTGTTCCTTTTAGGGTAATCAATACTGTCCTGTACATTTCTGCAGGATTCCAGATATGATAATTTTACTATTTATTATGAAACTAGGAATGAGGACATTTATAGATTTTTTATTCTGTTTCATCTACCCTACACTCAAAAATGTCCACAGAGAATTTTTTTGTGTCTGTATTTTGCCTACTTTAGTCTCTGCGCCCAACAAGATTCCTTTTAGAACTCCTCATCATAGCTCAGAACTTCCATCTGCAATAATATCTTGTTTTTATACATACAGGTGGCCAACTTCTCTGACTGAGCCAAACTAAACATCTAAAGCTGTTATTCTTGGAAAATAATACAGAATACAAAGGGTTTACTTTTTGGACAAGAAATAACTGGCAAGGAAACTAGATAGCAAAAATAAAATTGGTTTTACCTTGTCAAACTGCCAAAATCATTATAGATTGGTATTGCTCATCCTTGTTTAGGTTCTATGCAAGACAGTGGTAAAATTCTATTGGTACTGCCTGTTATAAAATGGCCTTGTAGAACAAGCAGATCTTTTGGACTAGCTCACAATTATCTCTCAACAAATCATGCGATCAATTGTCATTAGCCTCTATGTGCATTTTCTTTCCACTATTTCATTTTATATATTTCTATTTCATCTCTTCAGAGCATCTCACTGTAGGTAGAAACTACCTAGGAACCATTACTTATGTGCTGTAGATCCAAGGACTTGGAGACCATGATTTTTAAGCCATTTTCCTAAAATCCTCTTGAAATATTTCCTTTACTGTTCAAATACTGATATTAAAAGATCAGTATCTGAAAGGTAAATATGAGAAACTATGAGGGAAGAAGCAATGGAAAAATGAACCCTTCAAATACTCTGTATATTTATGTATATGGTAGAAATATGAACAAATTCTGGTCTGTAGGATAAAAAACAAGAATAGTAAAAATACTGTTTACGAATAATAAAAATTTTGGAAGTTGTGTTCACTGTCCAAAGAGTTGAGAGTTTTTATTTGCAATTTTCCAGATGATATTGCCTATCTGATCTAGCTGTATTGACATTACTCCTTGAGTGTTTTGGTGCTGCAAGGGAGCAGTTCAGAAGTTCTCTGTTCATTTGGCTTTTCAAACATATGGTAATAAAACATGTACAACTGCACAACATATTTACCCCATCTGCATATTGTATTCAAACTTGCTAGCTAACAAATGGGGTATACTACATACCATTTCATAGTATAACAGAAAAGTTACAATTGCTAAAGAAATTTGTGCACAATATGAAAGTTCAACCTGTTAGTATTTCTGGATTTATTGTAGGGTTCTACTGCTCTGTAAGCAACTCAAACATTTTAAAAGTTTAAGATTGTTCGATTGATGGAGCTGTAACTTAGGTAGCCTTCATTTATTTGGGAAAGTTACTCTTCACTGACCAGATTTTGCCTGTATTTGCTAGAGATGTGAGTTATGTTGCAATGGAAAGAAACTTTAAGGCTATCAAGTCCACAGTCTTTATGTTGTAGTATACCAACAGACCTGAGATTAGCTTAGTTGATTACAGTATGGTGTTACTAATGCCTAGGTCATGGGTTTGATCCCTATACAGGCCATTCACTTAAGAGTTGGACTTGATAATCCTTGTGGGTCACTCTGAACTCAAAATATTCTGTGACTGTGAATATGTTCCATATTAAGAAGTCTTCTTTGTACTCTTCTTATTTACCTCCTTGAGGTAACCATGCACCAACATAATAGAGAGATCTTTCCCGAATATGTACATTAATATTTCCCCTGCTGAAAACATGATAATGTCCTCATACCATATTTACCGCCACTTTTTTGTTGCTGTGTTTCTTCAGTATCATATTGATAGCTCATAGTCATCCTGTGGCTGACTGACACTGCCAAGCCCATCTCTTCTGTCATCTCCTGCTGGTGACTTTACATGTCCTAGCAAGCTGTTGTCAGAAGCAGATGAGCTGCTGTGGATTCAAACCTGTGCAAACATGTTGGTTATTGCTATGTGTATGCCTCCGTCCCTCCAGCACCAGAGCTCACTGGTCTTACCCCACCACTTAGCTAAAGGAGTAGTAAATGAGACACCATGAAATATCATCTCTGCCCTCATATCAACAATGGAGATGACCTTTTCTTGAAGAGGTGGACAAGGTGTGCTTCGCTTACTCCTGAGAAGTGCTGTACCATAAGTGACAATGTTTACCAGTGGAAACCAGCCACCCAGTGCTGGCAGTGTCCCAAATTGTTGCTACTCCAACCAGCCACACGCCTTACTTGTCACTGACGGATTCTCAGTGTGTATGCAGTAGATGACTAGTGGTGGCTTTGTGTTGCCAGGGCACGATGCCACAGAGCTGCATTTCCCCTCCGCATGGCCTCCATTTGCCTTTTTCCACATGATTATCACCCATCTGTTGCCCTCTGCCACGTGTGGGAGGGCAGCAGATGGGCCAGAAAACTGGAACACAGGAAAGCAAGTTCTTCTGAGAGGCAAGGAGAGAAAGAGTACAGTCAGAAGAGAAATCCTCAGCCTAGCTCCAGGCAAAGGACTGTTCCACAAGTGGGTAACTTACCATGGATGGAAACATTAGAAAGAGCAATTAGGCAAAAAGCGTACCAGTCAGAAGGCAACAAAAAGGATTTAATGCCTTTTGCTTCCCTCCTGTGGAACCATCGGTTTCATCCAGTTTGTTGACTTACCTGTAAGGATCATGATATTTATTTACCTACACAATGCATTATTGCAAACCAATAGTTTAAGACATATGTGAAGAATACAGCTTTTTCCAGTCTCTGGGTATGGCACTTCAACTTAGAGGCTACATGGCTTGTTAGAGACCAAGATCATCTCTACAAAACCATCACAGTGCCCTCAGCATTTGTAGCCTCTCTAATAGACTGGTAAGGAAAATAACAGTCAAAGTACTGTTGTCTTTCCTCCAGGAAAAATAACATTTCATAAGTGCGTGTCACCAATGTAATGGAGATCCTATGGGTAGTATACCAACTTATGTTTCTTCAGCACTAATTCTACTAAGTTCTCATCCTCAGATGCTTGCTGACATTCCCATTGCTCATGAACATCCTCATTAAAAAGAGTGTAGGCTTTCTCTTTTAATTTATTTATTTTTAGCTAACAATACCAAGAATTACTTTGAAGCAATTGATGTTTTTAGCAGGGGCAGCTTGCAAATCTGCTTCTCTTTTATTTGTAATTGTCAGTGTCATTCCATTTGATTCCAGTGAGAAATTAAAGTTTATGCTCTGAAATCCACTGATGTTAGGTGCTGATTAAATGAATATTTCAATGTCCCTCCAGCATCAGGTAGAAATAATGTATGCAACTCCCATATCCCCTCAGAAAGGACTGTCAGGAAGTTTTTCTCAGAATATGTGAACACTGTGTTCATTTTTACCTCCATCCCTTCCACTTCTCAGCCACAATGCAGATACAGGTGTTAAAAATTGTGCTTTAAACAGTATTTCTGAGTTTTTTCCCTAATTGTCATGATTTCCCAAATACCGTAATTTCTGATACTCTGTGGAGTTAAGCATCACTGAATTGTGAAGAGCTGAGTATTCAGCAAGTGCTTAGCACATATGCAGCATTTCAGAGATTCAAGTCCTCACTCAAAAGAAAGTAAATGCAAGGGGAATTCTGAATTACATTGGAGGAGAACTTAAGATACAGGTGGCAGAAATCTAATGAGGAGAAATAAAGTAGTGTTCAATGAAAGAAAAGAAGCCATAATTTTAATATGTTTGGAAGCATCCAATTAAAATTAGTGATATTTTCTTGAATGGCTGCATGTGTATGTGTATGGTATTTGTAATTAGCATTGATTAATGCATAGCACTTACTTGTGATTAAGGGCTGAGCATCTGAGGCCTTCAGCATCACACAGGATCATGCATCCTCAGGTGCAAATGAACTGCATGCTACTTTCAAATAATATCAGGTGCTAAAATAAAAGTTTGCCCTGATTTATTCCTACAAGAAGCTTGGCAACAAGCTTTGTTCTTTCACCATTAGCAGTAATCAGTGGAGCAACACAGAGTTACAACAGGGCTCTGTGTGTGCCACTGCCCTGGGTGATTGAGGAGATGGGAACAAAGGGAAGTCCTATGTGAAAGAGTAATGTCCCATCTTTTGTACTCTGAGTCTGACAGAACAAGAACTTGAATTTAGGTCTTCCTTTTCTGTGGCTACTGGAAAACCAGACCTGTACCTTCTCCCAGGTAGGAGCCAAAATGAACATTTTCGGTGAGGTGTTGCTACCAAATGTGTTGGCATTTAACCCAGAGGCTCCAGGAGTAAGAGGTGGAGAAAGACATGATGCAGTCTTCTGGGCATGGGCCCCATTTCTGGTTTGAGGTCGCTACAACTTGTTGACACAAGCCATTTTTTTGTTCTTGAAAAGTTTGTTTTTCCTCGCTATGCTCCACTGGGAAAAAAAAATAAAAAAAAATTGAAACTCTGAAGACTGTGAGAAAGTGGAACTGCAGTTCCCTACTCAGCTCCTCGAGTGGTTGTGGTTTCTAAATCTCACAGAAAATTGACCATGCTTTGGGCCATCTTGCCATGCAAGACTCTGCAGTAAAAGCAAAGTGCCCTGTCTCTAATCAGTGCTATGATGCAAAAGAGAAATCTCTGGCTCCTTCCCATGCTCTGTAGTTAACAAAAATCTGTTCAGAGGTTTGAATTGCCATTTAAATAACCCCCTCAGCTGCAATAGTCAAAAGAGTGGAAAATACAGGGGAGTCTTTGGAGAGTTAACACCCAGACCCTGCGAACATGAAGATGATTATTTTCTTCTACAAGGCTTTTTCACATGTGATAAGCTTGGCATGTTGCCTTGGTTAAGTGTCAAGCCCTGAATGTTTTTGGTTTTGCCCTGGTGGTCCTGAGGAGTTACTGGAATACTTGTTGGACCTGTTTTATTTCACTGTGTGCACTGATAGTGACATTGAGAAGAAACAGGTAGAGGACTGTAAGGGGGATCTGGATTTTCTCTTGTTCAATTCTGATAGTAGTCTCCCTGTCTGCCCAGGCAGCCCCACAGCTTCCTTCAGTCTTTCTTTGGCTCCTTGACTGTGCTTTTTACATTATTACATTGTAATCTCTTGCTTTTTTTCCCTCTCTTGCTCCCAAGGGATAGTTGTCAAAACTCCTTATCTGTTGATGAATGAAAGGAATTTTTGTCTCCACTGCCTGGAACTGGTTAATGCAATTCTGGACAATACTGCTGGGTCACTGAGTCAAGCCAACAGCAAAAGTTTAAATATATAAAAAAACTTTGTTTGGTGCCAGTTTATATAGTCATCTGAAGATATTTTCTGCCATGCAAGGAAGTGAAAAAGATAAGACTGAAGGCAGTTGTAAAGAGTTTCTGGAATTGAAGAATAAACATTACTAAATTCTGCAATTTAAATGTTGGCAGTGGGAATCCAAAAAGACATGCTTTAACATTTGCACTAGAAGGCATTTTCATTCTGTTGTTGGAACTCTTTTTGTCATTACTGTTCATTAGAATTTCATGCCAATCACATTGTTGTGTGTCTGGTGTGAGAAATGATATTTCTGGACAAATCAAGTTTATCTGAGGAAAGACAATAGACATTGTCCATGAATACAAGACTGAATAACAGTAGCTATGCGCTTTGGTAGTGGCCCAGTCCCAATTCTATAAGGTCCTGTGAACTTAACATCCGTTGAAATGTCACCTTGCAGAACTGAAAGTTAAGGGAATAAGGAAATACTTTAAAACCCTGAAATCTAAAGGCCAACTTCATTTCTATTTTCAACCTTTTTTGTTAAGTTACAGTGCTGAGAAAAATCTTGATTCTGCCTTTCTTGAAGCCAGTGAGAAATGTGCTATTGATTCAGGCAGCACAAGGCCAAGCTATACCTGTTTGCTACAGACACAGCACTAGTGTGTCTTTATCCAGGACTGACAGCTCTGTCTGGGACAGAAATATCTTTGGTTGAAGAATTAGATAAAATGAATGTATGACTCCTGAACTCTCCACAGACCATTGAAATCATTATTAAAAATAATTAGTCATAGATTCTTGGGTTGATAACACCTGACCATATGTAGTCATAGTAAAAATTCATGTATTTGTGCAGAAATGTGCATTACCCCAAGTAGAAGCTTTGCCCCAGTATTTGCACAAAGCTCTGCCTGAATAAACTTGAACAACAGACAATCAGCAAGCAAGTATTCCTTTGAAAGGAAAGTCTTGGCTTGGAGCTCGAGCCAGACTCCTGGAAGCCAACAGGAGTCATCCCATGGATTGCAATGAGCTTTGTATCATGCCCTTTATTCATAGCAGTGTTTGCAAAACATCTTTTGCGGTATTCACCCAGCTGAAATCATACTGCAAGCATATTCATATGGTATATTCACATAAATATGTGCTGTGATTCATAAACAAATTACATTTGCATCTGTCGACTATGGCTGGGGAGCAACAATAAAGAAAATAACAAAATAGAGAGGAAAGGGAGAAAAAAGTAACCATTGTGTGACAGTGAAAGGAAGAAACTCAACTACATTTCTTTATCATCCCAGGTGTCAGGTAGCAAGGGCTTAAAAGGTTCCCTTAGAACTTTCAAGAGAGTTCTATGCAGAAAAAAACTGTTTAATTCCTGTAGACTAAAAATACCATTGCTTGTTTCAGACCATCTCAGGAAAATGTTTAAACAGTAACTCTTGCACTTCCAATCCTATCTTAAATTTTTCAGATTGTCTTTTTAATACATCTGAATTTCAGCTTGAAAAGCCAGTAGGAATGATAGAAGGATCCAACCCCAAATTTAAGGTTCTCTGGAGACAGCTATTGCATTGCAGTAAAAAATAGTTTATGAAAAAAGTTAAAAAGCTTTCTTTGGGGTGCATATGCACATGTATGCACACACTTTAGAAAAGCCAGTTTTACCTTGAAAACAATAGTTTTTGCTTCTGTTTCCTTAGGAGATTGTCGGTATTTGTTTTTATTAGTCCTCTTTGTAACACTTTCTTCTTAGGTGAGAAAATGACCTCTCAGCTAATTCTGCCACCACTGGTTTATGAAAAAGTGTCAGTACATCTGATTAAAGAACCACGTACTAAATCATCCTTCTAGGTATGCCAGTGCTTGTAGGAAACCAAGCAAGATCCTTGACATCCACACACCCAGGTGTAGTGTGTCAGTGCAATCCTCTGAGCTGGCTTACAGGCAGTGGTGTAATGTTTCTTCTCAAGCCATGAGCCAGGCTTTGAAATGCATTACATATTTTCCTTTGTTTTTGTTCTGAATCCTGTCCCCTCTGTACAGACCATCTATAAAAGAAGGAATCAGCATTCTCAAAGCAGACTAATTGTGATGAATGCCCAATTAAAGACAAATTAAATGGACCTGATTTTCAGAAGGTGTTGAAATACAGAAAGTCAGGACATTAAGACATCTTGGTTTACATTTCCAAAAGCAATCTTCACTTCTGAAAATCGTATTCAAGATTTTTATAAGCCCTTCGTTGTAAGGACAGAAGCCTTCCCCATAATACAGATTCTCATGACACCGTCAGAATCTGTGTGAAACCTCATGTTGCCTGTCTTTGGTTTAAGAAATAAATGAGTTAATCATAAAAACACATATCTGGGGAGTTTCAAACTATAGAATCATGCAGGCTTTGTACAGATGGGCATTCATAATCAGTTGTAGCACAAAAAGCAGAAAGGTCCTTATTACTTTCCATATAATTTTTTATTTCTCTCCAAATATCAATGCTATATTGACTGTTAATCTGAAAAACCTCATTTAATGTCAGCCTGCTCACAGTTATGAAAATTCAGGTAATGTATTCCTGCTACTAATTGTATTTGAGAAAGTGTTATTAATTTCATATATCAAGTTCGTAGTGGCCATCTGTTCCCTCCGAACTGCTGCGTCTCCCTCCATCTGCCCTGTTTTTCTTCTGCTAATCGGGTGGCAAGGGCTCAGATGATTGGGAAGTTTCACTCTGACTTTTGATTTGTCACTCATCATCAAGCCAGCTGTGCATTTTTAAACAGACTCTTGCAACGGGTGGTGCTGAATTTAAATCTTACTGTCTGATTTTTTTAAATAAAACTTTTTTTTATTAAAAAAAATTCAAAAGAAAACAGATTGTATTTTCTACAGTGTAAAATGTGCTTTGCTGCCACTAATTTGGCTGCATCTGCACTCTCATGAATAAAGATGAAGGTACATGTCCAGGATATTATTAGGGACTGCAGAGAGTGGGGAAGAATTTCAAGTGTGGTAAGACACCACAAGTTTCTAGCTCTCAGAGTAGTGAGCAAGCACATGTGATGCTTCTGGCGTCAACTGACACCAGATTGAAGTTAAGATGTTAGTGCAGACCTTTAAGAACAGATAGGAATAATAGAAAATGTTCATGTTTTTAAGTAGAGAGAATTGTTATAGAAAGGTAGAATGGTCTTTAAATGCTTTTCCCATATTCCCCATCAATCCAGAAAAAATTAGGGGTTACTGGTAATCACTGAAAAACTTATAGGATCTACATTTTCTATTGCTGTGAAATTCACATTGCTGGGAGTCCTGGTTGATGGCAAGTTGAATATGAGTCAGCAGTGCCCTGGCAGCCAGGAGGGCCAACCGTGTCCTGGGGGGCATCAGGCAAAACATTGCCAGCCGGTCAAGGGAGGGGATTGTCCCACTCTGCTCTGCACTGGGGCAGCCTTACCTTGAATATTGTGGCATTTTGGGGCACCGCAATACAAGAAAGACATTAAGCTATTTGAGAGCATCCAAAGGAGGGCAATGAAGATGGTGAAGGGCCTTGAGGGGAAGCCGTACGAGGAGCAACTGAGGTCACTTGGTCTACTCAGGCTGGAGAAGAGAAGACTGGGGGGAGACCTCATTGCAGTTACAACTTCCTTGAGAGGGGAAAAGGAGGAGCAGGCACTGATCTCTTCTATGTGGTGACCAGTGACAGGACCTGAGGGAATGGCCTGAAGTTGTGTCAGGGGAAGTTTAGATTGGAAGTTTTAGTTAGAAATAGATTTTTCATCCAGAGGGTAGCTGCGCACCGGAACAGGCTCCCCAGGGAAGTGGTCACAGCACCAAGCCTGACAGAGTTCAAGAAGCATTTGAATGATACTTTCAGGCACATGGTGTGACTCTTGGGGCGGTCCTGTGCAGGGCCAGGAGTTGGACTCAGTGATCCTTGTGGGTCCCTTCCAACTCAGCATATTCTTTGACTCTGTGGTCCTGTGGGGGAATTATCAGACAGCAGCAGGCTTTGAAGTACTTGCGAACCCCAAATACACAGAATACTCCAAGCACTCCATCTTTGGGGGTGGCCTGTGGCAGGTGCTGGGAATAGAGAGACATGAAGGGCATCAGAACAGTTAGACAAGACAGAGTCTGCACTCAGGAAGGTAATTTTATAATTTCTGGCAGTAAAAAGATGGTAAAAAGTCTCAAACATAGCTTTATCTCCTTTCCAAAATCCACATTGTCCTTAGCTATAATGATTCTAGATATTTCTGTTATCTATGCAAATGGTCAATTCCCTTGGACTGTTGTTGAAATGATTCAAATCTCAAGTGAAAGATTAAATATTTATGCCTAATACAGAGGGGATATTGCAAGAAATGATTGGCTGAAATTAAAGCAGACAAACTTCAAGCTGTATAGGAGGAGGAAATTCCCAGACAATGAGATGTATTAAACAATGGAATAAGAATGTAAGGGATATTATGGAAGCCTCATCACTTGGCCCATTTGGAACAAGGGCTGACAAAAAAGCTGAAAACATGCAGCAGTGGAAATGAGGTGAACTGGACGGTTTATCAGACTTCTTCTACAACAAATTTCTGTAGTTCTGTGATCTGATTTATGAAATCCAAACAGCACAAGGACATTTGCAAGTGGGATTGTATCATAGTACTTCAAGCATATGATACTGTTTTACAGCTCTGAGGTGAAGTTTGATGGCTTCTCTTTGCAGGGGTTCATGAGAACATTTCCTCCGCTGTGTATTTATGAGAGGTCTGAAAAAAAGATCACATGGAGGATTCTGTTTGTGTTAGGCAGAGACAAAACAGAGAAACTTGCCAAATCTACCACCTATTCTTTGCAGTGTATTTTCCACACAGAGATATGCTTACCTTGGATGTTTGGAGCAGTTCTCTACAGAAATAGGAGTATTTTCTGTACTGAAAAGTATTTCTGTTAAAGCCACTTTGGAATAAAAGCACATACAAATTTTATATGTATCTATTGCAATATTAAAAAACATCTCTCTTTTGTTTACTTTTCCCAGTTGAACAGCCCCAGTGCTGTGACAAAATTTAATCAAAATTGCCGCATTTCACCTGGGTCTTAGCTGCTGCCAAGAAATACCACAAACGTTGCCTGATCCTGTTGTGAAAATATAAGTTCAGGCCAACCTACTCCAAAGTTTTGAGAATGTAATCAAACATCTCACTTAGCTTGGTAGCACAGTCCAATAGCTAACAAGTTTCAATAGCTAACTCACTTTCAATGGGTGAGAGCAGAAGGGAGGACTGTCACAAATGTCCCCTGTCTGACTGTATTACCAGGATTTTTGCAACCCTGTATGCATACTTTCATCTAGTTTTATTCTCAGCAAATATAGTTTTTGTACAGCATTATAATGCATTTTGTTCACAGGTCACAGCATTTGTATGTGCAGGTGACAGGTTAAGCTTGTGGATGGTCATTCCCAGGTAGACTTGATACATTTGTTGTAACTCTGTGTCACTTTTTGGAACTTTTCCAAAGACACATACCCGAATACTGGATTAGCTGTGTGAACTGAATCACCAAGTAATTTAAAAATGAGCTGAGTTACAGTCCAAGCTTTGCAAATTAGCAAGAACTCCTTTTGGATTTTAACCCTTGCAAAAAGGGCCGTGGAAACTAAAACTGAAACTTGACTCCCTTTTATCACTGAGCATTGTTATGATACTGGGGGCTATAAAAAGACATTTGGAAAGTCAAAGTACAATAAGAAGCTTTCCAGTCTTAGTAAGGAGCATAATGTAGCTCCTTTAATTAGCTTGTATTTCTGTTTGTCCAACTATACAGCACTTTAATGCATCCCATGAACAAAAGCATTTCAATGTTGATAAAAAATCATGGAGAAAAATCACATCATGTTGTGGTTTCCAGACTCATCTGCAATATGAGGTCTAACCTGCTCTTCATCTTGAATTTTTCAAGTTGCAAATGTGTCTTTTGCAAGGACTTACATGTGTTTGCTCCTGCTGAAGTGAACTCCATAATTGCCATTATTAATAGTAGTGGCAAAATATTTACCTGGCATCATTACTTTGACTGCAGTCCACATGTGTAATCTCATTCTTCTGTTTATCAGGTAACAACCCTGAGACAATTAGTATCATAACAAGT
Source organism: Pipra filicauda (assembly GCF_003945595.2). Taxonomy (NCBI): domain Eukaryota; kingdom Metazoa; phylum Chordata; class Aves; order Passeriformes; family Pipridae; genus Pipra; species Pipra filicauda. The sequence continues at coordinate 480,141 of NW_024104321.1, forward strand.
AAAAAGCTGGAGTAAGATCAATATCTCCTGTAAAAACTCCCAGTTCATTTCACTTCAGCACAGCTATACCTTGTTAAGCAAAAGGAGTCCATCTGTCTTTCCAAAAATCCAGTTAGAAGTCACAAGTATGTTGATTACACAATATATTTACCCAACAACTGAGATGTGAAAGTAGGTAGAAACAGTAGGTGAAAAGCCCTGGGTAAGAACGCTTGTAATAAGGTTAGCCATCGTAGAGCACATTAACTCAAATACATTCTGTGGAAATTTTCAAAATAGGGAAGATGCACAGTAGAGAGACCCACATATAAACCTGTTAGAGAAAATGCAGTTTTGCTTTTCATGCTTGACATCGAATCTACGCAGGAAGGGATTGCAGTATTCATCAAGGCATGTCTGAAGGTAGATTTGAATGTAGGCAGTGCCCAAGAAAAGAAGTTTAATTAATACCAATATATTTATTTTACTGCCAAGTCACATACCAACCACAGAACCGGTGTAACTGCCCGAAGTATTCCAAATGGCACAATGCCCTAGACAAGATGAGGCCTCTTCATCACTGGTCTGCTCCAAGGAAGCCCTCCTGCGACAGAAGAGACGTACCAATGTGCAGTGATTTTCTGCTGTCTTGGGGCCACTGAAAAACACCCCGTGGAGCAGGAATCAGAGCTTTTCACCAGGAGAAAATGAAAACTTCCCCGAATTAACTAAACATTTCTAGTTCATCTGTGACTTCTCATTGTTCTTATCTGTGATTTGTCATTGTTGAATCCCTGAGGAATGTGATCAAATGGGGATGGAGACCAGACAAGCAAGCCATGCCCTAACCCTTTCATAGTCACAAGGGTAAGAGTCAGGATTTTAAAGAAATGTGTCTAAATTCATTGAAGTCAATAAGTATTAAATGTCTAAACACCTTTAATATCCAGTTTCAAAGGACTAGCCTAGAAGTCATTTGTCTGTAAAGAATATGTTTGCCACAGGAATAAGCTGATGCATCTACTAAGAGGTTTTGATTGACCCAAATCCATGCTTCCCAAAGGCACATAACACTCTTTCCTTTCCAGTGTCGATGTCTGAGGACAATGGATGAATTTCGCACTGCCAATAGTGTGATATACAATTGGCAAAATTCCTATCTAGAAGAAATCCAGGCTCCCAATGGCTCTTTGATTTCTTTCTTACTAACATACAGTGCAGCTGCCTCTACTGCCATAGACTGCTATAAAAATCCACTGTAGGACTCTGAATCTAAGAGACAACACAGTCAAGGCAAGAGGCCTATATAATTAATGACTGATCAGAGCTGTCAGTGGGCAGAACATTCAGACTCCTCTTACTGAAGTCCACCTGTGGGAAAGAGAACATCCAATGGCTACAGAGCCAAGACAGAAGTGTACAAAGCCTTTATATAACCTTCTTTATCCCTATTTTACAAGAAAATTATTCCTGAGGAAGAGTACTCCATTTTCCAGACAGCAACAGTGAAGTGCAACATAAGCTAGGTTAAATTACAAACCAAAGTAATTGTATAGTTTTTTTAATGCCAAAAATAGGAATAGAAGTTGGGCTCTGGCTATGTACATACCAACACAGTAATAATTTCACTTTTCCAAGTCCAGTCCTATGCCTTTTCAAATCGATTGTTAAACTACTACGTCAGGTCATTGATGACTAACAAAAAAACATATTTCCCTTCTCTGATTTCTTTCCTATCCTTATGACAAATGCAAAAGAAGTTACACTATGTTTTGGGAATTTATTTATATGTGCATTTGACAATAAGAGCAGGCTTAAGTAAAAAGTCATGTCCCCGAGTTAAAATACCACTATCCCCTCCCTCTCTATGTGGGTAATGGAATAGATTCACCTTCACCGTAACATTGGGCTGAATTACATGTTATAGTCCTTGACATGCTTTGACATGACTAATGTGACCCAGCTGGTCTCTGCAGTAGAAAAATGTGAACATAGAATGTGTGGTTTATGAGATACACACACGAGTCGAAAACAAAAAATACCCATGGATTTGTTTATGTGATTCAACCAAAAATAAAAATAAGAAGAAAGAAATCCATGAGCTTATAAGGCTCTGCAAATATGCAAGCTGTCATATTTCAGTATTTACAAGTATTGAAAGGTAGTGGGTGACTGCGTGTTTATAGACAGTGGGTTTCCAAGTGTACGTGTGCAAACTGTTCCCTCTGTCGTTTAGAGGATGACCATAGAGCCAGGTTTTTTTACTGCAGTGTTTAAGCAGGAAACATATGATACTATGTTTTATTTAAAATTGGGCTTGTACCATTAAGGCTGGAAACTTGTATCTTTAGAACAATTTCATATTGCACAGTGCCACCATATGTTGCCTACTTTAGTGTTTTTAAAGAGATTGCTTACTGCCTAAAGGTAGCATGTCTCAAATTTACAAATCACATATTGCTTGAGGGCACAAGTGAAACCATTGATTTAAGAGAATGCAATATGCTTAGTTTAAGGGTGTTAATTCAACTCTATCATCCTCCAGCTTTCCTTGCATTAAAATATATATTAGTGCAGAGGGGGGGAAATGAAAAGGTTGGAACTACAGGTTCTGTAATTGTGTTTCAGTCTTTAAGGGAAAGAAGAAACTGGCTGATTAGCTAGACAGACACATTTAGCATAAGTGCTCTTGGAACCTCTTAAAATGAACACCCTGAATTATAAAGCTGGCCTTTTACATTTCTCATCATTAGCATAAATGGAAAAGTAGCCACTAGTACCTTGCAACTAATTTAGCAGACAGACTTGTTCTAACATTTGCTCTGAATTACCTCGTGCATATTTTAAAGGGAAAACTTGTAATTTATTTATATATTTTAATATTTTACTTTCTTAAAAAATTTGAATTACTCACAGTAATTTAATACATTTATATTCAATGTTTGCCTTCAGATAGCTGCTGCAAATTTAGAGATAGAAAAGTCCTAATCCCTCTAGATGTAAAATAATTACCCCATTTTTCACTGCTTTATCAATTCTATTTTAAAACGTTTCAAGTGATGAAACTTCCAGTATTTTCCTTAAATATATACCGTACCAAAATAATTCTCCCTGGCTTCATTACCTAAGGGTGATGAGCAGCTCTTACAATGTTGTCATTATTATTTTATTTTGCTATATTTCTATTAATGTACTTGATGGGGAAGACAAAAAAAAAAGGTAATTGGAGTTCCATTGTAGGACAGTGACCCATAACAGAGGTGTGTGTCTGTCTCCAAGAGCTCACTGTGTAGCCCTCGGGCATAAATACACAGGTGGACAAGAAAGCAAACAGTACAGAAGGCTGATGGAACTAAGTAGCTGTGCTCAAGGTCTCAGACACAGGGGGATCTTGCTTTTTTACTGCCTGTAAGGAGGGAGATTGGGTGAAAACCAGCCTTGCCCTCAGTTTCCAGCATCACCTGTGCAAATCTGGACCAGTGATCTCATCCAGCATGGTGTGAGCCAATGCGTTAGCAGTAGGGAAGATCAGCAAGTTTTGGCTATTACAGAATTAAACTCCAGAATACTTTGAACTAGGGGGTAGCCTAAGAGAGAGTAAGGTACTGACTTTCTACATTTAATGAGGAAAAACACTCAGAAAAAGCTCAGACATGCCTGATAAAGCCAAGATATAAAGTGTTGATGCTGCTGCTACTGAAGCCTAAAGGAAATGAGGGTGCTCTGCAAGAAGGGCTCGGCATAAGGATTCAGTGTTGGCAGGTGGCAGGTTGGCAGGTTTGCCTCGCTGTTAAATGGAATGCTGGAAAATATATAAAAAATTAACACTGAAACAGAGCCTGAATAGGCCATGCGATTATTTGCTCTAGTTTCTGTGGCATTTCATTGTGGCTAGCTTAGAGACTGGAATGGGAAGTTTCTGAAATAACCTTTATTCTTTAACTAAACCTTGTCCATGTTTCGTCATGTTTCATGTATTTCTTACTCTCTTATAAATTTGATAATAAAGGCATATTTAAACACTTTGGTGAGAGGTTCCAGACAGAGTGTGTTTTTTGGGGAGTGCTGTCACCAGCTGCTGGAACTCACACCAGCAGGTCGGGTAATTCTTTATAGAAAACGGCTGTGGCATGTGCTGAACAGAGTCGCCAGTTTCCAAAGCAAGCATTCAGTCTATGCAGTTCACAAGTCATCCCCATTAGTAAGAACCACTACTGGCAGTGTCTTTACAATGCTTACACTTCACTAAGCAGTTGTCAGAAATACCACTCTGGCTTAATTTACTTAATATTAGTATCCATGTTAACTTAATACCTTTCTTTCTTTAAAAAAAAAAAAAAGGGGCATTTCATTGGATACTTTCTTGTCAGGTAGTACCTCCCTGGATCTATTTAGAGAGCACAGGCAGCAGCCCCACACCATGACTAGATTAGGTGCCCCGCAAGGCTGAGTTGAGCCGGTTGGTACTTTTATGCGGATGCCCCTTTGTGTGGCCCGTACTGTGGCTGCCGGTTTGAAGCCTGTGAGTAGGAGATTAGGCTCCCCCCAGCCGGCCAGCCAGCCGGCTCTGGGTGTGGCTCGTTACCATTTTGGCGAGCAGATGGTGGCAGGCCAACAGGTGCACCCCGATGGCAGCAGCGGGCCCGGCGCATCTGCTGGAGGGGCAAGCGGGAGGCAGGCTGAGCCCCAGCCCCACACCAGCTGCACTCCACTGGGCAGGGCAGACGTAAGGTTGTAAGAGTTGGAGGCTGATGGCCTTCAACTATTAACCCTTTTACATAACACTCTGGAAAGGGACAGTATGGCAAGAATGCTTTGATCTGAATATTATGGGATGAAAAATAACCAGAGACTAACAGGTGACTGAATAGCGGGTGTAGGAAGTGGTGGGAAGTTTTGTTTTAGGCTTTGAAGCAAGTGGCGGGCTCTCAGCCACTAAAACCCATCTTCGTTTTAACCAGCTCCTCCTTTGCAGTAGTTGTTGATGGAGACTGTGCTGGCTCCAGATTATTCTGATTTTCTGCTCAGAAATAAACGTAGAGTACTCAAACTGGAATTTTTGAGGCCCTTCATGCTCTATTCCCCCGCTTTCGCCATCACAGAAATCCAGCCTGTTTTATGCAAAGAACACACTTTTGTGCCCCTGCACCTGGGGCAACATCATATATTAGCCTGTTAATTTACTTATAAGCAGCACAGAAAATAGAGGACTCACAATGACAATTAATACTCCATTTCTAAGAATGTTTGTCTTAGTTTCTAAAGTTTATGTTCTGTAATACCTTCTCACTTTATACATGTCTGTATTAAACCCTTTCCTTCCCAGCCTGACCAGATCCATACCTTCTGCTTTACGTTTGCTTCAGTCTAGCCCTAGTCCACCTCAGCTATCACCCTGCACAAACAAGCAGCTCTCCAGCTGATCTTCTTGGCTCAGACTTAGACTTTTTAGCTGTTCTCACTTTAACTATTCTTCTCCTTGTTTCCCCTTTTGCTCTCTTTTTGATTGAATTTGAGGTAAGGTCTGCTCTTCCCCCAGGGCCCTTTACTTCTGCTGATATTCTGGGTTTCTTGCACGGTCTTTGCAAACCTGGCAGTTTCTGCTAGACTAACAGGTGCCTCCATCTCTTGTAGTTCTGAGGCTTCCCAGGATCAGAATCACATCAAGAAGCAATGAATTTAATGAATCTCATGTGGAAAAAAATATTGGTTCATATAAGCTTAGAAGAAACCTTCTGTTCCAGAGGATACAGGCCAACCTGATGGGGTTCCACAAAAAGGAGCTGTTAAATTGTGGCCAAAGATAAGAAAGCCCACTGGGTGTGTTTGAGGCGGGGTAAAATGCTGGGTTATTGCTCTACGCCTTTGTGTTTTCAGAAAGTTTTAATGGTTGGGCTAAACTGCAAGTAGTTGCTTCTTTCTTTTGGGCAGTCCCAGTTCCTCTCATAGCTGAAGAAAGGACACACAGATGCAGAGAGAAGTGTTTCCATCAAAAAAAAAGTCAAACTACATAATGTCTGGAAAGATGAGTGGTGGCGTCCAGAGTTGTCTGGGTGTCTATTTGGAGAACTGGAGAACAGCTCTAGTTGCAGTTCATGAGTCCTGAGTGTCCTTTAGATGTCTCATTTGGAAGATAATATAACTAATATTAAGCAGATTGCTGTCCCACACCAGAATTGCCAGGAAAGGGTATAACAGTTTTCCGAAGAGGAAATTCTTTGGTGGGAGCAGGAGCTGAAAGCTACAGTGATGGAGAAATAACTTCATGAATTGAAACCAACCTGAAGGAATGGGAGAGAACAGGTTACTGGATCTATAATTGCAGTAATTCTTAAGTTCATAATTCTTTAAACTCAGTTGTCCATTTTTCATCTTCCCAAGCTATCAATAGTTGCTCTGCACTTAGAGATACCAAGAAGCACTTTATTTTGAAAGAGGGAAGCCCTCACCTCAAATACATTTTATTCAAACACCTTTACTCCTAATTTCAAATGTGTATTCAGAAGTATATATTGATGAAAAAAAATAGTCAGTGTAAAATTTTTAAAGATATTCTTCCTGCAAACACGGTTAAATTCATTCCTAGACATTTTCAACATAACTATTCATGTTCAATTTTTGTGATTTCTGCAACAGGTAATAAATACTGCAGCCATCACAAACGCCTATATAATACTGACCTCACATTTCTGTGGATTTCGCAAGCCCTAAGAATAAACCCTTAGGAATACAAACTCTAGGCCCCTCTGGAAAGCTGTGATGAACTTTGTACAGGTGTGCAATCTGTCTAAATACTTTTTAACCACTACACAACATGCTTAAAGAGTCACAACATACCAGTAGAGTATTTTACAAAATAATGAAGGTAGTTACGTGGCAGAGATCACTCCACATCAAACTGAACAAGTTATAAATAACATCCATAAATCCTTAATACATTTGTGTATGATATTGTTGCTTTCAAGTCTACTTAATTCTCTCACACCCTTGTCTCTAAGCTCTATAAAGAGTTAGGCTTACTACACAAAATAAAAATCTTTTCAGGCCACAACAAGCTTTTCTTGCCAGATTAAAACTTGTACTGTCTTTGTTGGGAGAGATGCTCCTATTGCAAGCCCTGGGAGACTCCTGGAAAGCTGACAATCATGTTTTCTTTTGCGATGTTGAGGAACCAGCTTAGAAGGGGTTAAGTGGCTGAAGACCAGCTGGGCTCTGCTAATCTGCAGGGACCAGCTGCTTTGTATAAAAAGGAAGACAAGAAACAGAGTGGCTAGTGCTGAGGGAAAGCTGAGGGTATTGAATTGCTAAGTTTGGGAGAGGGGGAGTGAGTACTTGTGTATTAGTCTTTTGCTGTGCTGGAAAAGGAAGAAGAGCTTTGTAGGTGTTTTAGTTTGGTTGAGGAGCTGCTGTTACTGATGGTGATTGACAGCCCAACCAGGATACTGGCTTTCAGCTCTCAGGCACTCCTAAAAAGATGGTCCTGTGGAGCAAAAGGTGGTAACTGAGCAAACTGGGTGTAATAAGCCCCAAACTGGCTCTGATTTCATTTGAATGCCTTTGAAAGATGGAAAAAGAGCAGTGGAACCTTTTGCTACCTTCCAGTCCTAAAGTAAGAGACCTCTCTTTTGGGTGTCACAGCAAGTTGTCTGACAAATGTAACTTGTATTTCTCAAATGTGACAAAGGTCTTCATCTACCCCAATGTGCATTGGCACAATGATTGTTTTTGTATATATCACATGACTTCACCCTCTGTAACATTTGCCTGTGACAAATAGGCTGCAGAAAGGAAATCCCCCAATAGTTTTTACTACTTCTTTTCTTTAAATGTTAACTCTGAGAGACTTCGGTGTTTATCTTACTGTAGCTGCTTTGAATGAAAAAAAAACTCTGTAAGCAGAAGTTGAATTGCATAATACAAAGCTATTAAAATATATTTAATGATTCCATTAGAAATCTGCTGTTGAGCAAGGCAGAGCATATGGAGAGAAGTTGGTGAAAACCTGATTAAACATTTATATGGAGCATATTTTGATTTAACTTGCATAAATAATTCATTTTTTTGTTTGTTTTGTTTTCTTTCTTTCAAAACCATCCTTTTCTACACCTGCTCTTCTAAAAATAATGCTACTGTATTCACACTGAGGAAGTAGCAGGAGTGACTGGGTATATCATACCTATCCATCCACACTGGAGGCTACTCTCTCTCATTTGATAGACCTGTATCCTATTGTGAAACAAAACACTTTATTCCTATAAAATCTGCCATAGTTTTCTTTTGTCCTTACAAAAAATAAAGTAGCAATGTTCCAAGGGCAGTAGTTATTATGCAGAAGTTAAGTTGTGCTAGGAGTCCAGATCAATAGGAGAATTTCCCCAAAGCTAATGGGAATTGCAGCTCACATATCAGATGACGGATCTATTTTCTAAACTCAGTAACAGTTTTGAAGGGAGATTCATTTCTGAACTTTGCCAAAGTCTGGGTTTGATATTCTAGTGAGGCTTCAGTTTTTGTACTCTGTTGGGATTCAAAGTCAGATTTGCAATAACAGTAAAGGTCTTTTATGACTTCTTGGTATTAATAATGTAGTATAAAGTGGGTCTAAATCCTGCTTTAAGGCCCCCTCTTGCCACTAAATATATGAGGGAATTCAAGCTTCTTCTTTAAGAGTTGATCTGAGTAAGCATTCAGGTGCCCCAAAGCACAGATTTTTCTCTGAATCTCCAGAGAACAAGGTATTTCACAAAAACTGTATCTCTTTTCCCTCCCACTGAGTTTCAGAGTTCAAACACGGGCAATTTCCAGCACCATCTTTTCTTGTCTCCTTGTTACAAGTAGGGTTTCATTACCTGCGGAACAACCGGTGCCCACTTTCCAGCATCAGCATTGTCCTGAGATCCTTTCTCTGATTGCCATCACTCATTACAGCAATGTGCTGCTCTTTCATAGTGGCTCAGCAGATCACAGAAACATGGGGCTCTGGATCATTACTAGGGAACAGAGTCACTTTGGGGTCATTATCAGAGAAAAGTATCACTTTTTTTTTTTCTTTTTTTTTTCTTTTTTTTTTTTTTTCTTTTTTACAAATAGCATATTCTCCCCAGCTCTGTGTGGCAGCTGTTGTCTTCTGAATCCCATCTAACTTCAGCAACCCAGCAGTTTCAGCTGACATAGTTCAGCAGGGAATGAAATTATGGAATTTTGTTGGAAAAAAGCTGCTGAAAGCTTTTGAAATGGAAATATTATCTCCTTGGTGGAACACACTTGTTGAGTACTGAAGGGCCTTATGAAGCTGCTCAGATAAAAGCTTCTGATAGTGTGTGTTTGGCAAGGTATTAATCATAATGCAGTAAAGCAAAAATCCCCCCTAAACTCTGAGAGGCTGTGTAGAGTAATTCCGCTAATATTTTGGCCTGTCTGTAGACCAATGCTTTTGGGTAACATGAAAGCAGACTGTCTGTTAGAGTGTAAAAGTGATTTCTAATGAAAAATAATACTCACAGCCTGTGGCTTTGACAGTTGTGTCTCATTCCTGTGCATTTCTCAGCCCAGTGAGAAGTTGAGTACTGCAAACCTGTTCTTGAGAGGTCCTTGCAGCACACTGAGTTCAGGGAGAGCACACAGGTAGCACTCAGCCAGGTTCATGTACGCTGATTGCTGCTCATGCTGTAGTAGCAGCAAGCATGTGGGGGAAGCTCTGTTGGTTTCTGAATTTCATTAAAAATCTGAGATGTCTATGCACACAGCCTTATTCACAGTTTTTTCTGTATTGTGATTTTAGGATATAACAAGGTGTTAACAAGAAAAACATGTTTTCATTAAAGCTGTATACAAAATGTATCTTTGCCCTGAGCCCTTCTGTGTGTTTATTTTTCTGAAACAGTCTGTTACTTAAAGAAACAAACAAAAACTGAAGCAGGGAAAGAAACTTTTTCCTTTCTGAGTGAAGGTCCGTTTCCAACCACCCCTTTGATTTCCAGCCATTACTGATTGTGAGCTGCTGGGTGGGCTGGACTGGCCCAGGTGAGGGCCACACCTCACCTGTTGAACTTATTTAGTTAAGCTCTTGTAAACATTTACTCTGTTTTCTTTCTCAAAGTGAAAACACTGTAAAAATAATGGCTGCCATAAAGACTGCATTAAACACTTTCTAAAAGGTTACAGTTTGCAGCTGTGAGGTCACTGCCCTCTGATTACACTGCAGCACTGCCTTTCCCCCTGCACTCTGCAGAGCCTGGGAAAGCATTGCTCTGCCTTCCATGCTGGAGGTGTTTGGTCTTCAGGGAAGAAGCATTTTCTGATGTTGAGCATGCTTCTGTTGAGCACAATGTCAGGATGGGGACAAGAACCAGGTGGTGGAGGCTTGTTGGCAACCTGTTCTCACCTGCTGTGTGCAGTGGGTTTGTCCATACATCTCATCGGTGCCCGTCCATGAGATGAGTGTAGCAGCAAGGAAGGGAATCTCACTGATGAGAATGGGTGGAAATGTAAGAGGAGGCAACAGAAGATGAGATGATGATATACAAAATTACAGAAACTGGTATTCCTGTAGGAGACCAAGATAAGGAGTGTTCTGCTGATTTGCAATGGGGAGAAGAGGAAATTAAAACTGGAAGCTTCAGTAATTTTAATAATTATTTGATCAAAAGAGGTGTGGGCTACAGGGGCAGGCCTAAGTAAGGAAAACTTCCTCTGGTCCAAGCAGGAGTTCATATAGAATCATCTAAACACCTGTCAATGGGGAATGACTGAGTACAAAACCATTGATAACCAAGTCTTTAGCCCTGCTTCCCCTGAGTCTCCCTTGTCTGCTACAGGAAGGGTTTTCTATTTTTTTAGATATTTTTTAGAAGTGGGTACTTCAGATTTAGGCAGATCTTCCCATTCTGTCCTTAGCCTTAGAATCCTGTTTGCTGTTGTAGTTGTTTTGCACTGTGATATTTCTCACATTTTAGAAGCAGGCAGCCAAAATCACACTAGGTTTTTAAAAATAAACAAACATATAATCTCTCTCAATTAAAGGTGTGAATTGACTAGAGAAACCTAGCAGGTACTCTGGGGCAGATCCTCAGTCAGGTGTGTTGTCATGTCAGATCCAATGGAGCTACAACCTCACTGCCTCACCTGCCTATCATTTGGATAGCACAGGTGGAGCTGTGTGCTTTTCAAATTTGGGGGGGCCTGCCTATGATTTGGACAGTACAGATGGAGCTGTGTGCTTTTCAAATTTAGTAGGCCTGTAAGTTCCCATTCCAACAGGATAAAGTCCAGTCTACCAGGAAGAAGGGACAGAACAGACTGTCCCATGCTGGGATTAGTTTGTTGAGGACTACAGATATTGAGTTAGTTCTCTAAGTTAACAAGACCTCATGTTTGTTCCTGATCACTTATCTCTCTGCCTTCTATCTGTCATGCTTTTTTTCCTCCCATACGGTAGACTTGGAGCCTGGGAGAAGCAATGAACAACCTTTGGGGTCAGTATAGCCCTTGTGGAACTGACTGGAATTGGGGGGACTGCATCTCCAGCAAAGCCAAGAAGTTCACCCTGGAAGGAATTTTATACTTAAATTGGAAATTCATTTAGTACTCACATTTTTGGCTACATTACCTGTTTGGGGAGAGAAAGAAAAGGAATACTTTTTGCCATGTAACTGTTGTATCTGGGCACATGAAAAGCAGTTTTAATCTACACTTTGTTTAGTTGGCAACTGTCCTTGTCATCTGCTTGGAAGGTGCTTAATGAACACAAGGAAAAGAGCAGCCTCTTGTAACTGCTGCATGCAATGAAATTGAGAACTGAAAGGTACATCTGAAATATGTGAGGTGAAGCATAAAATTTAAACCAGTCAGTGTACGTGATGTTCTGTGCACTTGAGGAGACGTGGTGCTACATTGCTGCCTTGTGCTTATTTTTTCAGATCCATTAGCAGTGCACTTTCTTGGAATGTTTTATTCAAGAATTGAGGGAATACTTTCCCTCTGTATTGTATTTATTACTTAACCTTTATATTCAGAACCTATATTGCTTAACCTGAGGAAACCAGATTGGTTATACCTTCTACAAGTAGGTAGCCGCAGTGTGGGAGGTACACAGCTGTCGTCAGTCTGTCTGTCTGCACAGGGCTCTAGCACTATTAAGGCTCTCAGATCTTTCCCCCCACGCCACCTTGGCATAGAGGGGTGAAGGAGGTGTGTGGTGATGCTACTCCTCCTTTTCCCAGCATCAGAAAAAGCAGAGCGACTGAGCTTTACTCAGGACAACTGAACAAAAGGTTTGGCCTTTGGCTCTTTCTCTCCCAAATGGGTGTGTATAAGTAAGTTCTTTACAGAGAAATTACTGGTGGTGTTTGAACCCAGTATTTATTGAGCCCTTTATTTATAAGACTGCAGATATCTTTTTGACCTGACATTCAAGTAGCAAGAGAAGGGTCCACTCTTGCCAGCATCTGTAAGAGCTCTACCATGATGTCAGAAGAAGTTGGTGTAGACTGACAGAAGAAGACTTTATACTTGACTTTGTTTACTTTGTGCCCAGTGGATCTGTTCCCTTTCCCTCTCCATGTTCAATTTTGTACTGCACAAATTATGTCAGACAGAGAGTGGGAGAGGTAGCTCATGGTACAATGAATCCTGAGCGCTGTCAGCTGGTGCTGGCTCTGGGAACTGCTGGAAGTCAGTACATTGTGGAACAACATGGAGCCTGTCGTCAGCTGCATCTGCAGAACCTCCCACAGAGGAGCACCTATTTCAGTGGGATGGAAAGGCAGTATTGCCTATGCTCCTTAAAACATTAGATAAGAAGACTCGTGTAAAGCTTTACAGCAAATGAGAGGCTCCATTTTCCCCTGCAGTAGGTTTGATGTCTGGAGGAAACTTCGACCTAAGAATGTAGTTTGCCTAATATCAGCCAAGTAAAATGACAGTGTTAGTCATGTGGCTACCTAATCTGCCTCCTATTTACACCCTTTTCATATACTTTGGAGAGACACAGACATCTCCAGCAGTAATTGATTCCTTAAAATGGATTAGACTTCTGAAGGTGCTTGAAAGAGAGCCCATTCAGTGGACTGGAGTGGATGGGCCATAAATTTAGATAGCTGGACTGAGGTGAGCTCATAGAGGTTATTTCACTACAAGATATGTCCAGTGCAGTTATGGTCTCTCCTCCTGTTTTTTTCTTTATCACTGTCTTTTCTTTAGAATATTTCATAAAAAAAAGAGGAAAAAAAAAGCATGGAAAATGCTGAGAGTGAGACCATGGGGGCTAGACAGGAGGTTCTGTGGATATACATCCAGTAACTCCCACACTCATACAAGTATCTCTTCTGAACTTGGCCTGTCAGCATCTATTAGTGATATTCCAAACAGTGCTGGCTGCTTTGAGCTGGCTGGGAGGGAAAAGTTCACTCATTCTCCATGAGATTTTTTTTATCTGAATGCCTTCTTACAATACACCTTGTTTACTTGAAATGCCTGCAGTTTATATTGCAAAGGCTGGGCATTTTAAATTCACCTGCTTTATTAATGAACATAATATTTTCAATAGATTTTTCATAAGATGACCCCACTTTCTAGAATTTAAAATAAAATATAAGTCCTTCCATTGTCTTTGACAATCCTTTGCCCATATTAGATACAGAACTAATGGCAAATAGCATTGAATAAATGTCCAAAAATAAAACATTTTATTGTCCTTTTCTGCAAGTATGACCACTATTTGTTTGTAGAAATAAATTAGGTTTGTTGCAGGAGTTATTACTAGGGCAATTTCCACACAGTGCTTGTTACAAATAGACTAACCCAATGCCTACAATTAGAATAAATCAAGCCATCTGAGAAGGTTCAAATACATGACACAAACTTGACTAAATAGCAACATGACATAAAGGAATGCTGTAATGCCTCCACGATAATAGTATGCAAAATGTAAAAGACCGCTTTTCTGTATACTGCCATATGTCCACTGCAATTTGTGGACATATGGACGTAGGACTCTCTCATGTGCAATGTATATCACACAGACAAAAATAAAAAAGGAGCAAAGGGCTAATATCATGAACACTGTTTAGAGGACAAATTAAAATGTTTGTTGTGGCAAAAACATGGGTGTACTAATTAATAGCTCTAGATTGTTTACTGGCACTAACTGCAATAGCCTAAGATTTTTGATAGGTTTCAATAAAAGACAAAACTGAATAAAACTAAATCTATGACTATAAATGTAGTTGCTTAGATAAGGTCTCCTTTCTGGGGAGACACTCTACTTGATCTTTCAAATTGCAGTTTACAATGTGAATTCATGTATCTTCAAATTTACGTATAGTGTTACTGTCCTTATTGCTTTCCACTGTTGCTCACTGTATGTAAAAATGGAGTTTGAAAAAAACAAGGAATAAGAAAGCTCACAAGAAGTTTTCATATTGATGAAAACATTTGGAACACAAATTTTAGTTCCTAGCCAGCAAGAAAGTGATAATGTACATTGAGTGGTACGTGGATGTTGTGCTTTCAGTTCTCTTAAAGACAGAAGCTGCCTGCTAAATATTGTCTTGCCAGCACTCAAAATGGTATAGTCTTAAACCTTGTCTCCTTGAAAATCTGGGAAGGTGATCTAAATCAAACTAGATGCCCTGTTCACTTAATGAAGGCAGCTATTTTTATTCTCTTGCTAAGAGCTGCAGGCTAAAGAAAAGCATAGGACTACCTGGCACCTAGAAAGAATGGCAAAGAGAATGACAAGTTAAAAATTAATAGTGTCTTATTTCACTGTACTATTTTAATTATTATTTTAAATTTTCCCTTTTGCTTTGTGAGCATGGCTGGAGAAGGACACCAAGTTGTAGAAAGACAAAACGATTTTTATGGCAGATAGAAGCTGTACACTGAATATTAAGAACATAAGCGAGATCGGCAGTTAATGTGCACACAGTAACTTGCTTCTATAGGAGAGACACCAATTTCTCCCCCAGAGAGATTAATTTCCTCATACATGAGTCATTCAAGCATGAAGAAATATTCTTTGGACATGGTGCACCAAATGGAAGCCCATACATCAGATAATGATGGTGTATTATATTGAGACATTTATAGGACTGGAACATGCCAGCTGGGATGTGCAGCTTTAAGGGGAAAAAAAAAGAAAAGCATTTTGAGGTGGATCTGCAGAGAAAATCAAGCAGCTGACACTGTAAATGGATGTACATTCACTTCTTCTTTCAAATGTATTTCCAAGGTGAAGAGAGTCCCTTCTCATGGAAAATGTTTACTCACATTTGTATCTTAGCTTTTTTTACCTGCTTGTCCCAATCTTCATGAAAAAATTATAGGATTATTGCCCCTTATGAGAACCATACAGTCTTGCCCAGCCTCACATCCTTGCTATAACTCAGATTTTTTCTGATATTGTTAATAACAACCATACTGATGGCTGTAATGACCCTAAGCAACAACAATCTGAGATTTCCTGAATACATTTTGAAGAGTGGGTTAGGAAGTGTTCAGAAACATTAATTGTTAAATTTTGAACTGGAGATGTCAAGGCAACAACTGTGGGTTTTCCTACTTTTAGCTAGAAAGACTTTTTCTCAGTTTTTGACCAAGCAAATGCTGTTGGGCTCCCTGCATTGCAGAGCCCGCTTGACTTCTGTCAAGTTAACGTAAACCTATGTGTTTATTATTAAAACACAATTGACTCATAAATCTTCACCTATAAGTCGATGTAGGCAAATACTGCTCAGTGACCATGTTTTTTCAATCTGAGAAGATTCCCATCTGCAAAATCTGACAGCACAGGAAGGGAAGAGCGCTGCTTAAAGCAGGCACTCTCAAACCAATGGGAGCACTTCCAGTGCAATTCCTATTTCTGCAAGTAAGTATATATATGCAGTAAGTAAATCGCTATTAATCATTCTGTGCATAATTAACTTTCTCTGCACTTAGGCAGCACTCTTCCTTAGGCAGACAGATACAAGTCCTGGTACATTTCACAAAATATGATAATCAGAGGTTTTCCCAAACTGATAGAGAACTAGTGTGCTTGAATTATAACTCCAACATCAAGGAGTTTACTCCAGGAAGGGGCAGGCAAGTTGCTGTGTGCTTACTCATCTAAGACAGCATTGAGGGGGACCCAGACTTGTAGGTAACCCCAGAAACACACCTGCACTGTGGACTGGGAGAACGCAGCTGTAGGATTGCTGCAGTAAATGTTTCACGTCTGGAAGAACTTAGTGGAAATGTCTGATATAGGACATGGTTCAACCTTTATTCAGAGTTCAAGGAGCATCTGGACGATGTTCTTAGCCACATGGTTTAGTTTTAGGTAATCCTGTGAAAAGCAGGGAGTTGGACTCGATGATCCTTGTGGGTGGGTCCCTTCGAACTTGAGATGCTCTGTGATTCTGTGACTGAGAAGAACAGATATGAGAAAATGCACTTTTCTATTCCTAGTTTCTGCTGTTCACTTGTGGCCACCTCAATTATTCCTGTTTCTACTTGTCTCTGGAAAGTTTCTGATTTTTTTTAATGCATACTTCTCCTGCACTACAGAGGGTAGAGCCCTCTCATAGGAAATATCTTTCAGACCATATTTGCCTTTAGGGTAAGTATTTTCCTAGGGCAACTTCTCTGTAAGAGGGTCTGGCTTATATTTTGTATTCCAACTTTACAAGAAGCACAGATCTCCCTCTGCAGTACTTGAATCTGTTTATACTGAGTGCCAGCATAGCCCTCAGGATAAAATACAGCAGCTGAGGCATTACTCTGTGCTCACTCATGGCTCTGTCAGCTCCCTACAACCCAGCTTCCAATATGATTTCTGCCCTGAAGGTGTAGCATGAGATGAGCATCCACTAATCCTGCACATGGCTTGAATAACTACTCTCCCCACTCCCAGACCGTGCTGGAGTATGAAGCAGAATGAAAACAGATCAGCCCTCCAAAAAGTTTCATTTTTAAAAACAAAAGAAAACACAAAACCTCAAAATGCTGACCAAACTTTTTCCACTCTGTGTCCTTTTCAATTCTCATCATCCTCTCTCTTACAGACTTGTGTTTCCACAAAAAAAAAAAAAAATCACATCTTTTTGCATACTATCTACACTCTTCCAGACTTGAGGTTGTGACTGTTTACATTGCAAAGTATCATCTTTTCATGTCATAAAAATTTCTAGTGGTAGATGGTGTCTATCAAACAAGTTTCCTGCTTGGGATATTTAACTCTACTTCATTTCCCTGGCAGAAATTCTTGATTCTAAGGATATTTCAAAGTATGCTTTAATGGATGGTTGTGAAACATTTTCAGTTTAAAATTCCACTTACCTATATCAGGAAAATTGTGGGTTTTTTCAATAAACTATTTCATTTAAATTCATTTGTGCCTCAGAAACACGTTATATTTTGGTACATGATATAGAGTAAGAAGAAATCATACATATTTTATGTGCAACACATTGAATTTGTAATATGTGCTGATAATGACTTTACATTAAGATCCTATTCCTCTACAGTTGTAGAGAAATATCAGTGTAATTGCTGTCCTAAGCTAGACAGTCTGTTTTAGTGCTGCTCACTTGCTTATACAGTTGTGGGAAACATATAAATCTGATTTGAGTCTCTGATGAGACTTTCATACACCAAGGAGAAAAATTATGGATTTTGACAAAATAGAATCCAAGACTTGTTTTCTTCCAGATGATTCTTCTCTTTTAGCATTTGGAGGCTTCATTCAAGCTTAAATACTTCTTCTGTATGTTTTGGTTTAGATGTATTAGGAAAAGTTTTTGACTAAACGTGGTTTCACTTGACAGAGAGACTTTTTTAATTATTTCAGTAGACTGAGTTGGAACAAGTGCTCAAGCTACCATAAGGAGAACTAATTATTAGATTTGAGGGTTTATGTATGTATATTTATACATGTATCTGTAAAAACATAAGGGAATAAATGCAATGGACGCCTGCTATCCTCCACAAGTCCTGTATGAAATAAAAACGTAGCAAGAGCATGAAGGTAGGACAAGGTTATGTATAGCACCAGGAAAATTGAGACTGAGAGCTAGGAGTTATTCATTTTCCCACAAGATGGTTCTGACTTCCCGCCAGAAGGTCAGCATCTGATAAAGTATTTTACACTAGTGCCTTTCATTTTTTCCATGATCCTTAGGAAAATGAAGCATGTGGGCTTAAGCTGGTAGAGGACAGCCATAGATTTCAATTTCAGCATAACACCACTGAGAGAGTGGTAGATGATAGATAATACTTTCATTTGTTAAATAACAGACATAAAGTCTTTGTTAATGCTATGCAATAAGCAGTGGTGTCATTTTTATGGCATATTTTTGGAATGAAAAGGGGAATCCTCTATTTCAAAATGCAACATCAAAACACGATTTATTAACACCTTTAAAGAGAGTAGCTTCTCTTCCCCTTTTCCCTCTCCTCTTCCCCTCAATTCTCAGCTTTTTCTCAACAAAAAGAAGCTTTCTTTAGGAAATGTATGTCTTCCCTCACAGAGATCCACCACAGCTGGACTTCACTCCTGCCATGCAGGACAGGACATCACTATACCTTAGCTTTCTCTGTATTACTGAAAACACACATTTAAGCATTTCTCTCAATTAGAACCTACGGTCTGGAAAACAGGCATGATTTTTACTGGCATCTCCTCCTTCTGATACTTAGTAACCTACTCAGGGGCTGGCACAAGCATGGGACCTCCTCCAAGCCACTTAGAAAATGGGAGAAAATATGTGCTGACTGGTCTGAGAAGATCTCTCTCTGGGATGTCCTCAGTTGATGGTTTCTGGGTCTAGCCTTGAAGATGCTCCAGGCAAATACCAAACATTCCTGGGCCACACAATTAAGAGAAACAATAAATTGGAGGTTGTCATGACTATTACCTAAATAATAATTTTTGCATTTAAATAAAGATGAATGAGGGGGAGATTATTCGTCCCGTGTGTTTGTACCACTTCCAGAACATCAGAGCTCTGATTCCAGTAGGTATTGAAGTTGCTCTAATATTCCTGATTATCATCACCCTTTTACCTCTGTTCCTTTGCTCAAACTCGTCACCCGCAGCTGCTGGGCAGTCACCTCTCCTTTTGGGTGGCTTTTCTGCAGCTACTTGCACACAAGCATCCTTCATCCTTCTGGATACATAGGCAATTGCTGGGGGGGAGGGGGGGGAAGGAAATGTTTGGAAAGTGAGAATCTGTGCTTTTGCTGCTTTTCAGTGATTGAGTGAGGCAAACATGCTTCTCTCTATAGACATAGGCAGCAGGAGCAAATTCTTGCGTGGATGTATCAAACCTGAACCTTTTCTGGAGAGTAAATGAATTCTTTCTGTTTACTTTGTACTTAATGTTAAAGCAATCAGAAGTTAAGACTGGAAAGGGAACTGCCAGGTCACCATAATAATATGTTAACCCAAAGACCGTCATCAGGCTGCAGTGAGGGCCCATGTGAAACCCTGACTGCAAACTAAACCCCCTAGCTGTGGCAGAGGTGATGGTATTTGACATTATTCCAGGTCTAAGTAGAAACTTCACCCATAGAGATGGATTACCATATGGGAACTTCACACACTGTGCAAACATCAGCTGATAATCTTTTATCCTGGCTGGAGTTACTGGGTAGGAAGTCTAAGGTGGGAGCTACATGGCTGTTGTTAGCTGAGATGTAGCTTTTAAACAAGCCTGAGCTGTGTTAGGGATGAGCATATAAACTCCTATGTCATTGGCTATGTAATGTGGGACATTTTTCCCAAAACAAACAAGCTGATGTGCATTAGAGCTAGCAGAGCTTGGTTTCCTACAGGTGTACATCTCTCAGACTGGTCTCTGTTGTCCAGTCAGGTACTGCTTTTGGCAACTCCTTGTCTGTGTTTTCTGTGTGAACTTGGTGTGAATTCTCTGCGTGAAAAAGAAAAAACTCATCTTGCAGCCCCTCCTGCAGTGGCTATAAATAGAGTACCTCTTTCCTACCTGGCCACCTAATTTTCTGGAAATAGTTAGAAAACAACTTGTTTGAAACACAACTCTTCCCAGTTTAGTTGAAAATGGCCAAGCAGTTCAAAAGTTACAAGCAAGAAGAAATTCATTCTAACTGTGTGAACACTCAAACCTCATTTGTTTAGAAAACCAGGACAAAAAAGGGACTTTGGTATCTCAAGGCATCGGGTACCAGTCAATCAGACAAAGCAACAATAGAAAAACGACATCAAGAAAAATGCAAATGATTAATAAAATATTTAAAACTTGATTCTTCCTCAGTTTGAAAAGGTGAATTAATGAACGCATCAATCAAACCTCTGAAATTCTGAAAACCTTCAATTTACTCTTATTGTAAATGCATGGCAGGAAAATAGCCTTCACCCGGAGATACTGACTAAAATGTAATTAACCTTTTGTTTGTGGAAGAACTTTCTTAGGGAATTTCAGATGCTTATTTGGAGCTCTCAAGGGGTATTGAATCTTTAACAAAGACATCATTTCTCTTCAGTGTTCGTTTGTTACTGGAGTTAAATGAGTGTTAAGAAAAGTAAAGAATCTAGAGAATACAGCTAAAAACATCTGGTTTCTGACTTGCTCAGATTTCTTCATTCTCTTGGGATGTAACTATCTGACTAGTTCTGCAGTTAACATGCTGTCCTCCAGGGTAGAAAACATGGATTTTTAACATTAAACCCCTTCAAAAGTGACAAAAACCCCACTGTTCCCTTGATTTGTTAAGGATGTGTTTTGGCTTAGGAAAATTTTCAAGGCTTTCATATGTATCTGTCATAATCATGCAACTAAATGCGCAGAAGAAATGAAGGCAAACCCCTTATTTTCTTCTCTCCAGATGACCTTCAAAGTTCTTTAGCTCAAAAATCCATATAGCCTCAACTGTGACCCATTCAGTGTATCCGATAACAAAGGGAAGCTCTGCAAGAATTGCATAGAAATGCAGCATGAATTCATGGAGCAACAAGCACTTGTGAAGTACCTCCATCAGCCTTCACAGATTTGATACCTAACATGAGTTACATGAAAATCAATTAACTTGGGTTAAGAACTCAAATATTGATGAATCTGTGAGAAATTTGGGGAAGGTAAATCAGCAGAGCTCTTGTCTCCGATGTATTAGAACCATATTGCATGCACAAGGTGAGAAACGTTCTCATGCATACTAATGTAATTTGATTTTAGCTATGGGATTTATAAAAAGATGATAATGACATGTACATATCTTTATAAAGAGATCTACAGGTGAAAGAAAGAAACAGGTTAATAGCTCTACTTTACAATGAGTAGAACGGATTCTTAGCTGAATGTCTTCGAGGATTCAGCACAGGTGCTTTGAAAAATATACATGAGCCCTAGCCCAGAGATGTGAGAGCAATTCTTATTTGATGTTTTTTGTAGTAATAACAATATATATTAGGATGGATTTTATTATAGAATTTTGGGATATATTTGTAAAGGGGCAATATTTGGTTTCTACCTGTGTCACACTGTCATATTAAGCATTGTTAGTTTATCATACTTTGTTATGATACAACATTAAGTAGTATAATTTTTCCTATTTTAATGTAGAAACAGAAGTGTTCACGTCTCTGGAATCAAGCTGTGACACTGGCAGCTTTCAGGAAAACATAGACTCTTACAATCACCCACTTCAACTGGTCAATCCAGGGCATTATCTGGTGTGCTGCAAACACAGTGAAGACTTACACTCATACTACTCCCCTGGTGCAAGACGAGGGCCCATGGAGAGCTGTGCGTCTTGGCACAAAGTCTGTGTCTTCACGAACAGCAGGGGTGGGCCACTGATGATCTCCCCCAAACTCTCCACTGAGTATTAGCAACCAGCCCCAACCCTGAGACTGCCCAAATGATTCCTGAAAAAGCTTGACTTTGCATAAGATGGCTGAATGTACACAGCTTTTCCACTACCTTCTCATTTTGGGACACCAAACAACACTCCACCATGTACTCAGTGTTGTGACTGCTGGTCGTACCTACACCCACACCTTAGTTTCGCATTGCCTGGATTGGAGTGACATTGACTGTCAGAAACAAAAAAACACTGCTAGTAATAATTTAGGACCTAATTTTGCCAAATTCCCACTTATTGTATGAGTGAAGATTTACAGGATTGGTCCTCTATGATACAGCAATGTAAAAAATCCACTTGTCTCTGGAGTTCAGTTGTTTCCCAGAGGCCTGCTAAACAGCACCTTGCAATTCATCTTGTTAATTCAGTGTCATGCTGCATTATCTAAGTAATAGCATCAAATGTGTGTCCAGAAGGTGGTACCTAAAATACACTGGTAGAACAGGGTATTCTGTGTAGCAGGACAGCTTTGGATGGTCAGGGTAAGAGACTCTAACCCTTAACCCTACCATGGGGTAGTTGCATTTTCTTAAATCTCTGAAAAAACATATAACTCTTTATAATGCAGTCCCTTGTGTACTCTTTTATGCATTCCTAAATACATCAAGCCCCTTCTCTATTTGTTCACACAGATATCCCATTTTTGAAACAAGACCTGCAATGTATTGGTAAGATGTACTTGGGTTGATTTTATTCACATTTTCAGGTTCCATACCAGAGTTTCAGAGGATTAGCAAGGTGCCAGCATATATGGATAGCAAGTTCTCAAACAGTATATTGCATGATTAGTTTCATTTCCCAGTTCTAAAACAGAATTTTTTTTTCTTTTCCTAGGTGCTCTAGGAGGTCTTCAAATAATGCTTTGTTCTGCCTAATTTTAACTAATGTAATCCTCTCTGATGAGAGGAAGGATTTTCATTAGCAGGTGAGCAGTGTGGTTGCATTAGTAGTCAAGTCCCATTCTCCTTTACACCGATGGAAATCCAGTTAGTGATGCTGAAAGTGAAGTTCAGCTTAATGTAGACAGGGCAAAGTATGAATTTGAGAAATCATTTTTCATTAAAACACAGTACAATTCATATGGTCCTCCTCCTTATCTTAAATCGGCATCTATGTGTCATTCAAATTCCTGCTTTACTTTTGCTGTACTCAGTTTATTGTTACTACAAACAGCTGAATGTGTCTAACTTTGGATGGATTTGTACCTTTAGGCTGTTTACAGTTGAGATCCTACCTTTCCCACCTGCAACTGTGGAAATCTTGACTTCTTACCTATACTCATGTTTTTGGGTCTCTCCTAAAGAGAGAGGCTGGTAAGAAGTTGCTTTGGGCTAGTACACCTCCCTCTGTTTTAGTCAACATGGGGAGTCCAGGCATTTTAGCCTGTCTACCTGGTTTTACATGGCTGAAATTAGTAGTGATGACAGTCCCTGCAGCCTTATGTGACTTAGAACCACTCCTAAGCCACTGCATCATTCCAGTGTGGTGTTTCCATTTTTCTTTTTTCAGTAAACAAGCAGAATTCAGTCTGGCATTACAATTAGCTGCTTTTTTACTCACCTTCCCCTTAAGCATTCAAAGTTGGTTTTGTGCTATGAAGAGAGAGGTTTAGTAAATCACACAAAACCAATATTTTCAGCTTCATATTTTTCAAATAAACTCCACAGAAAACTTGGGTAAACAAAGTCTTATTTTTTTTCCCTGAATCTTGGTGTTGTTTACAGGAAAATGGAATGTTCGCCTCAAATTAGTGACGATTAATAAATCCTGTTCCTTGCTCGAGGTGTATGACCTTGCAAAATTCATTTCCGTTAGCTGCTTAAGTCTCATTTTACTTTACTTTTTTACTTGGCTATGGAGAGGCTTTTCTTGCATTTTATATACGTTTGAAAGGAATGGTGTTTGTGTACATATTTAATAAGAAATTTCCCGTCATTCTACCCAATATACATTCAGATTTTACTAACAAAATACTTCAGAAACACTTTTCTGAAGTGAGCCATTTCTATTGTGAGCCATTTTTAGATTAGCATGTTGTATTTTTAACCTTCATATTTTTGTTGATACAAAAGTAAATCTTAAGTTTTGTCATACCTTATAATTGCTCTGACAAAAACGTTTACAGTGACATGAGTGGTGGCTTTGGCTACCAAGGCAGATTTTCATAATAATGAGTTTTTTCCTGTAGGGGGCTGTGAACTGCTAATTAGCATCTATGACCCAATATTCTTAGCAAATAAGAGTAATAGCAGTAATTTCTAGCTTTATGCAGGGTGCAAGTCTAATATTACCAGCACTTCTGTTTCATTTGTAATTAACTGCAAGCAATTATTATAGAGTCAAGGAAGTATATCCTAATGCTCGTAGGTAATAAAAAAAATTGAAATTATGTTTGTAAAACTCATATGTTTCATGCTGGGTGCACTGATTTCTTTCAGAGCACTGAGATTATATGCCTATCAATTAAAAATTCTTCTTTAATGTTGCCTTACATTGATATGCTTTTGAATATTGCTGTATAAGTATCTTGTCCTCTATTTAGTTCTTTTCCTTTTACTAAAACAATATCCTTGAAATTTCAATTAATATTTTGACCACAAGACCTTAATGAATACTCTAGTCTGGCTACTTAATCTCAACATAAAATTTAGATGGTACTGAAAGAAGTTGTTTACACTTGATTTGATGAGGTCTGTAACTTAGTCTTATTAGAACCGTGACCCACAAGGCTGGTGACAGAGGTGCATGTGCTTGTGCAGCGTAGCTGACTTCCCTAAATAAGAAACAGATCTGGCATTTCTTTTACTCAGCAGAATGATACACAAGGCTTTCTGCAAATTCACTTAGTTTCCCCTGTTTATATTGGTTTCCATGACAGTGGGAACAGCTCTGAAATAGTAGCTATCAGTGACAATTTCATAGTTACTGGGATGGTCCCGTACCTTGTCGCTGCTTTGAACATCTTTGTATAACAGGCCTGGGTTATTTACTCAGAAATATGATTTTATTAGAATCCAAGCTCTGCATAGAGGTGGATGCATCATTACATTTCTTGCAAGTTTTGACAAATGTTGGGGCATCTTCTCCTTTGCATCATCTGGATGATGTTTAAACAGCTTTAAACATACAGGAATATGGCACATTCCTGAACTGAAGTAGCTGAGGTTCAGGATCAGAGGGGCTTACTGTGGCATCCACTGTGCTTTGGTCCAATGGAGTTTACTCAACATGTCTCAGGACTGTCATTCAAGAGATTTGGAAGGCGAGAAGCTGATAACTTTACATAAGCCATGGATTCTAAACGAAGTTTTTCAAACAATGATAGGATTAAAAAACATCCTTTGATCATACATGGAGTGTGACAATGACTCTATTGTGCAGCTGGTTGAAAAGGAGGTTGAAGAAAGTGAATGAAAAATAAGATTTTTTTTCATGTTATTTGTTTCTTTCTTCTAGGCTCTGTCTATCTCACTGCCTATTTTCAGTACTGTGTTAATCCATCTTCAGGCATTTACCTGGACATGAATGTGAATTGGTCCAAAATATATCCTGCCAACTAACCCCCAGGATCCCTAACTAACTCTGTTTCTTCTAATCACTGAACCAATTTAGACCGGATTCATCAGACAGATTAATTATTTGGTCAGCATGACAGATAGAAAATACGACAAAATATGCTGATTCCATAACAGCCCATGCCGACATCCATCTATCCAGCACCCAAGCAGGAAGGGTGCTTCCTTTAATATCCATTTGGACAGTTCCTTGTGCATTGTAACACACACTTTCCTACTGGTTATTGCCTTCCAGATTATATGAATATTGTTTCTTTCTAATTGAACAATTAATTTTCCTATTGCCATAACATTAGCAAAGGTTGTGTGACATGGATATTTATATCTAGTGTGATATTTTGAATTTTCTATGTGCACATTTTGAGCTTACAGTAACAGGTATGTCTGATTGAAGTCTTTTATATTGCCTTGTGTAATGTGATTGTAGTGGTTTGAACCTTGTTTTTCCCAGAGGCTAAGAGAAGTGGTAGACCCCAAGGGGTGGAAACCCCTGGAAGTTTTGAAATTCTGCCCAATGGACGCTCCTGCAGAAATGTAAACATATCACAACCAGACCGGAAAAGAAGAGTTGTAGTTTCTGGTTGTAGGAGAGGTGGCCATGTTGTAGAGCCACGAGGAAGGGGCTCTGAGCCCCTTGGGGCCTTTGGCCCCCCTCCCAGCCCCTGGCTGGGGGGCTGCAGGGACCTGGAACAGCATAAAGCTGGGCTAGGTGCCTGTAGTTATGCCGGGAGATGTTTTCTCCATGGGCACAGAGCAGCAGCCGACGCTGACCAGAGAAATGGTGGCAGAGAGCCAGAGATAAGAACCTGAACTGAAGAAACAGCAGAAGCAACATACAGCACTGCAGAGGAGACTCCTGGAAGGAGAGCCGAGGAAAGGAGAGCCAGCAGCTGAGAGCTACAGAGTTCTTGGGGGTAAGACTGATACCAGATCCCCAAAACTCCTTTGAGACCTCCTGGAAGGAGGAAGATGATGGACTCTTACTTGAAAGAGCCTTGAAGTGCGACATGCACTGTAGAAAGGAGCTAGAGAGCTCCGAGAGGAATGCAGGGGGGGTTGACCTTGGCTTCCCCCCCCTCGCACTGCTGCCATGGTGGCAGCCTGAGAGACAGGGCACAGAGGCCCTGCAAGAGATACCAGACTGTCACGAAGACTCCCCTGTGTCTTCGTGATATGACGTGGTGATACGACCTTGTCTGGGGTTACGAAGCCCACGGAAGACCCCTCGGTTGTGAGGCGATGGGGCCGAGAGAGAGGCTTGAATACCTCCCTCGTGGATGCTGGCAGAAAGCCAGCTATCAGCTGCTGCATGAGATGAGAAGAAACCTGCTGCCTTAGAAGATGCTGCTGTTCAGAGACTGGAAGGGATCTGTCCTTCTTTCCCTCCTGGACTTTTATTTGGAGGGGAGAAGAGATCTGATCCATTGTAAATACTATATATCATGGTAGAGATAGTTATGATCATGTGTATAATGTGATATGGTATTTATTTGTACAGTCATTGTAATATATTCCCTTTTCCCCACTTTGAGTCTGGTGTGTTTTGTCTGGAAAAACCTCTCTCACATTAGGTTGAGATGTGGGAGGGGGAATGGAGCTAGGGAATTGGATGTTGGGGCTATCTCAAACCATGACAGTGATTTTATTTTATTGTCCAGACCTGTATCGATCACTTTCTCGAGAACTTTTTCTTGCACTGCTTTTGCAAGAGTGATAAGAAATTAATGGATCTGCAAAAAAATTTGTTATACCTGTTCAAAAGATATATTTTTCCTATCAGAGTTAATTTAAGAAAATCCTATGGTCTGTATGTATCTACTTATTCTTTGCAGTCCAAAAGGATTTAGAATATGTAAACTGAGTGACTGGGAAGGTTTTGGCCTGATTGTTAAGTAATCATAACGAAAAATTACATAAAGCATGCAAGAATAGACAGAATTGTTAAAATTTGGTGTAAGTAATAAAGAATCTGAGAAGAGATGAGTTCATGAAAAAGATCAGGAAAATAACCTACCATACATTTAAGAAGCTCAACAAAAATCCTACAAGAAAATCTATGTTCTAACATACTAATGTGAACATCCAAAAATTAAAAGAACATTTTTTGTGGTGTTTTCTCTTAGAGTAAGAAGACAAATCTTAAAGTTTAAAATTATATTCTTTAAAATGTTTTCCCACAAATATTTCAGATTAGGTATGTTTAGAATAGTGTTGGACTATTAAAATGTCTAATTCTGCATGGATTCTGAATACATTATGGGTCATATTTATTGTTGGTCCTTAATCCCGTGTCAAATAAACTGAACTATAGTATCTCAGCTGTGTATAGGGATGATCATGCTTATTTCAAAGTATTTTTTTCTCTAGACTGAGAATGTAAGTCTCTTCTATGCACCTAACAAGAAGTACACTTAACTTTAGGCATTGGAAAATTAGATATGTGGTCCAGAGTGTTTGCTGTGGCTGATGGGTGAGAGGTGATTAATTTCATTCATCTGAGATGGGTTTTGGGCACAAAATGATCTAGTTTCTGGTGGATTCCTTCTGTCTATAAAGTACAAAGACATCCCAGACAATTGACCTAAATTTATTTCTTAATGTTTAGGTGAGTGAGATGAAGAAAGATAAACCCCATCCTAAGTATCTGTTTACATCTATTTCAGGTTTTGTTTATAAGAGAAAAATATTGATTATTTCCATTTTCAACATTTTAAGATTTCCTCCATTTTGTAATGTAGATAAAACATGATTAACCCTGTTAATGCATAGCACAGCTTTACCTCTAATCCAAAGTGGTTTTGCAACATACTGTTATTCGTTTCACATTTGCTTTCTAAATGTATTTAACAGTGGGGTTTTTTATGTTCTAAGTTACACGAGAAAGTATTACTTAGCTTCAGTGTACAATTCAGTGCTGTTATTTTCCATCTTCCCACAATTTCTATTGTTAGAAGGAAAACACATGTTTCCATGCTTTTAACCTTCCCAGAAAGTTGATATCTAAATCAGTAGTGGAGCTGTGCATAGGAATCAGTCATGGCTAGGCTTTGCGAACGAAGATCTGGGGATAGGAATAAGCAGAATATAAATACAGTTATTTATAAATAGCACATGGAAATGTCGACAAAAGTGATGCAGTAGTGATGTATCCAGTAGAAAGCATTCACCATTAGCTATACTTTGCCTAAGAAGATCTAAGTTGTTGTGCTAGTGTTAATAGTAACTGTTTTATCCATTTATATATATAGATCAATGGGGAACCATTGAGACATAGCACATCACACTCACATCAATGACCAAAAGAAGCAACATCAATTATGGCACTGAAAGATACCAAATGCTGGTTTTTTCCTTCCGTATGAATTTGGGCAGGGGGGTGGCTCAGTCTCTTTGTATAGGTATGAGGAAATATAATTAAACCACAAATTATTATAACCAAAACATATTCTAGGGTAAGAGTTCTGTGTGTCACCAAGAAAGTCTTTCAGAGAAAGTATGCATCACAGAGCCTTTCCCTGCTGTAGGGCAGGATGAACAGTGCTGCATTCTGTTTGATCTGTGACATTTCTCCAGGAAAAAAGCCTCCCTCACCTTTCATATTCACCAGTGTAAATCACAAATGTGTCTAGTGTAATGAGGTGAAAGCAGAATCTGTCCTCCAACCTAGATAGAATTGACATTTCCCTCTTGTGCGTTCCTGCAGGTGCCTTGGATGAAGCAGTTGTTAGTCTTCATGTCATCAACATACTGGTTTGCAGGATTTTGTAAAGTAGGCTTTTGAACAGTAATTCAAAATAGAGTCTGATAGTTATAATTCTTTTGGCCCCAGCATTCTTGCTGGTATTTATCAAAGGATGGCGATAATGTTTCTTAAGAACTGCTATTCTTCCTATGCTTCCATTAGCAATGTGTGCATTTCCTTGTCATCTTCCCTCTGCTATGGTCCCTTCCATCACCTTTATACACTGTCATTGTGACTTTATAACTTCCTCTATTATACCTGTGTTTTCCTTTTCCCTTCCTTTCTCTTAGCTTTCTTTCATCCTTTTTAACTTGGGAAACCCATTTCTGATTCCAAGTTGCCTGTCTCCAGATGCCTGGAGTCTTAACTTCAACATTTAGACTTTTATATGGGAATCCTCAGGAGTATGTTTAAAGAAGGATAGATACAAGGAGGGAAACTTTAAAACAAGACTCCTCTCTCTCCTGAACACGTTAGGTGTTAGTAATGGATGTTCTATAAAAATTAAAGTAAATTAAAAACAAATTATATTTACTAAAGCTCTATGAACTTCACAAAAAAGACATTCTGTGAAGCAGCAGTGAGAGCATTTTTCTCTCTGTGAGAAGTAAGTTATGCTGAAATTCTGGCAACTAAGGAAGTTGCATATTCTACACTTGTCCTTTGCAAGAATAATATCTGGAAATGCTTTTGTGTATTTGTTTCTCTGCAATCTCTAAGAGTGCCTCCACATTATTTCTATGGCAGTGCTTTATTTGATTGATCCATTTTGCATGTTAGACTGTTTCTACAGCACATGAAGGAGCAGCTGGTATAGTTATCGAAGAGTATATTTCTGTTACTAGAGTCAGGTTGATCTCAGTGTTAGAACACCTTGTACCGTCTTCAATTGGCGTGGCTATGGATGTTTGTGAATGAGAAAAGTGCACTCCATTAGTGTGATCCAACTCCCACAAGAGATAATGGGTAGTTCTCCACTGACTTTAATGGGAAGTAGGATCAGGATGTCAGTGCCTTGAAAAAAGCAAGGGTTTTGTTAAAAAAGTATTCTTTTTGAGAAGAGTGACATAATAGGGAAGAAACATTCCCTGTACCCTGTAAATGCCTTCTGCAAATATAGTCTTCTTCCTGCTTAGCTTCATAATAACCATGCTAATGAGGGTTTCTGTTTAATTTGAAATATATATTCACTTTCCAGATGATGTAGGAAAGAAGGATGCATTTATTGTGCTTTTGGCAGGCTTGTAAGGATTCTTCTGAGTGGATAAGAACCTGTTTTTCTTCCAGGTAATTTGGACCACCTCCACTCATTTGATTTTCACTATCACCAAAAATAATCCATGTAGGAGTTCCGTAAAGCTGCAAATTACAGTTAAGTTCAAATCCTTAAAGGCATTTCAAGTGCACATTGTAACAGAGACTCATAGTAATCAAGTTGCAGAAAGACTCTTATAACAGCTATCTCTCTCTTTCTGAATTGCTGGGGAACAGGGAGATGTGGAAATTATGACTAATGTAATTGATGATCTTAAGGCTTTTAAATACCCAAGCTCTCAACAATCAAGATCTATTTGAGTTCAGAATCTAATAAGTAGTAAATACAATAGGTTTCAGTAGGATGTTTTATCAGGTTCTCTGCAGCGCTTCCCCTCCTCCCTTGCTTTTATGGGCAGCATTACCATCTAATCAGCAGACAAGTTGGAAAATGTTATTGTGACAGATAATCACTTTTAGTTCATCATATTTCTTTTTGTTTGATACGAGTTACTGTGAGTTTGCTTATAATGTACATTTTCAGAGGGTTTGTCCCCAATTTTTTAAACAGGTGAAAAAGAGCGTACTGTGATCCCAATCAATTTATTGTCAATTTATTTATTGTGTTCCAAGAAAGAAAAATACTTGCACAAAACTCTCACAAATAATGAATTAATGCCCTTTAGATTTCCCAGATACCTTAATTTATGAAACCCTTTTTAGTAATGATGACTGTTCCAAGATTTATTCTAATTATATACTGAGTAAGTTCTAGAAATGCTTTTTCAACTCAGTGGAAAAACTGTGTGCAATGAAGAGTTAATTTCAGCTCTTCATCTGTTTTCCTTTAATCTGCAGACCAGACTGAATGAATCCTAAATTCTACATTATGTTTCAGCTAAAAAAATAAGAAAACATTTGTCAGTGAAGAACCCAGCTCATGCTATTACCATAGGTACAGAGCCTCACACCCTTGCTTACGTGTTAATTTATCCACACAAAAAAAATCATGTTAGTGTGAGGTGAGTAAAAAATATTTGCACCACTGGAAAAACTGCTAAATCACATTTCTCCAGATTCTCTGCAAAGCAAAATATGTTGCAGCTTTGCCTTTGATATTTCTTCATTTGGTAGAATGAAAACAGAAGGCTTTTTTTTTTCCAAGAAAGAATATATTTTCACTGCAAAAAGGGACTTTTCTTTCAAAACAAGGGAATGAAAACTGAGAAAATTTGCATAGGCAAAAAAACCCACCGTGTTTTATAAAGGGGCATTTGTTGATTTTGCTACAATAATTTAAAAGTACTTCTTTTCTCTTAGATACAAAATTTTACCATTAACTAAGGTTTTTACAGATTCCCTTCATTCTTGACATAGGGAGAAGTCTAATACTGTTGAATCGCTGTTTTGGGGTATGTCTTTGCTGCAACATGTTTCCTGCCAAGTGTTGAACCCAATTCAGGTAATATTGTCAAACCTGTGGACATGTGAAATTGTCCTTGGACCAGTTAGGACAGGAGTTAAAATCTGACATTCTGCTTTTTCTCAGGTTGATGTTCCACTTGGTAATGAGGCACAAAGTAATGAGCACTCTTAGATACCAATAGTCTTCAAGTGCCAATATCTGGCTCGCCTTGCTGCAAGCAAAGAACAGGCATATGTGCCCTGGAAGTCCTAACAACATGAATGGTACCTTTCCAAGCACGGTAACTTGGATGTGCTTTTGCAATATGCTCCTAGCTGTCCTAATGATACTGCAAAAGTATCAGCCTTGAAAGAAACACCCATGGTCCTGCCATTGATGGTCCTTATCCAAAGCGTTGACGGGATTAGTGCCACTGCTGTAGTGCAATGCAGTCAGTAAAAGGCAGCTCCTACCAGACTCCAGCAACTTGCAGGTGGACTGCGGATCTAGAGAAACGGCCCCGCAGCACCACTGCAGTCCACTCCTGTACAGCCACTTAGGCAAACTCCTCCAAATTTTGAAAAATTTTGGAAAAACAAAGCAAAACTACTTCTTTACATTCAAACCCTAAAAGCTGTTAATATTTCTCAGTAAAGCAACTGAGGTCCAAAAGAGAGAAAAACCAGTGCGATGATCCTTGCTCAGGACTTTGATTCGGACTTCTCTTCTGATGAGTGCTGTAAGACCAGCATGTGCTCCAGCTGCTGCCTTGATGGGCAGCTATGATGTGGAGAGCACATTATTTCCACCTGCAGATATTTGCAGCAGGGAGAGTAGGGGAAGCTCTTTGTCACTCCCCCTCCTGCTTTAGACTAATAAAACTGTTGAGTCAATGCATTCTGTTTCCATGACCTTTGTTTCTGATGAATCAACATTTTTTGTTTAAAAAAAAAAATTCTCTGTTGTAACATTTCCAATCCATTCTACTATCAATTGCAAAATTATGGCTATTGCCTTAAATGGTTTACATTGGAAATAGTCAGAAAAGTCAGGCCAAATTGAGTATGCCTTGTAATACAGAAAGTGCTCTGTATCATTTTAAGCCTCCCAGAGTACATAAAATTTCTCTGGGTTCCCTTGTTCTGAGTATTAGCCCTACAATTTAGGCCCATGTTTGAAGCCTGACAGATTGGGAGGTATGATACTAATGCATGCATTAATTATGAATGCCTGGGTTAAATGAACAAATATTAACTAGTGAATGAGAGAGTTAAAGAATGTCTTAGTTTGCTGTTACTGTATTTCCCAGTGACAAAAATGAAAGCAAGCGAAAGAATCTTTTGGATGCAGAATTGTTTTTCCATGGATGAGGGATTACAGATTGGCTTTTTAACTTCAGCTTTTCCAAATAGTTTTTCAGTTATTTAATTTACTCTACATGGAGTCTATTGATTATTCAAGTTGGCAGTCAATTTTATAGGGCACCCCGCTGTTTCTTTGCTTAATGTAGTCAATGATTGTAATTGCTTGATCAGTGCAGCCCATGAAATAGGTTTTGTGTCTTTTTTACAATGCATTGATGGCTTTATCTGATGCAGTCTTGGCAGGGTCTAGGTTTTACAGCGCGATCCTGAACTCCCAGAGGTCTCTAGATTAATGGCTATGGCTTTCTGTTGGAGCTGCTGATACTGCTCTCCAGAATGTATTCACACATCTGGCATGCCACACTTGGCAGTTGTGCCAGCTTTTTGTTGCGCAGTTACAGAATATCTCACCAGTGCCTAGTTAACTGTTTTCACTAAGGGAATGAGATAAAAAGCCATCCACAGAGTTGTTGGCACACGCTCTGTGTCATTGTAATCACAAATTTTTAATTTTTCTATTACACTTTTTATACGGCCAATTGATGTTTAGAAACAACAAAGTACACATGATATTTGTTGTATGAACTCTGATTTCATTCCACAAAAGATTCCAAGCTCATTGAGATTTCCTGTAAATGTCCCATTAATGTTTATTTCCAAAAAAAGGAACAAGCTTTCTGTTGTATTGTCAGCAAATAAATGGTTTAAAATTACACCTCTCTGGCTTAAATTTTTTTATGAACAGAAAGAAAGGAAATGTGGGTGGAAGAGCAGCAAGTGACCTTGCCTATGAGTGAAGTAATTTGTATGTCTTCCACCGGTTCATGTTAAATTAATTCAGCTTCACTTAGCTCTGCTTGAAAGTCAGTGTTTCATATTTGGTAGAACTTGAATCATATTATTAGAAATGTAAGATGTAGTTCTAATAAGCAGGCCAAGAAAATGTAATGAAATATGCAACACAGGTGCATAACTCCATGGACAATATAATTATATAGCACACGTACACCATTTACAGTGCCTAAGGTGACATCCTGCCAAAAATGTAGAAGTGTGATAGATTTTGGACCAGCTGTGGTATGAACTGATTTCCTCAGCTGAGCTTGACATAGAAACTGGACATGTGCAACCTCTATATTAATTCTTTTCTCTCCAGGTAGTAAGTTGTAAATGCATAATGCATCTTTGTGTAGTAAAGGTCTACTGAGAAGACATCTGGAATTTAATATTTAAAATTCCAAGTCTGTCTTTCCACTGAAATCTCAGTTATGTTGGCCAATAACACAAGAATCATACATATATATATTTATATATATATTTATATATATATGCAATATTAATAACTCACGAACCCATGTGTTAACAATCAATAGCCTTAATAAAATCTGTCACAAGAAAAAATAATGAGAATAGCATGGCAAACACTTTCAGTGTTACAGTCATTGTCTTGACATCACTACTGGAATATTTTATTATTTCTGAGGATTTTAGAGCAGTGAAATCCAGTCATGTTCTAGAGGCCCATCCCAAAAATTTTTAAGCACATAAGTAACTGCTCATGTGAACTGTTCCATGGAATTTGTCCCTTTGTTATCAGTATCAAGGCATTAAACAGATGGCTCCTCTCCTTCAAATACTACAAACTAGATACTTCCTTGAATGTTCTTTTCCATTATGAAAAACTTTATTATTTTTAATTTAATATTATCTTGAATAATCGGCTTGAAGGATTAAGGATCTTTAACATGGAAAATGTTAACAACTCACAGGAATGAAGAGCCAAATGTCAGCATAAAAAATGTTACCAGAGGACTATCAAAAATAGCTTTATAATTTGCCTTCAGACATGGAAAAAAGATACCATCACCTTTCTATGTTTCCAGATTTTATGAGCATTTGTGGTTCTTTTAAATGTAAAAAATTAAAAACCCAGTATTGAAGTTCACACTGAATATTACTCTTTCTGTACACTGTAAATTTATGGCTTCTGGAGTTGACATTATGTTTTTTTACCCTTGGTGGAACAATAAATAATAGTAGCATAATTTCTTAAGAAATGGCAAGTCAATCAAGAGTAATCTGAGAAACATAGATGGTGAAAAAAGGAAAAATAAAACATCATAAACTCATTTTTATACTATACCTTCCAGAGCAGTACATTCTGCCTTCTATTTTACACTCTATTTTGTCATTGAAAATTAAAGGTGAAGAAGAAGTATGATGACAAACACTGACAGATGAAAACATTGAAACAGATGTGTGAAAATTTTCTGTAACATTTTTTCTCCTTAAAATTCACTTACAAAACCACCGTATTTCAATTGCTTACTTTTCCTAGTGTGACTAATAGGTACTGCTGTTAATACTGCTAGGCACTGCTCTGATAACTCAAGATATCCTGATACACCTCAGTGAAAAGCACTGTACCTGTTGTGGGACAAAGTTTGTATGTTCACTTAGACAATGATCAGTCTTTTTCTAAAGCAGGCAGCATCTACAGTATAGAGGAAATCTACACAGTACTTGTATGCAGAGTCTTACATGAGGTTTCTGTGAATTCAGTCAATCCTGCCCCACAAACACAGTGGGTATTTTGCTGTGGCTTTTAAAAGAGACAGAACTTAATCTATACTTCTTTATGGCATCTATATTTGTTGAATTATCTTGGAGCATTGAACTGATCTTGAATTTTGTGTATCTGATACAAAATGCTACACCCCACTCACCATCCCTTTCACATTCACTATTAATTCTTCCCATGACATCTGACTCTTTCAATATTGTCTCTCTT
This sequence comes from Pipra filicauda, assembly GCF_003945595.2. Classification (NCBI taxonomy): domain Eukaryota; kingdom Metazoa; phylum Chordata; class Aves; order Passeriformes; family Pipridae; genus Pipra; species Pipra filicauda. The sequence continues at coordinate 516,127 of NW_024104321.1, forward strand.
TATGTGAAAGTCATCCCCAGAAAGCAAGAGGAACTGTCCCTCATTCTCTTCATTAAATGACTTCTGAAATTCCAGACTTCTACTCAAATCACCACATGTAGGAGCTGCAAAGACTAGCAAGGTCCAAGATGGAGCCTTGGCTTTTCTTGTCAGTCTTGCATGACAGTTACTGGTTGTCACTTGTGACCTGTAAATGTTGTAGAATATCAGATAGCTCAGTATAGAATTTTCACAGTTGTCTGAATTTGTTTAAGCAAGTTTAGAATTGTTTTTCTAATTTTTAGTTTTGCCACAACTAAGAACATAGTTAAGAAACATATGTATGATTCTGCCTGCAAAATAATCTTCTGAAGCAAAATATCAACATCAGTATATTCTATATGCGGTAAACAATAACAATAATAATTACTGAGTCTTAATTTGCTTGTTCAATTCGTGTGCTAACTTTTTATATATGGCTCCAAGACACAAAATCAGCATCTTGAATGTAGTCAGCTTTCACTTTCCATCACAGTCTGTTTAAAAGACATATAGGCAGCCCACAAAGCACTAGTGTATTGATGTCTTGGGACATATTCCACTTCCAGTAAAATCAGTGGAAGGTGACTTTTGTCAACAACTTAAACGGAAACATTGTGTTCGAAAAGACCAAGAGGTAATCAAATTAAAAACAAGTAAAATGGTTTAGATCAAGAGCAGGGCCTTTTATTTCACTTAAAGTTCTGCGTGTAAAAGGTACATGACAGGAAAAGACCTGGTTTTGCCTTGAAGCTTGGACTAACTTAAGCCAAATTTATAAGCCTCTGGAACAGGGGTCACCTCTGCCAAAGGACCATAAAAGAGATGTCTTCTTTCTTTGTTTCTAAACAATCTCAGTGGTACTGGGAACCTCTAGATGAGCCTCGTTGGATTTCCAAACTGATTTCCAGGCTTGGGGTGTAATTCTGACCTACCCTTGGTACTTTTCAAGAAGTACTGTGGTAGTCAAGGGACAGAGACAGAATTGAAAGGAAAAATCCTAATCTTCCAAAAGTTCAGTGTAAGTCCTTTATATGTCTTCATACTTTGTTTCTGTGTTTTTATATACTTTACTGGAAACTATACTCACCTGAGCTGATTGCTGGTGAGGGCAGCACAGCTTGTGTGCTTTGGAATAGGACACCACAGAGACAAAGATTTGTTGGTCTTTCACATTTCTGTGCCCTTACCCCTCCCATATACCGTGTTCTTCTCATGCAGGCAAAGGGCCTCCATTTGTTGGGAAGCTGAGGAAGATGATTCACTGAATTCTTTTCCCCAGTGTTACTTTTGTAAGTGTAAATACTACATTTCAGCACTTGAGAGCTCAAAAATAATCTTTATTCTTGAAATATTTATACATATAGAGCATTACTGAAATAAGAATGCTTGATTACTTGGATTGGGTTACATGATTGTGACATACTTATTTTTAGTCCTTGTGCTGAATGGTAACGGGAGACAGGGATTTAAAAAAAAAAAATAAAAAAGGAGAATAGATTCATTGCTAGTGAATGTTAACTATTAAACAACTCGTGTTTCTGCATATGGGAGATGGCACCCTTTGGTTTCAAATTTCTGGTGTATCTGGTTCATACTGTGAGACACAAAACATAAAGATGAACACAGTACTCCCTTGCCACGTAAAGGTAGTACAGATTTACTGAAATGAGACAGAGACAGTGACCTTGAAGACTCGGTAGAATAGGTAAAGAATCACCTCTGACTTGGTTGCTGGTGCATGGAGCTGCCTCTCAGCAGAGGGAACCAGAGCAGTGCTCAGAGCACTGCATTATCTGCCCCATTCCTATCTGAGCACATAACATAGTCACCATCCCAGGTAATTACTTTACTGGCACACACTGCAGTTTTTCCATCTGAGCTGTTTCCTGCAGGTACATTGCCATCAATCAGGCTTGTCCTTGAAGGCTTAATGATATAGTATTGCTGGGCATTTATGGGATATGCACATGCCATTATCAGACAAGTTATCTAAACTGTTGCTTTTAGTCAGATCATTCCAGATTGATCCATCTTTCTAACAATACTTTAGCTGTTAATTGAATATGGGCAGTAATGTTTTCCATGTTTCTTAATTATTTTACTCTTCTCAACCAGGTTCCTTCAGTGGATATTTATTTATTCAACCACAATGATGCATACACTTACTGGCTGAAGCTGTATGAGCTCTAAAATCTGTCTGTCTGCTGAAAGCACAGCCATGCTCTGAAAGGAGACTGCAAGAGCTATATAGCACAGTCAGGTCTCTTGCACCAGGGATTTTCATATGTGTTTGTTTTACAAACATAGAGTGATTTCTCTAATTGCAAGTCCTTGTTCTCTCTTACCTGTCATCATTACCTGCAGCAAAGTGTTCTTAAGCTCAGTTGCCTTCTTGCCCATTAACTCCAGAGAAGGACCTTAGTGACACCTGTGCAAAACCATGGACTCTCCTGGGCTTAGGCAGTTGGAAGGGATGAGGACCGCTGGTGATCCTTTAGAAAATGCATGACTAATTGAGCCTCCAGCCTGGGTATCAAGGGAAAACAGTAGAAATGTCTTTTTCTGTCACTTGTCTGAGCAGATTGTTCCAAGTTCAAAGAAAGAATAAATCTGCTTTCCCTTCTCTGGAGAAGAACATCATGTATTTTCAGGTAATTAGGATACCTCCCATATACCACCATCACATGGCTTTGAGTGGTGTCAGTGATGGGTATCAGCACTCTGATGACACTAGGGACTTCCCTCCAGATTTTGTTTTAAAAAAAAGGGTACAGGCTTTGCAATGGAAAAAAAAAAAAAGAGCAGCCAAGCAAATCTCTTTTTTTGTGTTTGTTTAGTTTTGAAAGACTTGCCTGAAGGTTCATTGGCATTCCTATTGCAGACAGTTTGTGCCTGGGCTTCCTTGCAGCAAAAAAGGGGGATTTTCCAGGCGTGTCAATATGTCCTTGGCTGCAGAAATACCTTTCATACAAAAGGCGTTTACAGTTTCTCCCACTTCACAAACAGTTGCTCCTTATGTATGTGCACTGGCGCAGCTTCACCCCGTGGTGTTTAACTGGTGCTGTTTATGATGGTTATATTCTTACCAGTTTTTCTGATGTACTCTCACCTTGTCAATACTGTCATGCAGTTCTTCAGCAAGAGGATTTTTTTTACCTGAATTTCTCTATCTGTAGATGGTTTTTCCCTATCGTTTCACAGCTGCACTGACTTTGCCCACCTGACCATCACCAGTAATTTTTGAATCATTGGCCAAGTGTAACCCAAGATAGCAAGGTCTGTCTCAAAGGCAAGAAACCCCCACATATTTTCTGAAATTCAGTGACAGGGGAAGAAGTAAGGCTTGAACAGGACCCTTCATAGAGGAAAGGCTGCAGAGTGAGTGCAGGCCATACCTCTTCTGCTTGGTCACAGGTCTGTGCACTCAGTGCCAGGGATGGGTGATAGCATGTGGCACAGGGTCAGCCCTGGATAAAGACAGGATAATATTAGGAGAAGTTGGCAACCCTTGGCTTGGACAGGTGCACTCTTTACTGGCTTAAAAACTGCCTAGATGGCCAGGCCCAAAGAGTGGTGGTGAATGACACGACATCCGGTTGGCAACCAGTCACAGTGTGATTCCCCAGGGCACAGTATTTGGGCTAGTTCTATTTAATATCTTCATTGACGATCTGGATGAGGGTATCAAGTGTATCCTCAGTAAGTTTGCAGGAATACCGAGTTATGTGGTAGTGTTGATCTGCTGGAGGGTAGGAAGGCTCTGCGGTGGCATCTGTACAGGCTGAATGAATGGTCTGAGGCTCGTATGAGGTTCAACAAGGCGAAGTCCTGCACTTGAGTCACAACCCTATGCAGCGCTACAGACTGGGGAAAGAGTGGCTAGAATGCAGCCCAGCAGAAAAGGATCTGGGGGTGCTAGTCAACAGTGGCTGAACATGAGCCAGCAGTGTGGCCCAGGTGGCCAAGAAGGCCAATGGCATCCTGGCCTGTATCAAAACCAGTGTGGCCAGCAAGACCAGAGCAGTGATTGTCCTCCTGTACTGGACCTTGGTGAGGCTGAACCTCAAGTGCTGTGTCCAGTTCTGGGCCCTTCACTACAGGAGGGGCATTGAGGTGGTGGATGTGTCCAGAGAAGGGCAAGAAAGCTGGTGAAGGGTCTAGAGAGTAAGTCACATGAGGAGCAACTGAGGGAACTGGAGTTGTTTAGCCTGGAGAAAAGGAGGCTCATGGGAGACCTTATTGCTCCCTATAACTACCTGAAAGGAGGTTGTAGCAAGGCATGAGTCAGTCTCTTCTCCCAGGCATCTAGTGAGAAGACAAGAAGAAATGGTCTCAAGATGCACCAGAGGAGGTTCAGGCTGAACATCAGGAAGAATTTCTTCACTGAAAGGATTGTTAAGCATTGGAATGGACCATCCCTGGAAGCGTTCAAGAAATGACCGGATGTGGCACTTAGTGCTATGGTTTAGTTGACAATGTGGTGTTCAGTCAAAAGTTGGACTCGATCTTGAAAGTCTTTTCCAACTTTAATGATTCTATGAGTCTATGATTCCAGAGTTGTTCAGAGAGCTCTGGAGAATACATGGAGGAATAGGTATACTGTAATGCAGGGCAATAGTGGTGGAATTCTGACCATGATACTTTCAGGTTTTTTACTATTACTATGCAGTCCTTTTCACATAATAATAAGAAGAAGCTTGTCGACTTGGCAGAGATTGGCTGCTCTTTGGCACAGCAGTCACCTTCCCACCAGCACCCTTGCATGGGGTCTCATGGTGGGCACACAGTGAAAACCATCCTGCTCTGCAGCCTGGAGCCAGTCCCATGGAGACCTGCATGGAAGAGACCTTGAGGCATGTAGCGCATCATCAGGCAGCCTTGACCAGCTGTGAACCCCTTGCAAAGTGGAGGCTGCAGACCCTTCTCTAGTTCAAGAGCAGCAACGTGTCCCAGCATCACCAGCCTGCCTCTCAGCAGCAGCTATTCTCCTCTTCAAAGCCCATATGCAAGGCTCACAGAAGCAGAGATGCGCATTACACACTCATGAATAAGTGTAATTGAAATTCTGTTCATAGCTATTTGGGGAAAAAAAATTGCCAGTGTAATTAAAATGCAAAGGGGAAACAGAAGTAGCCTGTACAGACACATTATGTTACACAACACCCACCCAGACAAAGGTCTTTGTCTATAAAAAGCTCAAATATATCTGAGATAATTGCTGTTCATTGATTGTGCTTCTGAAGTGGAGTCATTCTGGCATATTCCACCTTGAGGCTGTCTTATATGTTTCTTTGAAAGGGAAAAATTCAAAAGTTCAAGTAAAGACACAAGTTCAGTCAAACACATGGCAGTAAAATCTTGATTTACAGCATTAAGGTTACTTTCAGCTGACCTAGCCCTGAGTGGTGCTGGGCAGTTTTGTCTGATCTTGTGTTAATGCTCTTAGCCTGTGTTTACTAAATGATTTAGCACTGAAATGTTGGGAGTTGCCAAATATTTGTCTTCTGTCCTTTATGAATATTTGAACAGCTCTTTCCCCAGCCCACTCTGAATGCAGAAAAGGGTGTTAAAAGTATCGCACTCTGGTAGCGTTACTTTGCGGAGGCTGCAGACCAACAACATTCTTGCATCAATGACGCCTTTGGCGCTGTACTAAATAAACCAAAGGTAGGAGCACAAAATAATGTGATTGCATCCTGCTTCTTATGTCCTACAGAAATTCAGGTCTGAAAATAGAGTTCTTTAATTGAGCCATAATTTTTTGCTTTCTCTCCTTTTAAATATAAAAGCATTGCATAACCCTTAAGTGAACCCTTAGTTTTATGCTGAAGGCAATGCTCAAAAAAGATGGGAACCTGAGTTCAAACCCAGACTCCATCTCAGATGTGTGAGATGAACTTGAACATGTCTCCTCTGTGTGTGTTTTGTCTAGAAAAAAAGAGGTGTGAAGTTTTTAATCAATAGTGTATGTACAAATGTACTAAGATGTCACGAAAGAATATGCGTTCTAGATGTGGTTCACAATTTTTGCATGTAGCTTGTGTTACTGCATGACCAGATTTCCTTTTCTCATGCTATTTTTTGCACTTGCTTTTTTGGGGGTTTGCAGACCCCAGAGTAAACAAGCACATCACTCTTAATGCACTCACAAGTGCAACTCATTTTCACTCTTAACTGTGATTGCATAGGGACACAGAGATACTACACCAGATTTGATTGCACTCAGCAATAGCAATAATACAATATTTTACACATGAGTTCAAAGTTGAGATTAATTTTCCAGAAAAAATTGACCCATAAAGTAGATAATTCTAAATGTCAGCCTTGCTAGAAAAGGTGCAATTTCTCACCTTCTGTGACTTAATCTCATGTATCGTGGGTAGGAAGCAATACACTTTTAGTGTGAAAGGACCATCCTTATTTTGTTAGAGCTGCTGGATTTAGTGGATCGGCACTTTAGGTTAGAATACATCTAGCCATCTCTGGTTGTTCAGGGCATATAGTGCTTTATGTTTATTTTTCTTACTTTCTAATACAATGATAAATTCATTTTGTCTGAACTTATTGGTAATCATTTACATTTAGTATGTCTGGAAGAAGCCAAGAGTAATGAAAGAAGACACCTTCTCATTCATTATTTGTTTTTAAATATTCCTCGTTTCTTTCTTCCTTTTTTTTTTTCCACCTCCACATGCTGATATTGCATGCATGGCTTGCTCTCAGCTTGCTATGAAACAAGCTGGGGCAAGCCTTGTAATATGATTCAAATTGTAAATCTCATGTCTTGCATCCCCCAAACACCTCATCTCATATGCAGTCTGGAACCTTCATTCCAGTACCAATTAGACTAATATATCCACCCAGCTCCGATTGGGGTGATGGATCGGCTGGTGGGGGAAATGGAGGCGATTTTCTCAGCTCCTCTGCATTCCCATAGGCATGCAGCATTTGACAGATTGGGCAGAACTGCCACGAAAGAGTCTGACACAGATGGTGTAATTAGAAAATGCGAAGTGCGAGTGTGAAATTTATCTTTGATCAGCACCTCCTTGCCAGATTGTCATCTATGTTAATATGATGATGGCTTCTTGGAGATGGATAGAAGAAAACAGCAGCCTTGAGGAAGAAATGGAGACAGTTCACAACGTAGAGAAGATATTTTGTTTAACTTTGAAACTCAATCAATTTCAACATGAGTAAAAAATGATTTAATGTATTTAATTCATAGGAAAACAAATTGAATCTAAATATGATACCTTACTTTGTTAGGCCCATAATCAATATGGTAAAATCTTAGATTTTGTTGGAAGAAGACAGAGATTAATTTTTTATGAACAGTTAAATAAAAAAAATCAATCTATAGCTATAGGCACACTCGAAGCTACTATATCACTCTTTGTAGAGACCTAATGTAATCTAAATATATATAAAAATCATTACAGAGTTGCCTGGACAGTTTTAAGGAGTTAGAAGAGATTTTTGCTCTTTAAGCTTTGTATTTTTGACATCATCCTCCCTGGCAGACCATGGAGTCTACCTACATTCACTAGAGAGCGCAGAAATCTTTAACTGTTTCATTTTCCCTCTTTATTCCAAAGTAAGATTTTAACTGGTTTGGGTTTTTTTTTTCATTAAAAATGGATAAATATTCTTTGCCCAAGCAAAGCATTTTGATAATTTATTTGAAAGCTCCAGCTTTTCCAGGAATCTGATGCTCAACGTTCTGTAGCAGACAGGATCACTGTCCTTTAGGTGCTCATGATTCAGGTGCTTCTCTTCAAACACGAAGAGATTTAGCCTGTGTGAGACAGGTATAATTTTCCACAGACAGAAACTGAGGCATTGAGGCACTGAGGAGCAGGTAGGCACAATCTGTCCAAGGTCATAGAAGACCGTGGAACAGGGCCGCTGTCGCTGGCAGTCCCTCATCTGCCAGCCTGGTCCCCTTTCCCTACCACATCTGGCAGGAACTGTGATGCTGTATTTGGGTGGTTCAAAAGGTTTAAGTTTACAAACCACTATGCCATAGTTCATTTTGCTGAAAACTGCTCAAATATTCACATGAATGGTGCTAATTTTCAGGAAGGTAAATTAGCATAATTAATGACCAGCCAAATTTGGGGGTAATACAGTATGTAATTAACATTAGAGAGTTCTGTTGTACCACCTGCCCCCACATTTCATTGTTGCAGTGTACGAACTGTACAGGAGGCTATTTTCCCCTTTGCTGCACTGAGCAGAAAGCAGCTTTCTTCATCAGAATAAGCCATTAGCTGTAATGGCATGTAGGTGTAATGGAATGTGCTCGAAACATCTGTGCTGAGAGCAGGGGAGAAATTGCTGCATGCAGTCGTAGGCCTTTGGGGAGCTTGATTAAGGATTGCTTCAGAGAACTTGAGATCTGGCTTGGGATGCAAAAAAGAGAAGAAAGGAAAATAACACTAATAGATTTACGGATGTACTGCAGGGAGAACAAAGGATTTTTAATTTTTTTTACTTCCCTTTATTGCTCTTATATTGCATCTGTTCTCTGTTGGGCTTTCACTTATTGAATTGATCTGGAAAAAAAAATGTAGCTCAAAATGCAGTTTAGCAAAAGACATCCTTGCTGTATAAACATGAAAATAGCTTGATTTTTTTTCCTTTGTTTGCTAATGAAGACCTCATTGAAACCACAAATAATTCTAACAATAAATATATATTGCATATGACATTTGCCTAAATCTGTTTTCAAGTGATATGTCTGCTATCTAGAAATCATGTAAACACACACATTAAAAAAACCCGCACACAAAGACAATTCTTGTCTTCACTTATTTGCATTTCTTGAGCATTCACATGCTCCTTTTTGTGCTGGTTTTTTTTCAAGATTTCTTTAAAATTAATTTCTGATTTGTTTTTCTTCAACTCCATTTGTTTGCACACATTTTTAATAACCAACGGAATATAAACTCTCAGTACACAACAAGAGTAATTGCAGAACCACTGTGCTATGTCAGTTCTGGCTATTGACCCACCAAACTGTGAAAAATCTGAAATGCAGTTTACAGGATCTTAGGCAAGGTGACAGAAGGAGAAAAACAATGTTATAAAAGATAATTTGATGCCATACAAAGAGAAGGGTTAAATGTTTGAAAAATCCATGTTACAGAAAAGGGAATTAATGTGCTGCATGGGACAGCTGTGGATGTATCCCATAGAAAATGAGAAACAAACCCACAAATATTGGATGGTTTAATGATTAAGTAAATCTTACACTTTCTAATTAAAAATGACAACAAAGCACTATGTTTACTGGTATCCATCTTCCTTATGAAATAAGAAGCTTTCTGAGTTGGTGCCAAAAATACCTTGCAATGAAGTTTAAAATATGTAGGGAGGCAAAAAAGTAATAAAAATGCAAAAGCTAATAATATTATAGTGACTGACATTGTTTACAATGTACAGCACCTGCTGTTTTCAAAAAAAAAAAAAGAGAGAAAGAAAAAGTGAAATCATCAAACTGTTCTTAAATGGAAAATCTGGGCTCTCTGCCAATTACACAATGTGTTTCAGGTGCACTGTAAATAGGAACAATAAAAGGTGCAGGGGACAGAATCTGAAATGTTAAATCTCTGATACACAAGAAAATTATTTGATAATGTTACTTTGAAAGGAAATCTTGTTTACCTTCCAAATTTCTTCAATGTAGAAATAGGTTTAAATTTTTTCCTCTGTAAAAAAGTTGTAAAATTCTAATTATCCCTTTAAAAAAGGTTGATTAAATTAACCTCAAAAAGGAGAAGAGCCAAAAAATCTAGGAAAACCACTGGGGACTTCCCCTTTACCAGTCTATTCTACATGGGAGATGCTTGGAGACTATGGTGAAATATAATAAAATCTAATCTAATTCTCGAGCACAATTCCTATGAGGAGAGGCTGAGGGAGCTGGGATTGTTCAGCTTGGAGAAGAGGATGATCAGGGGAGACCTCATCACTCTCTACAACTACCCAAAAGGAGGTTTTAGCCAGGTGGGAGTTGGTCTTTTCTCGCAGGCAACCAGCATGAGGACAAGAGGGCATGGTCTTAAGCTCAGCCAGGGGAGGTTTAGGTTGAATATAAGGAAAACATTTTTACAGAGAGAGTAATCAGACGTTGGAATGGGCTGCCCAGGGAGGTGATGGATTCACCATCCCTGGAGGTTTTTAAGATGAGACTGGATGTGGCACTTAATGCCATGGTCTAGTAACCATGGTGGTGTTGGATCAAGGATTGGACTTGATGATCTCAGAGGTCTTTTCCAACCCAGTCAATTCTATGATTCCATGATTCTAATTTTATTATATAATAATAAATAGCTAAACCCACCCCTGTTGCAGTCTAAAATTCGGATACCAACAGAAAAGGAACTGCTAGGATTAAACAGGAAACATTGGGCCACAGGGGCTGGGAGAAAACCACCATCTAAAAGACCAGACAAGATCCATTGACCTGATCTCCCCCAGCAGGATGTAGAGAGACTTTGCATGATGCTATCAGGTATCTCATTGTTTTCTCCCTCCCTGTGTAAATCCTTATTTTGGGAAAAGCTGACCACCCTTCCCCACTAATAATCTTGCTTACTGGAAATATCAAATCTTTTTCCCCAAAATGTAAATACTGTATCTGAGAAATGTAAATCCATTTTTCCCCTTATGTCACCCCTGTTACTGGAAATGCTAATAGATTGTGGAAACCCCTGTTTGGAATAACCCTGCCTCCTCATTAGCATGAAAGCCCCCAAGACCCTTAAATAGCGTTCGCATGTTCAATAAATCATTCCTTTTTTTTACCTCTATATCTGGGATCATGATAGGTTTATTAGACTGTTACACACCTCCAGAATTATAATTTTGGATTCCAGGAGGCCAATGGGGTGGTCTGGCTGTGCAAGTTTCGAGCTGGCTTCCCACCAAGTCCCCCGAAACTCGACAACGAGGACCCGCCTCCCAGAGAGGGAAAAGAGAAAAAAGAAACAAGCAGCCAAAGCTATAGCAAAAATATGTATATATATATATATATATGTTTTATATATGAGACAGATACACAAAAGGAGAATACCACACACCGGGGGGGGGGGGAAGGGGGGGAAGGGAAGGGAGAAGGACAAAAAGGGGCAAGGACCGCACAAGTCAAACAACCAGCCGAAGGCAAATTAGCAAAAATCTCACCACTTCCCTTCGAACAGGCAGGATGGCTAGACACGGCCCTTGGCTCTCCCCTCACGGGTGGCAGATAACAGCAGTCACTGTAGGCCTCGGCTCCAGATAAGCCCGACCGAAACAGGGACCCACCGTTCTCGAACCTCGCCGGAAAGGAAGAGAGCGAACTATCTTATCCATGCCTTATTTATACCCTAGGTTACGTAAAGGAATAGCATGGAATACTTCCTTGGTCACCTTCCTAGTTCCTTCCTGGTTACAAGCTGGTTTCCAGGAAGGCCTAGACTGAAACCATCACACTGGCTTAAGGAAATCAGAGCAGGAATTTGATACATATTTCAAAGGAAAACTCATATTGTCCCAGCACTTTGTTCTGTGTTTCAGGGAAAAAAACGGTTGCCAAGTCCAAGTTAGGCACTACAGCTGGAGCAGGGAAATTTAGCATCAGCTGGTTAAAGACCAGAGTTGCATGTATTTGCCTTGTGGCTGTAGGACTTTAGCTGTAGAGAAGAGTTTTCTTCTATGTATAGAGACCAGAGCTGGGATGAAAATTGATCCTCATTCATATAATTAGAAGGATATTGGAAAATTCTTTAAGTATGTGTTTCTTTCTTTGGGAAAATACTTTGGTTATGTGTTTTATTTCAAGAGAAAGTGAAGAGATGCCTTAAGCCTGGTCAGGAAACAGTCATCAAGGGACTCTCTCTGCCTTTGTCTACTGAAATATATGGAATGAATGATGGCCCATCATCTGACCTTGAGCCCTGTATTGATCAGCTCAGCTCACACTACTCCTGGCTCACTCCCTTGTACCCTAGGACAAGGGGGGTTCGTCCCCACTGTCTTTGGAAAGCAGTTGCTATACTGTGCACCTGCATAGTGCTGTTTGGCAAGGCCCAAACTCCAGAGACAGTGGTAAGGGTTAAACAGTATAGATCTCATGAAGCAGTACTTAAACATGTCCTAAGCCTGTTTAGTTTACTAGTATAGATGTAGCCTTGGAGACCAGAGACCAGATGCTGTGCATCTGCTGCACTCCGTGTAAGATCAGCCCTGATTATTTCCACACCCCACATCTACAGGGAAGGCCTGTAATAAAGCAGTAATCATTTTCCTCCCATCCTCACCTGAACCATGAGCCAGATATTCATTTCAGTAACCCTTGGATAAATCAATAATCCTTCTATGTGACTGAAATCAGACATATGATCTTTGTATTACTGTTTCTTTTGGGTCTGATCATGCCAGTTTTCTGCTGTCAACAGGAACAGGATTGTATCTGTTGTCAACAGCAGTCTGTTTTTCATTTCATGCTGCAATTATCAAGCTATCTGAACAATGCTTATGAGAGACCACTTCTTTTAATAGAAGGAGAAACTGGGGACACCCTTGGTGCTCTCATTTTACCAGGATATAGAATATCAGCCTACTTCCACATGACATCCCTTCCCCATAATTGCTTCTATTTTTGCTTCTGTGCCTAACTAACAGTATCCCATGGTGGACAAGCAAGAAAATAGGCATCACTGTTTTCTGCCACTTTTATCTGAGTTTTTTGGAGTTCTCATATACTACAGTATCTCAAAATGGACACATTTAAAAGCAATATCAGACAACAGTAGCAGGGCTAAGTAGGACTTTGGCTACTATTTCCACTGTACTGATACTCAGAAACAAAAGATGAAGGTCTTCACAATGGTGGAAGAAGAAGGAAGAGAATCTGAAATGAGTCTGAGGAAACAACAAAGTTAGAATGTAGAGCGGATAGGAGAAAGGGCACTAGATCAACTCTCCATAGTAGAGTTGTTCATGACTTTTTTTTTCCTCCTGAATCAAGGGTGGTTGTTATCTAGGCTGAACACTGGTGAACTCAGTAGGGGCAGAATACATGGTTTTGGGCAACTGGTTCTAGGTGATCCTGCTTGAGGACTGGACCAGTTGACCTCTAGAGGTTCCTTACAAACTCAGCAATCCTGTGATTCTGTTATTCTGTGAATCTATTCTGTGCGCCTGTTCATAGGGTTTCGAAAAAATCACTATGAAACAGAAGCCAAAGAAGAAGTTTAAAGTATATATCTCTCCTCTGATGAATGGGAGTGAACTTTCTTTCCTTTCTGTCCCCTCTGTTAGGTGGGAGTGGTTGTACTTCTTTCTGTGAAACTTCAGCATCTCCAGTGTCATTCAAATAGTGTGAAAATGCAACTGAAACTCATGGGTGATGCTGATTGCACTAAACTCAGTGGCTAAACTCTCTGTGACTTTGCTGGGACTCAAATTTTTATTCTTTGTTGAATGAATGAATTTTCATCCAATGCTGATTCTTGCTTTTGAGATGGACATGAGCAGATATGCCGGAAGCACATACATGTTGGATCACTCCTAAACTGATGCATTTAGAACTGCTTTGAAAATAAAATTCTTGCAGCAAGCTCTGCAGTTTATTGAAGATAAATCTAGTAGCACAGACAAAGAGTATATAGATTGATAGAGATGCTTATCTTTTACTATTTTTTTTTTAAGTATCAGATAGATCCAAATCTAATTCCCAATGAAATTTTCCAGAATGGTTTGGGTAAAACTAGCAGTAAGAAACAAGACAAATTTAGTTACATGATTTAGTTATATAGTTATATGTTTGAAGACACATATAACCAAAGATGAGGCATTTTATAAGTACCATAAGCGTCCAAAGCTATGGCATAATTAAAAACAGAAAAAATTATAACAACCTTCCAGTTACTTAGGCTTAGAAGCCAAGTTTTGAGCAGTCTAGTTTAATCATCTTAGAGTTTTTCTAAAAGCATTAGTTATTACAGTTAGTACAGTTAGTATAGTTAGTATAGTTATTATATCCAAACTTTTCTTCACAAGATAGGGAATATGAAAATGGAACAATCAGTTTGAGCCCCAACTGGTGTATTTTTTGTCCTAGTGATTTCAGGTTTCAGATCTGACTAACTTAGAAGTAGTGGCTTAGGTCTATGTTCATAAGAAGACAGTCTGACTTACTACTGCTCAAAGCTGCTGCAAGAGGCATCTGAGAGCAGCATATTCCACCACTTCAGCTATTTTTCTCCTCTCATAGGTGGACTTTCACAAGAAAAAATAAACAAAAGGAAACCGACAGTTTAAATTTACAGCACAAAATGCAACTAAATCGGGGAACCTAGTAAAATAAAGCACAGCAACACCAAGACAGTATCTTCCCAGATGCTGCAGCAGGCTGCAACAGCCTAACTTCAGGTTCAAAAGAGATAAGAGAAAGGATAATGGCAAGAGAACTACTGGGAGATTCTGGTGATAGTGCCTCTCCGCAACCACTGAGTGACTTAGTCTCATGCTTCATCATCCTTCATCAGGAATCTTCAGGAAAACCTGAATTTTCTATTAAACTTTTTTTCTAAGAAAGGTATGTGCTTTATTATGTGTCATTGAGAGTAGATCGAGGAGACATCTGCATTCCTGAAACAACTAAAACAAAAACATTGTTAGGCTGATGTGGATGGTGTTATTGTTATTTAATCCACTGATTTATATCACAGTTCATAGATTTTACGGTCAGTGGACCAACTCGGATCCAAACAGGCAACTGGTCAACTATGGGACCACCACAGTATCTCTTAAAACAGAATATGCATCAAACTATCCACTATTAATGACGAAAAGCAGAAGTGGTCCTAAAAGAACCCGTGCATAGTTTTGACAGCTTGCATTAACAGAACATAAAATTTTACCAAATGTTTCTTACATCACACCTGCATCATTCAAAGGTGCTATGGCATCTTCTGTAGAAAGCTATCCAGTCTTCTTTTCAAAATTTGAACTAGTAGAAATTCAACTCTTTTCTTGATGATTCTTAAGTTAAACACCCTTGTTTTTCAAGTAATCTCCTGCCCCAAAACACGTTCACAGATTCTGATTAAATTACCCCTTATTCTTTGCTTTGGGAAGTTGGCCAGGTTGAGCTTTTCTGCAACCACCACCTCCCTCAAACAAATCCAAATTACCTAGTGGCTCTTTTTTGTCTAATTTTTTTTAACATGATTTGACAAAAAAAATAGTACTGCAAAGATAAACTTTACAATGCTGCAGCTGCTAGGTATCCCATAATATTTATATCCAGGGATTTTTTCGTTTTTTGTCTGAGCATATGGTCAGCCAGTTAGCCACAGTGACTCTGTCTTTCATAGATCTGCTCTTCTTATTTCTTTGTGCTACTGATTTTTAAGGTGTAGGAAAGACAACTGCTCTTCCCCCATATCAGTGATACATGATAAGTCTGCTATCAGTTTGAGTATCCAGGGTCGGGTGGTAAGGTGTTGCAAGTGGAAGGCCTTTAGCTCTGCAGTCTCCTTCTTACCCCAGACTGACAGATCTTAAGCTTAACATTCAAGGCCCTTATGCTCTTCTTGAGCTTGTGCCTGAGGGCTGCTGCAGGCAGCAGTTGTACTTTAGTATATATGTGAATCTATTAATGTGGCTGTGCCCATGTTGTGCAGATTCTGTCACTACCTCCACACAGCTCAGCCCCAACCCCTCCATGGTGCTGGCTGGGTCATCCCACTGGAGCTTCCCGCCCGGCCAGAATGCCAGAGTGAGCATCCACCAAGGGCAAAGGGGACAAATGCCCCTTGCAAGTGGGAGATAGACACAGAGTGGAAGAAAGAAAACCTATCATCACACATGTTGAGCCATAGTATTTTATGGCATAACTTGTCACATTTTGCTGCTTATATATGATGAACATCCTCAGCACATCACATCAGCAAAACAAGATATATTTACTTCTCTGTATCCAATAAAAATAACCCTCTGGCCAAAATATGCACTCAGCCTTTAAAATGCATTGCAAAATGCCTCTGATTTCTTTCAGAAGGGCTTCTTTGAAAGACTGGTTTTGTGACACAGCTTGTTTCGTTGATATAAATATGTTAATAGTGAAAATGTCAAAAAGCTTATTGATTTTAATTCTTGAGATGGAAAAAATATATAAAAGTTCTGTTTTGTGCCCTAGGTAAATAAATGAGCATTGTGTTTCTACATTGCAGCCAGTGAACCATGCTTTATGTTAAACCCTTCCTACAAATACAGGAATGTGAACAAAGCTTAGTAGTGGAGAGAAGACACAAATTACCTCCAGCCTTTTAGAGGCACACTAGGGGCTTCAGACACTGGAAGATACATGACTAATGCATCCAGAAAACCCTGTTTCAAAAAAATTATCCCAAGCTTTGTGTTAACTAGTATAATACTAAATAATACTCTTTGAAGAATAACAAGATTATTCATTTTCCTCCTGTTATTCCTGGAGGAAAATGAACCTATTTTATGCTTATTTTATAAACTGGCAGCACACACATATGGGCATATGTGTGTGCACACACACATGTATGTTCACATATATGGATATACATATGTATATATTTAGACAGATGATTTTGCAAACAAAACAAAAAATAAATTACTGTATATATGGCCTTTACCTTCCTCCCACTATGAATGGTCTTTTTGTTAGTCTACTGAATAACCATTTGTCATGAGCTTTACTGTACCATGAAGTTATGATTAATATTATGGCTCATGTACAGCGGGTTGAAAGACCATATTCATTTTCAAAGTCACGTTGCATTGATTAGAATTCACTGCAGGTTATTCAAATAACGATCCTCTCTTTTCCCAGGAGAATCTCCGTCTGATTTTTCTTTATCCTCATTAAAGATCCCAGGTGCAGACAAAGCTTTACATACTTCTAATTTGCATTATCCTTGGGAAGGAGGTAATTCACATGCCTTCAGTATATAGCACTTGTTTTTGTAGTTTGCTCTTTCTTATCTGTCTATTTAAATAAATCAAGAAATTTAGCTTTTATAAACCCTCTGACAATAGAAAATGCCAAATTTTATTATGCTTAGTAATGAGCACATGTATTCTGAAATATCAATTATAATTCAGATTAGGGGAAACAATTTTTTTCTTTGCTCCTCACCAGGTTTTACTTAAAATTCAATCTCTGCTCACTCTCTCAGTGATGAGAAAAGGTGAATTTTTAAAGAAAATATATGGATTTCATATCAGCCTTTGACTGATGTAAGAATATCCCTCAGCAAACAGTCAGTGAGAAATCATTGACAGGATTTAATAGTCTTTTTCTTTTTCCTTTTTACTGGTCGAACATAGAGCAGTGAAAGCACACAGCATCTGTAATTGCCTGGTAGAACTTAACAGTCCCATTAACCCCCAAACTGCAGCACTTGGGTGGATTCCACATCTGGTTTCTGAGGCATAAATTGTGTGGGCCAATGTTTTGCAACAAAATAATCTGTCTTGGACTATTTTTAACGTGAGCCTTTGTGTAACGAGTTTAGCCTGAAGCAGACTGACAGCATTGTTGACATTTCATTGAGTTTCCACTCTCAAGAGAGAGGAAATTTTAGCTAATTAAATAACATTATAGTGTCTTAGAATCTACAAAGGTAATGCAAAACCACACAGCAGTCATACTGTATTTCTTAAGATCACTTGTGTATTCCTGAGGTTTCATTATGCAGAAGTCATTCTTCTAGCAGTCTTTAAAGCAAGTCATACATTAGATAAACTTTTCATAACTCAACCTTGACAGTAATATTTGTAAACTGGTTTGTGTATACATGACATGAAGCCAAATGGGGAAAAGAGCCATTAGAGAAATACTGAAGCAATTATTACTTTTCATCATCTCAGCACAAATGGACAGAACACGTCACCCATGTGTACTGGAGGCAGAGACAGCAAAGACCTTTTCTCTGTTCCTTTGTGGTTACCCATCTCCTCCTCTGCACCACAGGGATAAGGAAAAGGGCAGGGGAGGGGTGGGGCTGAGTTGGTTTATGGAAAGGTTGGTAATATGATGCAGGTCCCTCACTGGGGCAGGGATAAAATCTGGGGAAGGGTGGGGAGTGGTGGAGTCAGTGGGTTTCTCTTGCCCCTGCACCTTGTACTCTGGTGCTCACCCCAGCAGGAGGCAGGAGGTGTTGTCCTTCCCTTCCAACACCACAAGCACTTTCTGTGGGTGATCCGCTGTTAACCAGAGAGCATCTGCCCCAAAATTAGACCAAAACAAAGGGCAAGTAGTATTAACTATGAAAGCTTTGAGGGCCAAGCCAAGGTGCCTTCTCCAGCTTTCCAACAACTCCTGCACTCCCTGATTCCAGCTGTTTGCAAAAGCTGGTGTCAGCCCTGGTGTTCTCAGGGCTTATGGCAGCAGCACATTTTGGGCAGCACCAGCAGCAGGTCATTGGCACAGCAGGAAGTGCAGGACTTCACTGTCAGCTCAGGCAATGGTTAACTCACTACTGGAAAACACCTTCACCCCACCTGGAGCTGCTGATGGTCAGAGGAAGAAGAGAGAGTAAAACTGCTGCTGAGCTCAACGTTTGAATCTGATTTACCCAAGCATGCTGGGACACTGTGGTGAGGAAACTGCAGGAAATTTGACCAGTTCAGCCTAATCAGGACAGCAGGACAAATCACTCCCCTCAGCTCTGTCCTGAGTGTGTGGCACAGCAGGCAGGTGACTGGACAGTAGTTCAGCTTGCCATTTCTACAGAAAACAAAGTAAATTGATTGAACTCTTTTCTGTGTGCAGGAAAGCGAGTCCTTTGTTTCCAACAGCTTTACTTCTGGGGTGTGGAGGCCCCCCACCTTCAGCCTCTTGTCTTGCTGCACATCCAGCACCTGTGATTATCTTGGAGGTGTTACACTGAGGGGTGTCAAGTAGTGTGTTTCTATAATAAGACTCTCGGACTGCCTGCCACATCAGGAAGAAAATAATGAATTTCTATGTTAATGAATTAATTTCTTTTTTAAGATGTTAACATTTCCCTGATAAGTGATGATTTATATATCCTTTTTCATGACTAAAATGTTTCATGGTATTAAGGACTGAAGTACAATATAAAGGAAATACAGTGGCTGGAGAAATGAATTGTTTTCTTTGCATTTCCCCTTTAAACACAGGGTGCTATTTGCTGGTAATTTAAACTGATGGCCATCACAACGTGTCCTTTTAAGTTCTCAGTGCATGATAAGGACATTTTATATTTGCATAACACCTTCCATCCTGCAAGAGCAAGGCATTTAAAAAAATGAATTTAGCATTATAATCTCCCAGCAGAGGTGATTCACCGCCATTCTGGCAGTGAAGAAAACTCAGAAATTGTCCCTGTGCATCAGGGGCACCAGCCAGACCTAAAATACTCTGGAACCCACAAGGGCTGCTAAGTCCTCTGATGGGGGGGTGTGGTGTGCGCGTGTGCCTGTGCACGTGTGCGCTCTGAGGGATCTCCACGTGGCCAGCTGCCTCCAGATGGACCTTGGGTCTTTTCCTGCATATGGCAGCAAGCTGAGATTTTCAGCTCCACAGAGGCAGAGGAGAGCTCAGGATCCTACAGTGAACCCCCCAAAATCTTTATTCTCCCATTAAGCCTCAGGGAGTCTGAAAGACTTTATTAGCCTTAATTGCGTTTTGCCTGGGATCATGAGGTCGGGGGGCTTGACGAGCTTTTGTTTTTAAAAACCTAACTTGCTTGCCAGGCGAGTTTTCCCAAGCTCTCATTTTATCGTGGTTTCCAGCAGGGGATCTTGTTTCAAGGGATATGATCAAAGTAAAGGACATTTCTTCTGGGACTTATTTTACATAGATTAGATCTCATTATGCAACTTGCTCTTTAGTCTATATTCTTTTTATAAGCTTCTGGCTATATGAATGAATTTTACATAGTAAAGTGTGAATTTATTATAATGAATACACTTTCTCAGTGAAAGGGAGGCAAAATACAGCATAGTGTAATACATTTAAGCTTCCTTATCAACAACAAATTTCAGCATTGCAGCAGTTTAATCTTATCTCAAACAAGGTTGTTGCACAGTAATTTCAATGCAAATTTTCAGCTGACTTTTATTTCATTTTTAAGTTAAAAAATATTTTCTGGAATTGTGACAAATTTTGCATTTCCTTCCTTTTTAAGCCTTCTTTCAAAGGCATGCATGATTTTTTAAGACTGCAAGATCTGCGCTTGATTAAGTCATTACAACTTGACACCTTGAGAGTTCCACTGAGGTGAGAATTTGTGATAAAGTCCAGCAACTCCTTCTGAGTACAAAATGCTCTGGATTAGTTCTGTTGGACAATCTCTAATAAGACTGAAAATTGAAGAAATTAAAAGTGAACATAAAACAGATCTTAGCATACGCAGGAATTCTCTTCCAGTGCTGTTAAAGTTTAGGGACTGGTAGAATTGGGAATCTTTGTTAAAAGTTTAATTCTCATAGCATGTCAATAAGAATAGACTTTTCAATTTTATACTTTTGTTTTGTGCATCTATCTACAGTTCTGTTTAATCTGAAGTTTGGATCAATGCACGTGTGAGTTCCTCCGGTGCTTATGTGAATTAGAGGCTTTTATTTGCTGAATTTCTCCAAGTGAGCAAGTAGGTATGTTTTAATTATCTCATACTTTCATCTGATTTAAAGCTAAAATTATCAAGTGAACTACAAATTAATTGTCAAATAGAAGAGTTGTATGGTTTTGTTTGTTGGTCGAATTTTATAGCAACATACCCTCACCTTTCAAGTAATTTATTTGATAAGGTTTTTCAAGGCAAGTGATGATCTTAGAAATAGATTCAATCATTTTAACTCTTTCTCTATTATAATACATAAGTGGGGGAAAATAAGCTTCTTTTTTTTCTGTCAAAGACAAAACTTGCTTCTGTCAAGTCACTAAAACTGGTCATTGAGCTAGAAGCTCAATTTCTATTCTCATAACTGTGAAATTTGCCCCTACTAAAAGACTTGCCTCCTTTTAGTCTGAAACACTGAGGGCAAAAATTAGAATATATAGAGGATTTACTTTCCAACTGAAGCTGTAGTCAAAAAGTTTTTTGTATGAGGAAAGGGATTTTCACAAGTATTCAGCATTTACCTCTCTCTGGACCCATAGAATTCAGTGCACCATGAGCACTCCTGAAAAACCCATTCTTATTTTTGTAGGGACTACTGCCCTATAGCACATATCCACATCTGAGGTCTACTAAATGTATACACCATGTGTTCACTACTTCTTCCCCAAATCTGGTTCAGTCTCAAATTAAACCCATGCAAAGGCTTGTGTACAAAGAGGTTAAATTCATACCAACATATTAATTGCACTCTTATTTACAGCTTGTAAGCAGCTATTATACATATTTCCCAGGTTATGATTCAGACTTTACACATCTTCAGTTTAGCATAGTATAAGGCAGTGTCTCAAGAAAGGAACGGTTTTCAGTTAAATGGTTAATTAAGACTTGGAGATATTTTTTTTTCTGTTCAATGCAAGTCAAATTCTCAGTGCAAGTGGTTGAATCATCTTCAGAACTCTGATCATAATTAAACCACAAGGAGCCTGTTATGATTAAATGTGGGAAGCTGAAAATACGTGAACCATAACAAAGGATTTGAATTCACTTCAAGCTTTGTACAAAATGTTGTTTCAGATTTTTTTATCTTAGTATAAAAAAAGCTTTCATCCTACACCTTTTCTTTTTTTTCCCCAGGATTTCTTCCAAATTCAGTTATATTTCTCCAAATTAATAATAAATTTTGCACATGTAGCTGCTCTCTGAGTTTACTAATTTGTAGCAATTCCCTATGTACTCTGTCCAACCAATAGACTTCTTATTTTTTATTAAAAATACAGAATTCTAAAGGATATTCTTTTCTTTAAACAGTTACACTTAACGTATTCGTAAGTAAATATTTCTCAAAATGACTTCCTCACAGCTGTATAATCCATATATGGTGTTGGTAGTCTACAATAAACTTCTAAAATCTATATTCTTTATTGTGTTCTAATTCTTTATTACCATAATTATTTCTATTTCTGTCTTTCTAATTAGGCTATATAGCTTTTACAGAATAGCTTTTACACAGTATATTTGTTTTCCTGTTCATGTAATTTAATCTTGAATACTTGTAATCACAGCACATGCATATCTGAAAGGGACTAAATTCTGTAGTCTTGCCTTGGCAAAGGTCTTTTCTTGAAACAATGAATATTTCGTGAAGGAATATGAGAAGCAATGTCTATTTTTAAACAACAACAACAACAACAACAACAACAAAAACACAACCAAAGATGGTCAATATTAACTTCTTATTGTTAGATCAATCTTTCCAACTTTGTGAAATTCAGAGTTGGAGACTTGAGTAAGATGAAGATGTACCAAGTCTGAACACGGACTACAGGATCTCCAAAGAAGGAGTGAATGAACCTGCACAGGATTTTGTTGTTCACTTCTCTCTCTGTTAACAGTAACACCAAAGAAAGCAGGCTGGAAGACATCTTTTCTCTGTGCACAGCCAGAAGAGAAAAAAATTCCTCTTCACTCCCTATTCCCATCCATGGATGGGAATGAATGTGCATAATCTCTATTGACTTGTGGTAACCGGTGCAGAACCAGGCACCTAGGTGCTGGCCTAAGGAGCATTGGATGCATAAGAAGTAGACAGGGAGGGGAATATTTTAGACAAGAGAAAATGCTGCACAGAGAGAGACCCTGTCTACTTTTTGGAGTCAGGTGCTTAATCTCAGTCTTTTTTTTACATATCTAGGTAAGAATCACATTAATGTCCTAGAATCCCCTTCAGGAAAATGGTGCCTCAGTCACACTTTAGAGGCAGACTGTGGCACAAGCTTTGCCTGTATAAATGTTGGCTAAAGGAGGACTGTAGATGGAAAGCCTGATGATCAATCACCATTCTGAGGAGCAGATGACCTAGGTTTCGGGTCCTTCCTGTTGAACCTATACCACTGACTAGAAAGGACTGAAAATTTGCCTTACTCAGAATAAGGATCAGAGAAGCCAGGCCATGACTGCGTAAAGACCATTTACCTCATAAAGGTAGGTGCTTCAGCAGCCTGGGAGATGAGAAACTGTGATTACTTGCTCATATACTTCCTAGGCTTAATGTTTACACTATTCAGGTGTCCTAATTCCTCCCTCAAATATGACTTTGGTACTTTCATCAGTTGTCGTCAGATCACTCAATTGCAATTCACTGAATCCAAGCCTGTACTTCTCACTTAAGGAAAACAGATACTAATATTAATGGGATTTTTGCCTACATGATCCCATCTGTGATGGGATGTCAGTCTCTGTGCTATGGCAGTCCCTGAAAGAGCATCTCCCATCCACCACCACCTTCTTATAGCTGAGGAATGTGCTACTACACACAGCTGGCTTTCCTTAGTTCAGGTTCAGGAAGTGACTCTTTACAAGCCAAACTAGTAGGGGTTGTTCACTGTATTTTATAGCATAATGGACAACATATCAAGGGGGAAATAATCATATTTACATTTTTTCTTCTAAGTAGAAGGAAAAGGAAATGGCATTCCAAAGAGTGATAAATTGAAAATTAATTCATTACAGGAATGTAGTGACTAGGAGATTTTTTTCACATTTTAATTAATAAATGGCATTTCCATCAGCTAAAAATACAAAGTAAATAAGTAGTAGTTACCTACAGACCATAGCATAGCATGAAATTCTTCCTTTGTAAGAATCCTGACACAGTGATCCCATTTTACAGGAAATCTTTCATTATGTTTAGGGCCTGCTTACCTTTAGTAATGAAAACCAGATCTTTTTCCAGTTAAGCCAGTTGCAAACCTTCTGGTTTTTTGAGCTGTCATAAAAAGTCTCTAATCCATATCACAAACACGCATCCTTATTTAGCTGGCTGTAGATGCAAAACTGGTTACTGTCACACTGAGTGCTCATGGTCAAGGTTCAAGTAATGGTTAATGCTCTAAGTGAGGCTACACATAAGCGCATTTTAATTCTGAATACCTTGTCCTAGTTGGTGAACACAAAACAGCTCCCTAGCCATTTAATTATCTGAGATTATAATGATCCTAACTTTGAGTAGGATTTTCTGCCATACCTTCTGGTTTCTGAAAAGCAGTGCCCTGAAGCAAAACCAAGTTTGTCCCCTTTGTTTTTTGTGTATTATTTTATATATTTCTAATTTAATTAATTTTACAGGTTTATTAAAGTGGTTTATATCTTATGTTTCTTCACAGTGCTGGTTTATAGTTACTTTCCCTTTTGGAGGCATTAAACATATGAAAACAGGGTGCACACACATGAAGGAATACTTACTCACGCAAATAATCCAATTGAACTCGGTGAACTTCCTGAAGATAGCATTACTCATGCAAGCAAGTGATTACAGGACTGTATCACACAATGAACAGTGTGGGCCTGATTATCTTCTCACCTACACCGGTTTTACATCATTACAGTTCCACTGGCTCTAACGGAATTACTCTTCATTTTTCCTAATGTAAGAAAATTGAGATTTGCACACCTACTTAAAAAACTTGATAATAATAATAATGACCATGAATGAATGATGAATCGCTTAGGTACAATGCAACAAAATTAGCTCCATAAGAACATTTCTGCTAAGATCTTGCTATTACCCAAAAGCATTTTGGAGCCTAATCCCTGTCTGACTGAGTTGAAGATGGCTTAGAGTTTGACATGCTCATTTTTAATTCTTCCTGACCCTGGAGATCAAATTTGCTTAAAGTCCCAAGAGAAAGGTAAGGAAAATGTTACTGCATTCACCTTGTACATAGCGTAAGACAAGCATAAATGGGATTAATTTAAAATATTTTCAGATGCTATAAAATGCATGTGTTCTGCAAACACTCACAGGTGGCCAAGACCAAAGATCCTTGAGAGAATTATCGACTGAATCATAGAAAATGTGCAGAAGTAGCATACAAGCCTCTCTTTAGACAATAAAAGTATCCAAAAGAACAGCAGTAAAGAGTTACAACCCACCAGAGAGCTTACTAGCATCAGTTTTTCTTAGTGGGCATCTCCATGGAAAAACTTTGTCCCCCTTTTTTTCCGGCAGTTTTGTACATCAAAGAGAACAACCATTTCCCAAAATACATGTAGGGATGATTCTGATTCTGCGTTCACATCTCAGAATTCTTCATTTTGATAAATTAAAAATTCAACTTCATATATTTACCAAATTTAAAACTCCCTGAGTCTCCAGCATGATTGCTTTGATGAATTAAGTCCTTCTAGTCCATTTAACGTGAAATAACAGACTTGTGTTGATGATGCTTTTGTTCTTGATAGCAGAAGACCTTGTTACTGAAAAATTAGCTACTAACCCTTAAGTAATCACTAACATTTCACCTCCTGAATATAAAAATGAAGAAAGAGCAGACGAAAACAAACAAAAATTGTATTAATAATACATAACAAAGTGATGCCTACAAATGATATTTCAATAGGGAAAAAATAGGAAAACTACAGTTTTCATTGGGTCTTAATGTATGTATCCCTCTCTAATGCTTCCATCCTCAAGCAGTTCTGTTTTATTGACACAACAACACAAATTGCAGAAGTAAATTGAATCACAGGCTCAGAATGTAAAAATCAATGAGAAATAATTTCGTAGCACTAAAGCGAACAGTATAATGCTAGGTATTCATTTAATTAACCATGAGCCTTTCCACATAATGCACAATCACTGCCAGCTTTTCAGCTCACGGTTATTCCAGGAATAATGGGTTTGGGATTCATCTTTAGAAAACCTGCATTAATATTTGAAAGCATTTAAATCCATTAGTGGGTCATCTGAACACTGCAGGTCACTTTTACATTGCTAATTGAAACAATAGTAATGGGTTATAATCTACTATCTAATAATGCCTGGAGTGTTTTACCGCTTTTATATCTGCAGATTCCAGGAAATATGTAAATTTGTTGCTGAACTGTTATAAAATATGGAAATTTAAACTGCAAACATGAAACTATTTCTTTTTATAAATTAACAAAAAAAGCCACTCACAGCAACATTAATAAACTGAAGAGTTACGCTATATTTTGATGTCAGGATAAATTCCTTTCCATAGACTTTACGGTGTTCATTGCTTCTGCACTGTAGGCTCAACATCTGGCATTCACATTTTCAACATTGCCATTAGGAGAAAGTGAATATCATTAAACCAGTGAGTAAACAATCATGTCATTGTTTCCATATGCAAGCTATACATTGACTCAGTCTGCTGTGTTCTGACAGCAATGTGTTTTGTTTTGGTTAGGTTTTTTCCCTCCATGAATTGATGCAATCATTTTGTTTTTCATGGGATTTTCTGTTACTCCTGCATGAAGAAGTAGCCATGCCATATGGA
Source organism: Pipra filicauda (assembly GCF_003945595.2). NCBI lineage: Eukaryota > Metazoa > Chordata > Aves > Passeriformes > Pipridae > Pipra > Pipra filicauda. The sequence goes on from NW_024104321.1 coordinate 542,570, forward strand.
AGTATGAATTTAGGGTGGGTTACTTTCAGTTTTGTGCTGCTTTCCTTTTCTCTTTTTTTTTTTTTTTAATTAAAAGGTACTGAGAGGTAAAGTTGCTTTACGAATTTTGCAGGTAATTGAATAGAACACAAATTGATACTTAGACCCTCATTTTCGTTTTTAATTAAACAGGCATCTTGCACATTTACCTGCATCTTCATAGGCTTAATTACAGTCTGATTGGGCAAAAAGATCCAGAGAAGAGCATCTCATTACATCTGGGTAGGCTGCACTGGTAGGAATGTGTGGCATGTGTATAAGGGGAGGCATGTGTGTTAGTGAACGTGTTTAAATAATTTACTTGGTTAATAAAATATGGATAGCATGTTTGAAGGAAAATTGTGGATCATTGCATCACCTTTGCCCTCCTCAGTGGAAAAAAAAATCAGTTTGTAATGTGGTTGATGGGAGAGAATAAAAAAAAAATATATTGTGGGTAACATTTTAACACAAACCCATTAAACTGGAAACAATTCCATATTCAGCAAGGTAAACAAACTTCTTGCTTCCTAGTGACATATATATTGCCCTAACATGTGCCATTCTGTTTGCAAAATAATGGTTTTTGTGGGTGAATAAACCCCACAGCTTTTACTGCTTATCCCAGAGTGGCGTAATATTTGGTCCTCTAAGAATACAAAGCATCCAAACCTCCCTACTTGCTTTGTTTTACAAGGCAGAAGGGGGCTGCAGGCAGGATCTTATTCTGTAGGTTTGGTTTAAGAAGAGAGCATTGTTACAAGAAAGCTATACTTTCATTAGTATATTTTTTAGAAAATAGCTATTGATTAGGGCTGTGAGATGCTGTCAGAGGAAGAATCCTTCCTATTCAGTATCTCTTGGCATACGAGGAGGAGAAGGAGAGCCAAAAGTGTTTTTCCCCAGCTGACTGGTATGCCTCTCCTCAGTAACTGTTCTGTGATGGAGTCTGCCAGGTAGGGCTGGCAGAGGCAGGAGGGTCTCAGGAGATAGAAAACATCCTTCTATCCCAACAGGAAATAACTCATGAGCAGGCACACCAGCACTGTGGAGTGAGAGCCCTTTTGTGCTTTGGGAGGGCTGCTCTGCCATGGTGATACAGCTACAGTGAGGAGGGGGGCTAGTTCATCATGATAGAAAGAATATCACCTCTGGTTTTCATTGCTATGCAGGGGATGAATTAAATTAATCTCCACTGGGCAATGATAAAGATATTTAAAAGGCAGTTGTTACTTGAATTTCAAAAATATGCAAAACCAGGAGAAGCAGAAGATGCTCATTGGTAGTCAGTCTCAGCCCTAGCTGGCCCTGTGCTAGGGTGGCATGAGAAGAACCTGGTCTGAGCCAAGAAAGTTATCCCCAGAGATAGATGGCTCTATAAATTACCTAGAGCTATTGAACGGGTAAAATTCCCAAGATATAACCTGTCACTCTCTAACCTTTCTTCAGCATAGGCCAACCCTTTGTGTACCCACTAATGATTCTACAGGCCCAGGGGTAATCAGGAGCCTGCACTGTCTCATTGCATAGCACGTATCTTCCCTAGAAGATAGCCAAAACCCCAAAGCCTGGAATATAGTGACCGTGAATAGGTAGATTCTTCAGCTGGGAACAAGTGCATTTTCCCTTCATTTCTGATATGTCATGTAAAAAAAATCATGGATCACTTATACAGGCAGGAACTGAATGCTAGTGATGGTCGATAGAGGCCTTCCAGGTCTTACAGAAAACTGTCCTTTAGCACCAGCCCTGTGTGCTGGAGAATAAACTGTCAGTGAGTGGAGTATTTTCAGCCTATTCTCACATTTGTGCTTGGTTCAGGTTTTATTTAACATTGGAAAACCTAAACAGATGACTGTTCTGGATAATATGGTTTGTGCTGTTGGCAAGCATGCAAAAGAGCACTTATTAAACAAACAGTTTTTATTGGTTTTAAAAGGTTTAAGAAGGTCTTTTCCTCTTCTTTTCTTGGAAAGGAGCAAGATCTGTAAATTCATGGCATGGTAACATTGCTGTACTTTAATGAGGGCTTTTTCATTTAAAAATAAGTATTCTCCATTGGCAGTATAACCAGAACTTTTAACCCCATCGTACATATCACAGGTTCAAATGGAGATGCAGCCATGTACCATGTCTGGACACCTGGCCTTGTGAAAAAGAAGGGATTTTTCTTCCAGGTAGGTGTCTGCATCATAAGGACAGTCACTGTTGGCAATCTCAGCAGAGGAGCAACAGGCAAAATGTGGAGACAAATCTCGTCTTTCCACCCCAGAATACTTTTCTATATGCTACCATGGAGGTTATTCAGATAAACAGCAAAATTCCCCTCTGAACTAAGTTTTGCTTGAGTGATGACAGTGTTTGTCGCATAATAAGGTCTTTAATTTGCTGCAATGTCAATAAGGCACCTTGTCAAGGATATTACACTTAATTAAACAATAAATAAACCAGACCCACCCTGCTCCAATCAGATAAAACTTGCCTGGCTGCCCAGGCCTGGAGGCTGAGAGGATTCAGGGACTGTTCGGTGACTCTGAAGTGATGCAGGGAGTTGAGGCTTGCCAGGCTGTAATCCCAAGAGGATGCTAGTGACACTCTGGGTGAGACGTGTGCCCTGCCTTTGGAGACAGGGAGAAACAGATAGCTGAGGCTAAACAGAACTGCACAAGCAGCACACAGAGTCTCAAGGGAAGTGTGTCCCTGTTGAGACATTTTCCCTTGGTAAAATTAGCAAGTTCAGCTTCAGCTGTGCAGTATGTTGGTCAAAATCTCAAGAAACCCTGGAACCAATTTGTTCCACCTGGAAATTAGTTTCAGCTTTTATTGCTTTCAATTTTTGTTCCAGAGCAGATTCAGTTTCCAAAGGGAGGTCTTCGGTCCTTTGTCCTTTGTGTTTGTTTTTTCTTTTGGACTTCCAAAGCATATTAAAAGTTTTGAAAAATCAAAAGGAGAAGGAGGAGGAAAAAAAAAGGAACAGCTTGATTTTCTTCTTGCCGCTAATTTTTTGTACAGTAAGATGTTTCCATGCAAGCTTCTTTGCAGGAAGCAAAGAATATCCTTTGCAGGATATTTCAAATATCAGCATCTGACATCAGATCCTATTGGAAATCTAAATCATTTCTTCTACCAAACAGGTATCTGTATTACCTATTACCAGGTATTACTGTTCTTTATAGCAGTCATTTAGTGGGGCTGCAGATGAGCCTTTTATTTAACTGTTTGTCATTAACAGGCAAAAAGAAAGGGGGACAGGAGTGAAGAGGCACCCAGTGTCTGTTAAAAACAATCTGTGTGTATTCACTGCCAAAGTAGTTAAATATTCCTAAATCATATTTGAACATCTGCTTCTGGTTTAGTGCTTTGATTGAAATTATTTTAAATGCGCTTCTACCTGAAAATGATTTTTTTAAAAGGTGAAGTCTGGTGGTGATTTTCTCACTAAGAATGACAGCACTTCATCAGCAGAGCATCCCTGGCTCTCAGGAAATCCACCATCTGCTTACTTTTCCACTTTTTAAGGAACAGAAAATCTGAAAACCAAACAGTAACAAGAATTAAAAAAAAAAAAAAAAAAAAAAAAAAAAAAAAAAAAAAAAAAAAAAAAAAAAAAAAAAAAAAAAAAAAAAAAAAAAAGAAAAACCAGCAAGTGAACAATCTTAATGGATTTCACATGCAATGTGTTTCTCTACACAGTTCACCAATTTTCGCAGCAATTCATTCTTGTAAACTGGTAGCCCTGGCTTATCTGCTAAAAGTTTTTCACCCAGAGATGCAACCTGTTCCTGGTGAATGTTGACAAATGAAGTAAAAAAATTATGAATGGAGTCTGCCACCCTGGGCTGACTTGCTTGTAACTCAGAAGCAGTTATTAGTAAAGACTAATAAAGGGAAGCAAGATGAAGGGAACATAGACACAGCTCTGAAATTTGATCATGAACGTAAGATTGAAAGGCTTCTCTAAGACTATAAAATGCAGTCCCTTTTACTACAGGCAATTATAGAATCACTTCTGTAAGTGTTGTAAATGTATCAATGTCCATCTGAAAGTGAGTTAAGATTTTACTCTTACTACTCCTTACTCCAGATCCTCACTCCTTTATCTATGTTTAACCTCTAATCTGCTTTTAATCTCCAAATCTGTTTATTCATGGACACTCTATTCAGCTTTCAACAGTATCCTCCAGCTGAAATCATTTTTTCTACATCCTGTCCTTCTCCTGTCTCCAGGAGTGCAGAAAGTAGTCTTGTTCCCCTGAGCTTTTTGTTTTCTGTAAGAAAGTGGAAGAAATTTGTTTCCTCTCATATAACAGGCTTTTCATTTCCGCTTATCCTACTACTGCCCTGACTCTGCACCTTTCCAGTTTGAGTTCAAGTCCACTGCATATAGGTGATCACATGCAGACATGGATCTTGCTGATGCCTCATATGGAGGTACTTGCTGTTTCCATATCTCTCCTGAACACACCAGGTCTGAGAAGTTCTTCATATGTACCTTGGCTAAGACCAGTTATGTCAAGAGGATCATTCACATCATAAGTTTGTACATTTAAGTTAAGTATAGGCCATTCCTGGGGGCTGGAGTAGATCTTTCAATGATCTAAATGAATCTGTACATGAAAACTTGCATGCTTACCCCAAACCCTAGTGATTCCTGAAAAGCTTAGCTGCAATTTCTGTTTTGTGTTCTGCAGGAACATAACCTATGTCTCTTGTGCTCCTCTTCACATGGGAGCTACGCTGCTGACCAGCAGGTTGTACATCTTTCACCTGCCAGAGTCGGTGACTTCACACTTGCTCTGATACAAAGAAAATAATTACTAAATGCTTGTAAAAATCCTCCGCCACTGAAGATATATATGAAGCTTCTGAATTAGAGGTAGATGTCAATACACATCTCCTCTACAAACAATTTCTTCTAGTTCCCAGTCAAACCAAATTGGATAAAGTATGTTAAAAATAAGCACCTGAAAAAGAGGGAAGAAAGAAAAGCAAACTGCTATTCAGCTGAAATCCTCTAATCTCTAGTAAACTGGGTATTATAGCAAAATGAAAAAGGAAACATATGATAGCAATATTAAGACCAAAGGCCATTAGTATAGAGAGTCACTGCCAAAGCTCACATTCAGTGATATCTCTGTGCTAATGGACATAAAATTCATTAGCACACCCAGTCTCATTCTGGCTCCTGTTAGCACAACACTGTTTGCTTTATGCCTCTGCAAGTTGTCTTTCCTTTCCTGTTTTCTCCATCACTAAACTGAAAGCTATTTGACGGTTTCTGGCATCTCTATTAAATTGTGGGAAATATGGAAATTATTAACTTTTGAACCACGAAACTAAAACACCCTTGCACGTTCTGGAGCTGAAACAGGTTGTGAATGAGGTAGCTTCTTCTGATAGGGCTCAGAAAGGCAGCAGGAGGGCATGGCAAGAGAGGGAGCCTGGCTCCATTGGCTGGGATTTGGGTTTTGCTGTTGTCCTTACAGATCAAAAGACTATGATCACCTTTCTGATTGCTCCTTCTCTAGTAAACAACCTCAAAGTGAGTTCATTAAATATTAAAAGGCCCTGATATCTATTAATGTTATTGGACATGTGAAATATGCCTGATGGATTTATTCTCCTGTAAAGGAACCATATCCCAGTGTCCCTCCTGGGACCATGCTCCAGCTGTTTAAACTATAATTCCATCACTAGGAGGAATGGTTGAGGCTGACCTCCATGAAATGTACTCATTGTTGCTCAGCCTGTGAATTGTAAATGAAACCTTTTGTAATAATGTTAAAATATGCATGCAGAGGAATTAAAGCATCGGAGGTCAGCAGCGGAGCCTCGCTGTGGGGTCGCTGTCAGCTCAGAGCAGCTGGTGGCTGCACTCCAACAAAAATGATACCTAGAGGTTGTTTAGGGGGCTGGCTCTGTGCATGACTGGGCTTGACAGATCTGTTGTTGCGTCTCGGTGAATCTCAATCTGGTTTTGATTGTCTTATGCTTCAGTGTTGGTTGTTTTGAGTGCCTTGCTTTATTGGAAGAGCCAGGTTTCTGGTTACCTTGTTCCCAGCTCAGTGCTAGAGCTCTTTATTGCTCTATGTGGGATCACTAAAACATTATACCACATTTTAAGACTCAGCTTTCCACATAGTGCCCCTGCTTTCTAGTTATATATGGCATGAACATTATATACATGTCCAAGGAAGAGGGAGCATATGCATAAATTCCAGCTAATAAAAACAATGGAGTCTGAGGCAGCCCTCACTCTAGAGCCTGAGGGAGAAAAAACTAGCTGAATCTTGCAAATCTGTGAAGGGGTTAAAAAGTACCTTTACTGAACAAAAGGTCCCTATGCTCTAGTTTCATGCATTTTGGAAGACACATGTAATTCTATGCAGTGAGACCCTTGCACTATCCCTGGTATTCTGCTTTCATGATGCTGGTTTTTTTTCTACGCTTAACATGCTGTGAAAGTCCTCAAATGCCTGAAGTGTTTTAAAAGCTTTACAAAAATTAAATGCTCCAAAAAAATCTCTGATAAGGTTTAATACAGAAAGATAAGTGGAAGCTTCTCTGCTGGGCTTACCAGCAGTCAGCCGATGCCACATCTTCAGTGTCAGCAGGTAATTGAATTGTATGTCCCAAAAGTGGGGCAAAGGCTTCACATTGGTATTGCCTAGGTAAGGGTTTCACCAATTTAGCACCTTTCTGGTCATGTTCTTCAAAACCCTCATGTGACCTCAGATACCTCAGTGAAATAACTGGGTCTGCAGGTTTCGAGTAATGGTTTTCTACACTCTGGGTTAAGGACTAAGTACGGGAGAAAGGCTTTGGAATATTAGTCCCTGATCTTTTCCTTTTTGAGATCTAAATTTAAATTATGAAAATGAATTTTCCAGTTTCATCTGAGTCATAATTTTCCAGAGAAAAAAAATCATTATAGCATCTGGCTCGACATGATGTTTCCACTAAGATAAACTGGAGACATTGCCGTCCCAGACCAGTTACTGTTGAAGAATTATGAGAAGCAGTTTGGGATAACACCAGCTCACATGACACCTGGTTTGTATTTTAACTCCACACCTGTCCATATACCATAAGAAGGAGAGGAGAGGGGAGAGGAGGGGAAGGGAAGGGAGAGGGGAGAGACAGAGAAGGAAAAATTAACAAAGCAACTTATCTTTAAAGCACCAGCTTTGTTCTCCATAGAGATAATACTAACGTACAATCTTTCTGTTTCAGTTTTAAGATTGGTTCCCAAAGGCCTTGCATTAAAGATGTTGAGAAGACACATGCAGATTACTCATGGTGAGGTAGAGGAGCCCATTCAGAGAGTGGGTGTTAGGATCTGTTTTGCTTTTGGTTACACTGGCTCAAATCTGAGGCTCTTTCTATTGAAGAGAGTGTGTTTGTGCCCATTGTTCAGCTTCCAGCACCCACCCACTGCCTGTAAGCAATGCCATGAAGCACCTGTAAATGTGTGGACAACACTGAGACAACTCCAGGTGACAGTACACTGATACCTCTCAAGTCTGTCACTGACTTCAGCCAGAAAAGAAGGGAGCTGGAACCCAGCAGGACTCTGCATCATTGCAGGCCTTACATAAAAGAAACAATGCAGGATGAAAATGAATTTTCTCTTTGATTTTCTGTTTAAGTAAAACATTTGAAAAAGGAAGCTTTAAAAAAGAGAAAGAGATTCTTGGTAGTTATTAGCTCACTGTTTAGCTTTACCCTTTCCCAGATGTTTTTTCCCTGGGGAATTCTAGCAGACAGACCACGGATCATCACAGCTGGCATCTGAACAGCACTCTGCAGTTAATAATGATTCACAACCACTGCTCCCAATCTTGCCAGCATTTGCCTCCGTTAGGACAGAGCACAAATGTGCTTGCAATTACAAAGGAAGGAAGAATGTAACAGAAATGATGTTTCTTTTTAAACAAGTAAGTGTAATTTTTCATGTAGACTTGGGGCTGTGCCCACAAGTAATTTGCTTTTGTCAAATGGAACATGAAAACTATGCACCCAATCCTGCAAATGATTACTCACAAGTGCAGTCTCTGCTAGCACAAATGCTGGCACTGAAGTCAACAGCAGTCTGGTGTGGGTAAGGATTACTCGTATGAGGAAGGGCTTTCAGGATTGGCCCCAGGAGAGGTATGTGAATACTCCTTCATGGGACATAAGCTTCAGGGAGCTCAAAATAGGTTAATTCCATTCCTGATTCATTCCATGGACCATTTAACAAGAGCCTCTGGAATTGTGCAGTCAGTAATGAACTGCCAAGAACCAAAAGTAATCACTGCTGCAATTATTAAAATTTACACTTGGATTCTGTTACCTTTGCAGCAAATATGGGTCTTGAATTAAGTGGTCCAGAAATCCAAGGACTTCCTACAAACAGTAGAAAGCAGTCCTTTCAAAACCACAGTTCTTTTATTTTGTTATTGCCCACATTTTTGCTGGACAAAAGTGCTGTTATGCTGGTTTCTTTTCTTCCATTTTTTTCACAAGGTCTTTGCATACTGGAGATGCGTGAAAAAGCTGCTATATCAGTAGTAATTGTGGGCTAATAGATCATGTAGAGACTTTTGTTTGTTTGTTTGTTCTAAACATAGTAGATATGAGCATTCCTCCTGACCTGAAAACAGCTTCACATTTTCCCTCAGGGAAATGCGACGCACTGCTCTATAACCTGTATGTTCTTACTCTGTTCCTGAGCCATGCAAGGTGTGGGCATATCCTTTTTCAGTAGTCCTGTATTTCCACCGTCAATCATGAAAACTTAAAGCAGCTTTGTCCTGTAAAGTGCTGAGATTTCTGGCACTGGTCCAGGAAAGCACTTGAGTACAGGCTTAACTTTGAGAACATGCATCTCATTGGAGCTGATGAGACTACTCATTAGATGCTTTCAGATCAGCTGAGTCCGATGGGCTTCACCCTAGGATACTTAAAAATCTGGAGGAAAAAACATAAGCTCTGCTTGTAGCTTTAGAAATGGGTATATTGCCAAAATAGCAGCAAATGGGTGTAGCTGGTGCCTGCTGTTACATGTAAACCACCACTTCAATTCAGTTCTTACAAAACACTGGAGCAAATAATCAAATGATTTGTTTCTACAGACCAAGGAGAAAACAGAAGCATTAGAAAGAGTTAGTGCGGCTTTGTCAGGAACATCTGATTCACAGTAGCTCTGCAGGAAAGGCTCTGGGGATGGCACCGACTTATAAACGGAATGTGAGTCAACAATGTTCGACTACCGCAGAAAAAGCAAACGTCTTACTGGGTTTTCCAAATAGAAGTATATGTACGGGGAGACAACTGAAATGACCCATCCATTCCCCTTGCTAGAGCAGTGTGGTTGATTTTAGGCATCTTGGTATAGGAGTTTAACCCAATTGGAGACCAGAGAAGAAAATTATAAAATGTTTGAAAAAAAAAACCACATGGGAGGAAGGGCTGAAAGGATTTGCGTTGTTTTTGCTGGAGGCAGTTTGAGGGAGATTCTGGTACTCAAGTATGGGACAGAAGCAGCTAGGACAAGAGTTTGAATAGCAACACAGAAGATTCAGATTAGATGTTAGGAAGAATTTTCCAGTGCTAAAACTAGAAGAGGAGTCTGAGGAGGCTGTGGTACTCTGTAATAAGAAGTTTTTTGGGGTAGGTTAGGTAAAATACCTTTCAGGGATGCTCTAGGTAGAGCTGTTCCTGCCTTGAGACTGAGTGAAGAAACAAGCTCTGAGGTTCCTTCCAGCCACAGATTGCTTTGGCACTGTGCGTTTCTGGCTCAGTGCACTGACATGACAGCGTGTCACTTACTATGTCCATATCTTACTCTGTGAGTCACACATGCAGCATTTTACACTTCGAGTTTCTGAGACTACAAACAAACAAAAAACTCAGATATGAATCCTATAGAAAAATATGTCCTTTTACCTGTTTGAGGTAGTATATGTTAAGAGACTTTGTTATGCTGGAGTTTTAAGTGCAGATTATTAAGAGTTCAAATTTACCTGAAGATGGTACTACAACACATGTAGTTTGAAATGCCCATATTTCAATTGTCTGTTGAAAGCAGGGAAAAGAATACAGATGTGTGCACCTATATCTGCTCTAAAGGCTCTGTTAAGCCTGTTTGGCTGTTGGGAGACTCATTCATACACACACTTTTGAAAGGCATGAGCTGCTGTAGGCAGGGAACATACCAGTGGAATCACAAAGCAGCACAGAACAGCAGAAAGCTTCAAGGCTGATTCAGGACTTCAGGGTTGGGGACCAGTTCTGCCACCTCCTGCCTGAGTTTCAATGCAAAGATAGAGGAAAGTGTGATTAAAACATCAGAGAATTCCTTGCCTACCTGATTTGCTCTAAGAGATAATTGACCCTCTGCAAGGAATTCAAAATTACAGATTTTCCCACTGCTATTTGTCCAGGTGGCAATAGACAACTTTGTTATCGACCAGATTCTTAAAAACCAAATAATTTTCAGGTGCTTTAGTTAGTGCCATATACCTAGACAGATTATTTTGTTGGGTTTTTGGTTTTTTTTGTGGTTTTTTTTCTTGTTGTTATTAATGTTGTTGTTGTTGTTGTTTTTACTATTTTTATGGGGTTTATTTGTATCCATACCTACCCTATTTTGTACATTCAATGTGTCTATTGACTGCAGATACAGAACAAGTCCCTTATTGCTGCCACAAATCCTTATTTACTGGCTAGGCTTTGTGATGAGAGTGCCCTCCAGTACCTTGTCTATGAAAACAAATTGTTTGGGGAGCTCTGAAAGACTGTTTTATTCCTTTTTTTTCTGTTGTTATAAGACAGGATCCAAACACATTATGACTTTTTCCTGACTGACATAGGAAATGCAATACCTTTATTACACAAATTTAATGGAAAAAGATTGTTCTATTCCCTGTAAGAACCTGGGCTCTTGCTTGCTTGTTTGGACCAACATATTCTTTTTTTAAAAATATTTATTGTGGGGGCTGCATTCTGTGTACACAGCACATTGCAACAGATGTGCATCTTCAGAGTATATTTCAGGTAGTGTTTTATTGTTAATATTAAAAGAAGCCTATATGTTAACATAAGGAAAACAGAAATAACACCTATTATGTATTACTAACATGCAGCAGGCAACATACACAGAAAGCAATTATGTCTCCATTTATTGCTTACATACTGAAGCTACTTCCTAACATCCCTACAAACTATACAACCAAATTTTGTATGTGACATTGTACTTCCAAGACTAGGAGTATTATTATCAATGGGGTTTGTTGTACGCAAGTATGACGACCTAGAGGGGCAAATCCCGCTGGGCTGCAGTATACAGACTGGTCTCTATATTGTTAACCTGCTAACTCAGGGCCCAGGATTGTTTGATTTTGGATTTCTGGTGTAGTATTACCTGCTACAAATGGCGTTAAAAAACTAGTCATTAAGCTACATGACATGAAATTTCCTAATATGAATATGAAGAACCTGAAGCATTCCAGTTGAGTGGGCAAAAAGTGGTTTTTTCATATTGATTCCAAGAAAGATTCTACATATAAGATTCTCTTTATCTGGAGAAGAGATGTTGACAGTATATTTTAATTCTTTACGTTATGTGTCACATGGAATTATCTTAATTGTTCCTTCCTCAGAAAATTGTTCCTTCCTCAGAAAATTGTTCCTTCCACAGAAATACCCATCTTTCTGTGAAATAAATTTGACGTTATTGCGACCCTACAGCTTCCACTTTTTATAAACATTCAGGAGCTTTACCAGCCATGACATGAACTTGAGAAAATTAAATTACACACCACAGCTTCTAATCGTTTCACCCAAATTAATTTGAAGTTATGTTCTGGGTCTTAACATTGAAAAATTTGAAATTCAGGCTGCCAGTTCCAAGATGAATCAATCAATAAAGAAACAGAAATACATGACTTGTGAAAGTGAAAAATTAAATCTAAATCTCAAATTTAAATTATTGGATGTTCTCAGAGTTTCTAACAGTTTATAAGGAAGAATAATTTATAAAACAATCTATAAATGTGAGAAATTAATCCATTTGAGATTTTGTCAGCTGAAAAACATCTAACGATCACAAGTGGTAGTGCTGTGAAACTGTATTGTGCTTATATCTCTATATAATTTCGTTGCCCTACAAGCTGTCCCTTGTCCTCCCCCTTCACCACTGGTGTCTCTGATCTGGATTCTTCATTGGTATAATGCTGTTGTTGGAGTTGTGCCCTTGACAGCAAGGTTGACCCTAACCAGCAGGGGAAAATCTGGTCATTAATAAACAAATCCCCGAGATTTACAATCATGGCAAAGATATCATCTTAAATACGTATAAAATAACTTGGAAAATGTTGCCCTTTCAAAAATTGTTAAAGCAAAGCTGGTAATTCTGTACCTGTAATATTGGGACCTCAACATAAAACTCCTGGGACTTAATATTTCCAGTCATTCTTAAAGCTTCGCTCGAACATGCTGTCTGTGCACTCATTTCTAAACTAATTAATCTCAAAATTACAGCAAACATCTGATTTTACATTAACCATATTCGGTTACTGCCTAGGTCAACACCAAATCAGATTCAGCTAGGTCACTCTCAGGCCCTTAATCACTTTTCCCCGGATCCAATTTTGAGCTAAAATAAAAAAGGAGCACAGGACACAGAACTTTTGAGTGCTGCCAATTCTGCCGGAAGAAACAGGTAGCAAGTCAAATCCTTAAAAGAACATCAAAGGAGAAGCTGAAGATATGGGACTCCCAAGAGGGGAAGGGTTGCAGACATCAGCAGTGTCTTTTACCGTCAGGGAGATGCTGCTGCAAGCCAAACCATGTCAGACAAGTGACAAAGGGAGTCTTTGCTTATGAGGGTACGTAAGCAGACAAAGGATGGTGATGGGTAAGGGATTTTGTTCAAGAGACTGCTTTTTTTAAGGGGAATTAGTCATAACCTACATATCTAATTTATTTGGGAATATGTTCAACTAACGTTCCCCCCAGTAGAAATAAATCCTGCCAAGGAGTGACACTGCTGCCTGGATGCCGGGCGGGTGGGCACCAGCCTCTCCTCCTGCAGAACAATGCCATGCAGGGACCTTACAGCAACATCTGAGCTTCCTGACACAGTGCCACAGGTTTGCCCACCACCATGCAGGTGAGCCCTTTGGCTCCATGTTCCACTCCAGCTCAGGAAGATGAAGCACCTCACTGAGCAACAGTCTGTCAATGAAAGTTCTCCCTTTTTTTTTCTCCCAAGTGACAAATGTAATTGTCTTCTTGGGCACCACATGATGAGACAGTAGTAACTGTGCTTCAGACCAGATGAAGGCACAACCATTCATGATTTTCCATTTTTCGTCGCATTAATTTGGGGGGGAGGGGAAGTAGGGCAGAGAAAAGGCTTTGAATCCAGACAGACATGTGTGCTTTAAATTATGTTTTGTGAATTGAAGCAAGGCAGATGCTTCCAACAAGCACACATTTTGCTACTGTTTGCAAAGCAGACACACACTGGCACATGGTTGTAGGACATGAATTATACTTCTGTGCTTCTGATTTGTAACCACACCTGTATACCCTTAGAAATGCTAATAGAAAAAAATACAAATTTAGGCACAAAGGAGAATCTAATAAGAGGAACATTTGAATGGATAAGGAAATGTCTATTCCTCCCTATACCCCCCCAGTCATTAGGACTGGAGGAACATGCTTATAGTAATTAGGTAAGATTGATTTAGAGGCTGAACACCACCCACAATTTGTGTAGTCTGGGGTCAGGCAGGCAGCTGCAGAAACCGCTCAGCTAATTATGAGAATTCACTGTTCGTTAATAGAATCTCTCTCCACAAACAGCAGCTGTGTGTTTGCTCACGCAGATTATTAATTCTGGCCTTGCCTCAGCTGCAAGTTTCTGCTGCGTCGAAAGGAATCCTCTGATAGAAGTGTCAGTTATCACCCAAGCGATGCCAGGGGAGAAAGGAAAAGCAAAAAGAAAGGAGAATATCTTTTAATCACAGGTGGATAAAGATTTTTTGCAGATACCTTCCTTTTCTGCCTCTTACTCCCAAACAATTAAATGCCAGTTTTGGAACTCATTAATCTGTAGGCAACCTGGCGAGATCTAATTTATACCTGTCAGGAGCAATGGGCAGCAGCTAATAGGAAATTAATTGCAATGTAAGTCTACTCTCCCAGTTGATAGTATGCTTGCTTTTAATGACAAACCTTTGATATGGCAGCATCAGAACATTATAAAAGACATTGCCTGCATCAGATCTGCAGCTAGGTGTATCGTCCTTGTTGTGCCACGTTTAAAAAAAAAGTACGTCTGTATTTTTTGCAAAAATTGAACAGAGGCAACTTGAAAAATGTGTATCATCATTTACAGATATAAACTTCAGCTTCTTACCAAATGAGAAAATGGTCACCTTTGTATGTAAGATACCATATCTCACTACATACATAGATATAAAATATGCATATAAATTATTTGCTGAAAAATCAAGACTTGAATAAATCTTGGCTCAGTCAAAGTAAATGTTGAAACTCATACTCATGTTAATAAGGATAGCAATGATTCCTGAGTTCTTAGATTTGATAACCATATAAAATATTAGGAATTTTTTTGAGAGATAAATTTCCTCTCCATATTATATCAGTGTCACAGGACAAATCATCTGGTATTCAGGTAGGGTCCCATCCTGCAAAATTCAGAAACATTCTCAGGAATGTTGACATATCTGTGAACAGAAGGTTCCTGTTGTGAAAGATAAAACATCCATATTGTGCGTTTTGATGTAGATGTGTGGGAGGCATGAAAAATATACCCATCTGTACAAGTAAAGGGGAGCAAAAACCCCATCTTTACATCATAATGCCCTGTGAAATAGGTGCTTGTCACGTTTGCTCAGACCATTGAACTAGGCCAAGATATAAAGGTTTTCTTTGCAATGTTGCAGAGCTCAGTTTAATGGTAAGTGAGCATCAGTGCAGTGAAACACAACTGATGCAATGATCTAGTAAGAGCTGTATTCTTGTTATAAATGTAGTATACTGCTGACAATAAGAAAATTAAGCTGTTGGGCTCATGGTAGGCAAACCAGATTCGGTTAATCCCCAGTGTATCTGTTCATTTCAACACTGCAGCAAAGTTGCCCCCAAATACAAACTTGGTCCAATGTGCTGGTTAAATGTTAGTAGTTAGAAAGAGAAGAGGACGAGTCAGTGGACTGTGATAGTGTGATACAAAGCCCTTTAACAAGTGCTCTTGAAAAAATGGTCTTTTTCCTACGAAAGTAAAATAGAAAAATCCTGTGTTTAAACAGAATGGGTTTTGGCTTAGGGGTTTGTTTTTTATTTTATTTTTTAAATCAAATATTCTAATATTTGATTTAAAGCTTTCTGAGAATCCCTCAAAGTTTTTGTGAAAGCAAAAAAAAAAATGTTCATGTTCACTCATTTTTTTTCATGAGGGAAAACATCATTTCGTGGCCAGCTCTTTCTCCCAGAGTCCTAAATCTGTAATTTTTCAAATACAAACACAGCCTAAATTGGCAATTGAATTATTCCAACTTCCACTCAAATCCCTAATGTAACTATTTCATAAGTATTGCAGCAGCGTGCAAGGGATTGCACAAGAAAATACCAAATCTTTCTAGACATCTTTAGCATTCATACAAATCTGGTCCTTATTAGCAAAGAGCTATTAACAGAGAATATTACAATAACTTTTTCACTTGAAATGACCTTGTCCTTTTATTCAACTTGCACCAGCTTGCACATTTAAACCATTCTTTCTCACCTTCTAAAGTAAAAGGTACTGATACCCTATAAATAGCTACGAGGCATCAATCCTATGAAAGACAAACTGTAATTAATTTTCTGCAGCTCTCATGCACATCACTGTGATTACTGTTCCTAAGTATTCAGGGATCAATAATGACCACTCTGGACTTGTAAAAGTAATTTGTGTGAGTAAAGGAATAGATTTGATAAAGCTGCAATAGATTTGAATGCTTTTTCTACTACTGAAGGTTTTCCATTCATGTTATACCATGAACATTTCCTTAGGAGATCTGCAGGTGTATAAAATGTCTAAATTAGATCTGACTGTGAATTTAAAGTGTATCAGAATACCTGTGCTCGGGGATAAACTATGCATTTGGGCTAACAAACTCATACAGTTACATAAAGACAGGAAGAAAATGTGGAATTTGAACAAGTACAAACCAACTGAAAAAAACAGCAAACTTTCTGATTTTTTTACTTGCATTCAGATAAATTACAAATTTAAACTGGATTTTTGTAATGATTTGTACTTTGATTATTTTAAAACAGCACTTAAAGGATGTCTACATGGTGACTAGTTTTACATATTTAAGTGACTGGAAACATTGCATAGTTTAATCTCTTAATCTTTATCATGAATTTGCAGGCAGAAGTACAAAATCTACCCCAGCATAAGACAGGCTGGGAAACAGGATCTGTTGCTGGGTCAAGCACTGTGCTAGTTTAAAAGAAAACTGGCAGGAGAAAGGAACCCTACTCAACTGCCTCATTTTGATAGTGGAGGAAGAAATACTGAGAGAGATTAGAAATTGGAGTTATAATTTACTAAATAAATTGCAATAAAATACAACTATGCAGGGGAACTGGTTTAACCAACAAAGGCAGAGTATGACCTGGCCCCCTAAAGCAAAAAAAAAATGGTGTCAGTTCCTTCTCTGCACGTCAGGTGGTCAAGGGCAAAGCAAAAAGCAAAACCTGGGAAGATGTATCATCCAAATCAGGAATTACCTGCCTTTATGTCAACCCCCAACAATGGCAGCACGGCTGCAAGGTTTCTCGGTGGGCGCAGCAAGCAGCACTATGGTCCAGGGGCAGTCCTCTTCCTCACCTGTGGATCTCATGACAAGTCTTGGTTGTTGCAATTTCCGTGTTCATTGGTCGAAGTGATGGTTGCAGTCCTGTTAAGTGGAGGGGAAAAGTCCCCACAACGCAGGGACCATCCTAGGTTATATTATGCTAAAACTAGGTGGAAACACCCTGGTATCTCCCCTGGACCAGGGAGTGTTACACTGGATGATGTAATACTGGAACATGGGACATTTCAGGAGCCTTTGACACCTTCTAAGATGTTACAACTTCCCACTATGTCAGCGCAGTTGAGTCAATAATGGCCCACTGTGGTATGGCCCACTATGGTCCATCAGCAGAGATGAATACATTCAGGCTTCATGTGAATGTCCCAGTGCTTCCCCAGAGGAGAGGTGTCACAGCTGAGTCATTTGTGTAAGGAAAAAGAAGCACTACTCTACCTTGCAGGATTTGCCTCTTTCCTTATCTAGTTCAACACCCATCTTGTGGCCTGAGGTGACAGGTGCGTGCACCTGGGTGGCTACTGCAAGTGATTGATCATTAAAGTTCATCAAGTGATCAATCATTAACTGTTCATCAGAAATAACATAGAGGGGATAGACTGTGCATATTGGTAACACTCACATAGTGCTAAACGCCATTCCTATCCCTGTAGATAGGACAAACCCCCTCTCCCATTCCGCCCTTTTCTGCACACAGAAATGTTTTTTATATTTGCCAGGAGATATTTGCAAGCACAGACCACATCTCTGATATTCCAGTTGCTGAATCATTCCCCAGTGTGACTTTGACCCAAGCCAGTGAGGGCTTGTCCATGTGGACTCTGATAGCAATCTATACTTTGTGGACAAAGTCTCTTTTCTAAAATTTAGAGCTCTCTCTTCCAGGGCTCAAACTTGCAATGGTTTGTACTCTAGCCTACCTTCCCTCCCAAGTCATTCCTTCTTTCTCCTTGCATGTCTTTCTACGCCACTCTCCATATTTCCCTATTAGAATCCATCTTTCTAAAGAATTATACACCTTACTTTCCTACCTATGGTCAAACTACTAAATGTGTGGCACATGTAGCAGTTTATGAAAGTTTTCTAAGCAAGTGTTTACAGTTGCACCAGGCTGCAGTGGGAGCAACCTTGAGTTATTTGGAAGAGGAAGCAGGTAGCCAAAGGTTCCTCTTTCAGCTCACATTTCTGCGACTTTGTAGTAGAAAGTGTAATGGCTCCTTTTTTCTGCATCCTTAACGCATTCCAACAATGTGTCACTGAGTTTTATCATCATCACTCCCATGTAGACGGTCAGGGACTTGAAATGGCTGCTATTATACAGTTTACACCAACTTCTAAACACTGAAATATCTGTTTGTGCAGTAGTTACTATATATCACTAATATACAGCTTAAAATGTATATGAGCTATTTTCCTCAATGGGAATTTATGTAAATAAGTCTAAGGACATATCATACTTTCCATTGTAAATAAAGGAAATCAATACTGCTGAATTATGATGCTCTGGTTTTCCTATTATATTAATACTTTTATCAAGTGCTTAAAAGTGAAAAGTTCTCAGAAAACCTAAGCCTTTCTGTCTTTAACATGTCATGCGATTTTAAAGTAATCCATTCCTATTGGAAAAACCCTCAGAAACACAAGTTATGTTTATCACTTCACCATGTAGCCTTTTTCTTAATTGTATTCCGGTTCTGTTGCAACTTTGTCAGTTACTCCTTCCCTTAGTTTCATTTACACTTACAAGCATTTTTACTTAGTGTGGGTTTTCTAACACCAACATTTGTTGTTTGTGCATCAAGTTGCCAAGCCCTTTATACAATGGGAATAATTTCAAGATTATAATGATATACTCTGAAATAAATTATTTAATATATTTATTGCAAAAGGAAGTAAAGGAACTCTTTTGGGTAATTGGTGTGCAGTAAGCCACAGTACCAGTTGTATATTCATTTTTCTCCAATGTATGCAATTATCCACTCAGCCTTTATCCATTAATATTATTTTTCTTCCAAAGCTGAAAGTATATAAAGCCATTAGAAAATAATCCAAAGAATTCTATTTGCTGAATAAATTTTAATTTGCATGGCACCAGGAATTTTTTATTAATGGGAAATAAATTATTGCAATCTTATGGAAGGCGACAAGTTAATAGCTTTGTGAAAAGTAATGGAGAGAAAATGATCTTGAAAAGGTCAGGTCTCCTGTCACAATGTCTTTATGCACAATTAAAACAAGTCAAGAAAGTGGCTATATAATCAGGACCATGAATATGCATTATATCCTAATGAGAGTATGAAGATAGAGATGGGTTAGTGCTAAAGTCATGGTGAGGTGGTGACATAAAAATGGTAATTTGTGATGTAGGATTTAACTACGTTTGTCTGTTTCCTCTGGGAGAATTAACTCATTGCTACCTGGCTATTCATTATTTTACCTTTACCAGTATACTAAGTAAACTAATAGACTTCTCTGCAGGAGCACATATACACATAGAATGTGTTTTACTCTTCTATAAAGACACTCCCTGTAGTTATGATTGTAAATTACAAAGTATCTCACCTCCATCACCACAGGAAGACCTTCAAAATGCTTGTAACCTTTGCATTTTTAATTACAGAAGTTGAAAGGCACTTTCATATCACATAGTAGGTTTAACATGTCATGGCTCAACCTTGCTGAAAGTACTTTATTTCCTAAGGTCCTTCTGTGCCAGGGAAGCATGCACTTCAAGGTTGGAGTTGTAATCATCCATGCCTCTGGCATCATCTGTACATGGAGGAAGAAGTTCTGCCCTTCCATGTGCATGTTTTGTGTTGCTCCCCTCTACTCCCTTTCAAACAGAAGAGACAGGACTTTGCAAAGCTAGAAGAGGGTCAACCCCTGGTTTGTGACTACATCACAGTTACTGTTAGGAAACCTGTTTTGGTTTCCTGGCTAGAAATAGGCCAGAAACCTGCCTGGCTAGAAATAGGCCTCTACAAGAGGAAATTAACTTACCTTTATAAGCACTGAATTTCCTCCTGGTAATGGCTGTTTCAGTGGTCCCAGTGCTGCTAATGGGTGCTATTGAGTCTTGGCAATTATTCTGCATTGTAATTGAAAATTGGGATGAACATTCTGATTCAGTGGTCACTTAATAATATATAATGGTCACTGAACATTGATTTTGATTAGCTAATGACAATTTAAAGGTTTACAACACCTCTCACAGCACTGTTTATTTGGGTATGCTATTACTTCCAAAGACCTTGGTTTATGCTCAAAAATAGGAATAACTAGGAGGGGAAGCAGATGCAGCTGGCATCCTATAATACTCTGTTTGGGTGGCAGAGTTGTATTCAGTCCATGCTGATTAGATTTCCATAGATGGGCATTCAGCCCACAGCTCTTCCCATATATTGGCTCACTTAGTCTACACTTTTCTTGTTTGTTGCTTGTTTCTTTGCCCATCATACCACAGGTTTCTCAACTATATTATCATTGGATATTGTACATGAGAATAGAATTAGGTTCTTTTGTGATTAAACACTTGTCAGGATTTTTTTACACTTCTGGTGTTTTGAGATTAATCTTCGAAACTTACCCAATGAGCAGAAAGTAGACTACATATACAATTTACACTTTCATGTCCTGTCTGGTCACCAGGGGTCAGTGAGTTAAGGAGCTGGACCTGTCACTGGCTCCCTACTTTAGCCTTCACCATCTCCCCGTTGCTAGCTCTCCTGTCTGTAAGATGACACAGTACAGTAGCCACAGTTACCTCCTACCACAGTTATGAGAGTTACTTCCCTGGGATCAGACCTGGCAGCATTTGTGGGTATGTAAAAAGCTGAGGCAGAAGGGACAGGGTTGTAAACAAAGCCCCTGTAGCGTTGGTGAGGTTTGTCACTGTGGGCCCTCAGCAGGCATTTTGCAGATGATATAGCTGTGTGTTCCTGCTTTGATGTTGTCTCATAACTGTGTGGTTGGTCATGGTGATTGTGACCTTAATCCATGATCAGACCTGGTTGCAGCATCCAGGCTTTGAGGTTTCCAAACAGGTATGTGGATCTTGAGCTGCCATTTTAATGTGTGCTTTGAAGAATGAAGGCATTGCTTCTAGTGAAGCAAACACTGGATCAAGGAAACTGGTAAAAGTGAAGTGCACAAACCTGGAGAGTAAATGCTGTTTACTTGACTCAGCACTTGTCTAGAGTTCTGTGCAGCTATCTGAGACTGATCTTCAGCCTCAGAAGGACTTTCCATAGAGTATATCTTCATGGTACAAATCAGCTGTAGAGATCCCTGACAAAGTAAATCTTCAAGTTATTGATTCTGATCATTTTACCCAGGTCTGAAAATAAGGTAGTCACAGTCAGAGAAGCAGGTTTCTTTAACTTGAGGTGGGAGCCAGATAAAAGGTATCTTGCAAATTCTTGACGCAGGCTGGTATGGATGCAGGCACGCAGGCACACATGCACTCTGCATGGCTCAGTACCCCATACAAGTCAGCATTCTACTCCCAAATTGTCATCTATATGAGATGGTATCTAAATATGCTGATGAAGGTCAGCTGTATTTCTCATTTTCTAATGACCCTCTGCATTTGGTTTATGTGCTGTTGAAATACTTGAATGGTATTTCCAGATACCTCAGTTTTACTGCAGGGAAACAGAAGTCTCATCAAGTAATGCAGATGGGAAGAAATCAGCTACATTGCCCACGCTGCTGGTTTAGAAATTAACTATGATGTTTCAGGGGGAAAAAAAACCCCAAATGTTTAAATAGACAGTTGAAGGAAAATTTTCTGTTCTGGGATAGTTATAGAAAAAAAGTGAGGAGAATATGCATATAAAATGCCACAAAATAGGCATTTTTAATTTGCAGTTGATGACTTTCCCTCAGATTAAATCTCATTTTGAACTTTTGCCATTCTGAGTGGAAGAAGTGATAGAAAGGATACAGAAGTGGCCACTAAATATCTCTGGGAGGGTGGAAAGTCTCCTGTAAATACCAGGCTGGTTTATTGTTGCTGCTGTAAGTAGAAGAAACATCAGTAACATGCACAGTCCTGGTACTTAGGAACTGCAGTCATGCACCAGGACCCTGAGCTTGAACAGTGTTGTACAAATACTCAGGTCTGAGGAGCCATATACAAAAAAGGTTATGAGATAGGCACAAAAAACGAGTGGATTACAAAAGACAAAGAAATTGCTTTGAGGAGTGAATGGAAAAGTGAAAAGTAAAAAGTAAGTTAAAATACCATCATAACAAAAATTAAGAAAGGGCTAAAAAAGTTGTAGAGAAAAAGCATTTCATCTAAAAGATATGATTTACGCAATATGTGCTGACCTTGTGAAACTTATTGCCTTAGGATACATCTGAAGAGTTTAATAGTTGTTTGTTTTTTTTTTTTAAATGAAGATTAAACCTCTATATAGGGAAAAGGGAATATGTGTGTCCCTTACTTGGGTAAAAGAGAATCAGAAAAGAACTTTCCATTAGAGTATCTTCCACAAAACCATGCCAGCAACCGATGCCAGGAGGAACACAACTGTGAGCTATTTCACAATGTCAGCACCTATACTTCTATACAAAAGAACTGTTCTTCATTCCCTGCTCTCTCTTTTAATTTGCCAACAGTCCCTCTACAGCTTTCCTAGCACCTAATTCCCTACATTTTTTGAATGTACGTGAGGGGTATAATATCTGATAATACAGAGGGGTTAGAAACCAGAACAAGGTTGATAGCCATCTATGTTGGTAAAACAGCTTGCCCTGTCTCTATTTCAGTTACCATTGAAATTCCTACATACTGCCTTGCAATTTCCACTCACTTTTTTTTTTCCCACATGCAAGAATAAAACATCTGTCCTTAGGTCATGTTTTTTTTCCCCTCTAGATGAATGGTTTTCATGTTGTTTCTAAAAGTCCTCTCTCTCAAGGTGAATTTGTGCCAGTTAGGCACAGTCAGAGGTAACACCACTAAAGAGAGACTTTTTCCATGGTTTTCAGCTGTCGAGAAGGATAACAACCCTCTGTAACACAAACATAGACTTTTTGCTTTGGTATAAAACAAAGTCTAGATTTATTTCAGACTAATAAATAGCTTAGATCTTTAGTGCTTGCTAAAAATTTGTTAATATGCTCAAATATTTTCTAGTGTTGGAGTCAGGAGAAATTACAGCAAAATGAACTTAAGAAAATAGCATGCACAAGCTAAAAAGGAGAGTATATATGTGTGTGTGTATGTATTCATATATACATGTATGTATATATATATGTGTTTGAGTGTGAGAGAGTGTATATACATACAAATACGAATTTCCAGTTTCTGGTTCTTTGTGAGGAATTAATTCAGTCTAATAGATGAAGTGTTTGAAATCTGAAAACAATGTTTTGATGGTCAGAGCAGCAAAAGGGGAAGGTGTTAAATATGGCTTATTAGCATTTTATGGAGAAAAAAATTCAGAATCCTCATGAGACCAATAGAGAGAGGGAAAAATACAGTACACATGTAAATTAACATCCAGCAATCCTTGTACCTAAGGAAATATCCGCAGGACATCTTAAATCATCTAGAATTTGGGTATACTCATTAACCCATGGGAGTTAACCATCTGGCAAGTAGAATACAATGCCCTAACTAGTGTTGTTGTGGTGTTGTTTTATAAATCAGGCTGGATCCAACAGTACTGTTTGAATGGAAAGTATATTGTCATTAACATCATGTTCATTGCCAGATCACAACGCATAAAAATTGTATCTAGTACAAACAAAGCAGTCATCCTAAAAGCATTATTAGAGTGTCCATAGCTTTGATTGAAGATGCGATATAATAACTCTGTGTTTAAGTACATTCCTGTAAAGATTTCCCCTTTTAAAAAGTAATGACAGAACTTACCAGCACATATGCACAGATTTATATCTGATATCAAATACCACAAATAAAAAAACAATGTAAATGAAAGTCACACAATGCCTTCTTTTTCTAGATTGCTTTCTGAGTGAAAATTAATCATATTGTAAATACACTTAAATTAACTCAACTCATTTAAGTGTTATACTGACATTGACATAGGAAAGGGTATTTATTAAAGTTTATTGTAATTAGAATCAATCTTTGTTTGGACTTTGTCACTGACAGACAGAAACAGCAAACATCTTCCATTTATGTGCATGAGACATCAAGGCATCATTTTGAACAAGGTTTGCTGGCACTTATGAACAGCTGAAAAACAAGCTGGGAGTGCCCACTGTGCTTCTCCATGAACCATTATGGACTTGGAGGAGGCTGGCATGGTATCAGGTATGAGACCTATTTCAAGCTAGTAATAACTGAAATTATGTTCCATTGTTTCCAAATACCTTTTCAAAGAATTCAGAGAATTCAGGTCTAATTTGTGTTTGTGTGTGCATGCACACATGGGCGTGATCAGAGACACAGCAGAGTGAGACAACCCTAAACAGGGGGAAACACGCCCACGCCTCGCTGTCTCCTTCTCTCCTGCTCTAGGAATAGTGGCTATAAGGCCATGATGGGTCTTCAGCCAGAGGTGAAACAAGCCCAGTGGAGCAGAGTTTGTTGTTGTTTTGCTTGTTGTCATGACCTGTCTGATATCATATTCACTTGATGTCACACAAACACAGGCCAAAATGAGCTTCCTGCCCCCCCCCCCCCCCCCCCCCCCCCCTCAGACCCTTAAGAGAGGATACAGGAGATCAATCCAGATGGATGGACAAAGGAATACATGAAAATAATGGGAAAACATTTATCAGAATGATATATTGTGAGCATAATACACCAGCTACCAGAAACAAAGGAAAAAGCTGAATACAGAAAGTACTATTGTGAAAAATGAAGAACTTTGTCCTATGGTGAGTGTATGCAGTAACTGCATGACTAGAATTTAATTTCTGACACTGTCTCTAGTCTTGATTGGATTAAATATATTTTTAAGGACTTATCCAATTTCCCCTTTCCCCATTTCCTTTCCCTTGTGAAGCTGACACTCTATTAATAGCCTCCCTAGTGAGATCCCAGGGCAAGAAGTGAAGAAAAGTATTGAGCCAGATCCTCATTGGTATAAATTAATATAATTCCAACTGACCTCAAGTTATTCCACTAGAGTATCCCAGTGTATCTAATTATAAAGATAGGTTAACTTTAACTAAGCAGCAAATATATTACCCAAACTGGAATTTTTCCAGGATTTGGTTTTGGATATTTAAGTCCTTAGTAAAGCTACACAGCACCTTCAGTTAAAATTTATCTTCTAAAAAAAAAAAATCCCATTTTATCAGCGAAGTATCATATTCAGTAGAATATCTGTTGGAGCACAATGCAAGAACACGTGCTTATTATTTACTGAGATAATAGATGCCCCTTGGAAAATCCTGAAACCCTTCTGTTCAAGCGTTGCTGCAGCATTCCCCAATTTACACAGTTAATGCAGAGATTGCAGGCTCCTCGCAAAAGTGGTTAAAAACAAACAAGTGCAAACTGTCTGATTTTGTGAAGTGGGACTTTTTATACCATGCAACTTACTTGTTATAAAGTCATGGACTTGCTAACAGGATCACCACTCCAAACATCACTTTCTAGAAATCTCACTTTCCATATGTCAAAACTGCAATGACTTTATCACACAAAGAACTCACATACTTTACTTGTTTCATAAATGTAGTTTTATGGACCCTTGTTAGTATTTGACACTAAGAACTCCAAAATCTGAAACACTTAGATGAAGTACATTTGAGTTCATTTTTCAGAAGTATTTGTTATAAGCTATTAGGAGGAGAATTAAAATTGCCAGTAGGGTTGACTGGGCTTTTAAGATTTGTCACTAATCTATTTGTGTAAAGAAGGATCCTGTAATATTCACTGCCTGCACAAATATCAGCCTCCTGTTCTTATTTTAATCTCTAAAATGTATGATTGAGAAGACAAATAGAAGCCATAAAATGGGAAATCACTTTTCCAGTGAGTATGTAAAATTAAAATCATTACAACATAAAACTGTTCTTAGGAATATAGATTGTAGGATTTGAATATCATAAAATATCAAGTGCATTCCTCCTTGCCCAAAATAAAGGGTCCAAGATTTCCCCTCAGTTTTTTGTTCTATCAAAGTCCTCATCTGATTCCCAGAGTACTGCAAACTGGATGCTTTTGAGTGACATTATTCTTCTTATATTATTGCATAAATGTTTGTAGGTGAACTGACATACCTTCCTATGAAGAG
Source organism: Pipra filicauda (assembly GCF_003945595.2). Taxonomy (NCBI): domain Eukaryota; kingdom Metazoa; phylum Chordata; class Aves; order Passeriformes; family Pipridae; genus Pipra; species Pipra filicauda. The sequence continues at coordinate 568,695 of NW_024104321.1, forward strand.
AAGATAATACTCCTACTTCGTCTCAGCACTGAGGAGGCAATGGTCCTACCAGCTGTGGTTCCCAGAGCAAACACTGAGCTCAGAATCACAGAATCATTTAGTTCGGAAAAGATCTCTGAGGTCGTCAAGTCCAACCTTTGACTGATCACCACCTTGTCAACTAAACCATGACATTAAGTTCCACATCCAGTCATTTCTTGAACACCTCTAGGAATGGTGACTCCACCACCTCCCTGGGCAGTCCATTCTAATGTTTAACAACCCCTTCTGTGAAGAAATTCCTCCTGATGTCCGACTTGAATGTCCCCTGGCACAGCTTGAGTTCCCTCATCCTGTCACTAGTTGCTGGGGAGAAGAGGCCAACTCCCATCTTGCTACAACCTCCTTTCGGGTAGTTGTAAAGAGCTATAAAGTCTCCCCTGACACTCCTTTTCTCCAGCTCAGACCACTGCAGGCTCTGATAAATGCAACAGGGCATCCACCAGCTGGTAAGGCAGGGCACAGCACAGCTAATGGTAAAATCAACCAATCTTCAAGTCAAATCATCACTTCCTCTCAGATCATAGTTGTGGCATTGACAGGGCTAAAATGTTTTACTGGTTTGTTATCATCATGGATGAAAAAGATCAGTTTACAGGAGATAAAATTTCTGTAATTTGCACAATTAAGTGTATGGACTAAGAGTGGCAGAAATTAATGCACCTGAATCCCTCAAGGGAGAGTGTCAAGTGAATGTATGAAGAAGAAAAAAAAGAAAGAAAAAGGTTTTGTAGAAATTTTCTACCCAAATTTTGGCCCCACCAGGGCCAAGAATTTTCCCTTAGTGTAGATTTTAAATTAGTTTATCGTTTCTCTTTTTCTCTCATAACTGCAGGGAGATTCAAGAAACTTTCTGTCTCCCATGCAGATCACAGAGAGAAGTTGAAAGAATAGAGAAATATCTGTTCATCTGTCGTAATGCCAGGCTGTAATTTTTTATATAACTGCTCATAGCATTTCTGAACTATTAAGCTTAATAAGGTCTCATGGGTCTGCATATGTGCGAATGTTTTACCCCACAGAGCTCCTCTAGCTGCTATTATGACTGTGGGCTTATAGCGAGAAATCAGCAACCAACACATAATCTCATCATATCCCAGCTCCTGGTACAGGCAATACCTCATAAAAGTGATGGATATCTGCATTTTATAGATTATGAGTGAGTTTGCAATGGTCTGTAGAGTGGCTCCTTGAGGCAAAGAGAGGGGTTGGCTAAGTCTGTTACCTGTTTTCTTAATCTTCTAACTGTGCTCTCAAGATCAATCCATTTGCTATAGCTTTCATTCCTCCTAATGGCAGAAAGATAGGGCCCCAGATAGAAGTCTTTTCAGAAGCTTATTGAAAGCTGAGACAAAAGGAGAGAGGAAATTCTGGGAATATGTTAGTTTCCACATATAATGGATATGAAATTCAGTGTACTGAAAAAATACTTGATCTTCAGTTTCTAACTTTCACTGTTAAAATTTAGCTTTAAAGGTTATAAAAATACAAGACCTACCAAGACCTGGGTATTTACTTAACAAAATATAGCACATTACTAAATCCAGCAAGAGTTATGGCATAGCTGTCTGGTAATTTTTTTTTTTTAATAAATGCTTTTCCAGCATAAAATAGAATGTTCGCGGGAATGTTTTCTAAAAAAAATTTCACTTCTACCAAAACATTTCAGCTTTTCTACTTAGAAAAAGCAAACTGCTTCACTGCAGATTGAATCAACCTAAATCAAAACACCTGCCACCGAACACAACCACACATTTCGTGTGAGACTGGTTCAAAATTAAGTTTCAGTCTTTTTTCCCCTCCTGTAAAAGCAGCAGATGGCTGTTGTTTTCCTTTTAGGACCAATGTTGTTTGAATATAGGAAATACAGATTCTATTATACCAGGGGAAATGTGGATAACTCTGAATAAAATAAAAGTCTCCTATTGTCTAGTGTGTTTTGTTGATTGCAACATAGAGGTTTAGTGTGCTCAGTCATATCAAGTTGAGAAAAAACTGGACAAGATAACAGGTAGCAAACCTCCAGCAGGAAAATACCTGCATTTTTACAGATACCCTTGAGTAAAAGGGGGGTCCAAAGTCTCTGGTGTGGAAGTACCTCCTTTCTTTTGGAGGATTCAAAAAATAATATGAAAGAGTTTAATCCATACTGGAAGTTAGCACCAGTGAAAGCTCAGCTTCAGTTGTACCCGAACATGGGAGATGTTCATTTGTGGTATATCACTGCAGCCATCCTCATGTCCCACTGAATCCATCTGTGTGCTCTGTTCCAGCCACCTTCTGATCTCCTGTTAATACTAACTGCTGCTATGTTTTCTGGCATAATACACCAGGTAAACATTTGCAGCTGGTAATGTCTACATAGTCAGTAAGCAGAGTTTTTCACTCAATCTCCAAATGCCCTTATTTCCCCATTTTTTGGCTCTATTGTGTTCATTTAGATGGACCTAGAGCATGCACACTCTCAAACATGTAGTTTTCTTATTTGTTTGCACTGTGTGAAGAGCAACAACATAATCCTCTTCCTTCAGTAGTCCTCTGGGAATTATGAAGAATAAATATAAATATTTCACAGGTTTGAAAATTTACTGAAGTACTCCCAGATCTTTGTACGTTGTAAAAAGTATGTTTGCATAAAGTATGAAAAAAGTACTTTTCATCAGCCCCATAATTTCACATATGAAATCCATATTAGCAGAGTAATTTCTCACTGTCTCTAATGCCAAAATATTTTGAAGTATCATTTCCCACTTTTTTCCTCTCTGTTCAAGAGGGGTTCCTACTTTTTAGTCATCAGATCCACCTACACACTTGCCAATCAAGCATTAGATCTCTTAATTTCAATTATTAAAGAAATTAAACTCTCCTTCCTACTCAAATAGCTGCAACATCCAAACTGCATCTGATTTCAGAGAAAATTCAAGCTGATTTATGCATTTCAGTGATGGGAGCATTTATGCCTATCTTCATGGTTTATGAACTGTGACTTTAATAACAACCTGAGCAGTAACTGTCTTGCAGGACAGGCTCCACTGAAAAGCAAAACCAAACCAAGAGTTCCTTGTAGCTGCAACTCGACTACTACTTAAGGGGTTTTAGTTAATTTACTGAAAAAATACACAAAATATAGCAATCTACAATGTTCGTTCAGGTTTCAATGAGGAAAATCCCCCATGGATCTTATTTTTGTATAAATATCTGTTTAAACTCAACATTACTCAGCAAAGACGACTTATTTTTGTGTTAATCCTATCAACCTTTTACTCTACCAACAAAAATACCAGCTGAGAGAGTGAGCATTTGTGTATGTCTTAGTTGTAGTTTGAAATATACTTTATTGATTCACTTCTTCCATGTAGCTAACAAATACATTGACAGTTTTCCTAAAACACAGTGGGATCATATCAAGCAAGCTTTTTTTCCACTGTCATATGATTGGAAATTGTATATCTCTGCAGTACCTGTTTTCAGGGGTGGAGCCATGGGTATGAGACCTAATTTATTCTTCTCAAAGACACTGATTATTTTTGAAAGATTCAAATGCAAAATGCTTTGAAATGTATTTTTAGCCCAGGGCTGTTTGCATATTTTAATTAGAATTGACCCCGATGCAAAAATCTATGAAATAAATAGTCTCAAATACATAAGTTATTGTAAAAAATAGTCCAGATTTCACTCCTACAAGTGATTTCTCTTTTGAGAAGGAATCCAAAACTGGCTGGATCCATATCCCATATTTTTTCCCAGCCTGAACGGCACACCATTCAAAATCTTGATGAAAGCATGACTGGAGTCCAAGCTTTTTGGGCAATTAATTCTTTGTATAACTTTATTAACTTCATTTCAAGGTACTTGAAACTGACACTTCATCTGCACAGAATATGAACTGTCACCTCCCATACCCAGAGTAAATTAGTGACACTACTACAGTCCGGGTACTGTTTTCATTCTCCAGTATCACTGCAGATAACTAACTGAATGAAAGTCAAGAGCTGTGCCAGTAAAGAGCATAATAAAGTAAAATCAGCATGTTTTTTGAAAATTGGGTTTTTGATGTGATCATTTCTTTAAAAATAAATAAATAAAACTGAAGTGTTAACATAACCATCAAACCCGACTGTCACCTAGTGATTGCTGAATTATTCTCTGTTGCCATTCTAATCCACAGACACCAGGGAAGAAGAAAAAGAACAACCCCCCCCTCTGCCCATTTCTCTTACAAAGGCAAATTAGCCAGATTGAAGTCAGCCACTGAAGGAGAGGGAATATGCTTTGCCATGTCTTCCTTGCTCCTAGGTATGGGTCCTGGCAAAGATCACATCAACAAGATCGGTCCTTCCTGGGGTGCTGGATTTTTGAGTGGTAACACAGAGGAGTTGGTATAAGAAGGGCAGTGGTCACATATGCCTAGCTAGCTAGCAGGAGGAAGCATATGGCTACCATTTGTTCCACCAACAGTGGTGTGCACACACCGCGAGCCCACAGAAGGAATGCTATTTCTCTCAGCCAGACTTCCTCATGGCTCTTCCAAGACACCCATTTCTAAACGCCTCCCAGGAAACAAGATGTAAGCTGGCCAAAACACTCCTCAGAAGAAAGGTTTCTTAACAGAGCTAAAGCCTTTCTCTCTTGTCCTTTACTAAGTACGTGCTTTGTGCTACATTGCACAGATGGCTCGATGGTGCATGTGCATAAGTACAGCTGTTAGATTTGGGGTGGGTTACACAGAGTTGGCAACTCTGCGGTTCAGTTGATATCTACAGAATTAACCAGCAGGCAGATCTTTAGGGAAAGGAGAGGAATTGCCGTACAATATTTAAAAGATACAAGAGATACTTGCATCTTTGGCACTGAATGCAAGACAATAATCTACCCCTCTAACAGTGCTTGAGGCTAAGACCCTTTTTTGTCTCTTTCGTTTACTTTCCTGGTTCTGTCACTCATATACTGTAACCGGGGTGTCAAATTGTTTAGTCTAATACTGGGACAGCACAAGTGCTCTTGTGTAGAGGCTTTAATTCCGGGTGGCTGTAGATCAGCTCTAGGTGTTTTTAGAAGTTGCATGATAGAGATTGGGCTGGAAAATATGCAAAGGTCAGAAGAAAGTGGGCTGTGCTAGCTGGTGTGTGCCTTTATACCAACTAACCTGGCATTTGTGTACTGCATACAATCCTCACCTCAGCACACTAGGGTTTGTCACCCCAGCTTAGCACTGATTTCATCCCAAGCAGCAGGTAATGGACACTTGCAGTAAGTGAGACTGTCTTGAGTGAATGAACTGTGAATTTTAGGGAGAATCTATACTAAGCCACTTGAGTGCCATTAGTCCTTCATTGCCACCCCCACAGAACCCCTTTATGACAAGAGGATCAAACTCTCCCCCCCTTACTGAGAGAGAATCAGAGAGCTGTTCAGCACATCTGAGCCCCCAGATTTTAAGGCACATGCCTTCAGAGGTTTTAGTGTGGCAGTTCATCAGTATGTCAGGTACTGAATTTGCAATTTATCTGCTCTCACTTGGCCTTGTCTGACCCAGGTGGTCAGGGCCCACATTAACGTTGTAGTGAAAGAATATGTCTATTAGAAAGTTTTATCCCACTGAAAATTAAGCACTAAGTTTCCCTACAGCAACTTTGTAACCGTAGCTCACAACAGCTTTTTTAAAATACTGATATTTTAAATTACCTTTATCATTGTGTTTTAACAAACCTATTTTTTCCCATGTACCCATACACTGATTTTATTTTAACTAGATACTTTTTACTATATTGTTTTGTTACCTATTAACTTGATCCAGTTAATACATTCTTTATAGTCTCTCCTGTGTTCATAATCCTCATCCTGATAATTCATGCTTGGAGTAACTGGCAAGATGTGACTTGGGGGAAATTACTTCACAGAGTTCTGCATTCATAAAAAGCAGCATTGAAACAGTTAATTCAAATTTATATATGGCCAAGGTTACAGTAATGCTTTTGAACTTCAGAACATAGTTCCCAAATCTCAGTAAAAAAAAAAACCAAACAAAAAAAAACAACCGAAGGAGCATACCCGCAGGGCTGAACATCAGTAAGCAGACATACAGAGAAGATTGGCATCTACTGAATATAAAACAAGATTTAGTACATAAGGTGAAAGAGGTATCTAAGGTTCTCAGGGGACAGACTATTTCAGTCTTTTGAAGTAAGTGGTTTAAGTCTTCAGCTCAGCTTCCTTTTAATACAAAGGCTATGTGTCCTCTTTGAGTTAGACCATGCAGTATTACAATTTGAGTACATCTACTTCGTATGTTTTTGTCACTATACATGAATATAGTTACATTTTTATATTTCTTGCATGATTTTATTAAGAAAAATCGTGTATATTTTAATGGTGTAATTGAAAATATATAGTCGGGGGATAACCAATAGATAAATAGTAAGTAAATATAATTAAAATCATAATTGCAATAAATTCTTCAATTCCACAGACACCAATAAAGTCATAGGTTTTGCTTCCTCCTTGCCTGTGCCTTGAATATGCATCATCATACACAGCTGTGCGTTCCTGCTTTTCTGACGTGACTTTGCAGAGGCAAAAGTGCAAAGTGACTGGTCCCTACTAATGCTGAAAAGAAAATCACTGGCTTGGGCTGGCTTTGGTCCATACCTTTGGTATCTTTATTGCAGTGGTGACTCAGCCAAAATCACTATGTAGAGAGCATGATGATTAGTTGGATTCATGAATATCACATTTTAGGTTTTTAGTGACTTGTATTTTTAACACATCATGCAGAGGTTGGAAGTTTTAGATCTGATGTGTAAGTGAAAGCTTTAGATTTTCTTGTATCTTAAGAGGAAAAAAAAATAAAGTGGACAATGCAATTTGCATGAACTCTATTTTTTAACCAAATTATTTAAGAAGGCCAGAAAAAGCACTGTTTCTATGCTCTTGAAGAAATGAAGTAAAACACATATCTGAATCTCTGTAGCAGTTGTGATGTGCCATGTTGGTATGCTGAAAAGTCAAGAGTTATACACTGCCTTGGAAACCCAGCCACCATGAGGATCAAGTTTGTTCCTGAATCAATAAAGATTGTAGGATTCTTCATAGGATGAGTGAGTTCAGGATGACACCCTTCCAATATAGAGTTAAGAGGGGACATTTGTTTTGCTGACAGGAAGCCCCAATCAAAAAGGCCTCTGTCTTTACAACAGTTAACTGTGGGAAGTCATTAGTCATCCCAGACTTTAAATCTGACAGTCAGACAGTATCAGCTGTACACAGGAGCAGGTAACATAGGTTGAACTAATAAATATAGTTCAAGGACGTGTACCACTGGCATCCATATGAAACCCAGCATAGATCCAAAAAGAACAGCAATTATCAGTGGCACCAAGATCAAAAGAAATATAGCCTGTTGGTGAAATCCCCATTATCCTCAGACATGAACAAAAAGGACACTGATGGATAGCTATTTACTACTATATGTTAACCTTTCTTGGGACAGGTTGCTTCCAAATCTTATGTAGGTTAGTCAAACTCACTAATGCAGAGGGTAGCTCATGCCACAAGCTGTCAAACCACCACAGTTTCCAGAAAAATGGATAATTATTAATTACATCTATCACAAATTCTAAGGTATGACAATGGTTTTTATAACGTGTCAAAGCTCTTTCAGCTCTGCTGAATTATCCCATCCATCTGAACCATGTTGGATGTGTGGTAGCACACCAGAAGAATCACCACCATGCCTGAAGTCTTTGTGTGTTTTGCATAGTAGGTGCTTCAGAAAGTGAAAGCAGAATGCAAGCAAACAGAAGGCTATGCTCTGCTGTGATCCAAGCAAGTGTCGTCACAGTTTGTATCTGTCACATGGAAGGAAGGCCACACTACTGAATTTTGCATCATGAGGGTCATTCTATGATAAGAAAGGGGAAAGAAGAAATCAACTTTCTTCTCTGTACAGAAGTAGCTCAGTCCTTCTGCTTGTCTTGAATTTAGTCTGTCTCGAGGCGTTCTTATTTTCAGTATATTTCCTCCTCCATTCATTAAAAATATTCTCGTATAGCCAGTCCATTTCTGTGGGGATTTTATCTATTGCTATAGCTTTTGTTTATAGTAGTGTATATATGGCTTATAAACTTAGGATATTTTAAAAGTAAAATGTAGATAGTTTACTTTATTATAGATTTTTTCAAATATTCCCTTTCTCATGACAGCAACTTATTATGGAAATAAATGTGGCAATACAATTGTATTATTTAATAACTGGGAAGCAAAAGAAACTGACTGATTCTAAAGATCCTCAGACACTGTTTTCACAGTATTAGCCAAGGAAGAATTTGGATAATAGAAAAAGTTAAATTAGAAATTATTTAAGTGGTGTCTATATCAAACACTGCTTTTCCCATTTTATTACAAAGTGCTGGTGGTTCTCTAGGGTCAGTAAGTCCCTTTCCAGATCAAATTACCTACATGCAGGTATCTCACGAAGGTTCACTAAGATGTGCCCCATTCCTTCATCCAGGGTTGAATGTCACCAAAGAGCTTTTGTAATAGCGGAAAAAAACAGAACTCTGACAAGAAAATTCTCTCTGTAACAGTAACTCTCTGGAGAAGTATTGCAAAGTCAAGTAAGCATTGAGTTTGATGTTGTTAACTGGCTTTTTGCACAAGACAGAGGCTGGATTCCTTTCTGATATATTACTTTCTACTGTAACACATATCTTTATTTTAAAGACTTTTGTGAGCAGTCTGTGGCATTTTTGCTTCTACTTATGCAGCAGTGTGTCAGATGTGTTAAGAATGAACAGAGAAGAAGGCATAAGCAGTGCAAAATACCCTGAAAAAATTAATTAAAAATATAAACAAACAGAAACAGGATTCAGATTGCATAAATTGTTGTGCTTAGTTATTAAAGTTCCAAGTAATGTTGAGATCCTCTTGGCAGTGCCTAAAAGTCACAAAAGGCATGATTCTTTTGTCTTTAATTTTTAGAAGATTAAAACAAATAAAGCAACAACTAACTGCCTTGGTCATACTGTACTGGTAGCTCATGGCAAATGTGATTTCAGACCTGGAGAGTGTAAGCATCATTACATGGTCTCAGCAGATGCATGGAGCCTTTGAAGCACCTTCCAGCCTTGACAACTCATTTCTGAGTCATAATTATCCAGCTGCTATTTTAAGCACTGCGGTGTTGTAAAGTTTTCAAAAGGGAAATGAAAAAAAATTAGTCAAGTCTAGTGTGCTATGTGACAGTTGTATGAGGGACAATGAAATTCAGCTTCAGAAAGAAAAGGTAACAGACTGACAGACTAAGACACGAGGAGGAGGAGAAAACTGAATGTTAAGGTGTACATGATGAAAGACAAAAATGGTAGGTAGGAAGGCCCAGAGCTGGTGCGGCCTTAAAGGCTGGCTAGATTCCCTTTGACATCCATTAGGTTGGAAAGCCAAATAATGTTATATTTTCTGTCTCAATTAAACAAGAATCACACAATCACATATCTGTATACTGTGTTTTACAGATATTTCATGTGGACTAAGTGCCTGCAGGTCAGCAGTGTTTAACATTTTAGGCTTTTTAAGTTGCTTTTCTTTTAAAAAATCACAACTTGAAGTGCAAGTGTGACCTTGTACATGTGTAAAGTCAAGCCTGTGCTTAAGTTTTTATGGAATCAGGTCTTTCTGAAATCTTTATTATTTATGAAGCATAAGTCTCATAGCCAAGGAAATTAACTTTGCATTCTCCACATATTTTAATGCAGAAACACTGTAGAATTGAAGACTAAAAAATATTCTCAGACTTGGAGGAAATATTTTCTGTCTAGATCAATGTTGACCTAACAGTTTTATTAATTTATCAAGAGAAGAGCTATAACTCTATTGTAACTTGCGCGACAATAAATACTATGGTAATTTCCAAGGGCAAATTTTTTTTGTTCATCATTAAATACTAAATTTTTAGTCACTTCTCCCTCTGGATTAAATAAATACTATTAGTTTTTTCAGTTGTGTACAGTAAATATAGATTTCAAGACTTGTTTGTCTGCATTTCTTAAAACATTTATGAACATTGAACAGATGAATTTGTTTTAAGCATATTTTTCATTTGAACACTTTTCCCTCTGGTTTTTAATATAGATACCGTTCATCACATATTGAATAAAGCAACTTTTACTTTATTTAATGCCTTGACCCAAATCACATTTTGTCCATAAATATTTTACAGTCTGTGTGCAACAAAAGCACAATTACTAAACTCAGGTCTGCACTTGCAGGTAACATACTCCAAAAAATAACCCAATAATTTTCTCCTGTTTTTCAACAGAGAATTGGTGCTACTAACTCTCCAAATGAATAGGGGGGATTGCATGTGTATATATATATACATATACACATACATATATGGCAGTCTATGTATCCTAGTATGTATAAATGTGTGTCTGTGAGTGTATACATATATATTTTAACACTTAGTCTACAGGGATAGGATGTTGGAAATGTGGAGCATGTTCTTTTGCCAAGTTTCTGTCTATATTAAATCCATACATACACAAACCAGAAAATATTACTCATTGTATGTCTCTCTAGTAGATTTTTAGTGAGTCTGGAAATGAATTTCCAGACTTGAATCACGGCTGCAAGTACAGCTGCATGTCTGGCAAAGGCAGAGTCTTTGCTGGTGGTTGAATTGAATGGGCAGATGTAGCTTAACAGCTACTTTAGAATTTGAAGAAATTATCTTCCTTTTTTTATTTGTCCTGAATTTTGCTAAGCAAGCACAATAATGCCAGATGGATGTTCAGAAAGAAGTAAACTGAACAGCAAGAAGAAAAATGGGAGAAGTGGCGAATCTCAGTCTGTTATCTCAGGGATGACAAGAGGTGAAGAGTTTTACCGGCACAGGTCTCAGGTCATCACTCGGATGCATTCAAGTTTCCACTTTTCAGAGATATGACTGACTGAATTAAGTGAAATAGCAGACTTTTTCTCATTCTGAGTACAAGGAATGAGATTAAAACAAAGCTGGACAGCGTACATGCAAATCTGAATTTGATTTCCTTTACTAAGCATTTCATTTTGGATTATAAAGGCACAAAAGAAGGTAGTGAAAAAAAAAAACAAACCTGAAAAAGGGATCATTTCAGCTTAATCCTGCTGTCACTCATGAGAGGTGGAACATCATAGTTCAGGGCTCAGCCTTCCACTGCAAGTCCTGCCTTTACACCTCAGTCCTCTCTGCTATCTACTGGAAGTGACTGGTGTCAGCAACAGACAACTTCGCACACATGGAAAGTACATCAAACAACTAATTTTAAAACTGAGTACTTAGTAGTCCCGTCTCTCTTCTAACAACCCATCTTTGGGAAGTTGGTTTCATCAACTAAAAGTGATAACTGTTTCCCCACATGTCCACATGGAAATGGCATCTTGCTGTAAAGCCATTTTGATATAAAACTATGTATTGGCATTTTAGTCTAGCTACAAACCTGGCTTGGTCAGACACTACCTGAAGTCAGAGGAAGTTTTCAATTGACTTATTTGAGGTCAAATCAGGACAGAGCTGAACCTGTGTAGTTTGTTAAGGGCTATTCCTGCTATTTGCTGCCAAAAATACTCAGACACTTGCTCAAATGTGGCCTTAATGCAGCCTGGAAGTGTTCCCATTGGGAATTACTTCTTTGAAACTGCTGTGGCTGTCTCCTTTGGTGCCACACAGGTAAATGCTCAAGTCTATCAGGAACTGTGCAGTACATTTACTGTGGTTAAATGCAGGTATCAATGTTCCCTATAGTAAGTTTGGCATTTGGTTGTTGGGGTTTTTTTTTTCTTTATCTGGGGTTTTTTTTAGTAATAAATTATTATTAAAAATTAATTGCATTACTGAGTACTTAATACCTAACTAAAAAAAAAAAAAAAAAGAAAAAAGGAAAAACCCCTAAGCCACATTTAATCCCATTATACACAGTAGCACTAATGCTAATGCTTTCTTATGAATCCAGACATCTCTCTACTCCTCTTGCTGTGTTCCAGATCGCAACAACAGGCAGCCTTCATCTGCTTCTAATAAAAGGTAAAAAGCCTTCTTCCTTCACCAGACAGCACTGCTAGGTCCACCAACAGCTTTTCTGCAGGGGGAAGACATGTAATCTCTCCCTCTTCACTTCCCTACCTCAGACACTTCTAGTAACAGGGCAAGCCAAATCTCTTTTCATAACCTAAGTCTCATAGGAAAACATCACAAGGGAAAGCACAGCTTGAGCCTCTGGAAAACACAAAGGCAAATCCAATCAGCAATTGCCTGGTTTAAGTTCATCCCAGTTCGGATACAAACCATGCAGAGAGAATGTTTCAGAAAGTATTCAGCTACCTTCTGATAAATAAAACTCTGCTTCTGTGATTGATGTGAGCTGAATAATCAGTCTGCTTACAGCATTACATTTTACAGGCATCTCTGTCAATGAAACCAAAGTGAATGTGAATAGTAAACTGCAGATGAGTTGTGGTGGTAAGTATTTCCCAAACAGTGAGTAAAAAGCACTTAACTCCCTCTCAAAACTTAAACCCCTTCCTTTGATTTAATATCTCTAATTATTGAAATAAGCAAAATTGAATTTACACTAATTAGATAAACATGGCTTAAAACTCTTAGAGATCCTAAAACGAGGGTAATATTGTAATGCAGTACAAAGTATAATGATAATTATTACATTGTACACTGCACAATAACTAGTAGGTATGTACCAGGGTTTAAATATGAGAAGAGCATGTCTGGATGTTATTCTTAAGATTTTAGCAATTTGTAGTCATCACAGTTCCTCTTTAAAACATGACTTAAATTTCGTAGTGAACTTGGGTGGAAAACACTTGTTATTCTTAGCTGCTTGTCTGCAAAGCTCTGCCATATAAAGAGCAATTTTTATTAATTGAGATGGTGTGATTAAGGAAGGTTGGGGGAGGAAGAAATCCCTACAAATGGCTCTCATATTTGTGCATGTGGTTTGCTTATCTTCTCTCTTGCTTCGACTTTGAGCTGTGGAGTTGAGGTGGGGGCTGGCAGCTGGCAGCTCATCATTACAGACACACACTGTCCCATCTGCACTGCTTATGGTGGTGAGGTCACATGGGGTTTTACCCAAACAGGCTCTCAGGGGTACAATAACATACCTCTTGATTTGGCTGTGAAGTTATACTTATTATTAATAGACAAGATAAGAGGCTGGGGCTCTATTCATCCACTTTAGTGCTAATTATTCAGTTTGATCTGAGCCGATTATGATACTGATAGATAAGCACACCACATTTACAGCTATAGCAAGCACTGGCCAAGAACTTTGGCTCATGCTGCTGTTTGGTTTATCTGATAGGAAGGGAGGAGAAAAAAAGAAGCTGCTCTGGTTGATTAGCAATGTGTTGCATGGGACCATTTATAATGAAGCATATCATTTAAATTTTCCCTTACAAATGAGTCCAACTCTCTTTGCAGGCTGCAGGCTCTGTTAATTGTCACAAACATTGCTTCTTTTTTTTTTTTAAACATTATTAGCTCTTTGGCAGGATCTCCATTGTTGACTAAAAACTTGGCATGATCAGGGCTTGCTGAATAATTTAGGTTGTTGGCAGCTGGAGTAGGAGAACACACACATCTAGGCAGGCAGACGTGCTGCTTGAGCTCTTTATATAATAGCATTGTATACAAAGCAGAGTATAGTCAGAAATGACTTCTGTGTCTGTTTATAGGTAAACACTGATAATAGTTGTACAGAAAAAAAATTGAGGGATACTTCAAACTGTATATAATATGTGAGACAGATGCACTGCTGATTGTTCAGATGACTCCCTTAATCTCTGACTTTCACAGAATATGATTACTGCAGATTCTGAGGAGCATCACTTCAAGTATGTTTCTGTGCACTTTGGCACTTTGAGTCTTGCTTATAAACACCACTGCACATAATAATGATGCTGTGAGCTTAGCCAGAAAAAGAACTCCTCACACTTTTCCCTTGTGCAGCAAATGTCTCCCAATTGTACTGTCAGTCACTGAGAAAATGTGCAGCTTGAGAGCTGTCCATTCTGGAATTACATTTGTGTGCTGTATGAATTCCCACTTTCATCAAAATGTCTAGAAGAGAAGTAAAATACATAAACATAAAACCTACTGCCTGCACTCCAATGAAAGGCACCCAAAGCATTAATGATGATCACTCGGTAGGTTTTTCCAAAACAGTTATCTCCCACGAAAGTTCCTTCTGTAAACTGTATTAGTGACACCTGTCAACGTGCACTTCTTTTCTTGTTCATGTACCTTTCAGTTGTAGTTGAGTGTCACTATCATGACACCTCTGAGAATGGCATCTGGACTTGTTAATTTCAAAGTTTTAGCAGTATTGAATGATTTAAAGAAAAGACAACATAGAAAGAACCGTGTCTTGTCGATACCACCTAAGGAGTCTTTCCGCTGTGCCTTTTACAACCAGCCTTGTCTATCTCGCATTGGCCTTTTTAGCCACCAGCGCACTTGTAGCAAGTGTGGGTAGAGTCCTTCCCAAATCTTCATTCGTGAAGCCCAGCCATGATGATTTGAATGATTAGGAGAGGAATCCAAGGTAAATAAAACATAGGGGCCCAGTACTGCCTGTTTATTATCCTTTTGTTTTGTAAGCCCATTTGAGCACTGAATCTCTGTTTTTCCAAGTTGCTGCTTTCTTCCCAGGAAAGTCTTCTCACTTCCATGCTCCTCACACCTTAATTCCACTTTAAATCCTTTGAGGGCCTCTTCTTTCCCGGGCCTTTTTTTTTCTGCCCTCAAGCCTGCATCCCTGAAGAGGGAGGACTCCACTAGAAAAAGTCTCATGGATTTCTGTGACAGCCACTTGACAGATACGATAGAACATAATGAGAAATGAATAAAACACTCTCACAGCAGTCTCAACAGAGGGAGTGTAACTGAGTTAGGCTGAGGACGAACTCTCTTCCTCCCTCATTCACATCTCAGTCTTGTAATCAGTGCTGGGACACAAGGTGGGAAAGGTGGCTGCAAGGACGCAGTGTGCTGTCATGACAATTTTCATGGTTATTAGCTAAGAAAGACCAAGCATTGTTAAAACTCGAATATCCCCCAATTATGCCATGACACTTCTGTACTCAACAAGAAGGAATAGCAGGGTGAATACTACCGAAGCACTATAACATAGACTCCATTTAGAGATCCGCAGACCTACATGTTTCCCAGAACAAGCATCTGATAACTGTCCAAGTGGTCTTCTTGCAACATGACAACCTTTGCAATCATGCATGGGAAGCATTCCCAAATTGTAACTTGTGTATTGCATTCTAGTTATTATTTACTGTATAATTTTCACTGCATAATAACAGCCAGCACAAATCCATGTATAAATGCACTATGCAGCTTGGAAGACTGCTGACAAACACATCCATCATCATAAAAAATCTGTTTCATGAAACTACATTATGATTGTGTACTTAAAGATTATAAATAAATGACCACAACAATACCTTTTATTTTTTTCCTAGAAAACTGCATAGACATCTGCATCATTTGTTAAGAGATTTCTAAGAATTTCTTCTGTTCCATTAATTTTGGTTTTGTGCAGGAACTAGCTGCTTATGTTTGCCACTGGCATGTTAAGGTGTTTATCAGCAATACCTATGTGTGGGTATGAGGGAAAGTGTGTGAAAGGTCCAATCCACCTTGACACTAACACATGAAATTTACTCTGGGTATATGGAAAGTCTCAGTGACTTTAACCTGAATACTCACCCTGACAAAGCTTAGCACATGTCAAAGTGCTTTGCTGGATTGAGACAATATTTAGCAGCTGGTTGTAGTTAGCTATGTTGCAGCATAGGAAGTCAGTGGGCTCAGCAGCTGATAGACTGTTGACAACTGATAGATTCTCCACACAAACAATTTAGGATTCTCCTTTCATGAGAACAAACTGAGGAAAATTTCCTTTCAGAAGCTCAGAATTTTTGTAGGAAAAAACTGTGTGCCCACAGTTTTAATTTTGAAGCACATGACCCAGTCGTTTTGGGAGTACTAAGGTGCATAAGATTTGGGCTGGAAGTTGAAAGATCAGGTCATCAGATAGTGTTGAAAATGTGCCACACTATGTTTTATAATAAAACATAGCCTTAATATTTTCCAAAACGAATGAATGATAAATATTAATACAATTACCTAAATTACCATTGGGCTGAGTTACACAGTAAAGCAATTATGTATTTCTTAAATTAAAAAACTTTACTGGTAAAACTGTGAATATAGTTTTGTGCAAACTAATCTCCAAAGAAGAGAAAAGAAAGAAAATCATGGAAAGCCAATGACTGATGCACTTTCCCTAGTTCCTTTGTCCCAGTGAAAAGCATATTTCACCAACACAACAGTGGCAGCTCTTATCTCTATGAGCATGAGAGCCTCTAGAGCATGAGAACCTTTTAATAAAGAAGTCTATTCTTTTGTTATAAATCATTCACTGGGCAAGAAGAGACTCTTACGTTAGCAGTGTTACTTAATTTGATGAATCTCATAATGTTAGAGTTTTAACAACAGACCCATAAAAAGGTTGCTGTTCGTACTTCAGCCCAAAGCATGGCAGCTATATACAGGCCCACAGCTACAAAATGCGCAGGATGAAGAATTAAAAAGGGTGGAATTGATTAGCATTTACAAGAAACTTAACAGCCAAAGACTCTGTAATCTGTATCAGAGTAACACAATGTGGAGTTGACTTTCTATTTTTGAATCCTAATGTCACTGTGACAGAGATATTTGATTTTGGGGTGGAATAAACTGAAAGCATCATTGGCTGTGTCTGCCCTTTCATGTGCGTCTGCCACAGGAATGGTAAACAGAATTCCTTAAAATTAACTCTGAGGTGAGTGTCAGGCAATAGAGAATCCTTTCCTAGATAGATTTCACCAAGGTACAAATGAAGGATGTGTCTACACTACCCCAAAAAGTTTTATTCCCAAAAATATAGACAAGTTGCACAAGCAAATCTATTGGGTTGGGTCATTGTTGGGTTTTTTTGCCTAATGGCTATTTATATTTAGCCACTCTAGCACAAACATCCACATTTGACATCAGCACAAGGCGGGTATATATGCATGTCAATAGAACAGACCTGGTCAAAAAAGCTATATTCTTGCAGAATCTTTGACTTGACATCAAAAAGGTGAGAATGGATGCTTTAAATACACTGTATCATACAGAGAAAAATAGAAAATTTTCTATTAGTAAAAAAAAGTATAATCATAAATGTCTTGAATAGGTCCTTCAGGTTCATTCTGAGCCAAGCAACACGAGTACAAAATTTCCTTTCTTTTGAAACGAGCATCAGACTGCAAGTGCTGTTGTAAGCTTCACTGCTAATATTTTAGTTAATGGACTAGAGAAAAACATTTGCATGTCCATAACAGACTCAAAGTTGTGCAGGTGAAGAATAAAGATGGACTTCACTGGAGAAAAAAGTTAGATTTTTTTCTCATCTATCAATCCCTATGGTCCTAAGGTCCCATTAAGCTCCACAGAAAACTAGTCAGCATCATCAAGGAGTCTACCAAGCTGTTCAAATAACCAGCCAGGAGCTCAGCTGAGCTGAACTACCACTCCAGGTTCTACTGCCTGCACTGGAGGGATCCCTACTCTCTATGATGGGAGACTGGACCCTTCGTGGGAGTTCAATGTCTATGCACCTAAAACAGACACAATGTCAATGGCTGAACACCATCTCCAGATTTAGCTGTTTAAGAATTGCCTGGGATGAATCACCCTTTGTAATCTTTTACCCAGTATTTAGGATGGGTACTGAAGACACTGAAGTGGAGGGTCTTAAAGACTTCTCAGCTTTGAGCAAGAAATAGGAACATGAGTGGCCACCTCAAATGCACCAGGGACTAACTATAAGCCTGGATTATAAAATGGTAGAACAACTGCATAATATGTAAATAATTATTATAAGAAAGGCAGTAACTCTGCACCCCAGAGATGACCTTCAGAGGTGGATCTCCTCAGGGGTAAGAGAATATGATGCAAACTGCCATTCTACAAAGCACATCAGAGTCTTTTCAGGCTTTTATGGACTTGTCTTGCAATCACACTCCCTAACAACACTTTGGAAGTGCTGAAAAAAAAGATGTCAATATGACCAAACTTTTTCAACAGAAACTGTTTGCCAAGATAGTGAATAATAACTCCGGCACTGCTAAAGCAGCATTTTTAGTGAACAGAACTATTCCTTTCTCACTCTTCAAAGTCACCTACCTTTATGGATGTTTTTCTTCCTACTTCACCTCCTACCTCTGCTCTCTTGTAGTGGCTGTGGCTAAAATAACTTGTTACTTGATATCAAATTTTACCAAATTTTACCATTTAATTTCAGAGTTTAAAGTAAGGTTATTTTCAATCAGTGCTAGATTTGGGGAGATATGTAGGAAAATTCTTACTCTTCTAAAACAATTTGTTCTTCTTTAGACAACTTTCATAGTCAGCAAATTTTTGCTACAGCATGGCACAATCATTTCACTCTCTTCAGCTCATCTAAATTGAACACTTTATGTAGTGAAAACTTTGATGCATGGGTCACAGTAGCACTTCAGGGAACAATGGTAGATCTGGTCAAGAAGTGGAGTTGCTTGTTCACAGGAACAGTTTAGGGGCTGGTCTTATTTGTGTATGAAGTTAAGGGCAGGAGAAGGGGTTACTACTATTTTATCGTTGTCTGGATTGGATGTGTAGTATGTGCAGTAGTAGCTTTCAAGAAGTGGTAATTAGGTGTAGAGGCAGAGCTGGAACATATAATAGAATTAAGTCTAATAAAAGACTCTAGTAATTGCATCCAAAATAGGAAAACAACAACAACAACCAACCAAACAAACCACCACCACCACAACAAAAAAGACAGAAATATACTCCCTGTTTTCATTTTGTTGGATAAAGTCCAGTATTACAAAACAGCAGGCTGATCTTGGAGGCTGGTCTGCTGCAGAAAAAGTGTAAACTGTGCTCTTCAAGCCTTGTTATGAAAAAGAAAATAGAAAAGGTACTGCTAGCAGTTCAAAGGCTGTTTTTTATTTGTTTGGTTTGTTGGTTTTTTTTAATATACATCTTTCTATGAAAGACCTCAACACACTTAACTCAGACTGAAGTTAATGTAAGGGTGACGATTCTGGGCAGCTCAGAGACTCAAGAGCTAGTTAAACAAAACATGCTTTTGATATACTTTCTCCCTTTTATAATAATTTTTAAATAGACAATCTGTCATGACACAAAAGTTACAATAAAAAAGTCACACTGCATCAACACGTACTACACGGTTAATACTATTATTTAACTCTCCCACGCATAAGAAAAAACTCTAAAAACTGTAGTTCTAGGCACTTTAGTTCAAGATGAAGGTAGAAAACATGTTTCTGAGGAGACAGCCTTCTCCACACCTGCCTATTTTCTAGTAACAAATGGCAGCTACAAAGGTTGAGATAGCAATGGGTTTTGTGCATAAGCAGTATGCCTGCTAAACATTGTTAAAATTTTGGAAAAAACATGGCAACTGTCCAGTTGAAGTTGGCAATTGGGCATTTGGCTCACATTGACCTCAGCTGTCACATCATTGCATTTTCTCTTGCCTCTGTGCTAGTAACTTGTAGAATCATTTTAGGGCTTAAGTGTTCCAGAGCTGATAATAGATTCCACTAGCAATCTTAGGTGACAGTGACTCGTATTTATCTGCACACCAACCCTTACTTAATGTAGATGACTGTAACTCAAATTCCATGCTTTCTTGGCCATTAAATAGGGGATGATTTCCTGTAAGTTAAAGCATGATGCATTCTTTCGGTGTGGATATGAGCTGAAGGTTGTATCAAATATCTGGAAAATAACTAGTGCTTTATGTCAAATAAACACACAATTGCCAAAGAAGGCAAATCACACATTAATAATGAGAATGGTCACACTGAACACCCAGAGAAGAAAGTCTATTCGTGGTTTAGTTTCTGCATCTTCTCTTCTTTTTATTCATTAGTGTCTTTTTGCCGTGTCCTCCCTGCCTCTAGCTGTGATAGTTTTGCCATGTATGTAGCAGACAGACCTTTCTTTAAACAAAAGGCTGCAGTGACTCCAAACGAACACTGCTCAGATTAACTGGGAAAGAAACAAACCCTATCCAATCCAGGTCCTGTGCTTCATTTTGTCCTATCTTTGAAATAAAGATTCTTTCCTCTCTGTTATTCTCCATGAGATGCCAGACAGAGGAAGGGAGAATAAAGAAGTGAGTGGGAATGGGGGGAGGACACCCTGTTCCCCTCATGTTCTATGTGCAATGTTATCAGCTACTTTTAAAGCTCTCTCCCCTGTGTGCCTACATGCTTTAGTCTCCCCTTTCTTTACTCAGAACTAAATCAGTAGGCAACCTATAGCATATGCTGATGATGGGTAGTCTTTCAGCTGGTCCCAGGCACTGGTTTCAGAGCAGAGAAAACTGCTGGTAGCAAAATGCTTGAACTCCTGGGTTTTGAAGTTTCAGGTTCCCTATCAAAGTAACAGATATTAATCATCTGCTACGAGACTTTCGGCAGAAGGCATACAATTTTCCCAGTGGTATCTTCCTTTTAAAGGGAGTATAAAGAAAGCAAAAAATCATTTCAAAAGACTTAGGATTGAAGAAAATTGCTGGATCCCAATGGATAAAGAAAAACAGAAAAGTAAAAAGTTTCTTAAAGGCTGAAAGGCAAGCTATTCTTTAAGCCTTGTAAGATTCTTGTTTTATTTTACTAAAAGGTCTAAGTAGCCAAAATCTTAGAGCTCTGCACGTTTACCATTTGTAGGCATTTCTCCAATAGTTCTCATGTTTTATCTTGTTATTACTGCAAATCATATCATCTGGATAAAGTGGGTTTCAAGATATGAGACTACAAAGACAATAAGGGGGAAATATTAAAAAAAATGTAAGGTGCGTGCTATGAACAGCAGAGAGACTCTATTTAAAATTATTATTGAGCACAATTTTAAGGGATGGAGATATTGTTACTGTTATGGAAATTGGTATCTCCTTTGGCAATTCTCATCATGTTCTCATCAATTCACATAGATCCCTTAGCTAGATAGAGGACACTGGAAAATCCTTTAAACACCTTTCAGCTAATACAAGCACCACTTTTTCTACAAATCAAAATACTATCTTCAGGGGGTGAGTGATACGTATCTTTACTGCCTTCGATTCACTGAACAAAAACTTAAAGAAATATAACAACTTCCTTTCTTCATAGCAGAACTCAATCCTGGGTAAAGTAAAAACACAGATCTGATTTATTGTCTTTCTCCATCCCACAACAACTCAAAAGTAACTCCTGAAAGTCCATGGACAATTACTAATTCAAATATTTATAACTGTAATCATATTCTGGACCAATTAAATTATTCAAAATTTAAACTATAGACTCCTTCTGTGCAAGAGTCAGAAAGACATATCTCCTCTCTGCAACATCTCTAGCAGAACTAATTAGAGCCAGATTTTTACTTGTTTGTCATAAATCTATTATTTACTACAAATCTGCAGAAATAACTCCAGTACATGAAAAATAGTGAGCCTTGTTTGTAGTTTGGCTCAAAACGGTTTGAAAAATCTCTCCTGTGTAATTGCTCAGTTTTATCTTGGAACACCAGAAGGCATGAAGCTAATATCCTTGGTTTTATCATGGAAAAATTGTTATATTGTGAGTTTTATCAGCATGCTTTTTGAAATACCCAGGTATTATGGCATTTTGCCCAATTAGCCCATGATAATATCAGAGTCAATTCAAAATTTTTCTGGATTTTTTTCTTGTGTTATTAATGAAAGTCCTGGATGTTTGAGTCTTTGGAAAGTTTTTGTTGCCCTTTTATGCATATCTGTGAATGCTAATGGAGTCCTTCCACAACACTTACAATGGAAAAACAAGATTAGTTTCTGACCACCTTTATTGCAAGACACCTTAGGAGCACTTCTATCAGTTTGTAGGTCATCAGCAAAATGAAAAAATCCAGATCTTTATGACTTTAAATGAAAATACAGAAAACTTGGCTGAAGTGCCATGTATATAAATGGTCTTACATTGTGACTCCTTCAGTTTTAGTTCTTGGCTTTCAAGTGAAAAAGAAAGTTGAAAGTTCATGGAAGAATTTGCCATGCTTCAGGGAAAACAAGCATTGTGTGAAACCCAGCAAGTCACAGCAGTAAGCATGTCCACTAAAGAAAAATAAACTGTGAAAAGTTATTTAAAAGCAACATTTAAACCTTTTCAAATTCAATATGCATTGAGCAAGCAAGTGCACCAGGCCATAGAGTATTTATAAACTTCTGATTCTCCTGCCTAACACTGAGTCACTCTGGCCTTTTGCATTTGAACGCATCATGTTTATGATGCTGCTGCAAACCTTGGACCTCAATTACTACATGATAACAGGTTTTTATTGCATTACCCTTTCCAGACCCAAGAGCTTGGATTTCCCTGCACTTAGGCACTGAGACACAGCTGGGAGATGGTCTGCATAACCAATTAGTAGATTACTTCTGAAAATACATATTCTGCACCACAGAGGCCTAAAAATGATCCATCAGTTCCAGCTACCTGCTGCTGCCACTTGAGTGGAGGGAAAGAGGGAGAGAGAAAAGATTTGGCTACATCTCTATAATTGCATAAACAATGCATCATTCACTTGACAAACTATATTAATAGCACCCTAGAGGGCATGCTCTGAACATGCAAAATGTTGAAAAGCACTTGTATTTTATGGCAAATCTTTTTAATTTTTCAGTTAAAATGATAATAAATATTGATTTTCCATGTACCATTACTGTATCTAGAACACTTCCTGGCAGTGTCTGTGAAATTTATTTAAGTCATTTGGTTTGATTTTTTAGGTATCAACTGTATCACATCAAAACAGAAAGGCTGCTTTCCCAGAATCCTGGCTTGTGTGCTGTATCCAGAACTTCTCAGGAAATGCTTTATTCTTCCCTCTGATGTTCCTCACTTTTATGAAGGAGCTCTGACTCTAGGGTTAGCTGTGAAACAGAAACCACCGGGAATCTATCACCAGAGATTTCCAACATACAAGGATAAAGGGTTGTCCTGCAGAAAAAAGTTTTTGGAACAGAGGAAGCATGAAAAACAGTAAGAGTGTGGTAGAATATATGACACTTTCCATAGGATTATGGAGACTTTGTACAGCTATGTGACATCTGTGAAAGAATTTTATCTGTACTAACCCTCTTCCCCAGTATTTTAACTGTGAATAAAGCTTACGTCACTTGTAAACCCCCTTGGAGACCAGGAGATCATAAACACTAAAGCCAAGAGCCCGTATTTCTTGTAAGTATTTAATGCTCAGTTGGTTTCAATGTCACCTAAAATCCTTCTGGCACTAAGGCCTAGGAATTATTACTAATAATGATTATCATATGAGACACACCAATTCTGAGAGGAACCAAGGGAGACAATTAGCCCAAATATCACTCAAACCACGCCTCTCCCCATGTTTGAAGGGCTGTGATAGAAGTCCCTGAGCTCTTACCTGGCCCCAACACATTAATTTTATCTGTTCCAAGAGTATCAGAAAGAGGCATGAATCCCCAATCTTCTGTTGCACCAGGCAGAAAGGGGTGGGAGAACTGAGTAAAAGACAGAGCACTGAGAAACCCAGAAATTTAATGAAAGGAAGAAATTGGGTTTGTACAATACCACATTTTATTTGGTCCAGGCAGCATAGCACGTGTGCATGAAATCAGCCCTGTGTCTGGGATGCAACAGCACTGGTGCACGTTCTCCACCCAGCAGACTCACTGTGACTCTGGTCTTCCCAAACAGGCTGGAATTACCATTCACCTCAAGACCACCTGTGTAGCACATACTCTGCAGGCCAGCGCTCCTGGGATCTGTGCAATAGCCTCCACATGTGCTGGAGGCATCATCTGCATGTGGGTAGAGACATGTATAACATTTCCCATCCTGTTTCAAGTGAATTGCCAGATGTCCAGAAATCCCTGACAATTGTCCAAAATCTCTGAACTCCACCCAGACAGAATTGCCAGGTGGAAAAAGCAGACATATCCAAGAAAACTCAGATGATAGCCTAGGAAAAAAAGAGCTGTCTGGCAGCAAAGCAGGAAAGAAGAAAAAGAGAAATGAAGAGAAAGGAACGAGAGGAATGAAAAATGCAAAGTTTTAGAAAAGAATGAACGTAGTTTGGATAAGAAGTCACATACTTTGGCTCTAACCCAAACCCTAAATTTAAACATAAAAAGGTTATATCAGTAGCATGAAGACTCAAGTAAGACAGCTCAGAAAGTAATGGAAATAGCTAGGTAAGAAATCAGTCAATATCTGTATGGGTTTTTGTTTTGAAAAACATATAGGAACAGATTAACACATAA
Organism: Pipra filicauda; assembly: GCF_003945595.2. Classification (NCBI taxonomy): domain Eukaryota; kingdom Metazoa; phylum Chordata; class Aves; order Passeriformes; family Pipridae; genus Pipra; species Pipra filicauda. The sequence goes on from NW_024104321.1 coordinate 593,159, forward strand.
AAATTGCAGATGGTCAATATTACATCACCAGCAGTCAAAGCAATATTCCTTCCTTCCTTCCTTCCTCTGAACCAGAGCTTCACCTCCCACATCTTAAAGTGTAAACTTTACTGTCAGAGGAGCTGGCTGAACAAGCAGAAGCCAAGGATTTCCACAAATAATTAAAGAATAAAAAATAAATAATAAATGATAGCTGCCAGAGAATATTCTCTCTACTGCAGATATGGAGGGAAGGTACACAGGAGACTTAAGATAATCAAACATGCTCTTTTTTTCAAGTCACAGACTCATTTTGCTTTCTCCATTCCCACTCCCATATATTCATCACGTGTTTGACTGATTCTATAGCTACACAGAGCTGGACCCCAGGAGGGTCCAACTCTGCCCTCCTTTTGCTAAGCAACGCTTATGTGAACAATCACAGTGTCTATAGTGGGATGATTCTCATGAGTAAATTACTAGCCAATGTCAGAAAATAATGCAGAATCCCGTGATGTGCACATTGTTTCCACTGAAAAAATTAAGCACAAGAATGCTAAATCAGGAAGAACTTGAAATTCTCGCATTTTTGTTATTATGGGGATGTGCAAATAAAGAAGAATAATCTTCCAGTTACTCTTTTCTGTTATTTTGTTGTTCATTTGGGTTTTTTTTAAGTTCAACATAAACCTATAAGAAGGCCAAGAGAAAAGTAATTCGAAGACCTTTATAAATATTTAGGGAGAAAAAAATCAATCTCCAGGACTGAGTTTTCCTTGGGAAAAATATTGGGAGACTTTCTTTGTTTTATAGCATATTTTCTATTCTTGATTTGAAGCATGCCTGCATTTAAATATGATACAGTCCTACATAACATGATTTTTTTTTTTTCTGCTGGACTTTTGCCTTATTCAACACTCAGGATAGACAATGTGCTGGGGAGACATCAGCTGCAAAGGTCATTATTGTTAATAGATTCCCTGAATCATCTGGAGCAAAAGTAAGATGATCAGTGAATAAATCAGATGACTTCAGGCAGATGACTTGAAGTCTAACATTTCCTAATGTTTAAGTGCAATTTTCATTTTCTAGATCAATTTGAATATATGTTATATAATCTCTGGGGTTTGTGACAAAGCACATTAGAAAATAGAAATCTCATTTCTGACATACCATATCTTCTCTACCCTGCTGCACAGCACCAGGACTGGGAATATCACTGAGCTCAGCACCAAGGAGTAGCTTACAGACACGACAGGTCTCAGAAAAAGTATCATCAGGTACGCCCTGGCCAGCAGGTTTCACTAATACTGGTGGCAGACAAATAGTGAGATTCAGAACTCTTGTATTCTGTGTGGGGCTGATGAAAGAAGTCTGTTCAAAACGACAGAGACCCTATGCAAACATTCCTAAGTGCCCTTCATGCTCCTATTACTCCTTTATGCCCAGCCCAAAACTTCCAGTTTGTCCTGGCTCCACTTTGCTCTTTTCCCCCTTCTGGGTCTTTTTCCACTTATCACTTGTGTTTCCAAGATTCTCTCTGAAGACTTTTGAGCCAAGTATGTCCCCCTGTGAGATCTAGTTTAACCCATCGGATCTTTCCCAAGTCTTCTCCCAGTCTTCCCATACTCCACCCAGCCAGTTCCCAACTGAGTTTTCGAACTACTTAGCACCCCTCTTTAGTCTGGTTTCAAGTGGTCTTTCCCCTCCTCAAACCTTAGCCTCAATAACTCTCAGCCCCCGTATGCCTCCTTTTTTCTGCAACTAGATTCAGCTTTCTTCTCCTACCCCACTCCATGTTCTCCACTTGCCAGCTAGCTGCATTTCTTCTCACCCCCACTTTGCTGCCCCAGCCCACTCTCTGTTTCAGTTTCTTTATATACACTCCTCATCTTCAGATCCTTCTGCCCCACTTCAACATCCCCCATCATGTCCTAATCTGCATTTCTTCACACATCAAGACAAGATGTAGTTTGTCTTCTTCATATTTGAGTGAGGCAGTAACTCTGCTCTCCAGCTGGCAACAGTACAGGAGGACCAACACTGAAAGGACAAAGAAAACAATCTGCTTGTTTTAGGTACCTCTCCAGGGTCAAACTCAACATGACACAGCCCACATGTGATGTCAAAAAGCATGTTTTTACCCTGAGACGGGTACATTTGGACTGACACTTCAGCTGTTGGAATATTAGCTGTGAAATATCAGCTGATAACAAGGAAACATGACTCTTTTTGAAAGTTTGTGCAGTTGGAGGGTCCTTGGCAAATACTAATCAGGAACAATAGAAGGTATTGTCAAAAGGGCATTTTCTTGCCCAGTTTCTAAGTTCTTAGTATGAGCATCCTAGAGCATGCCAAAGAAAAGTCTGAAAATATTAGCAAGTTCAACATATTCAACAAATGTTACTTCTACTTAGCTTCCAGTTTTAAGGGATGAATTATACCACGAAAGTGATACTCTTGGGAGCCAACCAGGTGAGCAAGGGGCATTGCCAGGTCCGTTTGCAGGTGATTTAAAGAATCTCTAGGGAGCACAGCAACCAGGAGCACAGTGGACAGGAGCAGGCAAATGGGGGTGTGGCATGTCAGTGAGAGTGTGGAATGCCGGCTCTTGCTGGTGGGTTGTGTGGTAGGTGTGTGTGGTTTTGTTTGGTGGTTGTTTTTCTTTTGTTTTTTTTTTCTCTCTCCAACTCAACTAGATCCAGCAATGGTTTCCAAACAATCAAAAGCCACTGCTGCTGCTGCCAGCAGGAGTGTTCTAACCCAGACAGAACACTCCAAGAAGGATGCAACTGTCCAGGTCACTGGATGTGGGAGTGTCTGAGCCTGGCATTAGTATCAGAGGGCAATGCGAAAGACACCTGCATACCATGTGATCAGGTGAATTATTTACTCTGTTTAGCAGCAGAGCTTAAGGAAGAAGTAGAGAGGCTAAGGACTATTAGGGAAAGTGAAAATGAAATAGACTGGTGGAGTCACACCCTTTCAACCCCAAAAGAAGTTCGGCAGGAGTCAGAGAAACCCTGTCCCTCTTGCCATCAGGCAGATGGAACAGACCAAGTAGATGGGGGGGGGAATGGAAATAGGTCCCTGGTCAGAGAGGTAAAAGAATCCCCTCCCCAGGTGCCCTGAAAGAATAGGTATGAGGGCCTGGACCTAGAGAGTCAAGCAGATGACACTCAAGTAAAAGATCTGTCTGGAGGGTCTCTCTGTTGTACCTCGTCTATTAGACAGATCACAACTGCAGCTATGAAGAAAAAAAGAAGGGTAATAGTAGTTGATGATTCCCTTCTGAGGGCCCTTTTGCCAACCAGACCCACCCCACAGTGAAGTCTGTTGCCTTCTGGGGGGGGATGAGGGATATTAGCAGGAGCTAATTCAGCCCTCTGATTATTACCCACTCTTGGTAGTACAGGTTTGGCAGTGATGAGATCAATAAAAGAGGTGCCAGGACAATTAAAAAGGACTTTAAGGCTTTGGGTCGATTAGTTGATGGGACAGGAGCACAGGTGATGTTCCCCTCAATTCCTGCAGTAGCAGGGATGAATAAGGAGAGGAGTAGGAAAACCCATCTTATGAATAGGTGGCTAAAGGATTGGTGCCACCAGAGGAATTTTGGTTTTTTTGATCATGTGGCAAAATTTATGGTACCAAGTCTGCCAGAGTCAGATCGGCTTCATCGATCTAGCAAGGGCAAAAGAACCCTAGCATATACGATGGCAGGGCTGATAAGAGGGCTTTAAACTAGGTTTTAAAGGGGAAGGGGTTGAAAGTAGGCTCACCAGAGAAAAGCCTAAAGGTGGAAAGCCAGGGTTAGAAGTGATATCAGCAGCCCAGCTGAAGTGCACGTACACCAATGCACACAGTATGGGTAACAAACAAGAGGAGCTGGAAGTCATCATGCAGCAGGAAAGCTATGATGTAGTTGCCATCACGGAAACATGATGGGATGACTCACCTGACTGGAGTGCTACCATGGATGGCTACAAGCTCTTCAGAAGGGACAGGTGGGGTAGGAGAGGTGGAGAGGTAGCTCTATTATGTTAGAGAGTCTCTTGACTCTCTAGAACTTCAGGTCAGTGACGATAAGGTTGAGTGCCTGTGGACCAGAATCGAGGGACAGCCAAAAAGGCCAACATCCTGGTGGGAGTCTGTTATAGACCACCCAACCAGAATGAATAGTGTGATGAATTATTCTACAAGCAGCTGGTGGCGGTTTCAAAACCACCAGCCCTTGTTCTTGTGGGTGACTTTAACCCGCTGGATGTCTGCTGGGAACTCAACACAGCAGAGCAGTCTAGGAGATTCCTAAAGTGTATGGAGGATAATTTTCTGTTGCAGCTGATAAACGAACCTACCAGGGCTGGGGCCCCATTAGATCTGCTGTTTACAAACAGAGAAGGGCTGGTGAATGATGTGGTGGTTGGAAGCCATCTGGGGTACAGTGACCGAGAAATGATAAGAGTTTTCAATATTCAGTGAAGTAAGGAAGGGTGTCAACAAAACCTCTATCCTGGACTTCCAGAGGGCAGACTTTGGCTTATTCAGGAGGCTGGTTTGGAGAGTATCTTGGGAAACAGCCCCTAAAAACAAAGGGGTCCAGGAAGGATGGACATACCTCAAGAAAGAAATCTTGAAGGCACAGGAGCAGGTTGTCTGTATGTTCTGAAAGGCGAGCCGGTGGGGAAGACGACCGGACTCGCCAAACAGGGAGATTTTCCAGGAAATTAGGGAAAAAAAGAGAGTCTATCGCCTTTGGAAAAAAGGGCAGGCAACTCATGAAGTGTTTAGGAATATAGTTAGGTCACGTAGAAAGAAAATAAGAGAGGCAAAAGCACGACTTGAACTTAATCTGGCCACTTCTGTTAAGGACAACAAAAAGTGTTTTTCTATATACATCAGTAGCAAGGAATACCTCCATACTTTGTTGGACACAGAGGGGAACAGAGTTACCAAACATGAGGCTAAGGTTGAGGTACTTAACATCTTCTTTGCCTCAGTTTTCAACAAGAAGACAGGTTGTCCTCAAGACAACTGGCTTCTTGGGCTGATAAACACAGATGGGGAGCTGAATAACCCCCCTGTTATGCAGGAGGAAAAAGTTAGTGAACTGCTGAGCCACTTGGATCCTTACAAGTCTATGAGACCAGATGGGATCCATCCTAGGGTGATGAGGGAACAGGTGGAAGAGCTCACTAAGCCGCTCTCCATCATCTACCAACAGTACTGGCTCACCAGGGAGGTCCCAAATGATTGGAAGCTGGATAATGTGACACCCATCCACAAGAAGGGCCGGAAGGAAGAACCGGGAGACTACAGGCCTGTCAGCCTTATCTCAGTGCCTGGCAAGGTTATGGAACATATCATCCTAAGTGTGATCACACAGCACCTGCAGGACGAACGGGGTATCAGACCCAGCCAACACTGGTTTAGGAGGGGCAGGTCCTGCCTGACCAATCTGATCTCCCTTTATGACCAGGTGACCCGCCTGGTGGATGAGGGGAAGGCTGTGGATGTGGTCTACCTGGACTTCAGCAAAGCCTTTGACACCATCTCCCACAGCATATTCCTGGAAAAGCTGGTAGCCCACGGCTTGGACAGGGGTACCCTGTGCTGGGTTAGGAACTGGCTGGAGGGCTGGGCCCAGAGAGTGGTGGTGAACAGTGCTGCATCCAGTTGGGAGCCAGTCACTAGTGGTGTCTCCCAGGGATCAATGTTGGGCCCAGTTCTGTTTAATATCTTTATTGATGATCTGAATGAGGGGATTGAGTGCACCATCAGCAAATTTGTAGATGACAAGTTGTGGGGGAGTTTCAGTCTGCTGGAGGGTAGGAGGGCTCTGCAGGGGGACCTGGACAGACTGGAGAGTTGGGCTGAATCCAGTGGCACGAAGTTTAACAAGGCCAAGTGCCAGGTCCCACGCTTTGGCCACAACAACCCCCTGCAGCGCTACAGGTTGGGGAGAGAGTGGCTGGAGAGCAGCCAGGCAGAGAGGGACCTGGGGTTTCTAATCAACAGGAAGCTGAACATGAGCCAGCAGTGTGCCCAAGTGGCCAAGAAGGCCAATGGTATCCTGGCCTGTATCAGGAACAGTGTGGCCAGCAGGACCAAGGTAGTGATTGTCCCCCTGTACTTGGCACTAGTTAGGCTGCACCTTGAGTGCTGTGTCCAGTTCTGGGCCCCTCAGTTTAGGAAGGACACTGAGGTGCTGGAGAATGTCCAAAGAAGGACAATGAGGCTGAAGGGACTCAGGAACAAGTCCTGTGAGGAGCAGCAGAGGGAGCTGGGGTTGTTTAGTCTGGAGGAGGCTCAGGGGAGACCTCATTCTCCACAACTCCTTGAAAAGAGGGTGTGGCCAGGTGGGTGTCGGTCTCTTCTCCCAGGCAACTAGCAGTAGAACAAGAGAGCACAGTCTTAAGCTGTGCCAGAGGAGGTTTAGTTTGGACACTAGAAAGAAATTCTTTACAGAGAGAGTGATCAGCCATTGGAATGGGCTGCCCAGGGAGACGGTGGAGTCACTGTCCCCGGAGATATTTAAGAAGAGACTGGATGTGCCATTTAGTGCCATGGTCTAGTTGACAGGGTGGTGTTGGGTCATGGGTTGGACTCGATCTCAGAGGTCTTTTCCAACCTGTTTGATTCTGTGATTTAGGGCTACCTAGGATACAAGTTAACCCCATTTTTCAACCAGGCCTCTTCAGAAATGCCTATGTGGGAATCATTAAGGTTGGAAAAGAGCTCTAAGACCATTGAGTTCAACCATTAACCTACCACTGCCAGGTCCTCCACTAAAGTAGGTGTTCCCCTCCCTAAGCACCACATCTACATGGTTTTTGAACGCTTCCAGGGACAGTGACTCCCCCATTTCCCTGGGCAGCCTATTCCAATGCCTGACCATGTGACAGAATGATTCAGGATAGAACAGTTCCGGGCGTGGAGAGAAGTGTGCAGCGATTGGCAGGACTTTGTCGTGTGGACTTTGCTGTTATTATGTGTTTTCATTGTATTCACACTGCACAGTGCACAGCCTGGACAAGCCCAGGCTTGCCATGAGTTTGCCTCCACTCCTCCTCCTTTTGCCGGTGTCCCTATGCTGGTTTGTCCCCCTGCTTGTCGGTCTCATGCTCCACCCTATGTTCTGGCCCGTTCCGCTCCCGAGCAGATAAAAAGAGAGGGGGCACACCTGAATAAAGAGCTCTGCTTGCACCCTTCCTCGTGTCCCGTCCCCCCTTCGGACCGCGACATGACCACTCTTTCAGGGAAGAAATTTTTCTTAATACCCAGCTTAAACCTCTCTTGATGCAACTTGAGGCCATTTCCTCTTGTTCTATCACTTTTTACCTGGGAGAAAGGACTGACTCCCATCTTGCTACAACCTCCTTTCAGGTAGTCATAGATAACAATAACATCCCCCCTCAGCCTCCTTTTCTCCAGGCTAAACATCCCCAGCTCCCTCAGTTGCACCTCCTTGGACTTGTGCTCTGGACACTTCACCAGCTCTGTTACCCTTCCCTGGACATACTCCAGCACTTCAACGTCTTTCCTCTAGTGAGGAGCCCAAAACTGGACACAGCACTCAAAGTGCAGCCTCAGCAGTGTCGAATATAGGAGAATGATCGCTGACCTGGTCCTCCTGGCCATGCTATTCCTTATACAAGCCAGGATGCCATTGGCCTTCTTGGCCACTTGGGTACACTTTTACTCATTTTCAGCTGCTGTCGACCAGCACCCCCAAGGTTTTTTTTGCTCTTTGCTGGTCCATTTTCCAGTCACTCTTCCCTCAGCCTGTAGTGCTGCATGAGGTTGATGTGACCCAAGTACACTGGCACTTTGCCTTGTTGAACCTCATACAGTTGGCCTTGGCCCACTGATCCAGCCTGTACAAATCTCCCAGTGACATCACGGTGTAAGACAGTTACCTGTATTTTCGCTGTAGTTCAAAGGACAGAGAAATAGGGGCTTGTTCCGGAAGCAATTTATCCCATTTGAAGAGAGGTGCCCAAGGGCCAGCTGAAATGGTGGGACTGTCATTGCAAGCAGACATCTGCACGATGTTGCTTTGTGTGACCATGGAACTGAAATGCAAGCGTCAGGAAATCAGTGATGTGACAAAGTGCTAGAAACCCTGGTACTGCATGGGGAGCACAGATGTAGCCTAGACTTTTAAAAGATGAAGTTCACCAAGCACCTCATTATTGAATGTGGGCAGAAGTCTAAACATGGAGAAAGTTTAGATTTTGCATACTTACCACCTGCCTCATACCTGGTACTTTGGAAAATGTGGTACTGAGACACAAATTCAAGAGCCCATGACATCAGTGTTAAAAACTCCTCTAGTGTTAAATGCACTCTGGTCCTCCATCATCAAGGGAAACCATTTTACCAGAGGTAAAATGATGTATTTCTGTATCAGAACGTTTCATAGTTCAGTCCCAGATGGTTAATTAATGAAAAAAATGAATGTCTCTATTACTTTTTCTCTCCTTCCTTTCAGGAGGTAGACTGAATTCTGGAGAAAGAAAAAAAAATAATTAAAAATTAAAATACATGTCAAACTAACTTAACTATTAGCTGCTTGTGAGTGAACTGCTTCTGTTTTCCTACCTTTTGTCAGCTGCTTGGTGCACCTGAGATACTCAAGCAGCGATTCAAAAACCTGAGTGCTGCACCAATCACCTCCTTAGTGAAGGTCCATCCTGAAATCCCTTCCTTATTTCCATTTCAAGGAAATCCGAGTCAGCTGACCTTCAGGGCACATTGTTCATTCAGGGCTAGGACACATTGTAAAGCTTAGCAAATAGATGAACTTCAGATAGACTCTGGAGAAGGCATTTTGCAGTGGTAGATTATGTCAGTATGAGGTGGCCCAAGGCACTCGCAGAAAAGAAGTGCAGACTGAATTGCCAGCCATGAGGGCTGGGGAGGGCATCTGGCCAGGAAAGTAGTACTTCCTGTCTCTATCAACGCAGACCCTATGCAGTCAAGGCTGGACATAGATATATTCTGTTCTGTGCACAAAAAGGCCAGCAAATGTGACTTTGACTGACTTTCTGTATGAGCCTTGGGACTCTATTCATTGCTTCTCAGGCAAAGAGTCTGGTTTTCTCACTTGCACCTCACCTTATTTGCCATGCTGAACAACCATTTCCACTTAAAGAGAAAAAATTCTCCATCTTATCTGCCTTCCAATTAATCAGCATCTTGTCTTTTTTTTTCAGCTTTGCTCTATCTGGCTCTTTACATGAGTACTAAGAAGACCACGCCCTTCTTAGGTATTCATCCTTGCTGAGGCTGCTTAAGAGAGATTGAAGTGCACCAGCAGTGTCTCAGCTGTTTATCATTCAATCTCCCTGTTTAGGCAACAGGTTACTTATTTCACCCAGGCACATCTGCAGAAGAATAATTTAGAAGTTACCAGAGAAACACTCACCCAATCCAGTTCCTCAGTGGCTGGACAATGCCTTAAAGATCTCTGTCCTGACAGAAACAAGGAATCCCAGGAGATGCAAAACTAGGGAGACCTGCTTTCTGGTGTTTTGGTCCAGGGTATAACCTGGAATTTACTAGGACACAAAGACCAGTTTAATCTTCTCCCTGGTTTTATAACATCTCCATGGAAATTCTTTGATATCATGTACAAGTGAGTTCACCCTCCAACTTTTCCTTTAACAGAGGTGCTGGTATGCCCTTTTTCTTCAATCTATTATGTAACTTTATATTTGAATTATATATATATATATATAAAAGTTTTAATGAAACTTATCAATTCTTATTATACTTGAGACCTCCAGTCATTTGTCAAATTTGTCTGAAATTGAGTCAATGAAGCCATCAGTTAGAAAGATGGACATGCACACAGTATGACTTCATAAGCACCATTTCTTAAGAAATCCACCTGAAAATGGATTAACAGCAATTTCTAGCATGATACTAAATGCCTTCTATCTAGTACTGTCCTCTTTGTTTTGCCACTGGGATGAACATGTACCCTATAAAGAAAAATCTTTCCTCCTCCTCCATAAATCTATATGTTGTAATGAGGCCATCTTTAGTGGGAGCTCCAAATCCTATAATGTCCAAGTTTGATTCAGTGAGGTGTTTTTTAAGAACCACACTCTTATCCACATTACTGTTTTTCCCAGGGCTTAATGTCCACACACTGTACAGAAGTAACAAACACTGATAATACTGTTCTAACACCACATGAAAGAAAATACCTCTACAGGTTTCCTTTTAATGTGGGCACTGTCCTAGTTTCATCATATGGTAACCAGCACTGTCATAACAAGATAAGTAAAATTACTATCAGCCTTTTTTCTTACAGAAATAAGATGTGTATGAAAAAGGCTACACAAAAAGTCACAGAACAGCCTTTTTGCATTTCTGCTGATGTTTGCGTGGCCAGCTATCAATGGGTGAGCACTTTAGCTCAAATACTGAAAGGCTTTGTGGTTCTCTCATTGTGTCTAGAAGCTGCCACTGGCCCTCCTTTGAGGTTCTGTAAACGGTAGGCTCTCATGTGTACCAGCAGACGAAGTGGCTGGTCTCATCCTACCCAGAACCGCACAGTTGAGCCTCTTTACTTATGCTGGCTTCAGTGTGCAAAGAATAGAGAGTCATTCAGCTGAGAAGTAATCTTTTTTCCACCCTAGTTAGTATTTAACTGGATGAGCTCCTTGATCCCTGTACCTGAGTGCACACACAAGGGGAGGCCCACAGCTCACAGCAAACGGTGTGGGTGAGGTCCCAGGTAAGGCTGTAAAGGCAATCAGCAATTAAGAACTATTAATGCACTGAGCACCTGAGGGGTAGCCTTTACATTTTTGTTTAAATAACAAGTTTAACAACTGCTGTTATTCTTGTACAGTATCATCTGCAGTTAATTACAGAATATTTAATTCTACCTCCTTCATCCTCAGTAGGAAGATATGGAAGTCATAGTCATTGTAGGGGGCACAGAGTCAGGCCCCCATCACTGCCAGAGGGCCAGGTCAACATGTGTTGTGACATCCTTCAGTAAAGAGACATGACATTAGGGTCTGACTTGGAAAAGCCTGCCAGGAAGAATGACTTTTTGCCACAAGCACAAAGGTGACCACCTGGAGGTTATGAATGAATAGCCTGACTTTTTTTCTTTTTTCAAAGAAACAGGTGTAGTAATGATTGTCAGGACAAGAGCTGACAAGCATCTGAAAAGCCTCTGCATGCATTAAACAGGAGAAAACACAATACTTTTACTGATGCTCTGGTGAGCAAAGTATCACTCCAGTCACTGGATTCAGATATTCACCCTGTAAGGCACTGAAACTTGCTGGAGTGGCATACCAGGCAAAGTGACCTTTTTTTATATATTATTTTTTACTGCATAGCTTGCACTTTGTTGACTTAGCTGGGCACCTGCTGTAAACTGCAAATATGTTCCTGTCATCCTAGCCGAAAACAAAAACAGTGAATAGTGTAGTTCTTTGGTGGACTGGTGCTAGCAAAGAGTAAAAGTACCTGTGCAAAATGCTGAGGTAAATCTTCCTGTCCTATAACCTTTCCCAGCTTTGACCGTGGGGTGTGAACAATTTCCAGTCATCTATACGGGGCCACTGTTGGTTTTTCTTTTAAACAGCAATTGTTCCTGAATAAACAGAACAGATTTCTCCACTAGCTGATCCCTCAGCATTTTGTCTTGCACGGTACCAAATTCATGTACTCCTAGAGCAGCTAGAGTGACTGTGTACTGACTCATTTGTACCCTGTGCTCCACTTCTTGTGTTTGTGACATTCTCCAAAACCATTAACCATATTTAAAAGTGTTGACACAATGTTTTCAGTGCAATTGTACACTCTGTGTCAGCCTCTGCAGCTACAGCTGGTTGACTGTACAGTAAATTCTTCATCTTTCTAGCCCTAAGTAATGTAATAAAAGAGCTTTCTTTTCTCTCAGTTAAATATTCATCTCCTCTGGTAGATGTGTAAGTAAGGTTGAAATACCTTTTGCTATTGTCTACATAGCTTGGCAGAGGCAGAAGCCCCATGAACAACATAATTATATCTTTGGGTTTGGAAGGGAGTAATTTTTGGAGGAAAAATAAAGACCTTTGATCCTGAAACTAATGTCTTCCATCTTTCATTAAAGTATGTACAGGGAGTATATTTAACCTGAAGGAAAAAAACCCTGCTTTATCAGAATTATTGTAAGAAGTCCCTTGCAAACAGAGAGTATGGTTCTCTGCTGCTGGTATTTTTTGTATTCAGAGATCAGAATATGAGGCTGGCTTTGTATTTACAGGGGAGAAAGTCTGTACTTCAAACAGGTTTGTCGGAGCAGGGTGCCTGTGAGATGCTTGAGTGCTCGGAATATCTCAAAATTGCCACAATAGCTGTCTTACTGAGCACATGTACAGTCACCTCCGGGATATAAGGGCCACAAAAAATCCATTTATGATACTGAAAATTTAAGAACTTACTAAAAAAATAGGAAGAATGAAAAAGACCTTAATTTCTTAACAAAATGGAGACATTAAGTGCATTTTGATCACATTCTTCGCTGCTTTTAAAAATATGGACTTAGTGTTTTTTAAAAATGAATCCCACCTGTCAGAAAAAAGGCATTGGCATTTCGGAACGTTGGTGAAACCGGCACTCCCATTTTTGACCAGTTTCAGATACAATTCATCTCTCAGTTCAGGGAAGGCACCTCCATTGCAGAAAGCATCTCACTAAACCAAGTACTTTCTTAAAACCAGGAGATGCTCATTGTTGGATAGCATCCCAGATCAGATCGCTGCTTCATAAATAGAGTTTAAATTTAGTGTGCTTTTAAGTTCAAATTAGCTAAAGATATCTAAGGACTTAATTTAATACTGATGAAGGTTAAAAATTCAACCCTGTATTGGGATTTTTTTTATTATCTTCAAAAACTCTAACATTCTAGTTTGGGTTCCTCTGTGAGGTATTTTCTGTGATTCACAGAAGTTACAACAATGAATCAGAGCACTGCCTTGTGAAGCACAGCAAAATCTCATAATAAAAGTTTTGATTTCTATCCATACTAGCTTACATTCTATACAGAAAATACTATCTGGTCAACAAAAGTGATGATAAAAATATAATGAGATATGAGAGCTTGCTCATTGATTGCTCTTACTCAGCTCAGCAACAGCTGAGACAATGTGAAGTTTTGATAGAAAGAGCTCAACTAGACTGGACTGTGACTAGAACAGGTTTCTCCTAAATTTAGCAGTATTTGGACCAGTATCATCTCAAGATGACTTTATAGACAGCCTGTCATAATAGGCAGCACTTGACCAAGGGTATCTGTGTGAAAAACAAAATCACATAATTTCCCATAGAGTCAGAAGTTAAAAATAAACAGAAGAAAGGGTTAATTTTTAATTTCAGTGTAAGGTTATGCAATCCCAGACTCATTGGCTTTCCTGCTACAATCTGGAGTTCATCAGTTGAAACAAAGAGGGACAAATGAGAGGAATTGCCTTTCTGAGCCAGAAAGATGCTTCAGTTAGGGAAAAGGGCAAATGAGATCCTATATGTGTCAGGTGAAGTATTTCAACTGGCAATAGGAAAGTATTTGTGCCCTTGAGCGAGGCACCAGAGAGGCCTCATCTGAAATACAGCACATCCATACTGGCCATCCACGTGCAAGATCGATGTGACCTGGCTGGAACTGCTTCAGAAAACAGCTATGGGGATAGTAGGGAGAAAGTAAAGCCTATCTCAAAGAAGATAAATTAAAATATTTTGTTTGTCATCCTATCAAAACACAGCCTGAAAGGAGATGTGAGTGCTATTTACTATGGAATAAACATCAGGCAGGGATAAGAACTATTTAAAGAAAGGACATTGTCAGGCCAAATCCAGTTGGATATAATCTAGCCAAGGATAAATTTAGACTGGAAATAGGAAAAATTCAAACCATAAAAGCTGTTCTGGAACAGCTTTTCACGGGAAATAAGGTCAGAAAAATACAAATAAATTTTAAGATGCAGTTGTTCAGTTTATGAAAGTTTGGCAGAATTGTCTATTCATTTATCCAGTTCTAAATTCCTCTGTTTCCCAAATTTTATAGACTTGCTACAATAATAGCATAATTAACACTTTAAGCACTAAGATTCAGAGACTTCATCAAACATCAGCCACAAGTAAAATCTCTGGCAATTTCAACATTGTGTTATTGTCTATTTGTTGACTTCAAGCAGACTTTTCGTGTATTAATCTCCCAGGTTCAGGGCAACCTGTATAAACCCAAAAATTAAGGTTATAATCTTAACAAGGAATTAAAATTGAGAAGAAAGATACTTAGTTTCAAACCAAAATGTCGTCTTTTCACATTGAGAATCTGAGTTCCACGTCAGAAACGTTCCTTTTACAGCGCATACACCAAAATGTGCTTTCCCTCTGTTAATTGTACATTAGAATGAATTCTTCTGCATAGACACTGGTAAGTCCTGGAGCCTGAGAAGAATTGGAGTTGTGTTTAATTTTCTCTTCATACTCTCCATTTTCCTTCCTTATCTTTCTTGGCACCTTTAGACACAAGATTCAATGGCCTGCCTAGAACCCTTGTGGGGTGGTAGCAGGATCTCAGTGGCAGGCTGCTGGGAGACACTCCCAGTCCCCTCTCCTCACACCTTGGCTCTGCAGCTGAGAGGGTGTCTCCAAGAGATGCAGCTCTTCACCTCTTGCAGCTCTCATTTTCTTATATATTCTTATATCCATCACTGGTCCCATGAAATGCATATCCTGAGGTCCGAACAACTTTTCTCACTTTGAGAGCTATTCATGAGCAATTTTTTTCTTATAAGGGCCTTGAAAATGTAAACCAGTCACAATACTTTCCTTTTATTATTAATCTGTCTGCAGAAGCCAACTTCTGTACGTTTCTGCATGTGTTTTAATTCTCTTATGAACTAGAAGAAGACCTCTATTGAAATCGTTGCCCAAAATTTAAACCCAAAGCTTGTTGGTAGTGTGGAGCCTCTGTCAGCAGGTAGACCATATTTACACCACACTGTCTTTACAGTAGACCCTCCAAAGAGAGCGCAGAGGACAATGTTAAAAGGCATTGAACAGGATAAAGGGAGGAACAAAAATAGCACAAGGGAATTCTTTATTAAAATTCTACCAATCTTGAAGAAAAGCCAGAGAAGCTGAAAGCTGAAGAAAGATATCTGGCTGGAGGGTCAAAAACTGTTAATGATTGACTGCCATGTTCCCTGGCAGAGGTCCACCATGGACCACTCACCATCTCTTGACTCTGCACACTCAGACTTCACTGAACTGGGGCAAACCATAGTCGTGCTCTGTAACTGGGGCTATCTGCCCAAGCTACAGTCTCTCCCTGGTACCCTTCATATAAACGAGACTGACTAACTGTCCTTTGGCCATGAAGACCATTGCTGACCATCTGGAGATTCCTTAAGTCTCAATGGTCTCAGAGTTTCAGCCATAGGTTTCCTTCCAGAGTATGTCTGGTGAGCCAAACTCCTGTGAGGAACTCATCCCCATCACTGCAGTCAGATAGCTCCCTGGACTCATCTGTTTTGGGCTTCCCCATCTGGCGCCCTGTTACTCCTTACTGGAGGTTGGTTACCAGCCAACATGTTGTCCCAGGGGACTTCAACATAGTCAAGCCGTTACAGCTCTTCCTACTTACTATTTTACCTCTCCCTTGAAATTTCATTCTGGCACCAACGCAACTCTCAGGGCACAATGAAGCCCCTCCTTAAGAAGGGAAGACACCCTGGAGACATACACAGCACTGCAATGTGAAAAAATGACTGTAAGCTGTATGTAGGCAGGGTCTAACTGGTCACAGAAACCTTCAAAACTGTGGGAGGACATGAAATGAATGAGGCAAACTGAAGGATCCTAAGTATTTCAGGACTTTCTTTTCTTTAAGAGTGAGGTTGACTGCTTGGCAGTTTTCACAAAGTTCTCACACAGCTATGTTTAGGACTGGAGAGAAGCCAGCTCTCCATTGTTCAAGTTCACATTTCATCTGACTTGATGGAAATTCACACTTTGTGAATAAGGTTGTTTTATCAACTGAACCTCATTGTGGGACTTTGGTAAAAAAGGCCATAAGTCACAGGAGAGTTCAGAAACAAGAAAGTACTTAAAATAAACACTTTTACCAAGCAGACTCAATTTTTTTAAGAGTCTCTTTTTTTTAATGGACAAATGGTAAATCTCAATTTGCTGCGTATTCCTATTACTACTTCTGACTGGAGAATACAGGAGGCAAGGATGCTCAGCAATAAAAAATAACAGCTAAAAAATAAAATAACTCTATTCAAGTCCCTGGGAAGGATCTGTAGGAACCGTGAGCAAAGGGACTTTCCTGCAAAACATGATTCAGCCTTCAAGCACATGCATGGCTCTGAGCAGCGTCGCTTGGTTTTACTTTGGTCTATGCAGCACCTGAAGCAGGGAAGGGGAGAGCAGACAGTGGTCAGAAGAGTGAGAAGATATATTTTATTCCAAGCGGGCTCAATGGCTGCTCCTCATACATGCAACTACCTCCATGTTCTGAGCCACCAGCTATAATCAAGCAAGCAGGAGAGAAGACAGGATTTCTCAGGCACTTTTTCCCCCTCCCAAGAATCTTAGCCAAAGGATCTAAGAAATGAGGCCCATGTGTAACATGAAACCCCAGAAATTTCCAATATTTGGATTTGGGTTCATTTCAAACGATTATTCTCATACTGGTTCACTAATTTATTATTGTTTTGCACATTTATTCCAAGCTGCATGAGGCCTTTTATAGAGGTATAGGATACGTTCTCCCAAGCTCCTATTAACACTAATGGGCATTATGCAGGTGCTTTAGCACAGCCTTCACCTTACGGCGTTTTTGTTACCTTAACTATTGGAAAGTGCATTGCTGTGTACACTGGGTGCCAATTGTGTTTGCGAGAGGTAGGAAATTACCAAGTACAGAATTAGCCCCCGCCTGAGCCACATGTATGAGTTATTTGGAAAATATTTGTTTAGTTGCCTTGGAAATAAATAGCTAAAACTTAAGAACGGATTTTTAAGAGGACTTGCTAACATGCTCCTAGATGTCCCCTATGGAATCCTGGTAAGAGCAAAATGTTTTTCCCCTGATCCACTGGCTGATATGATTTGAAGTGAATGTGTAAAACTTCCCAGCACATCATTTTGTTGAGGATATTTTTACTAAAGCTCATTATATTTTTAAATATATTTTCTTGCTCTAATTTTCCTGTAGCAAGATGAACTATGAGTCAGTCCAAATGAGATTTAAAATAGGTCTCAATTTTCTATGCATGTAACTGCTCTTAATTGCACAGAACAAGTTTAGACTGGCTCTGTCCAATTAAGACAAAAGGAGAAAAGGATAATTAAAAATAAATCATAACAATCAAAAGTTGCATTTGCAATTTAGCTTTAGATGCTCCCTCCTCCCACATTTTTGAAGTAATGCTTAAAAGAAATGGCACAGAATCTTAAAGATGCATTGTCCCAGATCTGGCAAAGCAAATGTACCTGTCTTTGTCAGGCTAAAAGTACCTATTTCCCTGATCAGATCGAACTTAATTGTGTGTAGAATTTAAATATTCCTTAATTATATCTTTGTCTTAATTTTTTTTCATATGACCTTGGATATGCTTTTGTTATTTAAATATGTTTTACAGAGAGTGTCTTCAGGAATAACTCACAGATATCTGCTTGGTATTTTCAAGTTTGGGAAGGGAGGAAGGAGCAATTTCTGAAAGATACAGTTTGCTTTCAAAAGACAATGTTTTGCGTGATTATTTCTTCAGGAGAATTAGTCCTGTGATCTCCCAGCTGTGATAAGAAGTATTTTTTGAATAATGTATATTTATATGTATGAACACTGTTTCTAAAACACACGTAGAACAAATCAAAAGCCACTGGCTAATGCGCAAGGTACTGAACTGATTTTAAAAGAGCAGTTTACAATTCAGAACCATACTGTCCATGAGAGATTTGTTGCAAAATATTCATCAGGTTGCAGTACTACAGTGCAGACTAAGGAATGAATTTTACTTGCTCTTCATTATCAATGTGTCATTGCTTTTGAGAGAGCCAGAATAAATCAGTTTGATTTCTCTCTGACTACAGTTTTTGGCATACTTGAGAGATATAAAAGCAGGTGGCATCAAATACATGGAGTTAAGAATTGTTCCATTCTGTTTTCCTGGGGTAGGCTCCATCTCACCTGAGATAAATCACCAGGAAATCACACATCTGTTGTAATTTCATTGACTGTTCTGTCTAGGAGGAAAGGCCTCATTCTGGAGTCAGTATCTAAACTAAGTAACTGATACATCAATAGATCACTGAGGGTTAGGTAAATCCCAACTTTTGACTCCATAAAGCAGTAAATGCTTTATGTGATATTTCTGCAAACGAGCCTCAGGGTGTCTGAAATCAGTCAGCTTATCTTTTATGCTTCCTTACAACTTATGTTAAAACTTCAAAGACAGGGAAGCACCATCAGAGAAAGAATGCACTCCTGATACTTAATTATGTGTAGTTTACAAAGGAATCTATAAGATCACTATTCACATATGCTCTCTTATAACTAGACATCATTCTAGCTCTAAAATTTTGCTGTTCATCTTAGTTCACTTCCTATAACCACACTAATGCATTAAACACTTAGGAAGCAAATAAAATTTATTTTGAAGAATAATATGTACAGTACAGAAGTCAGTTGTAGTGGGTTGGTTTTTTGGATTTTTTAGGCCTTCCTTAGCAACGGGGTCAGAAATCTAAGGAAGTATTCTATATCATCCCTTTCCATAACACAACATATAAAAAGGCACAGATAAGAGAGTTCGGTCTCTTCTGTCTTCTGGTGGCTGAAGGCGACAGGTCTCTCTGTAGACGGGCTTTGCTTGTATAGGCCAGGGCCTGCTGCTCAGACCTGCCATTATCTCCATTCCATTCGGGAGGCGTGGGGAGTTAGTTCTGCTGTCTCGTTCAGGGAGGTATTTAATTCATTTTTGTATTTATTTGCTAACTCTCTATTAACGGGTATATTTGGAGGATATTTGTTTTTAGTTTTTTTAATCTCTGTTTCCCTCTCCCTTTTCCCTTTTTTCCCCTTGGGAGCTCCCTATTGTGTATAATATATTCAAACTGTATATATAATTGTAAATATATGTAATATATATATTTGATATAATCCCATTTCGTTCAGACTTTTTCAATATTTTTCTGTGGTTCGGGTTTTTTTTCCCTCACTTGGAGAGAGCAGGAGGGGGGAGGAGACAGTTTGGACTTGGTGGGAGAGCCAGGCCAAACTGATACACCAGTATCTTGTATCAGTCCTGCAGAAAAATATGAGCAAAAGATATTCTCACTTCCCTGAGAAAGCAAGACTTACATGAGACCTATATTTTTGTCTATTTATGCCTATGAGATGCATTTTTCTCCCATTCTGCTTATTGTTTTCCTTTCTTCTTGCTCTTCTCAGTGAAATGCACGGCTCTAACCCTTCACTGGGACAGCATTATCCAATACTGAAGCTAACAGCATCACCTCCGTGACAGTCCCAAGCTCTGTTGGCCCCAAGCTTGCTCCTGAGCTCGGGTCTAGCATGTGGTGGGGTGTTACACTATGATACCAGCTGAGCCATTGAGCCAGAATAAACAGAATGCATTTTAACATAAAGGAATATAGTACAAGAAATATATTCTCAAGTCTTGGAACTGTAACCATGTGTTACCATATTGTCTTCCTTCTGCTCCTTCTGTTTCTTATTTTCACACATTGCTCCATTCTTTTGCAAATCTTTCCTCACAGAATGTTAAGAAACTGAGATCTACCTTAACTAAAAGCTGTTCTGCTTTACATCATATTCATGTTGTTGGACTGGTTGCTACCTTTCATCTTTCACTTTTCTCATGGCTCTCAACATTTTATATCTATCTCAACTTAGCTCCATCTACTATTTCTTATCCCTTCTTTTTGCCTGCTGTGACAGTTCCCTAATTATTTCTTTGTGCTTGACCATATATTCTGACTTAGACTGGCATTACAATTGATAGAGCTATCATATATCTCTGCAATTTTGAGATAGAAAAAGATCGGGCTAGATTCCATTTCCTTGCCAATATATTATTTCCTTGGCTTTGTCTCTTACAATGTTTTCCACACTTCATTTTAGACAGTTTCAGTGAGTAGTTCTCAAAGTGTGGTCCACAAATAACCATTTGACAGCAATGCCATGGTACGTGGTCAATGAGCCATGTTGCCTTTAACGGTGTTTTCAGTTAATATTTTGATGATATATGTGCACAGAGGTACTTGGGAAATTCAGTGATGACCAGTCTGGAGCACAGAGGTTTGCTGAACTGCTATCTTAAGCAATAGTTAACTCCATAGTTTCCCACTGACTGACTTCAGCCAAGGCATATTCTGCTGACGGAGTACATGCTGATGAGGGTGGTATTTTAAAATTAGAACAGACAGCACCTCCTCTGCCACTACAAATCTGCCCACTGGAAGTTTCTTTTGCTTCTGGGGGACATAAAGAGAAATTGCCTGGTGGTGTGATCACATCAGCTCACACAAAAGCCAGTAGCCGTTATATATCTGACTCCTTGTATTGAAGTCTGACCCGTATTCCCAGAGAAACAAACATCCTATGACACAGACATGCATTTCTGTAAAATCCTAAAATATTCAAAGAATTACATTGCCTGTCCAGAGACATGTTTTTTGGCTAAGGAGCTGCCACTCTTTGCCATCTCCTTTTCATTCTTTAGGGAAACACAGTAGGAATGAAGCCTCAGGTGATGGAATGGGATAGCTGCTGCCTGTGCTACTGCTTGTTCCCCAGTCATCTCCACAGTCACACACAGCACTCGCAGGCAGGGACATAGTAGAGCCCCAAGCCAACTGGACTACTGGGGTATCCTCACTGGCTCTGCAGTCTCCAAACCATTCCAAGGAATGGAAGAAATACGCAATTCTGTGAAACTGTAAAAGATAGATATGCCTTTTGTTAAGCTGTTGGGAATGAAAAATAGGTTAAGAATAAGCGCCCAGAAACTGTTATTTTATTCCTATCGGAAATCTCCCGAGAGCATCTTTGCTAGCTTAATTTATCTAAGGGAAAACTAAAATGGATTCTGCTTGCCTCCTCCCCACCTCCCCTTTTTTCATATAAGAAAAGCTTGCTTATAAAAAGAAAAAAAATTAGATCAGCAGCAGGCAACTTGGAATATCACTGCATGCTGAAAAACTTGTCAGTATCCCACTAAAAACTGTTGTGAAATTTCTGTGAGTGTTCAGAAAGGGTGAAGGGGGAGGCTGCGTTCAGTTTCATTGTAATTCATACTTAAAAGAAAAATTGTTCACTAAATGCTCTTTCTTTAAAAAATCACTGTGAAATTAAAAAAAAAAATAAAAGAGAGGGGAATTCTAATTATTTTATTTATTTCTCTTCATATCTATTGTTGATTATGATTTTTTGCAATGGTCATAAATTATATACTGTATTTCTGAGCTGTGCTTGTTCCTGTCCTGACTTATGTTAATCAATGTTTTTGTTACCACACATCCTGAATATTGCATTTCTCTGGTGGCTGGCTTATCATCATCTATAATTATTCCAACTCCCAATTAGGTCTGAACTATTCTGTAGCGTTATTTACTTGCTTCTAGCAATGAGACAACATGCTACATCCTTTTTTTCTAGGTTGGTGCTTAAAACAAATTTCATTAAAATTCCCCTGTTGATATTAGAGTAATTTCTTGTCCTCCTCATTGTCCAGGTCACTGTACCTGAGGCTTTCTTGACCTTTTATTCTCCGTTTTACTTTTTATATCTATATCATTTATACAGTTGTTTCTATACCAAATTCAACAGTTACTTAATACTTGAAATAACCTCCGTGCATACAGTGAATGCCCTGCATGACACAATAGCCCTATAAACAATGTCACATAACCGCACAGCCCATCAAATCAGGAGGTTTCTTTTGTGAATGGTTTTTGAGTCATATTGCCTGAAATCCTGATTACCCAGGAGTATACTTGCACTTTCTAACATCCCAATACCAAATATGGAAGTAATGTAGAAAAATCTAACAGAATAGGAGCTGGAGAGAGACACAAATGGTTGAAAATGATTAAACAAGCCCTGTTGGTGGCCTGCGGATGTTTATGATTAATGTAGATTTAATCATCAGCATGTAATAAAAATTCATCTCTTCTAATTG
Source organism: Pipra filicauda (assembly GCF_003945595.2). Taxonomy (NCBI): domain Eukaryota; kingdom Metazoa; phylum Chordata; class Aves; order Passeriformes; family Pipridae; genus Pipra; species Pipra filicauda. The sequence continues at coordinate 615,370 of NW_024104321.1, forward strand.
GCTTTTTTTATTGATGCTTCTGTTGCTGAGAAAAAACATGTATTTCTTTGTATTAATGTTCCGAATTCTGCAATACAGTACAGCTAGGATGTGTGCAAGAGAACACATTCACTCACTATCTATTTTAAAATGTTTCTCCAATAAAAACAGTCATCACTTTATGATCTAAGGAAACAAAAGAACCTGCAACACCTTTTTTGTCTCTCTAATTATTTTGTACTGCATTGATTTTAAATGAATCTGAATACAGGCTACAAATCCTGGCTTTGGGGACTGTTGAGGAAATGAAAGCCTTCACTGATCTGAATGAGAACAAACATGATAAAGGCATGAGGCAGGCTGATAAAAGACAACACCACTCAGAAAGAAGCAAGCCTTTTAAGAAATGTCAGATGATTATTTATTATTTCAACTGCAGTATCTTAAGCACTCCAGTCATGGTGCCATCTCACCAGGTATTATAAAAGTAATTAACAGAGCAGAAAACCCTTACTGAGAACTCAACAATAAGGTTATAGTTTCTGAATGTTTTATTCCTACTTCTTTTTTTTGTTGTTGTTTTGTTGTCACAGAAAAGCTTCAAAGATTTGAAGTTTCAGAATTATTGTCTTCCGTATAGACTCTGTGCTCTCTCCTCTGCAAATGTCTGTGAGCTGCTTTTGTGGTTCCATAACACATCATGTGTTTCCTTCTACTCTAAAAGATAATTTACAATAATAATAAAAAGTAAGAAAGGAACAATAAATGTATAACAACCCTAATCGGTAAACATTATTTCCCTCAGCAATAATCAGTGCAGTATACCATTGATGTACAAATCAATGTGTACATCTCCTTTCAATTACCAACTGATTCTGTATGGCTTCCCCCTCTACAAGAGCTTATTTGTTAATAAAATGAAATGTGAGCAAGTGTTTGAAAATCTCTCTGTGTGTAGCGAAAAATAAAAGATTATAGGACTGTTAGAGAAAACCATGCAGGTTTCAGGACCACTTTTTTCCTACTTTGTAAACATGTTCTTAAGGGTAGAAACAAGAGCAAATTGTTTTCAAGTAGAGATGTCCACTAAAGGACAGGATTTGGAAGGGTGTATTCAACATTATGAGGTTCCACAGCACCTGATGATTTTTGGCAGACGTACATTTTGATCAGAGCTATTGGGGTTTTCTTTTCCTCCTCATCACACGGCACCAGCTGCATGTGGGGGTCTGAGCACGCCATCCTAGCCCTCATTTCTCCAATGAAGCCACCACTACTGTGAGTTCTTGTATCCAGGCTGCTCCACGCCCCCGCTGACTGCCTGCCCATAGCAAAGGCAGGGGGACCCGCCCACGCTGGCCATGCCTGTGGTCCCTGCCGTGGGTGCCTGTCAGTCAGGTGGGTGTGCGGGAGGTCAGGCCATGCCATCAGCAGCCTTATTCTGCTCAGCGTGACACGGCCTCTGCAGAACAACCAGGACGGATGGTTTTAAGTAATTGCTCTGACATAGACTGATTACTACAGTAACAACAGTCGGTTTTAGTTAAGGAGTAGCTTTGGCATATGGTATGCATTTGGCGGGCTGGGGGGCGGGAATACGAAAGCTTTTTTAATTTTACAGATTGCTTTATGTTTCAAAATGCTGGCGTTTTCTTTTCCTTGGCTTTATTTAGAAAATATCAACAACAGGCATCTGAAGGAAAAAATTAACAAATATTGTTACAACTAAATGAATTCTAAGCAACATATATCACAGCTGTTAGGATATGCCGTACAATCACAAATTAGTCATCGTTGTTTGCAGGAAATGCAACATTTCACCTCATAAACTTTCAGCTAAATTTTACCTATTGGTAAAATCCAGTTGGAGCCAAATTTCAAGTTGAACCTGGAGTTACTGTTATATACTGAGGCCTGCAAGTCTGTGCAGCCTAATTCAGGGGGTTTTTTTGCCACTGAAATACTACTTACACTGTGTTTGTGGTTTTTACATGCCTGATCCTTACTCACAAAAGCAGCTTCTGCTCCAGGTAGCGGTAGATGGACACCTGTTGGGATGGGAAAACACATCAAACCATGCAGTCATCTAATCTCCTTTTTTTTTTTTTCGAGGTCCTTCATGCCTAGATATACAGAGAGATATTTTCCCCCAAATTAATCCTTCCCATGAACTAATATTTAAAAAAATGCTTGACAAACAGCCATTATCATCTTAAGAGTCTATGTTGAATATTGCAAGGTATCAGTCTAACTGTACTGCATGTATTTTAGATCACTTTTGGTTAGCAAGAGGAACACCAACAGGCCTTTTTCTTTCTCTTTTTTAATACCTAGAGATTAACTGTTCTGTGCTGAGTACAGATATGACCCTCTTCTATCTCTATTCAGATCAAAATATGCATAGTCCTGAAACAGAAAGGTAAAGAGTGATTTTTTTAATGGTTTATATAGCAGTGTATGAAATAATATATTCTAAGGCAAATTCTTGCTCACCTTAATCATGTAATAGTAAATGAATATTCTGGAGGTCCTTTTATCGAGGTTTCCTTTGAAATGCAATGTTAGTGAGATAACTCAGAAACACTTTCACCTTCAAATAAAAAGATATTTTCTAAACATAAAAATGTTCAAAAATCTAATTTCACATAAGATAAGATAAAATATAAGGGAATAAAAATAGAGTAATAATGTCACAATCTGGGAGGAGGAAAATAAAATAAAGAAAATTATTATCTGAAGGACATTGCATTCTTTTTTTTTGCTCTCTGTGTGATCATTTTTCTCTTCTCAGCCTCTTTGGATAAAGTTTTAAACCACCAATTTGCAAGCACTTTGAAATTTATTCTTTGTGAAAGGTAGCATGTTAAAAAATTCACAGGAGATTGCAGGTTTTTGAGTCCATTTCCGGCCTGCTTTTTTTCATTCTCAGACATGTTGTGAAACAGTTAAAAGTGGAATTAAAGCAATTTCTATTGTAGATCATTAACTTTTATTAAATTAGACTTGAATTATTTATGATGTGAACTGTTTGATCTATACTATATCTGCCATGGAAGAAAAAAATCTGGAAGGCTGAAACGTTATCACTGTTTTAAAAAAATCAGAACTCTCTCAAAAAGGAAACAAGTCCTCATGCTGTTTGAGTGTTAAGACTTCTGTGCTAAATACCGAGACAAGTCTGTGTTGTTTCTCAGATCTGGGTTCTGTGTTTGGATTGCCGAATTAGGTGCAAAATAATTGGCATGAAATAAAATTGAGTGTACATCTGAAGAGCCTCCTGCTCACATTTTATAAGATTAGTTAGTATATCTGGAAAAATACATTAAATGAGATTTTTTTTTCCATATCTAGTAAACACCATTTCTTGAAAAAAAACCCCTTCCTGTGATTCACAAAATCAGCTATGTAATTGTACACCTGTGACAGGTCAAGCGCAGGCCAGAATATACACTTTATAAAATTCAAATATCATTACATAGAAGTTAGTTATATACATTAGAAATTAGCCTAATTTTATTATGTCATTTCAAGATGTGGTGAAAGAAAACAATATCGTTAAAATCACCTATACAATGGTATAAAAGCTTGGGTAAGTCCATGTATTGTTAAATATAATGTGGAATAAATATGATTACCCATGAGATATGCTCTGTGTATTTCATTATTTTAAGGTAAACAAATTCAATAAATGGCATGATGAATTAAAATGCTTGGTTTTCTTATTTTCATCCCATAATACCATCCCGGATAGACTTTCACGTTCCCTCAGCTGATAGAAAGAGTGAAATCCTGTTCTCAGGAACATCTGTGTCTCCCATCGGACTTCATCACTGACGTCCTGAGTCCAGCAGCTAATGCATGACCCTGTCCCAGTAAAGCCCATTCTGAACATCGAACACTGCTGAGAGCAGCAGCCCGTACCCACCCGCATCCAAGCGCAGTCTCAGCAATAGCACAGCCCTCATAAAAGCACAGCCTTAAACAGGAGAAGCTAATGACTAAAAGGATGTATTTGAAAACTCAGTGCCATCCAGAGCATGCAGGGAAACTTTAAAACACTAATCTGAGGAAATGATAAATGACGCCACTTTTCAGAGAAGCGGGGTCTGCAGCCCAAAATCTCATTCTTGCAGCAATAACACCCCAACACCCCCATGCAGACCGTGGGTTTGGCTCTGTGTAGGGCCCAAAAGCTGTGCCATGGCAATATTTACACATTGAATGGGATCTCTGGGAGGCTAACAGATGTAAAGTTGCAAATCTTTTCATGTGAATAAACCTTTTCTTGTGGGAAACTGGCTCTCCCGCAGGTTATCCCATACTTACAAGAAAGTAATACTAAAGTATATTAATTGCAAAAGACTCTTCGGGGGTGGGATGAAGTATGTTCTAATTTACTGAAGGTTCAAGTAAAAAGTCACATTAGATTGTTGAAAGTTAATTTCCCTTTAGCTGGCTCACTTGATGATCTTTTTTTTGTTCCAGTTACCTATTTAATAATGCATCTATGCATATATCACCTCTATTATTAATAGTAAATGTGCATTTCAACATGTCAAGATTTCCTAGCCCCACTTTTGCAAAATTTTTTCTTCCAATATAAAAAAGCAAAGGCATTTCCTAGGGCACATGCTGCCAGACACCCAGCATTTATCTTATCTTAGTTGATGACTTTCCTTTTATCCTGAAATGATTTGACAATGACTCTATGATTTCCTGTACAAATTACCCTTTGAAAGTGGCAGTGGCGCTTGGCAGCGATCTTCACTTAATTACTGAGTGGATTATTAGCATACGGCTTTTTTTCACCCCTTCATTTCTTTATATCTTCTAGATTGCGCTGACAGTTCCCTTTCATTGCGTGCTTTAACTCACTGAATACTAAACATTATGCAGATTGCAGCTGAGAAGTACCCAGTCTACTCCAGCCCTCTTCCCCCACTGTCTGTGCTCCACATCAGCCCTCCTTGAAGGAGAGTAATTTGTAGGTCAGAAATCAATAGTGTGTCTGGGAAGCGCATTTGTGGGTTCTTTGCTTTAGACTGAGTAGAAATTAATGTTTTAAATAAGTGCTCATGCTATAAGGTATCAAGTTGCATTCCTTCTTTTTGTTTAATTTCTCTCGAAATAGTCTTTCTTAGTAGGTGCTTTAAAATTTATTTCTTATTTAATTCATCATGCTAACTGTCCATCAGGTAGCAGTGATTCTAGCTAAAATAACAATCATTTTTCCTCCCAACCAACAACTATGCAGAAGGTTGCTGTTAAGCTGAACCTCTTTGTCAGACATACATTGTTATTTATTATTTGTCCCTACAAGATAAATGTGAATGATAAATCACAAAGATTTCCTCCTCGCTTTCTCCCTGCAAGGACTGTTTGGAGGCACGGACACTAAATAGTGTACATGTGCATACATGTCAGGGTTTCTCCAGCCACCTCTATTTGTGCTGTTTATCTGCTGGCTGTGGAGTCTCCTTTGCTGGAACAGGTCCAAGGTGCCTTCCTTGGTGTTAGTTATGTACTAATGAAAATAAATAGCTTTTTCTGTTTCTTCTAGTACCTTGGCTGTGAAGGCAGGCACTGCTGCAGCCACACAGTTCAGCATTCATATATGTAGGTGATCTATTAAGACAAAACTGGCTTCATTTCACTGCCATGATATGTCTTGGGATTTGGAAAAATTTTTCATCCTGAAATAAGATGAAAAGCTAGTTTCCCCTCAAATGGAAATTCAGTATATTAAACATACTAAATTCAACATAGTAGAACACTGAGTTACCTGGAAACTGAGACTTATGAGCTCTGTGCTCTCTAGGAACCTCAACAGATCAAGCTCACAAAAACCCAGGGAAGCCATGTAAGTAAGCAGACAATAAAACACCCAAGCTGAGAGATGACATAACACATTTTATGTATAATTTCTTTACTCTGTGGCTTTGTGAAAACAGGAATACAACCACCAACTATTTCCATTTCAGTAAATCTATATTTTCAGAGGCAAAGATTGCTACTGAAAATGCCCTTTAAGTCTGATGTCCTTCAGACTCACTCTCTTTAAAGCCATGTACAGTCAGTAGGTCCAGACTCTGTAGTTGTCAAAGCTATCTGGCCTTCACATAGGTCAGCTTAGCTGTCCCTCTGTTTGTCCTCTTCACTACACAGTTCATAAGTGCCCCTTTTCCCATCCATGATCCTGCACTGCTCTCTGTGTTAGCTTACTCCAGCAGTCTTGCCTGGATATAACACGTTTTAAATGATGTTGTACCCACTAGATTTAGAAATACAGACGTGGTGGCTGTTCACGTGCTGGCCCATGTGTTTGGGTCTGCCCTCACCTAGGCCAGCACTTCTGGGGCTTCCTGAGACCTCATAGGTCTTTACTCCTATATAGGGGCTGGGAAGCAAAAATACAAATGAGGTAGGTCTCCTTCTAATGGTTGGGTGCCCCGAGCAGCAGAAATAGCTGAGCTAATTGGTCCAGTAACAGGCGTGGCTTCATTTTGGTTACTTGGACTATTTTCTCGCTTCTCAAGATACATCCAGGCATTTTTCTTCTGAAGAATGTGATTGTCTTTGGCCACACATGAGCCCAAGCCTTGCCTCAAGTCCTGCCTGCTTAGACCACCCTCGCCCTGAGTGCAGTTGTGTCAGCTTGTGCTAGCCCAGCCACACGGCAGCGTCACTGCAAAGGAGCTTTGTGCAGGGACCACCAGGGCTCCAGCTATTTCCTTCTGCATCCAAAACCAGAGGGAAGAGCTCTTTAGCCGTGAACAAACGAGTCTGTCCACTAAAAGTGGGGTGCAGGGCAAGTGCTACAGTTCAGAAACATTAGGGCAGGACTGTGCTGTGAGATGTGGGAGCTAGTGCTGATCTCGTTAGTTTGGGTACTGATCACACAGAGCTGCCGCAGTAGCAGCAGCAGCAGGCTCGGCGTGTGCCGACCCTCCACCACGGAAGCAGGGCGAATAATTGGGTGGTTAACCTACATTGCGCTCCCTCCTGCTGTGACCCAGAGGTAACCTATCGGGGCTGTTCAGCTTAAAGGTGGCTCAGGGAGCTTCCCAGTGCACCACCAGCACCGCAGTGGGCTGGGTATGAGAATGGCTCTGCTCTCTCCCGGGAGAAAGGTGCCCATGCGAGCACAGCAGGTCACGGGCTGCTCAGCAGTACCACTGCTCTCCTGTCTGAGAGTCCAAGGGAGGGGATTGAAAACACACAACTGCAATTAACTCTGCAATAAAATCACACCTTTGCAACAGTGATTTTAAGCCTTTTGGACCCTCAGAGTTTCCTAATGGCCAGCACACTTTCTCACATCATTTGGCGACTTATCTTCCACCTTTTAGTTGAATATGTTGTGAAGTCAATGTGAAAACTACAGTGTAAAGCCAGGCAGCACTTTACCATAATCTGATGGGTGAACAACATTTTGGGAGCCACTGCATTAGTGCATACTTCACAATGATTTTAAACTTCATTTAAAAAGTAAGCCAGCCCCTGAAGGTCTCTTAGCTCAGTTCTCATTATAAATGAGCAGTTGCCAACACACTGTGCAAAAACCATAAGGTAAAAATCACAAGATATTAAAAAGTAGTACATGTATGATTCTCTTTTAATTCTGTTTTTATGAGTCTTTTGGAAACGTTTCCCAAGCTTTTTGCCTTTTTTTTTTTTTTTTTTTGTAAGTATGAGGACTAGATTTTTTTTTAATGAAGCTGATATTTTAATATATGGATTTCAGCACTTTAGGAAAAGCACAAATTTTCTTGAGATTTAGAATATAGTTATGACACTTGGCAGGACTGGGTGCTAGTGGAGTATAGTCTGCCAAAGGCTGGAACTAATAAGACACTGTGAAAGGTTATGAGCCCTCTGTATTCCTGCCAAACATTTTATCTTTCTTTGCTCACACCTGATCTCTATATCCAAAGGCTGTCTTTTTTTTCCCCGTCTCAGGCAAAGGTTTGCATTTCTAGCATTTGCTGAAACAGCTGTACCTTTAAAACACTACACATTTCCAGCACTGGAGTTGTGACCCTGAGATTAGCTCAGTTGGTTAGAGCATGGTGCTAATAACACCAAGGTTGTGCATTTGATCCCCATACAGGCCATTCACTTAGGAGTTGGACTTGATGATGCTTGTGGGCCCCTTCCAATTCAGAATATTCTGTGGTTCTGCAGGTACTACTTGTCATCGAGAGATCCTCTAGTTAAAAAGTACACTCCTGGTCTTAACACAAAGCTATGAAGAGTTTGCTCTAAGCAGCAAAAATGAATCTTTCAAGGATATGTTAGGACAAACTGGCTCCCAAATCACCTTTTTCCTTTACGTCTGGATCCCAGCTGATTGTTTTCTCTCACAAGGCAAACTCACTTTCCTGTCTTTTCCACCTTAAAACAAAAGCAAAATAACACACCAATCCCCAGCCCTATATGATTCTTCAGTTCCACTCCCAGACTCTTTTCCGGTCAGCACCTGAGTTTGCTGTGCACGTGGTTCAAGACCACCGGTAACACCTCCCACCAACTCCACCTGGTGCCTGTATGCCCCAGTTCTTTCTGTTCCCCTGCAAGCTTGAGATAATGGCATCCCTCAAAGTCCGTAACTCTTTTTCTCAGTTGTCCTCATGTGTAGTCATGTGCAGAGGCTCTATGTCAGTGGAGACTTTTTTTTTTTTTTCTTCTGAAAGCAATGGAGATTTCACTGTGGATGTCTGTGTATGTTCGTTCTGGATGTTTGTGAAGATACCACCAAGCTCTAGACTCAGACCCCTCCTCTTTACTCCACAGGGCTTCAGTAATTTCCTTGATAAATTCACTCTGAACCCTTGCTTTATGCAGATCACTGACAAATCTTCCCCTCCACTCCAGACCCAGACAGATTGATGGAGACACCTTTCTATCTTAGGCCTATCCCAAATCAAAACCTTGGCCTGTTTTTTGGAAACTTTCTCACTGGTCTCTGGTTGTCACTTCCAGCTTAGGTTGGCTAAAACAGAAATTTCCATACTTCCATGAAACACACTTTCTGAGTGTTTTTTCCATTGTCTTGAACACTAGCACCATCCTGCTTGTAATTCATATGTCCAGTTCAGCTTGGATTGTTTTCTGGACCTTACAGATGGGCTAAGCATATATTTCACTCGTGCTGTCTGAAGGACATTCCCCAAGCCATGGCTTTTCTAATCTCTCTGTGAGAGAGAAATCCTCTTGTTCTCTCGTAATTTTGCATTGTGTTTCTTTTTTTCTTATTTTTTTCCTCTGATAAATGAATTCTTCCAATCCACGATATGGATTTCATTATGTTTCTTAGAAATTTCTCTAATCTCATCTTATTTTCACTACAAAATCACCATAGGCTATCTCTGCCTATGATTTCTCATGGTGTGACTGTGAGGACACCAGCTCCCACCCACATTCAGCTCACTTTTATTTCTGTCACTTCTCCAATATATAAAAAAGCATTGTCATCCATTTTCCCATACTGTCCCTCACACCCAAAAGAGGGTCACTGTAAATATCTGCTCAGTGTCTTTCTTCAGATCCTTGCCCTGTAATAGTGTATTGTCATACTCACAACCCCCAGCAGTGGTCAAACGTGGTTGTGCAGCTCATGCTGCCGCTACTGTCTCATTTTCTTCTCAAGCAGGACTATAAAGTCATCCTCCCTCTCCAGTTCTCATTTTCCTTCTCAGTCCACTCACTCTATTTTCTGAGACTCGAGTACTTAAAGAATGAGGGTTTGGATTGTCCTTAGACATGGGGTTTTCCTCTAAGGAATTTTGGTGAAGCAGGGTCGGTGGCTCTCTGTGCCCATTCATGTGCCTCTCATGTGCTATGTGTATGCCTCCCTGCATTACAAGTGCATTACAATGAGCTAGAGCTTCTATAAGAACGAGCCCACTTCAGAAGCAGCACAGTGCCGAGCCTGGGCTGGTTTACTGTGCCGGTTCTCACTCAGAGTTAATGCTAGGTTCCCTGCAACACTTCTCTGTGCAGCGCTAACAAGCCTTTCAACACCGCTTTCCTATAGGTTTTTTGCTCAGCTTAAGCACTGCAGAATCTCATTCATTTTCTTCATGGAAGAAGAGCTCTTGTTATGATGAATTTGAAAAATAGTATCTTCTGGTGGCTGGCACACATCTGTCAGTTCCCCGATAACTGATGGCTGGTTATTTTCAGAATAGAAGTCAAATTGCTAGAATATCTGACCTATTAAAACACAACTGCAATAATCCCTATTTCTTGAGCAGACATATATTAAGAATACTTTCAGTTTCACATCCTATTGTTTAAAGTAACAAGTGAGCTTGAACTTCACCGTTCTGCATTGAAGTCTCACTGTTGCTCATAATGCGGTGAAGCACCCCTTCCCCCAGGTCGTTCTGTGGACTAATCAGAGAGTCACGCAGAGCTGAGTGCTTGCTGAGTGCTTGCGATTTTTCCTTTCCCCTTCCTTATGCAAGAGACAAACAAGTCAACCTGTGACAGTGTGTTGTGTTACAGTGAGAGCAAACTGCTGAACAGTGTGTTTTCTGTGAAACACCAGGCATGAAAGCTCGTCAGAATGGAAAAGACATATTATGCTCCTTTGTCTCCAGTTCAGTGGAAAGAAATATTTGAGCTCGTTTTGCACAGCTTTTTGCTACAGCCTGAAAGACCAAATACTCATCTTTACAGTGATATTACCTACAGCTTCTCTGGTAGGTTCCTAGAAAGTGAGGATCAGACTGCTGCTGCAACATAAACCAGAGGGGTTATTGAGAGGCTAGAGGCATGAAGTGCAGACTTCATCTCCAATAGATTTGCTCCAAAAACCAGGTCCAGTTCTACCAGGACCTTTAAACAATTTCCTTTTAATGTCACAGAGTCAGTTTTTAAACAGCCCAGCAGGTACCAGATGCATGAATTACAATTTTATTGAGTGTTGCTTGCTAGCACTGCTGAATTTGGATTGGCTGCCATCTGTTAAGAAGCTTGGAAAAAATGGCTACTGCAGGTTAGCAGTTTCTGTGATGTTCTTCAGAATCTGTCTTAAAATATCCTGGAAATGATATCTGAAATAGCAGCACTGTACCTGAGAACGTGTCCTTAACATCAAAGCACATTATTGCAGGGCTGAAGTGATAATATAATCTGGGATAAATATTGTAGATTTAAACATTTTAATTATTATTATTTTTTTTATTATTATTATTAACATAAAATATACAACATGATAGTGGTGGTTTATTGTGCACAGGAAAATGTCAGTATAAGATGTCAGATGCAAGTTCTAGGCTAAAAGGGAAAGGCTTCCAACCTGGGGAGGATGAAGCTGACTGTCTGGGTGAGGAGTTGAGTAACTGAATATGAATAAGAAAAGATCTTTCAGAAGAGTGCATATGAGTCCAAATTTCAGCAGAGAATAACTGCTGAAACAAAGAATTTTTTGTCTTCTCCATTCTCCACTGTAGATCTCATCACCCTTTTTTGCTTCCTAGTCTTTTGGCCCATACGAATTTGTTTGGGATGTTATCTCCATAGTTGCAAACAGAAGACATGAAAATAGATCATAAAATAGCAAATTAATTTTTGAGACAGAACATTTTACACATGAAACCAGGTTAAGATATTGATTAAGATGACATTGAAGCAGCCTTTGATGCAGTGCACCATTGCTGCTTTTGGACTTACATGTGAGAAGTCTGAAATTACCTTCACTTGGTTGCAGCAGGAAACTGTTTATTACAACTTTTTGCGCGTTTTCTTCTAGAGTCTGAAAGAACTGCAAATACTTGCCTATACTGTGTACACTAAATCTGAGGTGCACTAACCTAAATAAGTTCCCTGCAGTTTTGATTTTCTTGACTATATGACAAATACAGAGTGCTCCTACAACACTTACCATGAAAGATGATGTAGTTTCCTTTTTTGAGATATACATACCTTTCACAAAAATCACTTTCATTGAAAACCTGGACAATATGAGGAATTTAAACATGAATCTCCCTTGGCAGTTTGCACAGCTGAATGGAAGATTCCCAGTACAATGTTATCTGTCTCACACATTTTATTCCAGCAAAGAATTTAGGGAAGCTCTGAGTTCTTCAACCCAGATAAACTCTTCCAAGGGCATCACAGAATTTCCTGCTAAGCAGTTTTCCAACTCCAGCATCACAGAAACAAGATGTGTTGCAGTGTTTGCCCTAATCTGCACTCAAAGCTCATGGTCAAGTATTTCTTTGGTTGGTTTTGTCTTTTCTCTGCCAAGGCTGTGACACGTGGTGGGAGAGAACACTGTCAGCTGGTGGTTCCAGAGGTGTGATATCTACTACAAGAATTCCAGTGTAAATATGTGCATATATAAAGATCAAAATCAGAGGTCTTCGGTATTTACATAAGTAAATGTTGACAGCTCATGTAAAGCATACATGTAAAGGTGTAAGCATAACCAAAGCAAATTTATTTGTAAATGCAATTGAATTTACATGTGCATTCTGGGGAAGCAGAGGGAGAGTGTTTGTTTTTCCTTTTCTGACTGTTTGCTTTGGCAGAACTTGTGTCCTCTCCAGCCCTTCTTCATATTATTTTGCCTGCTTTCTTTTTTAGTGTTTGCCTGGGGTATCTTAGCAATGGCCAAGACTATTTTAAGGCCTTTGTGGTAGCAGCCTTCTTTGAAAATATCTGTTTTGTCTTCTGGGAAAATAAACAAACCAACAAACAGCCAAAACTCTTTTGTTATGTAAAGCAGTTAGAAGAAAACAGATAAATAGGAGGAAATAGATAATAAAAGAGAAAGTGCTTCTGAGTCCATCAGCACTACATCCTCTTCCTAATTAGATCCCCAAATAGCGTCAAATGGTGAAATACATAGAAGTTGAAGAGGTAAAAATGTTACAAAGCACTAACTTACCATGACTGGGGGTTTGAATAGTTTGATTTTTGTAAGTTAGTAGAAGGCAACTTCAAATATTTCAGGCTTTACTTTCAATACATTCAGAAAAATCAAGCTTCTTTCAATCAGCATATCATGGTCTCCAGAAATGGAGGCACACCACATCCCCAAAATACTTGTGAACTGTCTTGGACAATTAGTGATATATTGTGCTTACTATTGCAGATAGATGTTCCCCATCAATTTGAGATGACAGCAGTGGCAGCATTGCCACTACTCTAATAGTGATATTCTATCCCAAGTGTACCCTATATTTTATAGATTATGCTATTTGGAGTAATTTATTCTTCCAGTACTTCCATATCCTGAAGTTCGAACCGAGATAACCAGAATAATGTATGTGATTTAATATGTTTATCATATTAAATGTACTGTATGTACTAAATGTACTGTGAGGTTTGTTGTCTTCTGGAAGATGCTAGACTTTAGATGAGAAGAAATTTAGCTTAAGTCTCTCCTCTGTCCTCCCTCGGTGCTGTATCAGCAGCATTGCAAGAGAGTTAGAGTTGCTGTATTTCATTGGACATATACAAAAAATCTCACAAACTTTTAAATAAACACGAGTAAAAAAGAAATTTTACTGCAAATAAATAACAAGTGTCGTCAAATGTTGTGGTGCTGGATCTTCTGCCAAGTAAAGCTAAAACTCCTCAGTTAGAACACTATATTGCCAGATATGGAATAGAAAGCAAAGGAAGTGCAGGCAGAAACTCCACAGTCCTGCATCCACCTGACCGCAGGCACCCATATCCACCTGTGAGTATCTTTTCTCACTGTGCAGGCAGGATCTTTTCTCACTGTGCAGGCAGGATTGGAAAGCAGCACTCAGCCTTGGGCTTGGCCAGTGCCTGAGTGTAAAGCTGAGGGTTTCCAGCTCTAAGTGTGTTATCAGCACCTCATACCTTCTCCAGGTCAGCTCCTGTGAAAGCAATGTAGTTCTCCGCTTGATGCTGAGACTTAGGAAATCGGGAAGTATTTTCTGAGGACAGTCTTAGCAGCAGGAATCATCACAAGGTAGCATTGCTGGCACAGGCCTGCACACTTTGGTGGGTGCTGATGTGTGCTGTGGGAGGTAGGCACAATCCCCACATAAGCTCCAAAAGGCAGATAAACACAAGGTAGCAATTGCACAGTGGGGAGGGAAGCACATTTGTCATGCAGTTATGCATTTCCACAGCCTTAGGCAAGGTCAGCCTTAGACGACTCCTACAATGGTTTAAACCGTGGGGGAGTGGGGCGCCCACAGGTAATACTTTCAAGAACTACACTTTCTTTGGTCAGTCAGTTAATCAGTATACCATTTAATTCTATAATTGTGGCACTCAAGTCACTGAAAAGGCATTAATTTCATGTGGTTATAAACCTCTGAGACCAGTTAAGCTGTTGCCTGTGTTATATTAAAGAGTGAGCATTAATTGGTGGGAGCAAAGAGCTGGGCATCAGACCTCATGAGGAGCAACACCATGCCCACTGCAATCCTTCAGCTCTGCATCAGCTACTGCAAAAAATTTCCCCCTGTGACTCTGCTAAGCAAGGCACCTGGTCACTGGGCTTCAGGTTTCATCTGCATGTTAGATGGGTATCATCACTGTCCAGTTCACAAAGAAGCTTTGAAATATGAATCATTGTTTGGATCTGGGTTGGTATCATTGGCAGTTCATACCAGTGACAGGAAATTGTTGAGAGCGGAGGGTGACAAGGGAAAATATTCAGGATCTGCTTTAATAAGGCACTAACACTATTTATAAGCACAGGGTGATATATAATTGAATCCTAAACGAAATATCAGCTATAAGTGCAATCAGAAGTGAACCACTGATTCCTCAGACAATCATACAGTGCTTCATATCTTCTAAATGCTCAGTCTGACATTGAATTTTAGGCCATATTATTACTGGATTGCTTTCAGTTTTTCTCCTTAAGTCTCTTGTGGAGCTGGTTTGCTTTAATGATCTTTGGTCCCCTATCCCCACCTCATTCACTGCCGGGTTTCAGAAAGCAGGCAAACCCAACCCATTAAGTCATTACTGACCTTGTTATGATAAAAAATGGGATCTAAGGCAAAAATATTGATCAAACCAATCAAAATTACGTAATGACCTTTAAAAGAAGGTCAAAATTCAAAGAAAAGGATTCTTATTATTTTATTTTTTTAATTATCTCATGGAAATCAGCACACTGAGAAATTGAAGAGCTCAAGATCTACTAGCGGGAGCCAAAATTGCACAAGGACAGTAGTTTTTACAATGCTAGGCTCTTCAGTCCAAGTGTTGTCACCAAAGGCAGTTTCCTGCTTTTCCTTGGTGCTTATCATTCAATGATTCCTGTTGAATTAAACCCTGCAACCACTGGCTGAGCAGTCCCTGGTTCCCCAGTCACACCTACACTGTGCAGTGCTGTGAGAACACGGGCACATGACATGACACACAAGATCCAGGGCTTTCATTACACAGTCTGGCAATTCTGGAGTTTATTGTGCCATCTTTATTTATCTCACTGTTTCATGTAACATATTTGTTTATGTGGGCAAAATTGATTTTACCAGACCAACTTTAAACCAATCATGTTCCTCACTCCAGCCAAATATATTGTAAGGAGGTCAGAAAAAAATAAACTTTAACTGTAGAGAGGGCAAGTTTCCTGAAGGATATACCTACTTCACTGTGCTAACCCACTGCTAAGTTTTATTTCAAGTAACTTTACTAAAGCCAGAGTAAAACCATGTTCAATTTTTCTCCTAAAAATCATAGAAAGAATGAGTAAAAGCTATATTTTAGTTGACATTAACATTGACATAAAACTATCATTTGCTTATAGAGAGGTTTAGAGTGAAGATGATTTAGAATCTGAGCATGTACTGATAATGCACACACCTGAGTATATTTTTTATTGTAGAAGGGCAGAAGTTTGATCCAGAACTTAAGCTCCCCCATCACCTTGCCTCCAACACTATTAGCAGCCGTTTCCTTGGCCAGTCAAACAAAAACATTCTGTCTGCATCAGTGAGAAGGAATTCTCATTGGAGAATTAAGGAGGAATTTAGCTAAGCAAAATAGGGGCTGTTTACTTCTATTCTTAAGATTAAGACTTCAGACTTCCCCATCCAAAAATAAGATGGCCAAAAGGTGGAAGTAGTAGGAGCTTTTCCCTCGGCTTTCATAGAGGATTCAAAGAAATGAGCCAACTCAGGATATATTAACAATATTCATGGGTGTCTTAAAACCAGCTGGGGAAGTGAAACAAGGGAATTGGAAAAAACTACTTTTTAGAGCAGAAAATAAAATGGTTCAGCAGAGAAGTCAGTAGAAATGCCCATCCCCCGGAGGTGTGGAAAGGAGAGGAAGGCTCACTGGGGAGAAACAGCTAGGAAGACCTGACAGGTGTAAAAACATATATGTTATTTGGGGCAGCGTTGTCTTCCTGAGAGTGTGGGCTTCTGGGATTTCATAGACAAACCCTTTTCCTCTGCACCTAAGAGATGTACGCAGAGCTCTCTCCTACCAGGAGCTGGCAGCAGCTCTAGATCATTCCCTGTGATTTTGACCATAGTTTTATTAGACTGACAAGCCACACCTAATTGTAAAATGAGCAGTGTTTAGGAGCAATTTTTCTCAGAAGATCTTCTGACTTATGTTTGCAGTAAATGTAGTGAAGATGACACAGCAGTTGTGTATCATGGAAACTTTACTGAATGGTATCAAAGAACTTCATATTAACAAAGACATTGTTCTGTGTTGAGGGAAACAGGGAAATAATTTCAACAGCTGTTTGAATTGTTTATGTTCTTTTAAATTAATTAGTTTTGTATGTGCTTATTTTTCATCATGTAGTATATACAAAGTAAATATAAGTATGTATGTAGATATATACACCTGTAGATATATACATGCATGCATAAGTGTAGTACACATGCATCTATAAACACATTTTTTTTTGTTTATTAAAGATGGGAGTTTTAGGGCAAGAGCTCAGGGTCATGATTTGACTAAATGAGCTTTCCATATCTGGCAACATGCTCCTTGTATTAAAAAAATTTCTGATAAATAAATCTATTTGACTTTTAAAACTTCAGAGCTAAGACAAAAAAAGTAAAATTATATTATAATCACAGAAATAAGAACATAAAACTGCATTGCTAATTCTTCATTTGTTATAGAAAGTCAAAAAAGATATTTTATATTTTAAAGACCCATCATAAATTCTCTGTTTTGACACTTTCATTTTACATCTGTGTTTCTAATCATTCTTTAGTAACAAATTTCCTAAAATAAAGAAAATATTTCATTGTAAAAATAGAAAAATATAACTCCAAGAAAACTTGCTCAGATTTTATCCTTACTCTGAGTGGCTTCACAGACAAATCAGCTTTTTCTTCAACTACTATATGGAGTCTTTAAGGCCTCTTTCACTACCCATTAAGGACAATGAACAACTGCCAATGGTTCTAATGTATTTGAGCTTGACCAATGTGCAAGTAAAAGGAAAACTCAAGTTGTTATTTATTTTACATTTTGGGTTCCATTGAGCCTCTCAAAATCTGTTTCTTCTCAATCCTAAATAAAAGACATAGATTGATAATTTTGTTGATTAAAACAGTCTTTATGCGAGAAACTGTGAAAACTGAGGCAAGTTATGTTCCCAACACATAGTAATGATAAGCATTTAACAATTTACTGCATTTTTTCTTACTAGAGAGTTTTAGTAGGAGTAGTTAACATGTATTGTAATTCTTACAGTAGCTCAAATTATGGGTATAACCGTAACAACATCTTGTGATCCTGGTAAAACTAATGTTAAGTGCTTAAAATTGTGGCTACTAGAACCAAAAGGCTGTGAATTTTGCCTCTACTTAGAGTAGGGTTACGGCTTCAATTGGAACAGCTTTCTTGAATTAAAAACCAAAGATAATATGCATTGAAATAATAGGAACTTCTTGCATTAAAGGGGACTCAGTGGTGGGTGGCACTAGTTTCTCACTTCTTCACCTTGGTAAAACAAAAACCACAGCTCACAACTTGCAAATTATAGAATGGTTTGGGTTTGAAGGAACCTTAAAAATCATCTAGTTCCACCCCTCTGCCATAGATAGGGACACCTGCTACTAGAGCAGGTTGCTCTCATTCTGTGATGGCTGGCATCAACCAGGGAGCCTCCAGACCTAGAAAGGAGCTGTGGCCCTTGAGCAAAAACAGAAAAGCCAGGCAATCACTAAAAGTGAGCAAAATAATTATTTAACATTGTCACTAGGCCCAAGTTTATTGCAGAGGGAACATTGCAAATCCTCAGCAGGACACAGGTGTCTTGGCCCTGGGGCTGGCAGGTTCCCCTGGCCAAGGATGCTTGCTGCCACAGCAGAGCCTTCATGTCCAGCCAGGCAACATGACCCCAGAACAGCTGGAGACAGGCACGTCTCTGCCAGCCAGGGTGAGGGCAGTTCTGGGAACAAGGCATGCAAGAGAAATATGGTGATTCTCCTTACTGTACGTAAGGGAATCAAAAGTTTGGCTATTGAAACCTTTTCTTTATAATCTTTGGAAAACACTTACTTGTTCACAATTGATTGACTTTAAGATTGTGTAAATATATTGCTACACCAGTAGGAGTAAACAAACCATTGCTTGATGCACAGATTTTAAACCCTCTTGGTTGATAAAAACAGGGGAAAGACCGAGGCTCAACACTAAAGGAAATGATCCATGTTTTTATTCAGGAAGGGATTTTTCTACTTTCTCTGAAAATGCAGCAGTTTGTCAAGAGGTCAAACCACACACATCTAATCTTTCCTTTGTAGACCCCTGCTCCTTTGAAAGACAACTGAATTGACAGTCAGAGACTGGGGTTGGTCTCTTCTCCCAGGTAACAAACAATAGAACAAGAGGAAGTGGCCTCAAGTTGTGCCAGGAGAGGTTAGACTGGATAATAGGAAAACATTTTGCACTGAAAGGGTGGCCAAATATTGGAACAGGCTGCCCAGGGAAGTGGTGGAATCACCATTCCTGGAAATATTCAAAAGGCATGAATATGGCAGCTGGGAATATGGTTTAGTGGTGAACATGGTGGTGCTGGGTTAATGGCTGGACTGGGTGATCTTAGAGGCCTTTTCCAGCTTTATTAATTCTATGATTCCATACCCACAATGCACAGCACATGGTGGTATCACTGGTCCCTCATTGCTTTGGACACAAAGGCATGCACCTAGGGGGTTTCTGCAGCACTACAGGCCATGGATGGCTGCCATACTGTGTTCTTCACAAAATGCTTTAAGCCTTAGAAAGCTGGGGAGAGGAATACTAAAAAAATTTTAAAATATTTTTTTTAAATTATTGAGGAAAAAGAATATGTTTTATGTGTAAGTTCGTTTCTTTGGCAGTTTTGAAGTTTTACTGGAAAATCTAAAGCTGATTAGCCACCTCCTTTTTCAAGAGTTGAGCACCAAAAAGTCTGCTTCTCATCAAAAATGTTAAATATTTCTTAAAACACTGATAAAAACTGTTCTTCTAAATGGTCTGCTAAAAACAGAATCTCCTCGTGATCAGTGCTGCTTCTGTCTTGCTTTATCACCCATCAACTGGGCAATAGCTCCAGCCATTACCTTTGCATACTGTTCGTTTTCCTAAATCAAGCTATTTCTTCTTCCCATCAGCTGATTAACTGCTTCAAAGCTGCAGTTACTCCTATCTCTTCCTTCTCTGTAACGAAAATTTTAAAAGGCAAGGTAACATTACTTACTTACATACTCAGGTCCACTGCAAAATCATTGCAATTTAGAGTGAGGACACTCTGCTTCTTACGTATTTGTATACGTTTTAATCAACAGCATTAAAAAACATGACCCCACACTCTAATATTAACTTGAGTCTGTTAATTTGCTATCAAAACTGGCACTACAAAACTGAAAACGTGCATATGCATTTTAGATATATATGTGGGGGTTTTAAATTAAATAGAAATTAAGCCCTTTTTTAATTTAAATTCTTAATTAATTGTTTCTCATTTGTCTGTTTGAGTTGTGATATTGTATACACGCTCAGGTTGTAATTCATAGATAAGAATGGAGCAATTGGTTTGCAAATAGAACTGCAATGTTGGAACAAAGTTTGTGCACAGAGAACTGACTCCCCAGCTCTTGGAAATGAGCAAATATTGAATCCTATGTGGGTTAAATGAAGCCTATAGCTATGTTGACAAAGTGAAGTATCAAAAAAATAGAAATCTACGGTTTGGGATCCAGGTGCAGCTATCATCTTAATTTATTATATAATTGTTTTTATGATTATTTCAGTTGTTCTGAGTGATGCACTTAGGCTTTTTTAGGTTAAGAAAACTTCAGGGAGGATAAAGCAAAGATGAAATAAAAAAATTACCTTCTAAGCAAGTGCTAAAACATAGTTGATAAATACTCCATATTGACTAGAAATATATTTGCTGGGCAAAGATGCTAAACTTTCTCTACCTTGGTACTTCCCCTGAAAGCAAAATCGACTGTTCCAAAGAATGATAAAGGATACTGTTAAGACTGCAGGAAGCTGAGGTCAGAAATCAAAAATACAAATTAGCACTTTATGCAGACATTATTTTGATGCTTTCTAATCCAAAAGAAATATTTCATTTAGGAATTAGAAAAGCAGTGGAAGCACTTGGAAAGGTTTCAGAGTTTAAGGTAAATTATACTAAATCAGTTGCATAGAAATATAGCTACCAACCTGTCATAGGAAGAACAAAAGCAATTACAACCTCCCTATAGATTTAAACAGGCTCATTATTCATTGAAATAGCTGGAAGAAATATATTGCAGCAACCAACCAATCCAGACAAGTAAAACAATATTTAATTATTCTCACACAAAAGCAATTTTTAAAAGGTGGAGCACAGTTAACATCTCTTGGATAAGAAGATTCATATTAGTGAGGAAGTGTTGGTTGAGACACAGGATGTAAAAATTTTCGTTTCAAAGTCTGTCCTGATACCTGATTTTGATATTACAGTTATAAAATCCTTAAGAAAGTAACGATTGTTTTCTACTATATGCAGATGTGTATAGCTCTGGAAAATGTTAATTCATTTGGGTTTAAGTCTAAAGACTTCTAAGCCAGATTTTTAAACTGTCCGTGTATTTATCTTTCCATATCTAGGTCTTAAACATGTCTTAAGCATTATAGTCACAAAGACACTCGTGCACCCAACTAACATATAAAAATCAGCAATGGAAAATATATGCGTGTGCGTGTATAGGTATGTTCGTGTCTATGTATATTTGCATTCAAAAATTTATTTCATATTATATATTAAGCAAAACCTCATCTTGGCAGGAGAGGAAAAAGATGAACACGGTATCACAGGTCGACAGGAACAGAGGCTACTCCTGCAACAGACTAAGGAGAAATCCTGCAAATAGATAGCCATTGTCTCCCTGATGAGCCATATCTACCCAACAACTCAACTTTCATCTCCATTATCAGTTATTGAACAGATGGCTGTTCACAGGCCTGGGCGAATAATGCAAACCAGTGTTTGTGAACATTGGTTCAAAGTCTGAACGGCTGTTTGATTCAGGCTTGTTCATCCACTTGTTATTCAGTGTTCACAAACATTCATGCTGAATGGGTTTCTCTTCACATGGATGTTTGGCGAATGGGTCTTTTTCATACAAAACCCCATATTCATGTGCAAACAAGGGCATTTGTGTGTGAACAAGGGTGTTCCTTATTCACCACTGGCTATTTGTGCTTCTCTACCATTATTCCCCTTTTTGAAGTATTTGTTGTCCACTCAAGGTGCATGACCTAGGTGATCAAATACAAATCAAAAATAAGAGTAACAAGCAGTCAAATTAGGCAGTTCATCATGGTCTAAAAATAGTTAATCATCTATTAAATGTAACCTTTTCAAAGTAAATACAACTTGTAGATAGCCGAGAAAAAAAGGACAATGCATGAATGAGTACTCCCCAAATCTGTAATTATCTGCAATCACTTTAGAGAGCAGTGCATTTAGTGCAACTAAGAAGGAGAAATCCCCAATCTAGATTAAGGCTGCAGCTCGACTGCTGGTCGGAAACAGCTGTGTTAGCATAGCAGACGCCAGTTGCCTGCCTCCTTCTGCTGGAGGTAAACTGCAGAATGAATTGCCTGAACTTACCCTACCCGAAGTGAGCCCTCACTCAGGCTAGGTCGGATCAGACCCAGCTGGGATCTCAGACCAGGTGAGGTCTGGCAGGCAGCTCCCATGCTCGTCTGGCTCAGCTCAGGACCTAAAATGCGCTTGGATGATGATTTGTGACAGAGATCAGACTGGGTTCATAAGAAGTTTTCTGATTTTGACAATTGTAAGCTCTACAATAAAGTGAATATCTAGAATATCTGGATTAAAGTGTCAGAGTTGGCTTCTTCCAGTAACACAATTCTACAGGTGCAAGACTTTAGTCACAGAAAATACTATAAGCAAAGACATCACTATCTAATACCAGTATTTTAAGACAGTCATTCAGCTACTTTTACCTTCTAAAGTTTTATCAATATTAATATTATGAAAGCAAGATTCCTTCTGTGAGCCAAACTTCTTCTGAGAGTACAGATGAGATCATGTGTTATATTGGGTACCCTGGGCTCTATTACCAGTTTGTTTGGTTTTTTTTTTTCAGAGTTTGAGAAGTGAATGTAAATTTCAAATGAGTTCTTTGACCCTTATCTGAGAAAATATGCTAGATGTGAAGAGCCTGCTCCCACATGCCGATACTACAAGACCACTAAATTAATGCCCTTTATTGTGGGGCTGTCAGTTATAGGAGCTAATTATGAATTATTGAACTGTAGAACTAAAGCTTCAGCATAGCAGTGGGCTATGAAATTTAGTCACTTCTGTGACCAGGACTTGGTGTTTGTTGTGTCTACTGCAGAAAAGCTTTGTGGATGACTGTCAGAAATTCAGTATTGCCCTGAACTGTAACCTTTGCATGGTGCCATCCATAACCAAGTGACCTGCTGCAGCTCATCAAAGTTAATATAACGGATCATTTGCTTCTAATTATATTCATCAGCAAATTAGACTTTTCGTCTGGCAGTAAGAGAGAAGAATACAGTTAAGTAGACCAAGTGAATAAAGTATGTTATTCAGTATATTCCTCTGCTCAAACTTGTACCTTACATGAGCAGAACTGGGATGACTCCTTATTATAGGAGAAAACATTTTTACATTGAAGAGGTTTAACACCTTACAATTCTTCTTTTCTAAAGCAAGTGCAAGAAAAGTGCTTTTTAGCTCATATTGCCTGAATTGCTTCCCAGGAAAGACCTCAACTTCAGCAAATACTATTCTCCTATTAGAAATTAGTCACATTCATCAACAGATTTATTGTTAGAGTACATGCTGCACAGTATTAATTGCACTTTTCTCCTAAAATTACTTTATCATCCAAAAATAAGTATCTAGTACTTGTCATTGCTTTCCAACATACATCAAGATCATAGGAAGTAGCATATGTGTTACTGAAAAACTGCGTTTCAAAAAAGAAAATACTCTTAATCAAAGCAGACTATTCTAAAGTCTTGGGAGAGGTAACAAAGGAGCAATATTTCTGGTAGGAATACCATATCCTTTTTATTCAGGGTTCCAGGGTATTTAAACTCTTACATTAAATACAGACATTGTATTGAAATAGTGTGTAGTCAGAATCATTCTCCATGCTACATTTTGGAGAGGAGTAAATATTTATTTATGCATTGTAAAATATTTAGTATAGGTTTAGTTTTACGAAATTAGGCACTTTACACAGTTTGCAGTCTTACCACTGTTATATCCATTCTTTCTTCTAAAGTATTCTCACAACACAGTTTCAACTTCTGGGACACAGCATCCCATACTGTGGGACCTGCTCTTGTAATGATAGCCACCAAAACACATGTAATAGTAGTTAATCCTTGATCTTAATGCTTCACTGGCCCCAGTAATTTGTGTTGTATTAAATAACTGATGGACTCAGGAGGCCGTCTCAGCGTATTCAACTTTAAAAAAAGTTTTAAAATGCCCAAATATCTAAGGTGCAATATAGTGTATTTAGTAAGTAGACTAAAAAGGAAATGGTCAAATCTATTATTTGTGCACAGAATACGTATTTCTTTTCCCCCACTTACACACATTGTTTCAGCCTGCTTCCTTGTATATGGCTATGAATAGTGCCAAGATTCATGCGCAGATCCGAATATCAGAAAGGAGTATTTCTTTCTGGGCACATCACGTAAGCCAGATTTCGCTGTTGTTTATGCAGACCCCTGTATCTGTGGATTGAGACCTTGAAAGGCTGTTGAAAATAAAGGAATTAAAGGGAAGCTGAAGTGGTACAAACTGGCCATGGTTCTCCCACCACACTGCCATCACACCATGCTGCCATCCTCATGAGCATCATCTGCCACGCTAGCAGTACTGGCTGGGGATGGCGGGGCTGCCCCAGGTAAACACACCATGGTGGGTTCTCCTCTGAAAAACAAAACTGGAGCCCATAAGAGATGACATATTGTAGGGGTGGTCTCCTGCAGAAAGATGCTCTAGAACAATGAACTCTATGTGGTCAAAATAGGGCACCTCTTTTCCATATCTCTGCTGGAAGGAATGACTCAAGCCTTAGGAATTTACAGAGGAAATAGCATTAATGTGTTCAGAATTGGATTCTAGATGCAAGAATTCCAAGCCAAGTCTTCTCAGTTTCACAAAATTTCATTTATAAATGTGGTACTGACATATATATTGAGGAAAAGTTTGGAGCTACAGCAACGGTCAAAAAGGATGATCAGTGGGGACTGAACTGAATCCTTTCTTCAATACTAAGAAGTCTCAGCTACACTTATGTTAATACTCTTTAGCATTTCTTGCCAAAGGCAGAGAATATCAAGAAGATAATCTCAGGTGCTTCTGACCAGCCAATACTACAGTTTACCACAGATCTGAGGAGATTTGCTGTCCAGATTTTGATAAAGTCAGAATGCTTATCCCAATTCAATCTTGAGTGCTGATAAAACTGCTGTCCACCAGCAAAGTAGTCCACACAAACAGGCAGAGAAAGAACTGGGTGATCCCTCACTCATAGGACAGCTAATGACATCACCTGATTTTTTTTATTCTGTAGGGTCTTTCATTTTTCTTGCAGTATGCCTGTCTAAGGATGGACTCATTCCTTAACAGAACCTGATATAAATCTTTAAAAAATCAAATTCTGCTCTCTTTTCCCCACTTCACCAGATCCAACAGTGCTCCAGGGCTTGCAACAATATTATCTAGGGAAAGTGAACAGACAGTAGAGAGTGCAACATTTCTGTGTGGTGTATCAGGGGCTATTTGCAGGCTGTTAAACGGCTAATATTCCTTTTTTGTAGCAGCTGAAGAATGGGCTGACTGGAGATTTTTCATGCAGTATTTTGTCCTTCTGTTAAAGTGTTTGTCTTGTATTAAATGCTTCAATACTTGAAGTTAAGCATCTGCTCCAGTGCTTTCCCGTACCAGGGCCTGTATTTCCAGCTCCTGAAGTTATTTGGTTTCTGGTCAAGTCACTTAATACCCTCACATTTCACTTTCTCCATATGTGAAATGTGGAAAATAAAGTTAGCTGTCCTATGGTGGCATGGAGAGTAATTAAAAGTGTTTGTCCAACACTCTGAGATCATAAATTATACTATTATAACATTTAGCAGATGTGATTCCATCACATCGCAGAAAACAGTGTTATCAGAGAGATCCTTGCATGTCTGTGACCAAGTGCCTCCACTCAGAAACAGGTTGCTGCATGAGATACACATGAGAAATTGGGAAAGTTGCATGCAGTTGAAAGACTGGCAGGAAAATTTGGTCTAGTTTCCCTTTTTATCAAAGATATTTACCTAATTAAGGGAAATGAAGGGGGAGGTCAGCAGCATTTTCTGTCCTTTCTGACTGGCAGCAAGATGCTACAGTGAAAGAGGTCTGCTGCTGTTGTATACCAGAAACTGTTTGCCTAATACTGGGGCTGTGCCTGGAGGCTGGGTGTGAGCCACCACCTTTTGGACAGACTGAGCAGGGTGTGGGGTTGCAGGGCACCCTGATACCTCCCAGCTGGTTATTGAGCTCAATAATCACCATTCTCCTTAAAAAAAGGACCATTCTTCTACTTCCATTACAGGTCTAGCTAACAGAACCAGCCAGAAAAACACAGAGTGGAGACTGACTTCCCATTATGTCCCAAATATTGAATACTGTATTGAATTTCCCTATTTCTAGGAAACATTAATAAAACCTATTTTCATTAACATTTCAGAATCTGACTTTTTTTTTTTTTTTTGTCTTTTAGGCAAGAGTTCATTGTCACTCTGAGTGAGGAATCTGGGTTATGTTTTGGAATAAATTCATGATGCTCTGCTCTGGTATGCTTGGTGAGACTGAACTGTCTATAGCAAGCTCCTTACTTGAATCTCTGCCTGGATCTCTGCTTCATCCTTGGAAAAATCAAAAGCCTAGATCTAGCTGGAAAAAAAGGTTGATTTCCTAACTAAATTGAAAAATAAAGGTTTACACTTTCTACAAGAGCGAAACAATTTCTTATTTTTCCACTGGCTGTTCATGTCAAAGGAAGTTCCTCAACAAATAACCACAATTTCTAGGAAGATCTTAGGTTTTTTTAAATTGAGCAGTACCTCATTATCAATTAAATCTGTTTTATTATAAGATTTCCCCTGAGCCACATCAACATCCTACTGATAGGAAAGGATAAATTCTTTTTCTTTTTTTTTTTTTCATTAAAAAGTACTAATATTTATTGAGCAAACAAGCATTACTTTTAATTTACATATCTAAGAGTATTGATATATACACTGGACTCAACGATATATTGCCACTACTCCACCCATTTAACCTATTGTACAGTGGTTTATAGCCATAAAAAATGATTGTTTAATAAAGATACCACACTTGCACCTAATGCTTCATTGAACATTACTAAAGGTAGTATGATACAATGACTTAGTAAAATTGTTTGAGAAAGAAAATTGTCATCCCAGACATCAGTCTTCAAGGGTAGATGATATGAACCCATGAAGAAATTATTTTTCTTTTCCATGCTGGGTTTTTTTTTTTTTTTTTTTTTTTTTTTTTGCGTCTTCTGGTTCAGTAGGATAAAATCTTCAAAACAAAACACCAGGGCATAAAAATGCCATTAACATGAATAAAAATAGCACGGGTAACTCCTTAGTGACAACTGACTTCACAGTGTCAAAATCACACGATTTTATTGACCTAGTTGAATTTCTTCCCCTCAGAATCAGAAACTTACCCAATTTCCTGCAGGAATGTCTGTACAGTTTTAGTTTAGTTTACTCATTAATGTTTCAAGCCTTTCTACCACAAAGGAACAGACACATGAAAGTGAAAATGTACCTTTTTTTCACGGCGGGGAGCCTTCATAATGAAAACTTGGCATGCACACCTGAGGAGAGCAGTAAAGCTTATAGAATTTACATATGAGGATTGTAATGTGCTTTTTTTTTTTTTTCCCCAACTGCAAAAGAAACGAAAATAAAAAGAGAATGTGACATTCTGGCACCAAGGTTATCAGCAAGACATGAATTTTACTTCTGTGTTAAAGATGCAGAGAAGACATGTAAATATGTAATTTTAAGTGTTCAGGATGTCTTCTACAAATTTTTCTGTACATCCATGACAACTGGTATTATTATTGGGTTTTATGATTATATTTCTCCATAGTGCTGTATAGAAAGAACTCAGTTGAGCTTCAGGATTCAGGGGGAAAAAATAATTCGTTTCGCTGGGAGGTGGTTGAAGACACAAAAGATGTGAGAAAAGGATTTGAAAACCTGGGATGTCTTGTGTTTAGAGACAGCTAGCTACAAACTTGCATGTTTTTCTTCTCAAATTTGGGTTTTCGTTTCAATATCTCTTGTTTTTTGGGAGATTGATTTATTTATCAACAACAAATTAAAATAAAGAAAACTGAAATTAAATTAATTCAGCTATTTGTTTCTAAATAAATGTAACACCATACTTAGGCAGTTAAGTAATAAATAAATTATTTTTATAATTTATGAAAAAATAAATAAATACTAAATAAAAAACTAAGGTGATGCTTTTTTAAATACTTGTACAAATTTAGATGGAAAATAACCTTCTGTCGCTACCTACCACTTTCTGTCATTTTCTATCTTATTATTCAGCTTTGTACTTCCATGCACCATGACATCTATAACAATCCATGTTATTCCTATTACCAGCAGACTAAGCTTTCTTCACAAGTCTCTTGTAAGTACTTCACCTATGAGTATCATTTAACTGCTATTTTAAAAATGAGGGAGAAAAAACTACCTCAAAACCAAAACTTTCTTACACCTTAAAACTTAAGTTCTGACTATCACCTGATTTAATCCTCATAGGGATATAAACTAACTTCATCTGTCTCAGCTTCCCCATTTTTTTATGCTGGAATAAAGTCATGCTTCCTCTCATAAAATAACCTTGTTATTGCTTGAAGTTGCTAAGTATTATTCTATAGATAAATAAAAGCAGTTGGCAACAGAAACAGATTTAAAGGTATGTTGCCAGCATAAAACCTTTTGTTTCATTGCTAAAATACCATTAATCGTTTGCACTAATGAGCCTTGGGGCATTTTTTTAAGTAATTTGTTCTCAGGTTTCTGCTGAACTTTTCTGCTGTTTCTGCTGGAACGAGGGAACTTTCTGTATGTTTGCAGATATCTGACTAGTTCTCAAAATTGGTATTATTTCCCATGATCTTTTTATGGGTTTTCACCTTTTTAATGCTATATCTCTAAATACAATTTTTGCACGTCTTCTAAGCTTTCCTTATCCCTGAGAATAGTACGCTACTATCAATCTCAGAAAAAGCCATTTGTTGAAATAGAAAAGGAAGCAGAATTTATCTAACAGAGTATAGAGTATTTAAGTATATACAAATAAGAAAGTCAAAATAAGACAAAAGAAGGTGTATAATGAACAAATGACAATCTTTCAACTTGCTTTTCAGCAAGTAGTTTACAGTTTATTCCATTAATTGTAAATATAAATTATAGTATCTCTGATGCTTCTAAGTGTCTACAGCTAGGTAATGAATTTTTGACAAAACAGCGTTCCCTTCCCACAAAAGTCAAATTTCACACTGCAGGTTAAGTCCCGTGGGGAGATTAAACCTTTCAGAAGTGAAGTGGCAATGCCTCCATTACCTCTGTTTGGGGAAAAAAAACCAACCAAAACCAAAAACCCAAACCCAAACAAACTTTAAACTTGTATTTAGTTCAGTTCACATAACTGTAGCAAAGCCTAAAATGAAATTACAAAAAAAAAAAAAGGAACAATTCTACCAGAAACTGCTTCAAGGGCATCTCTTAATGTCTCAGCAGAAGTGAAAGGAATAAATCTTCACCCAAAAGTAGATCTGTCATAGGCAACAATTTTCAGGAACAAAAAAGGACAGTCAAGGGAAGAATTTTGCACATGTGATTGTCTTTGAAGGAAAAGGCATATACACACTCAAAATACACGTTGTATCCTGTCCTTGACCGTACGTATCCTCCAATGGGGCTAATTCCCTCTTGTCTCTATCTTGAAATAATCAACTGCAGCACTGCCACCACAGGCAGGTTCATGAGTCTTTATTCCTTGGATGAAGCAGCCTTGGCTCCTGAAGACCAAGGGGCACTTGGTGCTCCAAAAGACACCAGTCTTTGGATCTTTAGGGGAAGGACACAGTTTCCTTCTTGTTATAATTTGAGATACATGGAGAGAGACGTGCCTTGAAGCAGAGGAGCCCAATTCAGACCACAACTTGCTGTAGGAGGGTGACAGTCCCTCCACCAAGAGGCTGTCCACCAAAATGCTGTTTCTGATCCTCCACACCCAGCAGAGCTGCAGTGCAGCTGTGAGAGCAGACTGCAAGGACAAGGAAGAGTGCAGAAATGTGTGCTCTGAGGAAAAGGCATGCACCCAAGTGTGTCCACCTAAAAGGGATCAACTGATACGCACTTCTGAAAAGAAATTACTGAGGCACTGGAACAGGCTGTCCAGAGAAGCTGTGGATGTCCCATTCCTGGAAGTGTTCAAGGCCAGGCTGGGCAGGGCTTTGAGTAACTTAGTCTAGTGGAAAGTGTCCCTGCTTATGGCAGGGGGCTGGAACAAGATGGTCTTTAAGGCCCCTTGACACCCAAACTATCCTATGATTCTATGATTCCATGAAACAAACCCTGTTGTTTCGGTAGCCCCAGGGAGGCTGGTGAATATTATGTTGGGGCAGAAAACCAGATCACTTTCTGGAAGGTACCTATGCATATTAAAGCCATTCACTGTACCTGCTAACACTGTGGAAGAGGTTCTCCTCTAGAATGGTTTTCTCAGGAGGGACTTATTTGAGATCAAAGCCATAGTACCTGCTGGCTGAGAAAGGACTTGAAGTATTGCTCCTGAGGAGGCACTGAAAGACAGATCCTCAGAGCCCTTCAGGCACCCAACTCCTTTGAAATCAGGGAGATCTGAGCATTTCAATAACTGGGGGAATTTGAGCTTGGGACTGGCTTTCAGTAAGCATCTTCATATTTTGAATTCATAGTACTTTCTCTCCATCTTGTCAGACTTTTGCCTTGCTGAGCAAAACTAGTAGGATCTGTGGTCAGTTTCTAGAAATATACTTTTATTTTTTGTAAGAGATTTCCTGTTTTAAAATGTCCTTTTAAAAAGAAAATAGAAAAAGTCTGTTTCCAAGTATCTGTTCTCTCTTCCACATTAAAAAATGAAAGAAAAATTACAGCATTGCCAAGTATCTATTCAAAATGCTGTAGGAAAATGAAGCTATATCAGCATACGCAAGAACCTATATTCTCCATATTACATCATGGATGGCCTTAAATTTGTCTGGCTCAAGGTTGTCCTTTGATTGGTATTCAAGTGGAGTGGTAAGTGTGTGCTCTCTAATCCCTGCAACACATGGTAATTTTTTCATTCTCTCTCCGTCTCCACCTGTTCCATGGTCCAGTGGAGGGCTGCAAATCCTATCAGGGGAGTGCAGCACTGCTAAGCCTGCTTCCCTGGCTCCAGTCCATCACATGTGCACTCAGGCTGCAGAGCACCGAGCCAGCTGCAGCCCGACGATCATGTTATCAGATGACGGATGGCTTCATATCAGGTGTTTAAACTGACGAGCTGCCCCATCTGGTAAATGATTTGGGAAGTCTGGCCTTGCTTGATGAATGGGTAAAGTGACAATGCCAATCAGTGTGACCCCTGCAGCTTCCCTGCTGCCGGCCCAACAGCCACAATCAAGTATATCCCACTGGTTTACTTTTTCAATCCCATTGTCACTCTACTGAGACCTACTGTCACTAAATTGCCACTAAAATATTTAATTAATCCAAATATTTTCCTTTTAAAAACCTTCACAAAATGCATAACACACCTTCAGCAGGCCTGGAAACCAGGCTGAGTTGGCAGAAGACGATGCAGTTATAGATGCTGGGCAGGTCTGTTACAGATGATTCTGGTGAGCAGGCCAGCGACAATTACTGAGGTACTTTTTCTTGCTCTCTTGAAATTCAAAAATCATGAGGCTGAACATCAAATGTCAGGGGGAGATAAAATAGGCTAGATTATCTCCTGGCCCTGATTCAGAAAATCACATACACTTAAAGCACGTGACAAATTCCATCTAACTTCAGCAAAGCCAGATTAATTGTCATCAGTTTGAGACTCAGGCCTCAGTATTTTATTAAAACACTTATTATAGGATACTGAGAACTAACACTGTTTAAAATTACTACTGAAGTACCATTTCATAATGTGGTATTTAATGTCTATTAAAAAAATACATCCCGTCTCTGTTAAAATATTATTATTTTATTACTTCAGCCTGTAAAATATAAATTACATAAACAGAGGAGTCTGCATGTAAATGCATTGTTAAATTTTCATTCATGTACTGTATGTGTTTGGCTTAGTTGCATAGTATTGCAAACTGGCTACTTATCATAATAGAGATCAAATAATAGAGACAGGGCAGAATACACAAGGACTACAAAATGTGTAGGCATTTTAACAACAAGGCAAACATCAGCAGCTATCTGAAGTATTTATCATCCTGTGCATCTTTACATTTACTGTGGATCATTCCTGATCATTCCTTTGTGTACCATAGTACATATTTGTGAATTTGTATGCTCCTAGATGTATAGAGAGACTGTACAACAGGATTTATGTTTTGCTAAGTTGTATAACGCAGTTTTATCACTGAATCAGTGGCTAGCATTTCAATTTTATTGGTTTTCTTTGCATAGGTCTGCTTCAGGTAAAATTCTGTCATACTCATGATGTGAGGAATGTATTTGGGTTTTATTCAGTTATTAACCACAAAACTTAGAAGGCAGAAGGAGATAACTTTCAGAACAGTGTTACAGAACAGTGACATGCAATGTTCCTGTTGGCATAGACACATATTCAAGGGTTTATTGTACTTACCTTAACAACGTAATATGTCATAATCCAATGAGAAGACAAACTTTGTATTAAAAAGATCATCGAGATTTAAAATTTCTACTAAATGAGTGTCCTAGTTAGAATAGCTGGGACCAGTTCATCACTGGATGGGTGTAACCCAAAACTGTGTATTCTATAGCCTTCCATGCCATTTCCCAGAAGCTGGTATCAATAGACCATTTACACCTTCTGCCCAGAGCAGCCTGACTCCTCAGGCTATAAACTAGGTGTTAAGAGGCCTGCCAGATAGGAGGGTGCTCTTATCCTCACACTCTTTTGTGGAACTCCCCGCCAAAGTACTGAGCATTCCTGCCTGAAGTGGAGCATATATAATTTTGGAGTCTTGGAACATTGGAAACCACTCGTGGGATCCAGAGGAAGACTGCAGATCACTGCTCTCAACCAAACTGCAGACCACCACTCTCGACTGGACTGCAACCACCACTTTTCAACCAGACTACAAACATCACTCTCGACCGGACTTCAATCACCGCTCTTGACCAGACTGCACCAGCACTCTCACCAACAGGTTTTCCCCTCTCCTTTTACTTTGGACTCAGGGGGCCCAAAGAACATCACTCTGTTCATGCCCCAGGGTGCTGGGTTATACATTTGGGTTTTGTGGGTTAAAACCAATCGTTTGTCTGTATAATCGTACTTACTGTATTATTTTATTAAATTGTTATTCTGATTTATAATCTCTCTTTTGAGTTGAGTTCATTTCCCCTACTGGTTTACCTTTAAACCAGCACAATGAGACAGGTGACAGGGTTCAGTTGTTAGACAACAACCAGGTGTGATTCTTTTTGCATCTCTCAAGAGACTAAAGAACAAGTTTTGGTACTCTGATATCCTTTCTTCTTATGCTGTTTCTCTCCTTTTCTTCCTCATAGCAACATTGCAGTGCATAATGGTAAGCCTAACACTTGTTCTTCCCTGGAGAGAGCTGGAGGTACAGAGTGAAAATTTGCACGAATTCACAATGGGAATCTCAATATTACTGGGAAACCCCAAATATATTTTCAGAAGGAAGTTCAAAGTCAAGTGAGAAGGAATAAAGAGATAATGTTATTTTGCCTTTTTCCCTCTCACCCTCCTTTCTTTTTACATTTCCATCAGATTTTAAAAGATTTTAAGAGCTGTAAGATCTATTCTAGGATTGCTGGGTCCTGAAAATGGGCTATGATTTCAGTTTGGGTTTTGGGCACACAAGGAACGCAGAAGCCTCTGTAAAATTATTTTTTGTAAACAAAGACTACATAAAAGTCAAAAATAATATATAGTTGTTTTTAAACTGATTTGTATGCACAACACAAAAGTATAAATGACTTCACCAAGATTTATTGATTCATGTCAAGGCATCATTACTTTTCAAAGTGTGAAAAATGATCATATATTTATGACCTGCCGACTGAAGCTGTTTTGTGAATTAGCAAAAGCTCTGGAGAGGAGCAGCCTAATTGCATTATCATAGAATCAGAGATGGTTGTCAATTTTCCCCCATTTAGCTTTTCTCCTTTAGTTTGTTAAAATGAAGGTGCCATACGTTGGTTGAATTCACTAATACCCTGATGAATGAGGTATTTTCCCAATAGGCTCACTACGAGTATAAACAGTGAATTAGGGATGATAGGTCATCAATCATATCTCCTTCAAACAGATCTTTGCCCTGAGATTATTTGTTATATATTAAGAGCACTTACAAAGTTATCATAGAAAACACTCTGATGAAAAGACACTGTTGACCTTAATTCCCTCTTACAGGGTTTGTGAGGGAGTTTGCCTGTTCCGATAGATATCCCTGTGTGATGGCATACTAATATCTGGTTTTTATTTTCTTCATTAACAGTTTTTATTTCTTGTATCTTTTAAATATGTGTAATTTTTGTAGTACTTCTTTTTCATATATCTATACATTATGGCTGAAATTTAATATCTGCCCTGAATTTGAAGTGAATATTTTCATGGGTTTGAAGGTTTTTCTGGATTTCAAGAGCTATGCTGGTTACCATTTTTATAGGAATCTTGTCATTTAAGCTCCTCTTCGGAAAGGTATTTAATCATCATTGGGGTAGCATCTTGTGCACACACAGTACTGTAAGCAAGTGTTTCATCTCCATTGATAAGCACCAGCCCCTGGTGGAAGTTAAGCATATGTTTAAGCGGTGTCCTGGCTGGAGGCATTTTCCTGGATGTTATCCTTAATTTAAACCAAAAAAAGGTCAAAGACAATCTATAATTCAGAGTACCTTTCACCTCCTGCAATGTAACTATGGCTGGCTCCAGCTGTGACGCTGAGTCAGTGGGGGAGGCAGAGCAGGAATTCATCTGTAATTGCGTCCTGCAACCAGGGCTTCATCACGTGAGGCCCCATAACAAGCTGTGCTAATAATGTGCTAACAGATGCAGGAGGACTTCTGCTCCTACTCCCAGCAAATCTATGACTTATCATGCTTATTAAGCTGGAGGTAAATTTGCCCTTCAAAGCTGCGCATCCAACACCCACTGAAATCAGCAGGAGCACAGTGCAGCAGAGCTGGCGTCAGCATTGGCTGAACCCATTCCTTTCCCTGGCTGCTTATGAAGCTCCCTTGTCATGTCCCTTTGGTTTCCATCCAGGAAGCTGGTACACTGGACACAGGCCAGCCAGGGAGCTCAGGGCAATAGCAGAGGAGCAGAGTGTCAAGTGATGCTTCCTTCTCTATGCACTGGGTGCTCCACATCCACAAAGTGCTGCTTTTTGGGAGGTCCGGGACAGAAGCTGCACTGCATGTTCTGTAGTCCTCAGTGGACTAGCTTTCCTAAGAATTTGTTTGGATCCTCATTCACCGAAATGAAATGTCTCAGGCACAGCAGCATGACAGTGAGGGCACAGCAGGTAGACTGGAGCAATTATAAGGATCTGAGTGCTGGGTTTGTAGGGTATTTACATCCAAAGGTTGGGAGCTTTACAAAGTCACTGTCTTTACAATGGGGCAATGCAGCCTCAATCTCCAACAGAAAGCTGTCTGTACTCTGGAAATTGGGCCAAAAGGGAGAGGAACATTCATTTACCTCCCTGATCAGCAGTTAATCATGAAAACTCATTGATAGAAAACTTTAAAGCTTTGATACTTACCTAAAAGCTGGAGTTTTATTTTAAATTCTTTTTTTTACCATCACAGGCTTTCAAATGTGACCATAACTAGCACAGTGCAGTCCCTTCTTGAATGGTATGGTTTAATTATACTGCCTTATTTAATTCCCTGTGCCCAGTCTCTGGCTGGAATATTTTCAGGTCTCAGCTACAAGAGTCACTTACATGTTGGTCACATTTAAATGCATTTATAAAAGTCTTTGTACTTGAATATTAGGAACACAGCTTCCACTAGTCTTCCTAATTGCAACACCATGGGTATCTTTCTGAGAAGTCCCAAGGATGCTGTGAAGACCAACAAATTACAGACATGCATTTGGAATCCTATTAATATTTGTATAATAAAACCTTTGTTCACACAAATGTTAAGGAAACCCAAAGGAATGCTAACACAGTGTATGCAAGTTCTGACTCACATCAATGCTTATGCAACAGCTAATGCCTCTAACACATGAACCTATGACTACCAAAATGCTAAACGTTGAGAAGAAAAATGATTCCCAGACTGAAGCAAATGGTTGTGAAATATCAAAGAGAGTTTGTCTAAGGAAAGCTGTGCTCTTGCATAAATAAAATTTTCTGTAGACAAATTTCCACTCGTGTGGAACCCACGAGTGTGACTCTGTGAACACGGAAGTTTTTTGGGAAGCAAATTCTTCAGAAAAGTAGCTGCACCCGTATTCCCACCACTGACACCACCCGTATCAGGGCTGGGACTGCAAAGGAGGTTCAGATTTGCTATTCAGCAGCTGGAACTCATTTTAATTATTCAGTAGGTAAAGGATGGGTCAAGGAGGTATGATAAGGTCAAGAAGATTAAGGTAAATGTGCAAAGAAGCTTGAGGAAGAGATGGCATGGTGCTGGCTTCCCCTTTCCGTGCTGTACCCTGTGTTGGCTCTTACTTTAATAGCCCTTAAAATTCACAGTGAAACTTTAAAGACAGAAAAGAGCCTTTAGAAAGGGAAGCATTGTAGGTCTTTCATGAGGTTAGTATCTCCTTTGAGAAAAAGCAGGGAGGTTTAGGAGAATGGGGAAGGTGTTATTGTAATAGCAACATAAACTAAAGTGGGCAATTTCTAATTGAACAGTGGGTGGTCCTGTTTTTATCAGTTTATGGTAACGTCTGTTTTTGTCTCCATGAACACTCTTCTTTTGTCATTCAGCTATATAATCACCATCTTTTGTAAGATAATCACAGATAATTAACTTTGTAACTGTTCTTGTCCTGTTAGACTAGTAATTGCCTGTCTCTGAATCACAGATCTAGGAGGCCTCTCGGATAAAGGAAGATATGATCTAGCCGTAATTTCTAGTCTTTCGACAAGCGATTGAGGGCCCATTGTTTTACATATGATGACATATTTATGCCAGTTCTCACTTTGATAGTGGGTCTTAAAGGCTAAACTGAGATAACCACACTTCCAAAAATGCTTTGCCCATAATAGTGGGCTCTGTACAACCTTACTAGACAAAGCATTTAAATTCTGCTACTTTTATGTTCTTTATAACTTTGATTTACTCTTAGATGTACGGCACTGATGGTCAAATGGAAGAATTCAGGTCTGAATAAAGAAAATAACAATTGCCTTAGCAGTTCAGAACAAAAGTCCATTTTACCTAGTAGTCAGTACTTGAGAGTAAGCCAAGCACCAGTAGTTGCTTGAAGATGAAATAAAAACTCCATGGCAAATGCAGTGATATCTTCTCAAAATATGTTCCTGGCCTCCAAAAATCTGTATCTCAAGGGCATTTTGAGGTGCAGGTACAGTAGTTTAATTAAATACTTTTTTAAAATAATTTTTAGTGCATCAGACATGGGTGAATTTTACATTTTCACATTCATTCTGTGATCGGAATTCTACAATTTGGACATAAATTACATGAAAGACTACATTCATTTGTCTGCTTTTAACTTTCTGTTTAATGTGATGCCTCTATTACTCTCCCACAAAATATACCTCTCATAATTTTGCAGATGTGCATAAAATTTCTTGTCATTACTTTTTTTACATTTTTCTCCAGCCGTAAGAGTCTTAGTTCACTCATTTGCTCCTCATACAAAAGGAAGGGGAACTTATCTGTTATTGTCCAGACAACTTAGAATTGTCAAATAATTTTATCCAAAATTATGTGACTCAACAATTTTATATAATATATTGCCACTGCATTAATAATTACCGGGGAGGGAAGTCAGAAAACGTACATTTTAATTTATCATCTTCAATGCTGCTGTTGCTTAGCTCATTGACATTTTTTTTATTTGTCTTTTAATCTCACCTGCTTACTGCCTGAGGCTTAGTCTTTCTTGTACAGTTGCTAGTTTTTGATCATTGTAGCAGAAATGGAGTCAAGTAAAATAATATATGGGGAAAGGAGAATTAGGCCCATTTTGTCTATTTCTTATTGCCTTATTTACTACAGCAACATTTTCGGAGAAAGATATTGTAGCCCAGACTGGTTGATTCAGGTCTAGTAGTTTTGGAGTAACTTCCTGGGAGGGAATGAGAGAAGGCTTTTGCAAAACATCTTCAAGATTTCTAGGAAAAGATCTCTGGAGGGGAGACACTGAAAGGCACCTGCCCTGCTCTCCAAACCTGCAGATCTTCACTTGATGGATAGCAAGACCTTGTGCTCTCTGCCCCATTACAGTCCCTTCTCAACAGAACTTATTTGGAGGTATCTGGGGTTTTGCTCTTGCAAGTGCATCTAGAAACATTCTGCAGAATATACACTGCTTCATGTGGTGGTCAATTTAAATGAGACTTTTTGCTACTATTGTCTGAATAAAGGAATATTTGGGAACAGTGCTAGGAATCATGGAAAATAAAACAACAATAGCGTGATTGTAGATGTTTGTAAACTGTTGTAGTTACCAAGACATAAAGCTCTTTCTTCATTGGTAACTAAATAAAAACAAACTTTTAATTGCTAACAATATGGCAGAGGAAACATGGCACGTTGAAGCACTTTATATTCAACTGTGTTTTAACATAGGTTAATAAAGGTTTCCCTATAACATCTGTCATTTGTATTCAAACTTTTTATTATTACATAAAGAAGTAATTTTTGTCAGACCCCAGAATGTTGAAGGTAACAATCAGGAATATCTATATGTCCTGTTAGAAATTATCATTTTGCTTGAGTTCAATTTTACTTGAGTTTAATTGAATATTGGCAGAAATTGCTCAGGTATATGCCTGTGGAACCTGGTCTGCTTATCTTGAGAGAAATAATATAGTTTGGCTCAACTACAAGTTATTGAACTGTATGTAGCAATTATTTAGTGAAGTTCTGTGGCCTGTGTAATGCAAGAACCTAGATTAGATTATCATAATGGATCTTTCTGGCCTTAAAATAAATGGAATCTATGATATCAAATTGCCTTCCTTCAGGTTAATCATCATCAGCTGAATTTTGCCGCTCTACACATGTTAAGACTCATTCATTTCAGGGGCCTTAATCATCCTTCTGTATGCTAGGAAAGAATCAGACCTGTCTTAATGAATGTAGTAGTGCAAAAAGGGTTTGAATAATGAGAGAACACACTATTTGAAACAACTTGATGGCTTATACATAGTATGTTAAATATATTAAGTACCAAGGTGAAAAGGCTTTGTTCCCCTCTTTGGCCAGAATGCATAAAGCTCAAAACACTGTTGCAAGGAGCAGAACAGTAGGGTCAGGGAAGGCAGGAATGGAAAACCTCTGCTCCCTCCCCAAGCCATTTCAGTGCCGGCAGCATCTTCCTCCATTCTCTGCAGGGACAGCATGGTGGCAACCAGTGGCAGAATTAAAATCACACCGACATCGCTCATACACCTCCAAATCCCAGTGCTATTTAGACTGTGAGTAAATGTCCCAAGACAGAATTCAACACCTGGCTGAAAAATTTTGCACCTGGCTTCAGTGCTCAATTCTCATATGAAGAGGAGCTGAGGGAACACATATTGGACTTCTTCCAGCACTGCCTTTCAGAATGCTCATGTGTGGAAGCAGAAACAGGAGGTCAGCAACTGAAGAAAGCATCATTGCTACAACACACATTGCCAGTCAGGGTGATCCTATCTGCATCTGTCAGTGGGGCTGTCACTTTGTCACTGCTGACTTTGGAGGTCCCGTTTTCCCATCCCACAGTGAGCTGCCTCAGCTGTTGTGTTAACACGCAGTATCTTGCGAAGAAAACAGACCTGGAAATTTGCAACAGAAAATTATTTCTCTTACAAAAGCCCACATTTGGGATGGAGGCAGTTTTTAACACAGATCAACACACTGATCTCCACCACCCAACTGCCAAGAAAGGAGAGCACGTTACAGCTAGCGAGAGACTGAACAGCTGGAATGGGAGGGATAGATGGGAACCTTGCAAGCTTGGCCCCTAAGGAAGGAAGCATCCCTGGTCCTGTGGTTCTGCTGTAGTTCAGGATAAACAAAACATCTGTATAGCAGAATATTGTCACAGGATCAGGATTTCCTATTTCAAAAGTAACCATCAGCTTAGACCTACATTTATTTTAAGT
This sequence comes from Pipra filicauda, assembly GCF_003945595.2. NCBI lineage: Eukaryota > Metazoa > Chordata > Aves > Passeriformes > Pipridae > Pipra > Pipra filicauda. Next base: position 655,449 of record NW_024104321.1, read on the forward strand.
ACCTCAGCTTTGCCCTGGTGTTCATGTAGCAGCAGCAGTTAATTTCCCTGTGACAATGTTCTATTCTGCTGACATTATCTCTTAAGTATAAGACTATTCTATTAAGGTGGATGAATTGAATTTCATTTCCTCTCACTTCAAATAATGGCATTCTATTCACATCACTTTCTGTACATCATGGCAGAGTATGGACTTTTGTTAGAGGCTGGCACCCGCTAATGCTGTTATAGCAAGGGTAGAGATTTCCATTATAAATCCTCTTTTATGGTGTTTTAAATCAGCTAGAAAAGTTCTCTCCAAAATGAAACCTGGTACCAGAAAAAAAAAAAAGAAACATTTTTTTGAAGTTAAGAATGATTTGGCTTGGTTGTTTTAAATGTCTTTCACTTGTATAAATGGAAAGTTTATCAGTTCAAGACATATTTAAATATTCTATAAATCAGCATCTCTACAGCTCAAGGATATAGTTTGACAGTAGTTCATAATGTATTCTAATTGCTTTTTGCATTATGAAAAATATCAAGTTCATAAACTTTGGAGAGTGTGTCTTCTATATGTCAAATAACTACTTTCCATAAGGAGTTTTGCTACATATATTCTAAATATGTTTTCATCCCAAAGAGATGTTACAAATAACATATTCATAAATCTGCCTTAATTCATGCTTTCATGGAAAACTTTTAACACTTATGAAACAGCTGTTACAGTCAATTTTGGGTTTTGTTTTTTTTTTTTTTTGTTATAACAATTCCCTGTTTAAAAGCCATGATGTAACCTGATTCAGAAAAACACTTAACAAGGGCTTATGAAGCAGGACAAGGAGCAAACAAGACAACACAGCCAAGCAGTCTGTTCTACCAGGCAAAGCAGCTGGGCTGGATGACCACACACTCTGGAGAACATGCCAGCTGTGGGCTTTCTGCTTTCTCATCTCTTGCTCTGCTGTCGTCTGCGTGTTCCCTCCAGGCTTCTATTTCTGAAGCATATGCATTCTTTAACATAGTATTCGCTCCATCACCCCTAAAGGAATCCCTTTGTGAGGAGGCTGTGTCACAAAATAATAAAGAAAACTCTGAGTATAGCAAATTCTCCTCAATTCTAACACTATCAAAAGATATACCATTTTACCAGCAGCCACAATGCAGAGAACATATGTGTGTTTTTAACTTTAACAGCAAAACACTTCTGTTCTTCTTATACTTCAGAACTTTCTGAATTATTGTTTTTGATACCTTTTTTGTTGATTGTTTGATACATTTTAATTGCTGACAAAGTTAGAAATGTGTGTATTCATTACTTATTGAATATTCCTTGATTAATAGAAATGTCCACCTACTCTGCTCTTAATTTTATGAACCTTTTTATTGGACCCATAGCTTTCCCTGCACCTCAGCAAGCACATCATTAAAGTCCAAACATGCATTCTTTGAATACTCACATATGTTACATCACACTAAAACTCACGTAAGAATCATTAATAGGTTCATGCATTACAAGAATTACACATTATTTTAGTGTACTACAATAATAAGAAAAACATTAAAACACATACTGCTCAGATATGATCACCAGCTTCATACCTGAAGCTTGGCAAATGCCTAATTTCTAGGTTTCTACATAATAACTGGCTTGAGCAGGCAAATTCAAGGCTAAAAGTAATTTTTTTTCCACCAGTCCCCTAAATGTATGTTACATTCTCTTACAGATATTCAGGTTTTTGTTGTCCCATTGAGGTAATCAGGAAAATCATCTCCAGGGAAGCCACAACTTCCACAAAGGCTGAGACACATATATAGACCAGGGGAACAAAATTTTCATTTTTTATTGTGGAAAATATCTAGTAAATGAAAAGTGATGAACTTCAGGGCAGTGCCTATCAACATGGTCTCTTCAAGCAGTCATAAGCCTAGCTTTCAAACACCACAAAGGAACACTTTCCATTTATAGTTCACAAGTGCAGTGTGAAAAGAAAAAGGAAGGCATAGATAACTCATGAATTTCCACTGAACATTTTAGGAAACCAGATCTTCTGTGTGGTTTCCTGTCTTTTGGTCCAGCATTGTCCTGCTGAATCCTTTACACCAGCGTCACAAGCTGTTTTACCAGCATTGAATTCCTTACCTACATACTGAGCCATGAGAAACATCGAGCTCTCAGATAGCTGTAGCAATGCAGAGAGTTTTCACGTGAGACATCCACTGGTCCAGGAACTTGTTAGAAATGGACACTTCAGCACTCAATACTTCTGTCACCAGACATTCAATGTCAACCACAGCAACCTTTTGCCATTGACTGATGTGCAAAGTATAAAGCCACCTCAAAACAAGTTCTGTCTGTGATTTTTGATATTAGCCTCCACTTTTCAAGATCATGTCTGAGATCTGCAATCCTTTTTATAACTTTTTGATATTCTTGGAGAAGTCTATTTTTGTTAATCACCAGAAGAATAACATACTCGTCTACATGGCTATACAATGCCTGAAAAGAATGAGAGAAAAATGACAATAATAATTTCATTTTAATCAAAATTTTTCTACCTCCTATTTGATTCCTACAGTGGAAAATAAGAGGAACTACAGCACATAAGCTGAGGAAGATACTATAGGATCCATAATTGGAATTCAGAGTATTTCCACTAAAATATCTCCATGCTAAGCAGCAGTGGGAACAATAGTGATGCAGCGTGTCCAGTCAGAGCAGTCAGTAGTTCAGTGTAACAGATCATTTTATATTTTTGAGAAATACCAGAAAATCACACAGAAAATTGAACTGCAGCCATGCCCAAATGCTTTAATAACCAGGAAGAGGGGGACTACACACATGGATAAGAGAGGTCTAGATGCTATTTCAACTCCTAAGTAAATACATGAAAAATTATTTCCTCTTTAGGCAAAAAGCTTGTCTCCATAGGAAAGCAGACTGGAAGAGGTGCCATGATAGGGTCACACTGCAGACAAACCCATAGAATGTTCCCCATTTTGTAGGAATTTTATGATCTAAAAATGACCACAAAGGTCCCCAGGGTAGTAGGTTTGGAGAGTCACTTTGCTGGATCTCTATCAGCATGAGCTGAAGTGCTCAAGACCTTTTGCAGAGGAGAATGAGCATGGCTATGCCTTTTGGAATAATAAAGAGAACAGAAAAGAACATGAACCACTCACAGGCATACTGCAGTTCATGTGTTGCAAGAAGGAGCAAAATCAAAGTCTTCAGGTGTCATTCATAGCAACACTCATACCAAGTATGAGAGACATGGGGGCCTTTAGTCCCTTTTCTAGGAAGGCAAATGGTGTAACACAAATAATATAGCTGACTTCAGGGATGGTTTGGATCATCTTGATTTGAGAGGACATATGTGAGGGTGTGGAAAGGCAACAATTTTTTGATCTAAGAAAATGTGCTAGTGAAAGCAGTGGAGTTAGTATAAGAACACATGCTGCTGGTAAAATAAGATGTTCATGGGCACTGGGGGTCAGATGTGCTGACACTTCTGAGATAACTTGATTGTGAAATTGCTGCATTAAAATTTTAGAAGAAGATGTGTAAAGTTAAAAAAAGATAAATCCATCTTCACTTTCCTAGCTTGAGCAGTTTAAGAGATGCTCAGCTGTGACTAGAGAGGAATAGATGCCAACTTTCCAGCGTGTGTGTGCACATTTCTTTTGCTCATAATTAATAGCCCCTGTGCTTGCTAAGTTTTTGGAAAGCAGCTCGCAGCCTACCTAGGTAATGCCTTCTGACAACGTTTTGAAGATCAGTTATGTCATATGGCTGCCTTTTAGAAAAAAAATTGTAATGCATAGCAGTGCCATATGGCATCTCTGAAGAATCAGCCGGATTGGACAGACATTCATTGGATAAAGTCCCACAGCTCTTGGAAAAGAATGTAGTCCTGTTGCCAAAATGTGGCCTTTGTTAATCTCCTAACTATTATTGTGCAGAAACCAATTCATCTGTATTAATTATAAACAAATTTTAATTACTTCAGTAAAAGCTCATTATACAAATATCTAATGCCAAACAAGCTGTCTTAACCCTTTGTGAGACTCCAAAGGAAACTTTAGATGTTTGATTGTGGGTGTTCTGTGAAAAACTGAAATTTCAGCAAGAGCGCAGAGTACAATTGTGTGACATTTATGTTTTCCTCTCTTCATATTTCATGTTATACGTGTGTTTTACAGACCCTATCAAAACAGTGTGTCTGTGGGTATAAAAGGCCATTTACAACTCAAACCTGAGAGCACATATCCAAACCTGACATTTTCTACTGTTCAAGATTTCAAAGTAAAATATAGTCCATTTTAACATTGCAATGATTCGCAGTGGCATGAATAATATGACAAACTGTGACCTGTTCATAGTAAAGCATTCTCCACCGAGTAAAGCATTCACCACCGGCCAAGCTTTCTTGCAGCTTTTCTATCTGGCTTGTAGCCTTACCATCAACCAATCCACCTGAGATGCAGGAAAATTGGGGGTAGCTCAGGCACAGCTGTTGAATCTGTAGTCTGCACCCACTAAGAAGCTATTGACTCTGTTTCTTCTCACAGGAATATGTGTTTTACAGTAAAGTTAAGCAAAACACTGAAGTTAGTTATACTCAACAAATCTTTGTGTAAAATTTTCATTTATTTTTCATGCATACAGATTTGTCCTCTTGAGCCTGGATCCTTCCATTTGTTGGAGTCACTTTTTGTGCCATGATACAGTGTTCCTAAATACAGTATAGCCTGTCCAAGGGATTGGTCATCACAAAAAGGGCTTCTCTAATTTCACTTTGGCATGGGTGGGTGGTAATACTCTTCCTTGTAACTTGGCTACCATCAAGAAATCCTATAGGAGTCTGGAGAGGTTAACTCATTCAGACTGCTCTGCCATGTGACATATTAACACAACAGGCCCAAGGTCAAGAAAACACAAAGCAGGACCCTGGAATTTTGCCATGAGTTTCAGCTTTGAATGAAATCCAAAACTCAGTGAAAAAAAAGGAAAGGAACTTTCTTAGTTTGAGGTCAAAATCATCCAACCTACCTTAACTATCCATCTTACTTCAATTATTAGAGCATACATAACCTTATACTATGACACTCTTGCAGTCTTAAATGTCTCCAGACTTGCTGAAAAATTGACCCACCTTAATTAAACCTATGGGAGTTTGACATACTGAGGGTTACAAATGACATTTCATAATTATATATATTCTCTTATTTCACAGGACTTTTCCTATCAGACAACATAATCTTAAAAATTCATACTTGTATAGGATTTTTTTTAATAATATGTAAACTTGGGTGCTATTTGTGGTTTTATTTTACCACATCAATGATTTTGTCTTAAAAAACATTCCTGATAGTGTTTAGATTCGGACCTTAAGAGCTTAAAACCAGTAGAACCACTTTGTGCCTTCTTCCTGCCTTAAACTTTGGAATTCCCACTAAAAAAAAAAAAAGTCTACCTCACTCTATCTTTCCTGCTTTTGCTGTATTGGCACAAATATTGTCATGAGAGCTAATTCCAAGATAATTAATACACGGGTTTATCTTTATCTTTTCCTTTGAGTCTTTTGGTAATGTTACCTCTAATCATCAAGGTTAAGTACACCTTCTCAACATTAAATCGACAGAAGCACACTCAATGCTCTGTATGTAATGGCCTTATGACCACTGAATGGCCTTATGACCAATAAATGGTCTTATACTCAATGAACACTCTTTAACATTAAGGACCATAAATTCCAATGGGCAGTGCAAACTGTTGAGCAAAGATTTTCTCTGGGATCGCATTCTATTTTCCTGGAAATCCTGACTGAAATGTTGTGTAGAGAAATAATTTCTTCTCCTTAAAAGACAGAGGGAGTTCACAGAAGGAGAAATGAAGTGGACAATTTTTCTGAAAGCTTGCTAGTCCACTACACTTCTAGGAAAACCTGTCTCATTTTAAATCCAAATCTTACAGTAAAAAAATACTGAGTCACAAATGCAATAATCCAAGGAGTTTCAAATATTAAATTGTCATAGATAACTACTTGGTTTTCTGTTGTGTTTATGGGAAACTTTCAAGTGAATTAAAAATTAACATTTAGATTGAAAATGTAAAAACTGGATGCTTAAGTTTAGATACCTATGACATACAGTGATACCTCTTTAATAGCTGGATATTCAGAGATCCTAACTATGGAGTCCTCACTGAAGTAATATTAATATTATGTATAAATTTTATACATAAAGCCAGCAATCTGTTTGTATTTTTAAATACTGATTTATGCACCTAGCTTTAAATAACCATGATGATTCTACCAAAATAAGTAAGGGGCAGATGAGGAACAAAAGACTATTTTCCAGGTCCCTTCCCAGAGGTTCTGTCTTACTAGATAGTACATTTTATTTCCACTAAGTTACAGAAAGAATACGTTTTCATTACATCCAGAATAAAAAGCATAGAACCAGAAATTCTTATTACTGAAAAATCAAATATGCTGTAGAAAATGTATGCTTGAAAGTCTTAAATTACATTTTATGTTTTGCCTACTTGGTCTTTTTTCCCATTATCTCTTACAATTAGGCCTTAGTAAATTGAGGGTTACAGTCAAAAACAGCAAGGAAGAATCATGAAGCTGGCAGGACTAACTGTGCAAGTAGCCAGAGCATCTGTTTCAAAACAGTGCCATGAAATAAAACTGCAGGGAAGAAAACGCATCAAGAAAAGAGATGCATTATCAAGAAAGCGGTGGCAGTCAAGAGGAAAAAGCCAGAGAAATCCAAATTAAAAGTGATACAAAATTTGGTGCCACCAAAACAGGTGACAGGTTATGTACTGACTGCCAGGGTTAGACTGGCCTGGACTTGCCTGGATAATGTCAGAAGTGAAAAGCGCTTACAACACCACAATCAGAGCAGGCATGTGCTGAAGCAGCCAAAAAGCCCCTTATCAGTAAGCCATCCCTGTTTTTTGAACCTTCCAGACCCTGACCAGAGCAACAGGTAGAACTTGTATGGAATGTGCTGTGGCAAACTTTTTTTTCATGTTTGTCTTTGTACTATATTAGCTGTATAATATGCAAAAAATAATTAACCATGAGAAATTAAAGGCGGGCCATCAATAGTCCAACTTATATCTGATCAAATGTAGCAGGAGAATCTAATCTGGAAAGTACAAAGGGACTTAACATTTTGCATATCAGGCCCAAACTATCATTCTGTGGTCATGTAGTGTTGCTGAGAGCAAAATACCAGGGGAGAAGTCCAAAACGTAGTAGGATGTTGTGCTGACATGTTGTATGTGTATTGCAGTGCCTTGGTACAGGTTGGGATAACACCCTTTGTAAGGCTGTTTCCCTTTATAAGTCAAAAGAGCTTCTAATGGTGACAAATTTCAGTATTTGTGTCAGACCAGATTAAATATGCTTTTGTACTGTCAGCTAAGTAGTACTCTACTTACTATTGACCTGTGCACCCCAGGTCAATAAAACTTTGAAAGGAAGTTGATAAAAATAGAATCAAGATGCCATAGTATTTTTTTCTTGGGGAAAAAAAAATTACAAAACCTAGCAGTGTGAACCACTGTACTTTTCTTGGCTTTTAATATTAAGCAATTAGCATTACTCTAAAATTTACCACAGCAGAAATTAATAATAGGTTCATTTTAAAATTCTTTAAGGATGACTGATTAATACCCTGGAAAGAAACCATGTCTGCCTAGTGCATGAGACTATTTTAATTTCTGTGATGCTGCAGTTCCTAAGCTTATTAAGAGGTTTGGAGAGGTTTTCCAATTTTGATGATTTTACAGTAGGACAGGCTCAGTCTGAAAGAAAGTGTGCCTCCACATAGCTGCCAGTGTTTCCTTTGTGTTTATGGCCCTGTGTTGATGCCCTTTCCTTTCAGTGATAAACTCTCACATGTGTCCCAGAGTAGGTTTTGATTTACTGGGAGGTACAGAAGGTATGTAACTTTGCTGAGATCTTCTTTCATTAGGAAGAAAAGCTGGTAGCTTGTGGCTATTAAAGTCACTGAGAGAAGAACGGGATTCCTCCTCCATGCTTCTTCCTTGGGAGCTATCATTAGATTGCATTTGTTGGGTGGGGATGGGGTGGGAGGTCAGCTGTGCTCCTCGGAGCTGAGAACAATATACTGGTCCAAGGCCGATCCCGTGCTGGTGACCTTCTGGGTGTTGTGGCTCTTGTTTGCACTGTGCCGCTGTTTCCTGCTAACGGGGGTTTTTTATTTAATATTAAGTACACTGGTGAAAACCACTATGCAAGAGCAGAGAACTATGATAATCACTAGAGAATCTGAGAAAATATTTGTAGTGTTAAATACCGTGATCATGCACTTTATGACATAGTACCATTATAACACTTTGTTCTTATCTGAAACCCTGTGAGTCATTTCCCCTCATTTTCTTCCTTACCAAGAACTATAGTTGCCATAAACCCAGACCTATTCTTGATTCCTTTTTAAAGAAACAATGCTTGCCAATTCTTCTGAGTGGTTGAAAAAGCACAGGACTCAAAATAGTATATTTGATAGTGTGAATAACCTTTGAAATGATCTGTGGTATTTTTGCTACAGATACCCATCCTATAGTGTTGCATAATGACATCCAAATAGTGTAAACAGTTTTCCAAGAAAGACATTCAGTTAGTCTGGAAGAATGACACACCCTGTGTAGGAAGCTAATATGTACAGAAATAAAAGAGGTGACAGAGCTTTTCTTCTCTCTTGTTGTAATTTTAAGTCCTATACTTATACAACATGAGTAGAGGAAACGATGGAGGGAAATGGAGGGAACTCCCAACTCCCTCTACTGGGAAGAACCAGAAGACCTGCTCTGGACACCTTTCCTTTTATTTTTATACATATATTTCCTGTTACTTTCTCCAAAGATGATTTTTTTTTTTTTTTGTAATTGGGTCATTTCAACATGCACAACTCATCCTGTGTTGCTATCAACACCCTATTTCTGTAAGACTGCAGGTGCTACGGCATAGTGCTTGCTTTGGGTGGTGTAAATCTGACTATGGTGAGTTGGCTTTGGTGGGATAATGAAGTCTGGCTCTCAGCAGGGAACCAAGATTACTGTTGGATGACCTGAGGGCACAATTTTGGCCTTATCAAAACTGGTAGAGTGAGAGCTCACAAAGCCAAGAGTGTCACCAGAGATGGTGATGGTCTTTTTGAGCCTCCTATAAAGGTGTAGACCCTATAAAGGAATAGGATTCCCTGACCAGCGGTGGTGGCAGTGGTAGTGAGCTCCATCCCATCCAACTGTGGACAGCAGAGCTGAATAGTCTCACCTGCTCTGAATGGATTCACACTAGAGTGTATTTTGGAAGGCCATTTCTGTGAGAGCTGGGGAAGAACAGTGGGGTCACTCCTGGGTATTCCTGGTTGATATAGGAAAGGGAGGTTTTTGGCAGATACGTTTGTGCTGAGATCTCTGTTACCTTGGCACTGAGAATCTGATACAGCCACTAACCAATGTGTTGACATATAAACAGGCAGATTTCATATTTCTGATTAGAATACAACAATGACTTTGATGACTGACAAAAGAGATGAGAAAAAGGATCATACTTTTCCCTTGCCCTGCACCCCTTCCCCCCCCAGTCTTGTATTCTCTGTTACTCTGGTTCTCATGGGAAATAGAAGTACTTGATAACACAGAGAAGCATTTGCAAATACAATAAAGGAAGTTTTATTTCCTAATTCACAAGGCTAGAAGTATGAATATGATTATAGAAAGAGACGTAAACCACATGACATATTTTTTAAAGAAATACCACAATGACACACTGAACGTTGTCCCCAGCATTGTCACTGGCCTCTAGAAGTTACACCTGTGAAACAGAATAGCTCTTTCTCTCTTTTTATACTGTTTTATGACACCATATCAGAAATTTATTGTTTAACAAAATGCAATGCTGTCCAGATTTCCAGACATGTACATAAATAGCATATGTGAAATTAATAGTACAGAAAACTTAGCAGAAGAAGTGATGAAGTACACTTTAGCATGAAGAGTGGTGATGTATACGTTAGCACATCAATTTATCCAATGTGAAGTCAAGCAGAAATAATTTATAAATCATTTGTCTTTCTAAAGGAAGGTGATGCTAAGATGTTGCCCTTAATACGTTTGATAAGCACATTCTGATGTGATTTAAGTCTTTAGATAGACTCAAAATGAATACAGAAAGCCTTGTGGCTTTGATACCAACAAGAATGAACACATCAGAGAGTGCCTGATATGTAGAATTGTAAAGGACTGACAAATACATCTCACAGAAATCTTACAGTTAAAAGCCAAGATAAATTTTTAAAAATGTGGGATAAGTGGCACAGCAATAATAACTTACGAAAAATCAAAGTTGCTGTGAAAAGGATAGAAAGAGAGGGAGGAAGGATGGAAGGAAGGAAGGCAGGAAGAAAGGAAGAAAGGAAGGAAGGGAGGGAGAGAGGGAAGGAGGGAAGCAAGCTTGATCAAGCCTTATCAAGGAAATTGGACATGAATCAACATGTACACAAACCAGAGATCCCAGGGTGACTGTTTCCACACAGAGAAGGAAGGTGACAGCTCTGACCCTCAACCATGCAAGAAAGGATACATGCTCTCAGGCACCTCCTTATTTTCAGCTATGCTTTACCTTTACTGTGGAATAGGAACCTGAGTACGAAGAAATTGAGGACAGGTAAACAGACAAATTGTAAAGAAGCAGATACTGCCAAGTCTAGTTTTGGTGTCCTTGTCCTGATATCCCTGAGGATAGTGAATGTAATTTCCACTTTGCTTTGGTGATGAGGGATCAGGCTGGTCCTGGAAGTTTCAGTTGGACTCTTTGGCTTTAAGCAACAAAAAGGTCAGACAGGTCTGGGACATGAGCAATTTGAAATCATTTACAGCGTAGACCAGGAGAAATGCAGAAGCAATCTGGAAAGAATTCCTTATGTCTCCATTAAGAACAATGAAAACTAAATCCTCTCTCCTTGCTTTTTTGTTTGATTTTTCTTTCTAGATAAGTCTAAAATTCTAGGGCTACAGTGAAGAACTACACAGTAGCGGTCAAGAGCGTAGTTGGATGGAGACATACCACACACTGAACCAATGTCTGCTTTGGTTATTCAGGCAAAGATCCTCTTCTGATGATTTTTTCTTCCCCTAATAACATCACTATAGGTAAGTCTTTCAAATACCTTTTGCACAATGAACAGAGGAGACAAGGCCAGTTTGGTGAAATCTGCCAAATTCAGGAAAAAGTGGTTTAAACCAATTGAAGTGGTATATGTTTCTCTCATGCCAAGTACTGCATAAAGTTTTATTTTCCACAATTTAAAGAAATTATTTTAGGATAACCTACAGATTAGAACTCAAACCTGAAGTGCTACTTGGCTAGCTTTTTGGCATCAGTTGTGGTGAAAATATCGCATAAGTAGACTTAAGAGGTCTTTTCTTACTCTATTCTTGTCAGCAGGGAGATCTAATTCACAATGAACCAATATACCAACAACCTTGCAAGAAGCATGTAGGGACTCAGACAAGGTCTACTACATCATGACAATTTTGAAATGGTGATATCATTCAGAAATACTGCTTTGACCACCAGATTGGCATCACAGAGAGCTCAGAATGATTCCAAAGGATTTCCTGTGAGCCCTGAAGGGAGTATTTAATTATAATCATAGGTTATTAGGAGTTTGAGAAACATTGCAACGTTAAACTTAACACAAGTTGTGAAGGTGATGGAAGCTGCTGGACTAAAATATCAGGAAAATACAGGCTATGGCAGTCAAGATATGTGACAGACAAGAAGTAAAATAGAGCAAGAAAAAGATCAAGACTGTATTTGAAATACTACCATATAAAAATGTATCAGAACTAGTACAGTTCATCAGCATGATAAAATTTGAAGCAAATTCATACTTAAATGCTTGTTAAAAAGGCCAATCTTTTTTATTAACTGCTTAGAGCAGACATTGAAAAGAAACAAGATAAAGAACAGGAGTGTGCTTTTGATAGTTTAAAGACTCTATTGACTACACTCCCAGTTCTGGCATTTTATGATATTTCTCAGTCTACAGCTGTTTCAGCAGATGCCAGCAGCTATGGTCTTGGTATGGTGCTACTCCAATTACATGGACATGATTGGAAACCTGTAGCTTATTGTTCCCGATAGCTTTCAGATGCCAAAACCAAGAACGATCCAATAGAGAGAGAATATTGGACAACCATATGGACAAAAAAAGAATGATATAGCATGTTCTTGGTCTTGATAATGTCTAATGACAGCCCCATGATTCCCATTTTATTAATAAGGTACTGTTTAGACTGTAGAGATCATTCACACATTTGAAATACAGACAAATTTCCCTACTGCAAAATCTGTTCACATTAAGTTCATCTGGAAACTTATGGAGATCACTCTTGTCAGTAGAAGCGGTCATCAAGGCCAAAGTGCAGGTTGGTATCCTTTTGACACACTGGCATCTCTGCAGAAACCAGATGTGTTAAACTAATCACACATTGCTTTTGCACTATTGCTACACAGATTTGCAGTGATCTAACCCTGCTAGCTCAGGCATTTATCAGTGACCCTTTACGGCTTCAGCAGGCAGACAGATAGATGAAATCTGACACTGATATTTACCCAGTTGAAGAGCAGTATACAGGTACAAGAGTTCCAAGTAGGTAGCTCCAAAACCAAGAGATAAAATCACAAATCTCATGATATCTAGAAAGAAAGAATTCAGAGAAAGCTCACATGCACAACATTAAATGGGAGACTTTAGGGAAGAATGGTGAAAGTAGCATCAAAGGAGAAAAATATCTGGTTGGTTTATTGGGCTTCCCATTTTTCTTTTCTTTTCTTTCTTTTCTTTTCATTCCTTTTTTTTATTTTAAGATGTATGGCTATCCTGCTTCTCACTCATTCCACACAGAAGTAGAACACAGAAAAGTTTATATATATATGTGTGTGTATATATATATATGAGCACATATGTACATATATATATATATATATATATATACGTGAGCTAGATGCTCTGTGAGATACACAAAGCCTGCAAGGCCTATTCAATAGCTTTTGTGATGTAGAACAACCCCCAACACATGACATCCAACCTGATGAAAATCTGCCATCTTATATGGCTCTGTTTAAAGGCCTTCAGATGAACAGATGTTAACTCTAGGAATCCTCAAACTTTCTTTAACTATTGGAGTGGATCCCAAAGCTCATGCAAGCTCATTAGGAAACCTTGTTCTGATATATCTGAATGAACAAGTATATTAGACTCTCTCAGCTTTTTTCATTGTCTGTTACTGGTCTCTGAAATGCTGATCGTGTGACAGCCATGCCAATAAGGAGATAATTTTGTTGAAGAATGCTAAATTTAATAAACAGAAATCTTGAGCTTTGAAATTGGAAATCTGAAGGAATCAATTTCACAGAAGTCACAGAAAATAGAGAAATTGACTTCATCTTGAAATCACTGAAGCCTACATTTCATCAGGATCTGCAATTTGATGCTGTGTACAAATTTCACTAGAACATTGTTTATCGACCAAGAAAGGTAAAGGGAGGGCTTGCGGAGATGTACATCGTTCATTGTCTCCTCAAAATTGTATGAGAAGATAAACAAAAAAGACTGGGAAGCTTCCAGGCAAAAAATGTTAAGAAGAGAAGTAGGTTTTTATTAAATAAAGTTTGAATAATTAGTCACTGTGAGAAAGAGGGAAATACTTCTGTAAATAACCATGAAGGTATTCACCTTCTCACAGTGATCTGGTCAGTATAAAAACCTTTTCATTGTATAAACTAAGGAAAATTCAAAACGACAAATGGAAGCTCGTGCTATGTCATCAAATAGACAAATACAAATTATTCATTAGCTCTAATTTAAAATACGAACCTTTTTTTAAAATTGTCATTGCAGATTTTCTACATCAGAGTTGAAGAACAGAACCAACTGTAAGTTCTTCCTTTGGCTGCAAATCCTGGGGAGATCTCACAGTTTTAAGACTGAAGCCCGTCATCACGTAACGTGTCTCTACCAACACAGATACCAATACCCTTTCGCAAACTCATAGATACCTCAGCGACATCAGAAATGCAGATATTTAATCAGAAATGGTAATTTCTGACACGGGACCTTCCAAAAAGCTTATTTTCTTGTTAAGCTGCTTGCAAAGTGGCAGGGGCTGCCGTAAGCTGGACCTTTTGCAGCACCATGTCCCGAAGGTGGTGAAAGCGGCTCAGAAATCACAGCTTCTTGGGTCTCTTGGATGATTTAGACACAGTTTGTAAGTTGTGTCACTGCTGGCAGTGAAAAAGCACAAATCAAAACAGAAAAAGTACTCTTTTATGTATTTTAACATGTTTATGTGTTGCAGACTAAAGATAGTTTCTAGTTTTGAAATTTTTTAAAACGCCTTCTAAATTTTACTTCCTAGTTTTCTGTTATGTAGGACAAAACTATCAAATACATTCTGTTTATTTTTTTTGCCCATGGTTAAAAGGCAAGTAATTATGTAAGGAAAAAAAGTTTGAGCTAAAAATACATTATTTGAAATGAATATTTTTAGTAATAAGGTCTGTGAGTGTTCTAGTTTGGCTCCTTCCCTAGGAAATCAGTGGCCAAACACATCAGTTATTTCAGTGAGACAGAATCAGGTTGTTTCTGCAGATGAGCAATAAATTATTATGGCACTTTGGATGAGATTTTGACACATGCAGCAGCACCTAATTTCAAGAAAAGTTACAACAAACTGATGGAATATGCACCAGAATTCAACTAAAGATAGCTCAATTTAGCTCTTTAGCCATACAATATGTGGATTTTCTAAGACATCCTCACTGTTACTTTCCCTTTAAAATGTAATTTTGTGCATTGCACTGTGTAGTGTTAAAAGTGTTATGTTTATTTCCTCATTATTCTATAAATAGCATGTCTCACACTGTGCTTTGTTCTTTCTGAATATTTCAGAATTTGGTTTATCTACTTCCTATGTCCTCTTAACTTGTAGTTTTAATTTTTTTAAAAAAGAAAGCTTTTTCCAGCAAAAGGGGAAAAAATACTTCTCTCTTCTGTAAGACATAATTTTTTCATTACTCTACTTTTCCTGTTTGTCTGAAAGGAGAAATAGTAAGTGACTGATGTATCAAAGCATCTTCCCTGTAATGATGTGCATATGAGACAACATTTTAAGTTGTTATTGATCTGCAAATAACTATTCCTGAGCAAACTAGATTTCATCGGTTTCTTTCTGAAAATAAACCAGGCTTTAAATAGAGTCCAACAAATGAAGTAGTAGCAGACTCAATTATCTAGCTGAGTTTTTTCCACAGCAAACTGAAACTTTGAAATACCATCTTTGTTCACTATGATACTTGATTGTTAGGGGTTTTTTTAAATAAAATATCTACTTTATAATAACGTGCATTTTTCAACTTAAGTTGCGTACTACACCCTAGTTAAAACTTGATTTTTGAATTGTTGCCTTGTGAATTCTGAAATAGCCATGGAAGGACTAACTATACCTGAGCAAGGTAAAGTCTAAACTGGCTTTTGGTTTGCATATGAACAGTTAAAATATATGTGTATATACACAGTTGTAAATACAATGTAAAGGGAACTAGAATACCAAAATATCTAAGTGGCTTCCAGAGTATTTCTGGACCTCTGTGGGGAGTTTCCCAGGTTATAGAGACACATGCATTCTGAATCAATCACTATAATAAAAACTATCTTTAAGAACAAACTTTTTTTTTTTTTTTCAAAACAGAGGCTTTAAAACCTATCTTTGTTTAACTTAGTTTGATGCAAATATAAACAGTGGTTAGGAGGGATGTGGAAAATGCGGTTTCAGTTACATCATACTGAGGTCATGATATTAATAGAGTTCCCAGCTTAGATCAATTTGGTTTTATTTACAGATGGAGACATGGAGATCTGATATACCAAGAGAGGACTTTACCCCTCTTTGTGAAATCTGAATTGAGCTGGATTTTCAATACAGGAGCAGGATCAGTATTTTGGTTAGTTGCAGTCAGCAGGGAAATGCAGTTATATTCCCAATTTAAACCTGTATGTAAGTGGAATAATGTACTGTCAACATGTCAGTAAAAAAGATAAGAGAGTTATGTTGTTAGCCTTCCACATACAAAATGTCACTGTGCTTTTTCGGAGACATAGCACTGAGGGACTGTGTATATACAAAAGGAAACCTGGAACAGATCATGCACCTTGGATCCATTACCTCATTGTAGCTGTGCACCATTATGTACATGACAGAAGGCCGCTGCCTCTTAACAGTAGGTATATTTAAAAAGGGAATGTGCTGGCCTTCAGAGGGTTGTCCTAAGAGAGGTCCCCCTTCTGTCTCTGAAGCAAGGATTCCCCAGCCTGCAGCTCAACTTTTGAGGGACTTCTAGTGGTGTTTAGGTAAAACAGTTCATGGCTGCTTATTTTATTACTGTCTGATATTAGACCACTACTGTTTATTGCAGGTGGCTGCCCAGCAGGTGGGAAGTTAAGGAACTGTATGCATGTGTGTTAGGGCAATGGTTTCCCCCTGTTACGAAAGGTATCCTGTGTGTGAGTGTGTGTGTGCTGCGTGGCAGTCAATACAGCACATATTGCTTCCAGGAACCTCAACAGCAAAATGTTTCCTGTACTTCCTGTACATTAAAGGAAACCAAATTTATTAGTTCCATTTTGGTGGTTTTGTGTTTGTTAGAGAAGAAGCACCAAACCTGTATTATTTCAGCACAATCTATTACCTCGGCTTCAGCACAGACAAAAATATTTCAGCACTAAAAATAAATATCTTCGATTTTAAATACATTTAAATATCAATTTGATGAATATTCAATACTTATTTATTTGCATAACTAAAACATAGACAATGGATTAAGACAAGACAAATAAACTTTTCAAATAATTTTTTCTCTCTCTTTTTGCTTGATATGCTTTATTTAACCAGTAGAATTTTTTCTGTTGAAAAGTTGTGGGTTTTAATAAAAAGCCATATTTTATTGAAAATGAGTGACAAAGGTGGCATTCCCACAAATGACTGCCAATACATAATTTTTGTTTATGTGATCTTTCCAAAATAACCCAGCTCCCCTTTTTCTGTCACTATGCATATATTCTTCTGCAAAGTGCTTCAGAATGCTGAAATATTAAAATGTTTTTAGGACTCCTGACAATTCCAAAAGGAAACCAAAAATACAAAAAGTGTCCCTAGTATACTAAGGAATATGCCATATAAATATACATGAAGCAGAGCTAAAATCTATCACATCAGAAAAAGAAAAGATGTCAAAATGTACATCAGTGGAGCTTATAAACTCCTGAAAGCAGATAGTGACCCTTTTGTTTTAATTTGGAAAGAACTTAATACGTTTTCCTCACTACCAAAGGGTAAACAATAGTATGAACAGAAAGAAAGGCAGGTAATATGTCAGCTCTTGCAGCATGTACATCACCTAGTGGACATGCTTTGCATACTAAAGTGTGGGGATCTATCCTGCTGCTGCACATTTTCTGCTCACATTTTCAAGCGTTAGTCCTGGTGCACGTTTTCCAAGTATGTGGAGCTGCAAAGCACAACCAGCAACTTAGGGCTCACCTGCCCCAGCCCTTGCCAAGCCCCGAGCAGGGGCAGCATTTCTGCAACACCTGACTTCTTATGTCTTTGCTGCTTTTCCGCACGGGGGCCAAAGCAGGACGTAGCCTGTACTCCCAGCTAAACTGAAAGGATTCTCTGAAGAAGGCGTATGCAACATTAGTGTGAATCTTGCAGCAGCCTCCATCCCACTGCAGTCCTCTGCACTGCACAACCTACAAAAGGTGTGCACACCAACCGAGATGGAAATGAAGCGGAGCCCATACTAACATGTAAAATATACTTGTAAATTAGAGGAAAAATCAGAAAAATATGGTTATGGGAAAGGTTTGTGAGTTAAAATTATCAAGGATCCAGCTTAGCATTCTATCTGAATATTTAGTTTTATATGAACGTTTACTGTGCTGCTCCATCCAAATGCAGCTTGACAAATGAATGCTGTAGTAACTACCTACAGCCCCGATCCGGATGCCAAGGCCCAATCCAGCTTCAACGGAAGCAAATAGAAGGATTCTCATGCACTTCACGGATGGTGAAAGCGAGATTTTGGAAGTGGAAGACACGTTTATAGAGAAACATCACAGAAAAAAAACAAGTATGGACTTAAAGTCTGCACAGTTTGACTGAAAAAGTGTCTGAGGAGCTTGAGCTCTGGATGGGAACATGTGACAATGTGTAACACTCTGAGCTGCAAGGCAGTGACAATTAGGAGGGACATACTTGTCTCTATTTTTAAACAGCAATGAGGTGAGTTGATATTTAAATTCTCTTCCAAGAATTTCAGTGCAGATGACTGCCCATAGTATAATTATTCACAGTAAAGAGTGAGCCATGTTTCAGCTCTGAACATTTGATCAGTCTCTGTACAATCAAAATATAGTCAGATTTGGACAGCCTAGCAGGATATTTCTGACTTCCATGTGCAACTATACTTTTACCAGCCTTCCTCTCACACAGTGTCACACAGTGATACACAGTGTAAATCCTTCATATGTCAAATCAGACGTGGCATCTACAGTCTGCAGAAAAAATCTGTAGGGTGTAAAGTTACCAAGTATTTGTGAGGTCTACTGTGAGGCTGCATTTTTTTTCTTTACTGAAACATGAATTCATCTTTCGAAGAATATGTTTATTTTTCCTCTTTCACTAAAACATATCTACTTTCTCCGGGAAATAAATAAAGGAAACAAAAAGGTACGGATAAGAGCAGTTTGCAATAAGCCAGCATTTAATCATCAGCTTTGCAATATAATGATAACATTTTATGGTTACAATCTTTTATTATTTAGGAATCATGCCAATTTATTCTCCCAGCGTGTCTGAGAAAACTATAGTTGCCACCAAGAATCGCTATTTACCACTCTCTAATACACTCCATTATTTGGGAAGGCTTTCTCCTTACTCGGAGCAGTGGGAAATGCCATGCAAGATGAGCCAGGGCTAGGGGATTAATAGGTGATTTCTGTATTTTTTCATTATGGAAAGAGAACACAGAATTCTGTAAACTTTTTGGATACTAAATTGTTAATGGCTCAGACTACAGTTTCCAGAGTTTCTAAATCTAAGATGATGTTCCTCCACTAATTTGAACTGTAATACCTAGAAAGTTGATTGAACTTTTAGAGTGAAGGTACATGCTAAAGAGGAAGCACTGTGGGTTTTTTTTAAAGCTGTAAACTGAGAATTAGGACTCGGCGTTAAGTCCCTGACACTTCAGCAAAACATGCTCTGAGACCACAGGCAAATCTCTTCTTTATTTTTCACCTTACACATAGAACAATTGGAATGAAAGTATTACACCACAGAGATTTTCAAACTAAAGTTTCTAGATCTGCTGTAGACAAAAGAAGCCTTGTAAAATTTACTACTTTTAGATTATTTTTAAATATTTGAAGATACTTTTTTGAAGGTTCTCCCATAATTTTGGCCTTGATATAGACCAGATAGTTTTTAAATTAGAAATCCATGCCAGACTTATGGTTGCTCACCATCTTTGTAAATTGAAATCACAGTAGACCAAAACATGTTCTGATATATGATCTGTGGACCTGAATTTACTTCAAGGTAAATTTGACGCTGTATTACAAGATTCAAACCAGTTCATTAAAGCTCCATGTCCTTAAATATCTGCAGAAAAGGTAGATTTATCCAGATCATAAAATAAACTTTAAACATATTTTCAAAATCAACCAAAATTTCAAAGCCAGCCACAGAGGCAGACAAATACTGCTATAAATATGCATATAAATATACATATAAATACTTCCCCCCCTTCTGGAAATGTGTATGTGTTTATGATAAACACATGGAAAGATACTTTACATTCAATAGGTCAATTTATGTGTTTAAAATTAAGCATTTGTAAGTTTGCAAGATCAGGCCTATAGCGTATGTGTATGTGCATGTACATGTGTATGTACAGGAATAAAGAAGGCAGCTTGATAAGAAGTTCTATTCTATGCTCACTATTTTACGTAACATCTGACATTTGAAAAAATGAAGCTAAATGTCCTGGCAGTTCTGACAGTTCCAATACATTATCTGAAATCTGAAAAAAACCCCAAAACAATGCACTTTTTTACTCTGAAGTAAATATATGAAGTGGATGTGCTTTTTTTTTTTTTTTTTGTAGAGATGTCTTCTTTTTATAGTGTCAACATGATAGCAGAAATACCAGTTTGCTGCTATATGTTGTATGACTGACAATAATACTCTCTGTAACATGTAGAAGGGAATAACTGATGAATTGGAAAATATATGGATGCCTACCGAAATGATTATGTAATGAAACATGAAGTCAAATGGTGGCATGCTTCTATTAATTGTAGATGATAGTAATTAATTTTCGCTGCAGTTGCGATTGTGTCACTGCTTTCATAAGAAACCAGAATCCCCTTCCAGGAAAGTGTGAAATTGCATCTGGGTTCTGCAAGCCATGAAAGACTATAAATTTATTTTAAAATAAGAGGGGGAGGCCTTCCTCGATACTGTACCTTAGAAAGAGGAAAAAACAAAGGGAAAAAGAAAATGATAATTGTTTTCTCTAAGGCTATTATCTAATGCAAAAGCAAACAATCTGACTGGAAATCAGCTAACAGAAGGGGATTAGAGAGTAGATCTGAGAGTGGCTTGATTTCTAGCACTGCTGTCTCTTCACACAGTGATGAGACACAGGCAGAGCAGCCAGGAGCTCTCCAGATGGCTAGAGAAAGTGTTTGTCTTGGGTTACTGCAGGGCAGTCTGGACTCTTAAAGCCGGGGAGGCATCATTAGGGAGCAAGTTAGATGTCCACCCAGTAAAAGCGAGTGAGAGAAAGAAAGAGTAGGCAAGCTGCCCGAGAGGGACCGCGCTCGCCTATTGTTAACATATACTTGACCCCCACTAACCTCCTCACGACACAGATGTCTCCTACCTCTATCACCTCCCACTGCTTTAAGCCCTCCCCCCCTGCACCTGGGTAGCGGGGCCGGCCCGGCTGCCGGCAGTATGCTGCCTGCCGCGCGCGCTGCCTGCTAGCGGGGAGCCGGGCGGAGCGGCGCGGGCAGAGCGGCGCAGCCTCGGGCGGGCGGCTCGGCTCGGCTCGGCTCGGCTCGGCACCGCACGGCACCGGCGCGGCTTCGCCGGGGGCTCAGCTATGCGTCGGCTGCTCGGGGACAGGCAGAGATCCCGCCACTGACAGCGGCCGCTCCCTGCGCTCCACATCACGTTTGTCTGAGACGGCGGCGGCGGCAGCAAGGAGAAGGACTTGGGCATTAACTATCTCGACTTGGAGACTTTGCTTTATTTTTGGTTCTTGTCCTTTCCCGTGGAACCAGTAGTCTCTCTCGAGCTGATCCGCCTTTAAAAAAAAAAAAAAAAAAAGAGAGAGCGAGAGAGGGTGGTGGTGGGGGGGAAGAGCAGCTGGAGTTTCTCCTCAGCTCGTTTTGACTTTTGTGGACGTGGATCATCTGGACTGCGAAGGGAAGCCGCGCAGCGCTGCTCTCCCCTTTCCCACCCCCTCGCCCCTCCAGCAGCCTGGGCTGCCGGCTCTCCCCCGACCAGGACGGGAACTTTTATTTGCAGCTCACAGCCCGAAGCGAATGGTGGGCATCTCCGGTCCTCTGCAGTGTGAGTACGGACGCGGGCAGGGTTGGGCAGGGCGCGCCGGGGCGGGAGCAGCCCGAGACCCTTTTCTTCCCCTTTCTCCTCTCCTGCAAGGTTTCCCCGGCTCTGAGGGGCTCCCGTGGCTGTAACTAACCCAGGCGGACCGGGGCTGCCGCTGTGCCCGGGCCAGTTTAGCGCTGCATGCAGCCTTACACGCTCTGTCCCCGGCTCACAAACTAGCACTCCGGATATTGCTCAAGAGCTTAGAAACCAAATAACAGAGTTTTGCTGAAAATAACCCTCCCGGGTACACATTATTCCATAGCGTTAGATTTCTGTCTGGATTTAGGGCTTGCCCTTTTTTTTCCTGCCTCCCCTCTCTCCAGACCTTAGCTCCGGCCCAAAGCGAGTCGGAGTGCCTGAAATATTTCTGATGGGATTGTTTTGTTTCGCTTGTTTGTTTCACCGCAATCATAGGGTTATGCAGCACTGGTAACATTACTTGGGGCTATTTTGCAAGAAATATTTCAGGTGGTACGCGTCGCCTTTAGCAGCACCGCGATCTTGCAAGTATCTCGTTTCCTAAAACGACAGGATAACGTTAGAGATTGCATTTCCAGAACTGCAATACAATGTAACTGTGTCATCTTGTGTGACTGAGCCGAATGGTTCAATTCTATAAATTCGTAACAGACGGTCGATAAGGGAGATTGGAAGGATGAAAACCACATTCACAGCCATTTAGACGAGCCTTTTGACTTTTGGCGAGTTCGAGTCCTTTTGTTAGTGTCAAAGTTGAGAAACTGGGTTTGGGATAGGCAAGGATTTGCCGCCTTAGGAGGAGCACCCGTGACTCCGTTGCGGAGTTAATTTATATAGAAATATCTGTCGTTCCTGTACTCTCCTCTCCTAAATGTTAGAGAGAAACCGAAAGTAACTAATCAGACGCAGCTCTTAAATCGCTTTTGCTCCAACCAGGAGCTAAAATGTTACTTCCTTTAGTTCACTGATAAGTTTAAAGGAGGGAGGGTAAAGGTACGAGGCGCTGAGGCAGCCTCCCCCTCCTGCCCCCCAAGTTGCAGCCGGAGCCGGGCGCAGCGGGACCGCCCTGCCCGACCGCAGCCGGGGCCATCCATCGCCGCGGTGGCGAACAGCCGCCTCGAAGCCGCTCGGATTTCTCTGGTAGAGTAGCCCTCCATCTCCCGGTCCCCAGCAGGCTCTGCTTGTCACCCTCTCCTACCTCTGCCGTGCCCTATATCGCGGCACAGAGAGGACCCGTCTCTCGCAGCCGCCCGGCTGTGACGCCTTGAGCCGGCAGCTCCGGCCCGCAGATAGCTCGGGAGCCGGCTGCGATCTGCTGAGTTCGAGGCAGCAAGTCTGCCCGAAAAAGCTGCCTAAGTTTTCCATTGCCAACCGCAGCCGGGCGGGAAGCGCCTGCCTTCGCTCGGCGGTGCGGCCCCAAGGTGCGCCGTGCACGGCTGCGCGCCTGCCTGCGCGGGCAGAGCAGGACGCGGTGACGGGCATGGCACGACGCGGCAGGGGCTGGGCAAGGATGGGTATAGACCTCTTAAAAGCAGCCTGCGGGAGCTGCCGTGCTGTGCCTGGGAAAGCAGCGAGTGCCAAACGCTTGGCTATTGGCAAAGCCCTGGCTAACTGCAAGGATGTCTTCTGAGTCTTGGTATGTACAGCCAAGCGTTTGCTCCAGCAAATACTGGTGTGCTTAATGTAATGCTGACCCCTTTAACTTTTAACATCGCTTCTCCTAATTAATCTGTTCAGGCCCCAGACTTAAATGGCTGTCCACAGCTGCTGCAAATTGATTTATCCCCTGATGGTGGTCCGAGTTGCTGACCAAAGCATTTTTTTTTTCCCCTCCCCATTTTTGGTCTACTAATCTGTTTTGACTTATTTCCTACTTACAGTAATGCTTGCATGCCTTTTGAAGGACTTAGAAATTATTTGCCTTTGACGTGTAGCTAGAAACATAATTATTGTATTTGTAAACACAATATGTTAGGGCTAAGGGTGAATATAATTTATTTAGCTACACTCTTGAAGCCTTACATTTCCGTCTCCATTTCTGCATCCTGACAGATGCAATGGAAAGTTTAAATGTGTAACTTTGTTAACTACAGTTTGAGGCAAGATATGAAAGACATTTTTAGAGTTGAATTCTATTATCCAGGTTTTCTGTTCTGCTTTTCTGTTAACGGTTTAGTGAATCTGGATAGACAGAAGACTGAAGCTGGTTTCCAATGGTTGTTAAAGCTGATGCTTGACCTTTCCATGGGAAGTCTGAAAACCTCATTCAGTTTATTCTGGGCTGATTTCCTAAGGAAATCCAATATGATCAGGGAATTTCCTTTAGCTCAGCTGAATGTTAAAAAAGTTGTAGTCCATCTTGTTTTTGCGTTCTGGTTTTAGCACTAGGTGTTTCTGTGGCTCCCCATCGAAAGGAAGAATAATAGGGAAAAGACCTGAATATGGCTTATTCATAACTGTATAGTCTATGAAGATACAAAGTTGGCAAAGGCTTTGTTAGGTGTGAGACTCACTGCAGATTTGCTGTAAAGGTTTTTAATTAGGAACTTACACTGTTTGATAATAACTTTTCGACGGTCAGTTTCATCATATCTGAATCTTCAGTATAATTGCTACTGCTTTCAATTAATGAGTCATTTTTCTTCGCTGCCGTGGGGAGCTCAACCACACAGAAGCGCAAGAAAACACTGAACTCCACTAAAAACCCAACCCACCCTTAAAACCGTTGGTGTTTCTGGCAAACTGGAGCCAGGCGAGGCATACAGGACATGATGGCAGGACTTCTTCCTTCGGTCCTGCGCTTGCAGAAGGGTGAGAGGCTGGGTTCCCAAGACGTGAGCATGCTGTAGGGAGACAAGAACCATTCTGTTTGTAATGGAATGCAGACAGCAGTGTTAGGTCACTGCTTCCTGGCAACTACTGCACAAGTTGTTTTTCTTCAAAGGCTTTGAGCTTTTAAATAGTTTCCAAAATCTTTTTAAGTAAAACATTGCCTTCTACCATTTTTGACCACCTTAACATTAACTTGTTTTGTGTCTAAATAATGACCAGTAAAACATCACATGGTGTCTCTCATCTGTGTACGCTTAACACTGTGTATGCCTGCGCGCACATGAAGTTTTATACTGGGAGTATTGTTTACAGAATAAAGGGGGAGAAAAATAGCTCCACCTGGAGTGCTGGTCAGTGGCTAGTCAGTTCAGGACATTCTTTCCTGTCAAATCCTGTTTCTCACTTCTCTGAAATGAACTTCAGACGACAGGCGTTGAATGCGAAGCTCGCCTCACTGAGGTTCTGTGCAGGCTGCGAACTCCTCGTTGTCAGGCGCTTTGGGTGAAATAGGCATCTGCAGTATTTGCATTGGGGATGGGAGAAAGGGCTTGCAATTGTCATTTTCATCTTTCAAATCCACTTGCCACAGTCCATTACTGTTAAATCTTTAGCTAATTGAATAAGGATATTAGTATGTTGGTATTGCAGGAGCTTCAGATTTTTTAGATGGGGGGGAGGAGAAGATCTTGTTCTTTGTTCCGTAGAAACTTAAGTTGTCATGCGGATATCAAGAAGACTTATTGGCTGAAATAAAACGTGAATTTGGTGTTCTGAAGGGGTTACTTCTCGTGGCTTGGCTAAAAAAATGTGAAAAGATAATTATTTTTAATCTGAATACATTAAAAAACTTTGATCCATTTTAGTTAGTAGCAGCCTGGTCTTTTTCATACAGTTTTAAGAGCAAACTATAAAATTTAAAAAAGTTGAAACTGACACTGAATCGAGCATAAGTAATGAGAGTGTAAATTCTTAAAACTTTGCCTTCCAGATTACATTGCCTTCATGTCTTTTCAAGTGAAAGATCTAAAAGAATTAGTTTAAAAACTGAACTTCTAATACAGAGGGTCTTGGTTTTCCACATAGATGTACCTTTTTAAAGAACTGCTTAAAAAATGCAGTTATCATGTTCTTATTTACTATAAACTTGATTAGTTTAATATATGGTAGCATAAATACATCAGGAAGTACTATACTATGTGGTTTTGTGGATAAAGAAAAATGATCGGCAGACGTAAAACCAAAGTCAAAATATCCTGCTCTTTAAAAGCCTTATTTCCTGCCCCCCACCCAATTTTCATCTGACAGACATTGACTTCCATCTTCATTTTTTTTTTTCTGCCATTGATATGAAAGTTTCCAAATAACGTTTAGAGAACAGTGGACATTTTATTAAGGTAAACATTAGTTCAGTATAATGGAGGTAATTGTAAGTGATAAGAGCAGAGCAGGTTATCTGTCTGTTGTTTAAACAGAAGGAGCTATTTTGCACCATTTCCAGTAGCCATCTGTAGAGGAGAAGGGTTTGCACCTGTCTGTCCACACTAATTATAGATTAGGTCCAAAGAAATGAAATTCGAGCAGGCTCTCTCTTAATGAAATCCATAGTGATTTTATTGTAAATGTGTTTTGTGTACAGACGGTGATGGTTGGTCTGTGAGTAAAATAAATTGCTGTATGACTGTTACGTACTCGTAGTTGTAAAGCAGGATACTGCTGCATTAACAAAAGTGCTGAATAAAAATGCAGCGCTCCTTTTAAGTCCTAGGCTTCAGTGATGGCTCTAGCTAGGCTTAATCAAAAAGCTTCACTGTAAGCACAGTCTTTCAGGGGTATGGTTCAGGATAGACTTTTGAGTTATCATCACTTTCATGTCAATGTACTGGCAGGTAGGTGGTCCTTTGGCTGAAATATGAGGTAGAAATGGTTTCATGTTAAATATGTACACACATACATGCAGAGTGTGTCAGAAATACTTTCCTCTGGTTTAACATTATATTACTACAATAAAGTGGAAAGAGTGAGAAATGCATTCTGCAGTAAAAGGTCACGTGAATTTCTACCACATCTGTTTATAGTAATTATGAACATAATTAACATAAGAATTACAAGTGAAGTAATGACAAGCTGAGCTATGAGATATTGTGCCACAATGGTCATATGTTGGAATTCTCACATTATAGCACACTAGAATTCACATATTCAATGCAAGAAAGAAAATGTTAGATTTTTATCTGTTTTAATGCTTCAAAACTTATCTGCCTGGGGCAGATGGACTTTACGCTTTAGAGGAAGGTAACCCATTATTATGAGAGAGTCAGTTGAAATTAAGATTTCTAGCCTGCAGCTTGGACTTTGAGACAGCTGTGCTTATGGAATGCCACTTCTGTTACACATTTGTACTCTGATTGTATTTATTTTATTAACACACATTGTTTTATTTTTAAATGTGAATGTTTTCGCAGCAAACTGCTTACATTAGAAAGGATCCTGGATTAGTTTTTCTTTAGAGAATTGTGATTTGAGTAATAAAACTATGGCCAACATAGATATTAGATGCACACGGTGGCCCTGCGAGACGAGAATCTGACTGATACTAAATTAGTTCATGGAAAGATATGTATGTATTTCAAGGAAAAGCTCTGTAACAGAAATATCAAAAAAGAACAGTCTCTCATTTGTGTATAATAGTTTGAAAGAACATATTCAGAGAGAAAGCTCTGTGTTACCTTGCAGGTTGAATTAATAAGTAACTTTTATTTAGAAATGCATAGAACATACCATTAAGTTTAGGACCTAAGGTTTCAAACGAGTTGACTAACTTTTGTAATATGACCTGTCTTATTACCTCTAAATATGGTTGTCACACAACTGACAACTGGAGGAAGTTGAGGGAGAAGTGGCCCTTCTTCAGGGTAAAAATACTGGCTGAGGAATGCGTAGTAAATTTTTGACATGTGAAAAATCAGTTTGCCTTTATTGAAATATCAAAGTCTCCGTTTTGCAATAGGAACATTTGACCAATTGCTTTCTTTCCAAGGCTAAAAATATACAGTGGTTTATGAAAAATAAAAAAAAATTACCTTGTGCTACATCTCAGTGATACCAAGAGGTTTTCGCATTATTGGATTAGTGGAGGATTTGTGACAGACCCCTTCTTATCTGACATTCATTGCGGTGACACGATTTTCACACACATGCCCTTCCCCCATCTAGGTTCTGGCTTTCACTTTGTATTATGTGTCAAATTCCCTTTATTTCTTTTCTTGTGGAAAAAACTGCTATCTTGGACGAGTGATTTTGGAAGGAGTTCTGCACTGAACAATGCCAGTCTCACTCTAGTGTGCTGTCATTGTCCTCATCTCAGTCTGTGCGGTACTCCTTCGCAGATGCACAATGGAAATGTGTTTCCTTTACAAATAAAGTGTTGATTCCTTGGGAGAAACGTTTTAAAAACTTTAAAACCTGAGTGCACAGAGTACCCTTGGCAGCCTGGTGCTGGCATAACCAGTTCCGCTGCCTGGCTGTGTTCTTGGTAGTCAGGCCAGGCTGCTTTGCTGCCTCCCCTCCCGGTACCTCGTGCTAACCCTGTGCTCTTTGATGAATCCCGACAAAATAGCCCCTCTGTTTTGTCAGAACCTGAGTTGTGAAGTGTAAGGACCTACTCTGGTTTACCGCTCATCCTCTGGTGAATGATACAACACTTTGTAGCGGCAGGGCTGTGTTCAGGCTTTTACGCCACTGGCGAGGCTGAGTAAGTTGAGTTAGGTTGGGACTTGGCCAAACTGGGAGCGGGTACATTCCCTGACTGCTCTGGGAATTTCTGGGCCGAGAGCCGTCATGCTTCGTGCGGGACGTAGGTATGGTGTGTGAGGTGGAAGCCAGGCTGAAGGCAACCAAAGGGAACATCGCCTTGGTGGGACTGGAAGCGACTCCAGGCTGAGGAGCCCGGGGGAGCCAGAGCTGCGCGTCCCTGCGTCTCTGGCAGGGTCCTTATCCCAGAAAGGTGTCGGGGCAACTTGCAGGGACAGAGCCGGGCCGAACACCTGTCAGAGGTCAGGCACGCACACAGACCTGGGCAGCCCGAGCGCCGCCGCCTTCTCCCCCGGTGGGCGGCGCGGAGGTGGCGCCTCTCCTCGTGTCGGGCGCGGCCTCCCCGGGGACCCCGCGCCGCGCCGGCCCCGGCCCCGCTGCCTCGCACATCCTGGGGCCGCCATCTGGGCCGCGCTGATACCGTAATCGCCCCGATGCACGCCGCCGTCCCGCTCCCCCCGCGCCGGCGGGGCCGCGGAGGCGCGATGCTCCGTCCTTGCGCCGCAGATAAGCTGCGAGGCGCTTGAGGCGCACAAAGCCCGGCCGCGCCGGTGCCTCCTCCTCCTCCCTCCCGCCGCCGGAAGGTAAAATCTCCACCCGCGGGCGGGAGAGGCGGAGAGGCGGGCTGGGGAACGCTCCTCGCCGCCTCACGCCGCCCGGCCCGGCTCTCTCGGCGCTGCACAAGTCGATAGGCGCGGGGAGAAGTGAAGATGTAACCACCTATTATCTTCCCCCGGAGCGGGCGGGGGATTTACGGGCAGAGATTAGCCGGTGGGGAAAGGAGATCTGCCTTTTGTTGTGCTGCCTGCCCCCGTCCCCGGGCCGCGCTGAGGGGAGGGAGGAGGTGGCCGCAGAACAATAGGGGGCTGAGGGACCCCAGTTTAAACACAGCCCAGGGGGTGCGGAGAGCGGCTTGCGTGGGTGTTGCACGGGACGAGGAGGGGGAGCCCCGGCTGGGGTGGCGGCGGGGCTGTCACGGCCGGGCACCCACCGCTCACTCACGGGCTGTTTTCAATGAATGCTCCTGGTTTACGAAATCCCCGCAGAGGATGACAGCGGGCTTTAGGAAGAAAAAGTGGCCTCTTTGCTCCTTTTTTTTGGGGGGGGGGGAGGATGGGGACTTTTTGTTTTGGACGGACTTTTGGTGGTGCTTTCTAAGTTCTCTCCTAGATTAAGATGACTTGCGTGCTAAGTGTGTGCACGCACGCCGCTTTAGCAAACGGCTTTATCGGTGGTCATATCTTAAAGCAACATTAAACAATTACCTTTATATTTAAAAGTTTGAAATATTTATATTGCCGTTTCACTTTGTCAAGTGTTTGTGCAGATAGATATATAGATATGATCCGGTAACTAAAAGCCTAATTAAAATTTGTTTAAAGCCAGGGGGGCATGTATTCTTGTTGACAGCAGCAGATCGATAGGGTAAGACAATAGAGCCCCATTATTTTACTTCCATTGACTGAACATATTGACATTTCAGGTTTGCGATTGCCTCAGTGAGCATGATGAAACACTGAAATTCATGAACCAACTGTCTGGAGTGGCACATATATTACTGTATGTCATCTCTGCCTTCAGGTTACCTTATCACTGAAGCAGAATGGTAATGGATGGCAGCAGAGTACTTCAGAGGGGTTAAGGCTCTATCAGTTAAGAAGCTGACACATAGCAGGTTTCAGGAGTATCTTTAATTACACCTAGAATTATGTACAAGGGAAGATGGTCCTGCTTACGTGCTGCTGCACTTCAGAGTTTACAGGCTCAGAAGCAGACAGGATAAAAAGGTACTTATATTTCATTTTTTATATACGTGACTTGATACCTTTAACTTTTGCGGGAGCCCAAGGGTTTCTGGCTGTGCTGTTTGCATGCTCCTCATGTGCACCAATGGCAGCATCTCAACCCAGTCTTGATGCTCAAATTCCAGAGCATCTGCTAGACCTTCTCCCAGCCTGAAGATTGCAAAGGAAACAAAGAAAAACTTTAAAATAAATAAATGGTCTTTGAGTTTCTCTCCCCTCAACATGCTCTATCAACAATGCTCAGGGAATTCAATGCAGAGAGACTATAGCGGAATGATACACAAATACACATTTTTTTCCTTAGTATAAGCATCATAAAAAGAAATGTCTGTGCAATATGGGCATTTGTATGCATGATTGTATATAAATGCATATATAAAGAAGACCCACTGTCTGCAGAACATGCAGCGTGTCTAGTATTTCAAAGGCTTTCTGATCATCTTTAAAATCTAGCTGACTGTAGAATGAAGCCCATCAGGGTAAGGCAGAGATAGAGACTGAAATTAATTTAAAGCAGACAAAGAGCAAATATGGAAGAGCCACTAGTGATTTAACTAATTTTTAAAAGTAAGTGGAATGAAAATATAAAATGTATTCTGAGTGTGCCATCTACTCAGCAACTGTTGCCATCGAGTGGACTGCTGATGCCCTTTAAGATGGTAAAAAGAAAACTAGCCCTTTATACCATTTTCCTGAAAATGTTAGGCTTCTGTTTGATCAGCAGGTGCTGTTGAGATGAAAGCCATGTGTAAATTTTCAGAAGGCCAAAAGTGTCAATTCAGAAAAGGAAAGTGATAAGAGAAAATGCAATCAGTTTTCCTGTTTTCAATTTGTGCAGGATTTGAAGAGCTGTTTTGTTAAACTGCTACATCTGCTCCAATATGAATATTGAACTACTTCCACTAAAAATAACACCCTATAATTTGGAAGCCATTGCAATCTTTTGTTAATGCAAGTGGGTTATTTGGGAAAAAAAAAAACCTATTCTGAAAAATCTCCTGCCTAATGTGCATTTTTATTTATCGGCACTTTTATCTTCAGTAGATAAAATGGCATTATACAATTAGGACCATATCTATTTGGACTGGAAAAATGACACTGGATAGCTGAATGTCAGTATATTGGTAAAAGGATTTAACTCGTATATTTAAAATAATGTTATTAATAAACCATGACTATCTTAAAATGGTGGCTATTTTCCCATGGCAACAATACAGCTTTACTTACCACTCAGAACCTTGTGGAAGCAAAAGATGTTCAGAGTATGACAACATTCTTTGGCTTGTTTCATTCCTAATATAGCTGCAAATCTTAAGTTTAGGCTGATCAAGGACATCTTAGTTAGTGGGGATTTTGCAGTAACTTTTTCCATGGCAAATGAAATGATTGAATTAGATTTGAATGTATATATACAAAAATATTCGCTGCTGTGGAGCTGCTAATCTAAGTGAGTTTTATGACCTGAAAGCATAGTATTGGTAGAGCATACATTTCTGTCACAGGCATCTCTGGAGAAAATAACATTATTGCTTTTTAATTAAAAAAACCCCAAAACAACAAACCCACCAACAACCTAATGGAAAGGGTATGTGTTTGTTAATTTTATAAATAAGGGTCTAAATGAGGAATTGACAATTCACTGTTACATCTATGGAGACCTATGTACATAACGTGCGTAAATGTGCATAATAGAATGAAAGCTTTTATTGCTTTATTTCAACATAGAGAATTATCCAGTTTTAATATTAGAGTGGGTTTTAGTTGTTGAATTCTGATCTAATCTAGTAGTCAGGAACTCTTTTTTTTTGTAGGTGTCTGTATGGGAAAGTGCCTTGCTGATGCTTCAGTTTGGTTTTGCAGTTGAATTTGTAAGCTTTTGACCTTGGGGGGATTTTTCTCAAAGTGATCTAAGATCAGAAGTAATTAAAATTCAGTAAACTGAAATTTAAATATAGAATGGATTTTGTGTGAGATCTGTGCTTGTGGTAGGTTGTCTAGAAGTCTGTGGCACGTCTACTTTATAGTTTGTATTCTGGGACAATTTATGCACACATGTGCATAAATTTATGTTGAATGACAGAGAGTTAATTATTTATACAGATTTTATCCAAAACTCTGTATACTCCTGAAACATAACAAAAAGCCTCCCTCCCCAGAAGAGTGTTTACATCCCGTGACAGTCACTAGATTCAAATCTTCTCAACATGAAAGTTGTTTCCTTTCCTCCAAACCTTCTTTTCCCCAACAAAGCTAACCCTGTTAAACCTCACCTTCTGTGGGATGTATACATAGTTATAGACATATGTACGAGAAGTAAATATTACAGAAAACATGGCCGATTGGGGCAAAATGTCTGTAGCCTTAAATAGCTGGTGATATCTGCCAGCAGCAGGAGCCGTGCTGAGGAGGCCCTACCTCGGCTGACCCGGGGTTGGCGGAGCCTTGGGAGCCTCACGTTGTGCTCGATGCCTGTGTGGGGCTTTCTGCTCGCCAGTATTGCCGAGCAAATACTCCGTCTCAGAGATACTGTGGAGATACTGTGTACCTGAAGAGTTTTTAAACCAAGGAGCTTTCTGCTCTGGTCATGGGATTTTCTGGTACTTTTCACTGAGGTTGGGGTAGAGTCCAGCCCCAGAAGAAAGATTATAGCTGGATGCAAGGTATCCAGATTTCCTTATCTAAATGTTCTGAACACATTCATGGGAGTGCTCTTTCTTCTTTGCCAAAAATGCTGTGTGCAGTTTTGCTGTTCCTATTGAATAATTGCCATATTTAACTCCAGTGGTTGTGAATGGAAATGTGAATATGGAAAGAATACTTTAATGGTCCCTCTCATTTTCTGTAACACAGCTTGGGATGTCTGGAAAGGAAGGACATCCTAGATATTCAAAATATTTCAGAATACACACAAAGAATCTAATAGAAGTTCTGCAACTTAGTTTTGTTTGTATATAGTTTTTGGACATGTGTGATGTGGTGACTTATTTAAGGGATACCTTTTTTACTCAGTATTATCTATTGAATGTAGTATTCGTAAAAGTACAGTTGTGTTACAGAACTGTACAGCTACAATATTCCTGAATGATCTCATATTGCAACATGATGATAGGGGATCTTCATGGGATAGTTCATGATTTCTTCAGTCATTTCAGAAGGTGTTTGATTCATTGCCACTTTTATATCTATCAAGATTGGTAGACTCTGGTGCTTACAATAAAGTAAATACGCAAAGTTCATGGAGAATAGATAATATGTTCTTTTGTAAATTAGGTTGCACTCTGGAAAGACAGAAGACTCCACCTAGTGGAGTGGAATTAATATGCACATGGTGGCAGGCAGTGGCGTATAATAAAAAAGGTATCATTTATGAAAAGCCAAGTGGATGCAGAGAGTAAACCTCAGGAATTTTGACAAGCATCTGGGGTGATTGCTGTATGACCATTACAGATTGTACCAGACTGTAGTTACTTCTGAAGCTCTAGGAGGCTTAGGTATGTCTGCCATGTTGGATGTTAAGATGCAGTTTGCATAAGTAGTAGGCAGTACCACTAGCCATTTTCTTTTGTGGTGCCTTTTATTTGGAGACCTACTGTCTACAGTTTTTGGTTTCTGATGGTGACCACACAGGTGCCCTTTATGGTTGTGGCACAGGTGTCATTTTAAATAGCTTGGGCAAAACCCCCCAATTCAGCCCCTATACCACCACTTTTCCCCATAATTGCTTATTTTTCAGAATACATTTTCTGGCTTTCATTTCATTTATTTTTGTAATGGCAATATCAGGATGCTGGTTCTTTATGCTGTCATGACAGGTTGTGTGGTACATTGACTAAATTTGTGTGGCCTTCTGGTAGTCACAAGGTATAACCAATTCTCCAATGAAGCATCAAATTAAATAGGGTTTTCTACGTGTGCTTTGCTGTCCATTGGTTTGGTCATGCTGAGTTACTAGGATATAATAGAATGAATTTTAAAGCTGGGATATGAGTGAACACCCAACTTGAGCAACAAAGATACTGTCCCAAAATCCTCTTGGAATATTTATTGTAACATTGAATCACACCTGCATTAGACAAGTTCAGGAAGAGAACTCCCCCAGGCCAGCTTTGGTCAGTGAGGGAGGGTCAGGCTATTACCAGAAAGTGAGATGGTTAGGGTGCAAAATAGGAGACAGAATGATATTGCTGCAAAGGATATTTAGGAAGAGTGCTCCAAAGAAGTGTTTTCAGTGACATCCAGGTGGGATTTGTTGCCAGAGCCATTAAAGCATAAGGGTGCCAGAGAAAGCTGCCAACAAATGTGGGGATAATGGCATCTGCAGGTTTGCCATCAATGGATGGTAGTGCCAAGGTGATTTTTTATTTTATTTTAATGGTGACATTGCTAAAAGTATTTAAGGGTAATGTTATAGAAAGTGTTTTAGTGAGTGAAGTCACTGAGTTCTAGGAACCATTAAGCAAAAGCTGTTTCATGACTGTACTATTTATTATTTTTAAAGCTTGATGGCAAACCACTTAATGCTGGAAAGGCATGCTGCAACCTGTATTAAAGCATGCTGCGGGTGTGAACAGGGAAACCATCCTACTGAACTGAAGAGCCTAGCATAGTTTCTGAATGTTATATGCGTTTATGGTGCCGTGATAAATTAATTCAACTCCGTGGATCAGCAGGGCTTATAAACGTGGAATTAAAATACTGGAGCTGAGAATTTCCATGGTATTCACATGCCCAATTCTCACTGAAAATAGTGTTTCTTTAAATGCCAGTGTGAGGGTCTGGACTGTCAGGCTGTCTGTGCTCCCATCTCACATCTGTGATCTTGACAATACTTTGTTGGATCGATTCTGAGACTTAGATCCAGATATGTCCCTAATAAAGTGGGCTAGCTCAGGTCTTAATGTAAAGCAAGGCATTCTTTTTGAATTGTAAATCACAGACTTACCTGATGAGACTTCAATATAGAGGAGAGAAAAAGCCTATTGCTTCCCTAAAAATACTCTCAAGAGATTTCTGTTGAGCCCATGGGGCCAGGATTCTTCTCAGCTTGTGTATCCCAAGAGCTGTGTTAAACTGTGTTTAAGCCAGCTGCCTGCTCCAGATTTTTCTAGAGTAGTGCACAGCTACAGTAAATAACAGCTACAGTAGTTTTAAGGAGGGAATCAATGTAGAATTTTCCTTCCACATTCTGAGATTTATTTGTCCCATCCTCTTCACATGAGCAGGTTTTGATGTTAAATTTCTTTGTTGTTTTTTTTTTTTTTTTAAGTCCAGGCCTAAATTTGACCATCTCTTACAGAGCTATTGTTGGCCACTATTGTTTTTATTATCCCATAACTTCTCTGGGAAGAGAAGGATGGGCAGGACCTCGGTGACATTGCCAGAGCAAATCATCAGTGGCTGTGTCTGCCCCCTAGGAGGTCACAGGAAGCAGGTGGCTGTGTTAATTGTCCTCGCTCCCAACTCTTGTCCTTCCTGGAGGTAATTTAGAAGTGGTCAGGAAGGGTCAGGTCTGCTGTGTCTCCCCAGGTTCACTACTTCAGGCATTCATAATGATTTGAGGTATGTGCCAGGCAAGGGAAACTGCCTGGGAATCCTTACCGTCCTTCCTAAGCTGTGTGGCTACCTGGCTGGGAGGGCTGAATGCCTGTTCCTGCAGAGTGTGTCTCGTGTTGTAGCTGGAATCCAGCAGAATAACAAAAATTGTATTTTAAAAAAAAAGTATTTCCCTATCATACAGTGTCTTCCTTCTTTAAAGCTATTGATAGAAATCCTAGGTAAGAACACTACTAAAACTCAGAGGTGCGTGAAATATTTCTGGAATCTATAGTTCACCTTTATCTGGTGAGTTGTGGGTAAGGAATGTAAGTGCATTTTCTGCGTAGGCCAGTTTTAATTGTCTTTGTTGCAACTGCAACAGGAGTAGTGTGGGATCCCTAAATGGCACTCAGTGCTGTGCTTTTGAAAATCAATTAGGGTCTTGCTACTTTGGATGAGCTTCTTTTTAACAGCTTGCTTGATTTTTTTAGCAGTGAAGGTGCACAGCATTGCTGAGTATCTCACTGCAAGTGTCACACCCAGTGCGGTAAGCCAGGTTTTGAACTACCAGTAATGTTTCTTTGAAGTGTCTTTTGGAAAGTATCCACTCATGTTGGAAGTGATGTGAGTTGAGTAATAAATATCATACTAGTTATTTATGTGACATATGCATTTGGGGTGAAAACTGAGCTCAGGTGTACTCTTGGTTTTACTGAGACTACTTGCCTAAAGAAGGTGTGCTGCAGGATTATGTGGCTGGTGAATCATACTGGTTTCTGAATCACTCTTGCAAAATACCAGCCTGAGGTACTAACAAATAGTGAATACACTGTGCTTGGACTGGTGCATTATTTAAAGAGTAGCATTTAATAGCAGAATATTTTGTAAAATGTTAGTTTAAAAACCACTTTGAAATTTCCATCAAACCAGGAAAAATGCCTCCTTCAGAAGGGAAAAGTTGTCAGTATTGTGGTAGAATATCTAATTTTTATCCAGCTTTTGCTATTTAAGCTCCCTTTTCAGTGCAAGGAGATCAGCTGACAACAGCAGCAACCAAATCATGTTTGCAGCTGGGAAATTACAGTAGACCCTAAGATCTGCAACTGTCAACCATGAACACAGATGCCTTCAAAGTTCTGTTTTTCTTCCATGTGGAAGTCGTTGGCATGGAACAGATGCCTTCATTTTGGAGAAACCAACCGCTCGATCTAATTGGGTCTCTCTTCTCTTGTCCTCTAGGGACAGTCTCTCACAGATGAAATTAGATGAGAGAAGAGAAAAAAAAAAAAGACACAGTCATACACACTCGCACATGACACGAAGCAGGAGTTTTCAGAATCCCTCTCTGTTTTGTCACGTGGAACTGTATTACAGCTGGAAGATTTCACTCCATTTTTAGCACTCTACACACATGATGATGATGCTATATGGAAAACATGCAAATGAAAATATATATCTGTCCAAAGTTTATTATTAATTTAGGCATGCTTGTTTAGAAATAAGCATATGCAGCCCATATTACTTTAGTGTTACATGTTGATTTCTATCAGTGCTGCAGTCTCAAAAATTTAAAGTTAAATGGCAGAAGAGACAAGATGCTTAAAAAAACTTTTGTGTCAGTGGTGGAATCAAAGTATTTTCAGTAAATGGTTTGGTAGTTGTTAACATGTGAGGGGAAAAAACAAGTAATGAACTTCAAAATTTCACCTAGCATTACAGGCATTCAATGAAGGAAGCACCTTTACAGGAATTTCAGCAGAATTAGTCTGATGAACACCTGTGATGAGCCATTGCTGGGAATCTTGTGGTAGGGTACTGAAGTGACCGTGTCCTCTTAAATGCAGATACTTAAAATGAGATGATGGTAATGGGACTTGGAGGCTCTAAGAGAATAAGAGAGAGGGAGAATCTGCCTACCCTGTGCCTATCAAAGGTTTTTGTCGCTCCCTCTCCCTGCTGGTGTAACAGCTACCAAGTCATTGTGGTTTATGTTATTTAGTACTATTAAAATAAATTAATACCAACTTTAGGTTACCTTAATAAGCTTGGTTGTGAACTGTGACAATCAGTGAACTGTGACTGTTTATTCTTGGGTAGAGTGGGTGTCTCCAGGAGGTGGGTGCAGCAGGGATCAGGGACTGCCAGGAAGTAAACTGCTGCTGCTGGTACCAAGAGCCTGGAGGCTTGTCATCTCTGAATGCCTCTTCCTTCTTGAGTTTTGTTTTCTAGCACAAGTTGGGTTTTTTGGTTTTGATTTTTTTTTTTTTTTAGTATACTGCCGTTTGATGTACTAGTCTATGTTTTATGTGATGCATTTACTACTACTGTGGTGCTTCCATTTCTAAAAAGTAGAGCATAAATGTCACCAGCAATGAAAACTGTTGTCTTGGTCCTGCCTTGGTCTGGATAGTTGGTAGAAGGCAGTCTGCTGTTTAGACATTTGATGTATCTGCATAGCTGCAGTGTGCTGTGGTCCTTAGTTTCCTGCTGACCCCCAGGAGCTGTGTGGGTGGAGGACGTTCGAAGGGACTTCTAGCAGTTAGAAGGAAGCCCCAGGTAAACTTAGTTTTGAACTGATGACTCTTCAGCTTTTATAAAGGGAAATTTTTTGTTGTAGGACTCAGGTTCCAAGTCACAGAACTTGAGTGCGACAGTGTGCTGCTCTTAGCGTTGTATTTCTGAAGAACCACATATTAAAGGAAAAATTTAAGTGAAGAAATGCCTAGGTGATGAAGGGATTTCTGGCAGTAACTAGGAAGTACGATAATGAATGATTTCTTTTGAGGCTGATCCTCATATTTGTAGTCTTTACATCCTATTAATTCCTTGAAAGATAAGCTGATACAAGAATGATTTGCTAGGGCCAACAGATCTTCTAAAAATCTTGGCTCGGGTTTTATCCCCCTTCTCTCCACATATAAGATAAAAGCACTGTGAATATGAGGTTAACTGAATTCAAATAGAAGACTCTCTAGAGTTATTGCATTCCTTAGAAAATAAATACATTTCTCATATGGTTGAGATTGATCAAAAAAGTATTCTGTATGCCAGTGATTACATTCCCATCTGTGATTAAGGTTTTCTGTCTGCATCTGGTTTTCACATTATATTTCTGTAACAAGAATCCTTTATATGGCAGAGTTCACTCTCTGTATTTT
Source organism: Pipra filicauda (assembly GCF_003945595.2). NCBI lineage: Eukaryota > Metazoa > Chordata > Aves > Passeriformes > Pipridae > Pipra > Pipra filicauda. The sequence continues at coordinate 694,339 of NW_024104321.1, forward strand.
CTATTAGCTGCAGCTTGAACTACTGCACGGATCGCAGATTTACACATGTGGTTTTCATTACTTCATACCATTGAGAAAAAGTAATATTTGTTTGGGAAAGTATGTTTTTCAAAATTTCCATGGTAATACAACATGTTGATCCTTTTTTAAAACACTCTTGTAAGACTACAAATTGTTTGAGGCATTCTGCTTTCAGTGAAGTTCAGACATTGGACAATTTTGTGTGTACGTTTGAACAACAGCAGCAGTTTGCAATTCAGGAAGCAAAAATATATTTAAGAAAGGAGATTAGTGTAGAATGGGTATAGCAGAATGCATCCATCACTTTTGAAAACGTGGCATATAGAAAAAATGATCATGGGTCTGAAACAAAGAAAGAGTAGTAAGTTGAAGTGATGTCTTCATTGTAAAGTGGATGACAGATGGGTACTTTTTTTTTGGAGTCAGAATTTTTTTACAATAAGAGATTTTAAGTCTTTCACCAGCCATGAAAAAGGAGTATGCTATTCAGCAGACACAAACATTGAATTGTTATGTGTTACATAATTCAACATATTTGATCATAATTGTTTCTAGTGGCCAAATTAGTAAAGGTTAGCAAAACATGAATACATCTTTAGAGATGGCTGCTGTGTGTAATTCTGAATCCAAAATATGATGTTAATTTAATGTTCCACTGTAAGACTGTATTTCAACCAGATTGTGCTATCGTCACTCGGTAGAGAACTTAATGTTTAAATGATTTCAGTGACATTATTAAGGCCACTTGGTCAGTGAAGGATTTTTCAGTTTCGGTAGGGGCATGAGTTTATTGCCATAAAAATCAGATGAAACAATAACAACAATTCAGAGAATGTTGTATGCATTTATGGAAATGTAAAGTGTTATGCAAAAGTCTGGGCAATTGAAAAGTACACAGTTCACGGTAAGGCACAACTGAAAGGTAAATTTATTGCCTGTGTAAGAACATTATGACAAGTCGAGAACTTTATACTAAATAAAAATCATTTTAGAAAAGTAGTTATTGTACACAAGTTGAGGAGTCCTAACCATATTTTGCAGATTATTTTACAAATACCAGAGGCAGTTGTGTCACACTGAAAGCTCCACAGTTGCCAAATTCTGGGTAGAGTCCTGCAGTTCTTACCACTTGTTTTCACTAAAATCAGTGGAATTTTAGCTTCTATCAGGGCTGTGGGACACTGGAAAGAAAGGACTTTGGTGAACTTCTTTGTTCTGAAACCTTAACTTGGAAAGGTTTGTTTTGATTTGGGAAGGGTGCTTGTTTGTGGGATAGATTGCAATTTCTAGCACAAACACAAGTGATCTTTTGCAAATGCCCTTGGGTGATGCATTTTTTTCAGAAAGATCTAGTCCAGAGAGGGCTGAGCTGGGTTTCATGCATGCAGCTGCGGCAGCTCCTTATGCATGCTTAACTTTATGTCCTGAAATACCTGAATAGTGGTTGCAGACTGAAGCATGTACGTAACTGTGTGTGCCTGGCTCTGAAAATCTTTCTGTCTTGACATAATTATGAACCCCTGAAAAGCATATTAATGTCTTGGAAAACCTGACAACACTGTAATACAGACTCATATAAATGACAGAGTTTTTGTGTAGCCCAAATAAACAGTTTCTGTAGGTGCTGGAGTGGGAGGGAAATTGTCTTTTCAAAAGTGGGAGGATGATTTGTAAATATATCAATAGGTTTTTGATCTGCCTTTCTTTGTTTAAATGTGTTTGCTGTTATGACTTACAAGTACAAATCAGTATAGCAATGTCTAAATTGGGAGGTCTCTCTTTTTAGTAACCATGTTCATTTAATAAATGATTCTCTAGAGCTTCTGTTGAACCAGGTAAAGTATATAATATTTTATATTATGTAAATGTATTCAAAACCAAGCATTTTTATAGAATTGACTACTAGGTATAATATAGGCTGCCCTAGTTTGTTGCCTTTTGTATGTCAACTTTTTTAACAGAGCAAGTTGTGAAACAGGCTTTGTCGAAGAATTGATGCAGTTTTAAAGTGCTGCCTTATATTAGCTACAAAAATGTGGTTAATTAGTTTAGAATGATAACGTTTCTGTCTTCCCTTTTTATTTAAAAGACTACTATTATAATGCAAATGAAGGGGTGTGGTGCTTCAAACTGGCTGTGATATATGCTTTTTTTTTTTTTTTTTCATTTGTTGTTGTCAATAGAAAAGATTGATCTCTGGGCTGGTGAACATAGTATCTGTCCCAGTCAGAAAAGGAAAGAGGAAATTAGCAGAGCGATTGGTGGAGAATGATATCTGTCAAAAGAAACACTTGGAGAGCACTGAGTTTAGTGATAGGTGACTGCCGGAAAAAAGGGAACTTTGAATTTTGTCAAGGTAAGGAACGGAAAAATATTTGATTTTATTATGTACATACCTTTTAGAAGTTATTTTTAATGATTGTACCTTGCCTTGTAAACTGTAATTAAAAAAGAAATCTTTCCTTTTAGCCTCCAAAGAGTCTGCCTAAATCAATGAAGGTGCTGTCTTCGTTTTAATATCGCTGAGAAAGAGTACAGCAATGCCAATAATATCCCACCAGTGATGACTTTTCTAAAATCGTAAATACGTATATGTGAAATTTTTAACTGTGGAGTTCTTTTTGTGTTTTTGATGACATAGTTGCTCTTTATATGTAAATATTATTGGCTGGGTTGTGGAAATAATGAAGTTCAGTTTCCTGAACTGTGAGGTGGAACAGTATTTGCAACCAGGTTAAGGGACAGTTGTAATCACATTGGCATAACGCTTGTTTGTAATTTAGTGGAGGCCTCTGGTAAACTCTTTGCATTGGGAATCTGTGATAAATTTGATTGAGATGATATTGAGAATGGATATTTCTGCTTCTTGTATGTAAAGATTTTTACTGGAAAAGTAAATCTGCTATTGCAGGACAAAATTTCTAGATAACGCATGACTGTCATTCCTATCTTTACTGTAACTACATTTTTTCTCCTAAAATGGTGTGTCTGGATGGCAAGAAACTGCTAAACTGATTTTAAGTGCTTTTCAACACACTTGGATAACTTTCTTTCTCAGTACTGGACCATATCACCTGACATAACTTTGATAGAGTATGATACCAAAATAAGGTGAACAGTGTCTGAATACTCTGGGCTATGCTCTGGTCAGTTTTAAAGGTAGCTAAGCCTTGATGACATCACTTTCCCACCTGAGACACCATGGCCCATGCTGCTCTGTCTGTGGAGTGTGGAGAGGTGGAGAACAGCTGAGAGCGCCAGTGGGAGACTCTGCACATGGCCTTGTGGAAAGGAGCTGGGCCTGAGGTTTTGTGCACCAGTGTGAACATACTTTTAAAAAATTAAATCCTATTAAAAATGAATTTACATTCTAATTCGAGTTCCTAGCTCAGTTTAAAACAAGTAAGTGCTTCTCTGGGACCTTCCTGTACTCAGGCAGCATTGGAAGAGAATGAATAATCTTAGCAGGGTTTCTTCTTGCATTTTTATTTTGCTAATTTAGCAGTGTGTAGCTTCTGACTAATTCTCCTTTTTACTATCTACAGTCTGTTTTTCAAAGTGCAAGTGTACCCTGTACAGGTGGTTGTTGGTTGGTTTCTTTTGCCATATGGGTCTTTATAAAGGATTTTAAAAATAAATAAATATAAAAATAAAGATATGCCTGAAGCATGCAGTGCTGGCATACTAATGGGAAGCTTATTGTGGTTTATTGCTGTCAGAGCACGTGCAGGATAGTGGAAATTTGGGAGAAGGGCTTATTTTCTAATATCATTCATTTTTATAGAAAGGGAATTAATATGCCTAAAATCCACTTCATCTTTATAAAGCCAAATGATCTGATGGTACTACTGAAGTATTCATAAATGGAGGGAACAGCACCTTAACTTTCTTATTCACCATTGTGCCTGTATCATGTGGGTACAGGCACATCTCTGCCATTGTGAAGTTGCTGTGTACTAATTGATTCCCTTTCCTGTGCAGTTCTATCAGTGTAGCCTTATACCTAAATAAACACATCCTCTCTATGACACATCTTACAGAGTTAATGATACTGTATAGTTTTCACCGTGATAATGAAGAATCCGAAACTGCTTTGTAGCTCTTAGAGAGTGATCAGTGGTGAAGTGTTGTTAGGCATTCCCATTTTGACATTTACTTGAATTGAGGTGACTGGGTAAGGTACCTATGTCTGGATGTATTTGTTTTTCACATGCTGAAAAATTTTAGTCTTAAATGGCCCAAGAAGCTCCACGTTTTCAATGAGTGTTTGTTTTTTTTTAATATGAATGAGTGATTTGAGGTGAAGCCAACACTATTAGAGCTTAACTTAATATGGATCTTGCTGTGACCAAGATTTGACTTGCTATTTCATACCAAAATGGAATAAAAGGCAAAGTAAAAGGTGTTTTGAATCTATTGCCTCCTTGAAGTAACAGCCTCTTGTAGCACTGACTACCTCTGCTGATGTGACCCCTTTCAAGCATCCTCATCTTTGTTTTGCTGTTTCAAAGTTGTCTTTTCTTGGTTTCCTTTTTTATCTTCAAAACAATTGCTTGCTTACCAATGTATCTTAAAGAGTACAATGGAAATAATAAACCCCCCTTCTAACATACCACAGATGTAAAAGAGGACAAGTGTATTATAGGCAGTGAATTGTCCTTACAATCAGATTTTCATCTGTTCATGTGGTGCACACCTGTGGCTTGCTGGCATTGCTCTTGATTGGAGTGTGAGAGAGCTTAATAAAAACCAAACCCTGGATGACAAGGAGAGGCTCCATGGCACACATGGGTTACTTCACACCTCGTCAGAAAGTGAAGTTTGAAACAGCTGGTTTGGAGAGAGTTCTCTGGTGTGAGAAAGTGTGTATGGGTAACTCTGCAAAGGGAACCTTGCCCTACTCGTTGCTACCTTGCAAATAAGGCATTTTTCTCTGTAGGTCAGGTTGATTTGGGCAAGTTAAGGGCAGTGGGCGATTTCTGAGTGAGCTTACTTTCTGAGCCAGTAAGAGTGTCCTGGGCAGGAATCCAGCTTTTGAAGTACAAAGAAAATAACCCATAATCTATATAAAATGCTAGCGGATGGGGAAGGGAGGAACTTTACAGAGAATAACTGAGTTTGAGAACAACTGTGTTAAAAGTAGAATGTAGAGGGAGTGTGTGTGTGTGACACTAATATTTATTTTTATTTGAAAGTACGATCTTTGAAGCCTTTGAGGTGAGCAGAGGACGAGCTCTCGCAGTGATATTAGTAAACTGAAACCAAGCACTCCAGCTCAAGTTCCTTTTCCAAAATTATTTTTTCTCCTAAGTTTGCAGAGTTTGGGTTCCTCCTCTGTGCCCCCTCTCCCTCTCCCTCCTCCTTTCCCCCCAGTGTATTGTGGCTCTGATAACGTTAATGGGCTTTGCCCCACATGGAGCAGCAAGTGTATTGTACCACTGCTCACTGATCCCAGGTCAGTGTGATGCGTGAAATCAATTTATTTGAATCTCTTTGCCTGTATAGGAATTTGGCAGCGTGCCAGTTGTTTTCATTTAATGTTCTTTGTGTTGAACACAGACAAGCAGGCATGCTTTTGTACTCCTCTTTCTTCTGGGCTCTTCTCTTTTCAGCCAATATTCTATTCTGTGGATTTTTCAGAAAGAAGTAGCAATGTGTTGCCTTTTTTAAAAATCATTTTTGTTTAAATAGCCTCTAAAGAGCATAGAAACTAGGTCAGTCACAGAGCAACCCTGTGTAGGGTTTTCACCAAGTATAGGTGGTAACACCTGCCTTTTCCCATTTTTTAAATTTGGGAAAAAAAGAGAAAACACTGGTCTATTTTTCTAATGCTTGATTCTATGATTTATGTCCTCTTGTAAGACAAAGACTCTTCAATAATGCTTAAATCAGAATAACTTTATTTCTAAATAAGCAAATGTCTGGCAGTTGGTTGGATGAATTGGCAAGACTTTTCAGAATCTTTTTCATTTTGAGTAATGACCTTAAACTAAACATTAATTTGAGAATCCCTTGCCTCATTTTTCTGTCTGTTCATCCCCTCCCCCCGATAAATTTAATATTTTGAATGGTTGGCTGAAGAACAACTACCCAAAAGTACCCATTTCTTTAATTTTTTCCTTCTTTTTGTGAAAAAGCAGCAAAGTGTGCGGAACAGAGCAAATAATTTAGCCCTTCTTAAATGGGGGGAGTGGAGGTGGGGAAAGAAATAGCTGCAGATATTTCCAGGAGGATTTGTTTTAGAGCCTGGTGTCAGGAGAAGCAGAGCAGTAGAAGACTCTGCTGATGCTCGGGGTGGTTGCTGCGGAAGTTGATGTGCAGAACCGCGGAGCCGCGGCACAGGGGTCAGACTCGTACACATCAGCCCTGTTTCCTTGTTTAATTACCTGAAGAGCAAAACATCCAGGCTGGGAGTGTGTGAAAACCCAGTATCTCGAACAGCAGTTTGCTGCTCTGACATCCTGCGAGGCCAGCCCCGTCTGTCCGCAAACGTCAGGGCTGGTTCCTGACAGCGGGCTATCTCTGCCGGGCCTCGGTTCCTTCCATTCAGGAGGCATTGTGTGGAAGAGGGTTTGGTCAGGAATTTGAGGTTCCTGCCGGTTCTTCCAGCCCGGACAACCCTGTGACAGATAGGCTTGACTTTTTTCTTTTAAAGAATAATAATAATAAAAAAAAAATTGGCTCTTTTTAGTTTTTCCCTTGTAATTCTGGCATTGATATAATACTGACTAAAACAAAACTTGTTAACCCTTTTGCTTCTGAATTTGTGCCTTTTTTCTTTTACTTGATTCTTCCTCCCCTTGCTTGACCTCTTTTTTTTCAGAGATCAAGTCTTCTGAGGAGCAAATGGAGGTGTATTTAGTGCTATGCAGCAATTAAACTTTTGAAAATGGAAGTTTTTTTGTAGTTATCATCATACTTGGCATATTAAGTTTGTCATTTTCAGCATGCTTGGCAACAATATTTTTCTTCATCCCATGGATTCAAGCCAAGCCACTGTTTGTTTCTGGCATGGCCCATTAAACAGTAGTGTCAGCTATCAACACTTCCGTTCTCACTATTCGCGTGATTTTCTTAGGTGTCCAGTTTGATGTTCAACTTTAAATGTTGGGATAGGGTCAGCTATAGCCCTTGCTCCTTGTAGCTGCTGTTTATTGAGGTCACTCAGCAGACTGAAGGTGCAGACAGGGCTCTGTGCATCACTCAGGTTTGCATCAGTAGATTGAAAGTGTTCATTGGGATGTAAAGCTCACGGTTACAGCTGGAAGATACTGAATGTTTATTTAGGCAAAGGCCTTGAATAGGTGTTTGGAGGTTTCTTTGGGTTTTTTTGTGTGTGTATGTGTGTGTGTTTGTGAAGAATGATAAATGAAGAATATTACTGTTATTTGTACAATTTTAATACTAGAGTTTATAGCATAGTGGTGTTAATTGTTGTACTGTCAGAACTTAAGATCACCAGTTACAAGCAGTAGAGAGAGAAAACATAATTAATAAGGCTTTCCAGCAAAAGTGATTGTAGCATGTGAGTGTTGCCTTTTATTGTTGTGGGCAGAAGCTGTTCCAATAACGATATTTGTGGTTGTAGGAGTAGAGAAGGAGAGTTGAAAATTAACGAAGGTTTCATTTTGTTTCACGCTGAAAGCTTTCGATCCAGTCTGTACAGTTATGGCAGCAGTCTTGGATAACATATTCATATGCTGGGGATTTGGGGTACTTTGTAGGTGAGATTGAAATCTTTCGTGCAGTAACTTAGATTTTCCCTGCTATTTCATTAGGAATTTGCAATACAGATATAAGGGCATACTTTTCTTCTTGCATACAGATATTGCCAGACGAGGGTTGTGGGAACCCTTCATTGAGAGCTTTCAGCACACATAAGCAGTTGGGAGTCAGCAGTAGAGCAATGGAACCAAAAGAGTCATTGCCATCTATTGTGCCACTAATCCTCTATCTGAGAAGGATTTGCAGGGGATGGTGCAACAAAAGAGCTGTTACAGTGTTATCAGATTGATAATCGTGATCTGATGAACTCTTAAATATGTACATAATCCTTCACCTTTAGAATCAGACCCCTTTTTTTATTACTAACTTCTTAGGCTACTCTGGTGTAAAGGTGCCTTTAAGTAAGTGGATTACTTAGACATGTAGTTTTAAATGTCTTTATCCTGTCATACTGTAAAGAAGCTGTAATTTAAATAAGCATTGTGTGTTTCTGTAGGATGAAATTCACTTGCCCTCTTGAAATTACTCAGTAGTTGACAGATGTCTTACTCAAATAAAGGCATTAATAGTAAACACCAACATACTGTACAATGGTACTGTTGTGATGTCACCAGCACTACTGTGTGTATAAACGCTTAAGCAGATGTGCTTGAACTGTCCATGACCTGTAGCCAACCATTGCCCACCTCAACCAGCAGCACATTAAATGAAAGTTTTTCTTGGTCATGTGGTAATGACAACCATCACATTGTCTTTCCTCCTACTCATCGGGTGTCTAGTGCCTCTTTCAAAATGGCAGAAAATTATAGCCCTTAAACCATGGTTGCCACTCAAAAATGCCTCAGAGATAATGGTTTTAAGTCAGCACTTGCTTGAAAAATATTTATCTTGGCCATCGCTGCAAGTCTCTGCTGTGACAGTCTTGGTTAAGGAAAGTTTTTGCAGATAATGGTTCCCAAGCTGGTTTGGGATTTATTAAAACTGACACCTTGCATTGTGCCCAAACACTTACTGCTGCTCTTTGCAGATGTTCTCCTAGTATGAAGTGGTGTAATTTGCTCTTGGTATGAAATTATACTTCATAATCACCTCTTCATTCTTCTGCTTCTCTCCTGAATGGCTACAATGAAGCACCATGTGTAGTACAACACAACAAGGTAAAAAGAAAATACATTTAAAGGCCTGTGTTCCTCAAGGCTCCTCTCAGTTCCTAAAGAAACAAAGATTTAGTATGTTAATTTTCCTTAGCTCTTCTGGATTAGAAGCAGTCAGATTAGAAGCACAAAGATTAGGTCAACACATTGTGCTTCCAGGAAGCGTGGTGTGCTCCTCTGATTGCACATTAAGTGGATCCCATTCTGGCTTAGTTTAGTAAAGGAAACCTAACAGGCACAGTGTTTGTCCCTCAGTGATAGAGTGCTGGTTGTTGCAATTTCGTTTCTGCATTAATTGTGGATAATATTTTATGATAGTGCTCCCAGTTTCAAATCCTGGAACTTCTTCTAGCTTTCAGGGTTAGCAGAGGTGGGAGAGGATGAATGTCCAAGGCAGTTGGAACAGAGCACACGTCATGTAGTGAATTGGAGAAGGGAGATGTGCAGCAGAGTGAGGAGATGGTCTTATGAATTTAGGAGCAGATATGATGGTAGAGAGAAAACAGAGGGGACTGAATGGAAGAGAGAAGAAGGTGATGGAAGGTGTAACCTAAGGGAACAATGGAAAGAAAACCTTCTCTTACAGCGATAATGCTTTTCCATCATCGAGGGTTGAATGAGTCTGTGTACTGATTCGGTTCTGTTTCCAGATGCTGAACTGCATTAGAGCAGTTCACTTGGTAGTATTGCTTTGCCATTTTAGCAATTACAGGGTCTGCCAGTGGATTGTTCTGTTATAACTGTGAGAAGACTTATCCATAAAGAATCACTGTTCTGTTAGGACTTAGTTCTCTTCATGTAAAAATGTGCCCCCCGCCTCTGTACCACTTGGACCCCCTCATGCATCAGGGAAAGTAAAAATATTTGATGATGAGGTGGCTTTCTCACCTGGCTCTGAAAAGCAAATAATTTAAATGCGGAAATAATGCTTAGCTGTCCTAGATATGCTGCAATATTTATTTATAGCCCTCATTCACTTGCCCTCTTGAAATTACTCAGTAGTTGATGGATGTCATACTCAAATAAAGGCATTAATAGTAAACACCAACATACTGTACAAAGGTACTGCTGTGATGTTACCAGCACTACGGTGTGTACAAACACATAACCAGACGTGCAGAACAGCCAGCTTTCCAGCCCATTACAGTGGAGACCAGTGCAAAGATTTGCTACCTGATTTAAGACTAAGCTTTGTTTTCTGAGTACTCGTCAATTTGTTTTACAGGCACAATCTTATCCTTATATTGTTGAATATATATATGTGTGTGTGTGTTGAATAATACTATTCTTTAATTTCCCTTATATATCTGATGACTGTTGTGGTTTGCAAATTAATATTGAGCTCATCAGGAACAATAGCTTTGTACGAAGGCCCCTTTGAATGAAGCTTTTGTACCATTATAAATGTAGTAAAAAAGTACAAGTTGATCAATGCATGACAAAGGGGTGAAGAAAGGAGGTCAAGAGGTAAGAATATTTGCATATAAACCATTCCCCCCCCCCCGTTGAAAATGGCAGTACAAGCATAAATAAATGTTTTGTATTGCTGTGTATTTGCTCCACCTGGTGGATTTTCCTGAAAGTGTTTTTAATCTTCCTAATAAGGGGAAGCTGTCTGTAATTAAATATAAAAGATATTACCCAGAGTCAAGGCAACATTTTTTTTTCAACATTTTTTTTTTTTTGAGTAGCAATAGCACTGCTGGCAGATTTGGGGAAATAAAATATAATTTGATATTTGTCTTGGCCACACTTGTTCAGTACAATGATCTCTACGAGAGCGTAGCATTCCAAATCCATTAGTAATAACAGGTTATTCTTGGGCTCATTTAGAGTATTCTTGGACTCATCTAGAGATTAGTAATTGCTAAGTCCACGTCTGTGGCTTGTGGGGACTGTATGTGGTCAGTGAAAGCGACAATTTGCTGTGGCTTCCCTCTCTTCCCCCCCAGTTTTTGAGCCCCCTGATGAGAAGTAGTGTTATCAAAAAAGGAGTTACTATGCTTAAGTGTTAGTGCTGTACATCAGTATAAAGTCTGTCTGTCATTAAGCTAGCTTTGCAAACATTGTTTTCTTTGGAATTCTTAAGGACTTGGTTATGCTTTGATCGTCTCATTGTTCTCCTTAGGTTATTTTTTTCCTTTAGAGTGTAATGGCTCCCTAACAGAAGGTGAAGTTTAGAAAATAGTGTCTCCATATGCAAGGGATTTGGAGACCTTTTTATTGTCTTTAAAAATGTCATTCATAGTCCTCATTAGCATTTATTGTTGCAAGCGTACAAGCAGAAAATGTGAAATTGGTATGTCATGAATAGCTCCACAGAGCTCTGGAGCCCTGAAATTTTGCCTGCAGTGTGGTGTGGGGCAGGCATTGAGAGAAAGCTGGCCAGATGGCTGCCAGCACAGAGCAGAGCTGCAGGTTTTTGTCTCTGGTGCTGAGAGGAGGGAAAGTTCACTGGAGCATACGCTATCACCCTGTGCGTTTTAACAAAACTAACTCGCCATCAGTCAAAACGGGGAGGTGGTGACATTGAAACAAAAGTTTTCAATATAATGTAACAGTGCTTGTCAAATGAATAAAATATGTTTAGTTAGTGTCACAAATATTGACATGTTACAAAGAAAAATGCAAGGCTCGAATTTATGGTTAGTGGTAGATACGCTTTCACACACATATGCTCTCATGTTATCTTTATTATGAAGATCCAATACATTGAAAAGACATCGATTAGAGGTCAAAAGTAGGGTTAATATACTACAGCAGGAGGAGTTTCCCTACCCGTGTTAAACGAGCAAACACTCTGAGCTTCAAGTCAAAAAGCATCTGATAGCTTGAAACCCTTTTTTTCTTCTTCCCTTCTTACCCCTCCCCCTTCCCCCCCTTCTTCTTTTTGTATCTTAAAATATGACCCTATTTAAGCAGGAACAGATATTCTCATCCAGGCTTCTCTAGGTCACACTGACTGTGTTCTTTCTCTGTTGGTGAGACAGCATCTTCAGTATTTTCTTGTGTCCTTTCAGAAATAATATCTAATCAATATCAAATTTTCTAAAGTGCTTGAGTGATGTCTATGCACAGATGGTGTGGTAATTTCCTTTGAAGTCAAATGATGATAGAAATTAACAGTCAATTCTAATTTACTTTGCCCACATTATAGAAAATATAGTATTTAATAAAAATACGAGGCAAAAATTGTTCAGGCCAGATCAAGTGAAAGAAGTAGACACTAAAATGGATACTTATTTGTGAGTTTGTCCATGTGAGCGTTCTTACTAAAATGTATATATAGAGCAAAAGAGCATGCATTCTTTAAGACCTGAAGCCTATGTTGTCCCTCCCATTCTAAGTCAATTAAATTTTGTGGAACTATTCTTCCATGATAGGTCTTTATGTATATTTCATCATTTTAAAACCTGAAATGTCACTGGAATTTCTGACAGTACTCAACAAGAATTAATGTCTTTGGTTCTTTTTTGATCAAAAAGTAGTATGCAATCTAGGTTGTTAAGTCTAATCCACTGTTAAGGTTGCCTTTTCTTAACAGATGATTTAAAACACTCTTTAGAGTATTACTGAAATATGGATATGACGTATAAGTTTTCTTAACTGAAAAGACATGAATGCTTCCTCATCTCCAATGAATTTAATCCAGTAGTCAGTGTAACCGGATGAACAGTTTGTCTTAGACAACCAAGGATGTTTTCTTCCCACCTTGGTGACTGTAGGTTTCAGCTGCTGAGTATTTGATTTGTGTAGGTAATCTCAATTAGTCTGTGTTTCCCAGAGCAGTGTATGTTTTAAATGTCCCATTTGTCTTTTTTCAGAAGTCCAGAAAGCCTTGCCAATAAGGAAATGCTTAGGGAAATGTTTAGTGTTATCTGGCAAATGTTTTGTGTTGCATGCATTCAGAGCTGCTGTTAACAGATAAGCACATATCTTATTGGAATATATAAATTCTATTTCCAAGCAAAGAATTAGAAGGTTGTAAAGAAGTGCCTTTCTTGGATAGCTTGAGCCTTTTGTGGTAGTGCAGTAAAACCAAGGAAGGCTAGGTACAATGTCACGGAAAAAGTAGCACTGAGAGTACCCATTACGGGCCTAGGTGGGCTACCATTGCACCAGGCATTAGGAGATACTTTGGGCAGCAAGAAATTAGTGAGCTTCTCCTGAAGGTGTTGCCTTTACTGTACTTTGGTTGGACAGTCAACTGAATAATGTTCAAAAAGCATCCAGAAGTTGTCATCCCCTGTCCCTCACATGAGCTCTACAGCTCACACATTAGGTGGGTTTGCCCTGTCAGTGGGATGCCTTAAGAAAACACTAATAGCTTCCAGCTGGGTGGAAAATCAAAACGTTTTGGGGCTGACAAAACTAGTAGATTTGAATTTGAAAGCCCAGCTAATGCCTCCATTTTTATTTATCACTCGCCCATAAAAGATTATTTTCCAATATGTCAGCCTCATTTGGTGGCCAGTGGTCTGAAAGTGAAAGTGGAACAAGCAAGCAGGGAAATCTGGACATTAGTGAGTCCGCCCTTTCAAGCTGGTGTGCCACTTTGTGGAATGGCCTTCCCTGAGATTGGGGGGGTCCTAATGACCATTCATCAATGCTCGTTGACTGATCATTGAGTGCCTTCTCATTCAGTTTATCAAGTCTTGCACATAAAAAGTCAGAATAAGCATTATTCAGCTTTGTTAAAGCCAACTAGGAGTAAAATGCTCCATTTGAACCCATTTTGCCCTTGGTTTTTCACTTTGTTAATGCAGTCCTGCTTAAATGAGTGCTTTTATTGGGTCTGTTAGAATATCTGAAACTATTAATTCTCTTGTATTGAATAGCTGGTGGCAGGCCAGAGCAGATGGGGTAGAAAACTATTTGGTTGGGTGTATTGCTTTCAATTAGGATCAATGAGGTTTCAGCTCCTTTGAATTAACTCACTTAATACCCACTGTGTGAAGTCACAATGTATCACAACAGTCTGCTATAAGTAGAGCGGTAAGTTGAGAAGTCCTACAGAAAAGCTTTGAGTTAAATTCTTCCTTCACTGTTAATAGAGAGCTTTCATTAACTACAGATGCGTTTCAGTGGACTTCCAGTCCCTGTTATTAAGCTGGGTTTGCACAAAAGGCAACCTCTGTACTTTTTAATGGTGGTCGTTTGGAATTTCTCTTTTCCATCAGATCCATGTCTTGGATCTGATATCATCTTATATCATCCACTGCATAAAAATCTTTTTTCCCCTCCTTCAAACATATCAACATGGAGACTGGTTTACCTTCTTTACCCATGTTCAAAATAAGGACTTGCAGAGGGTGATTTAAAATTATTTTGTAAAGCATTTTGAGTGATTGTCAAAGAGGGAGCTGATGCCCACCTAGGACGGCGTAGCATAACGTGCACCATAAAGAAACTGGCTAAAGATGATCTTCTGGTTTTCCACTCTCTTTGTATCCCTTTCACTTCGGTATTACACATAACACTGACTCTTCTACTTCAGCAGAATTGTTCAATGTTAAAACCACTGCCTTTCTTTTCTGGGTGGAGAATAAAACCATTTTACAGACTGTACTGTCTGCCTTTGCTTGGCCTGAATTTGGCTAAAATTTCAGACCTGGTGCAAAAACTTTTAGGGCAAGCTTTAAGTGACTGCATTAAAAACGGGGGTGGGGAAAGTGAATAAATATCCACAGATATTTATTCAGGGAGGACTGCCAAATGAGTTGCAGCCTGCCTCAGTGTATTAAATAATGAGAGGGGAAAACTATTCATGCAGCTGGCTGCTTGAGAAAATGCTGAAGTAGTCTCAGATGCACAGGCATTCTGTTAGCCCCTTCCATGAGCAGACTTCTAGGTGAGAATCTCCAGGGATCCAGGTTTTGTTGACGTGGATCAATTTAAGTGGCAATTACTGTAGTCAGATAACAGCTTAAAAAGGCTTTTTACACTCAGAAAAAAAGATGCATAATCGCGCAGCATATGGAAGTTCAATTTCGTGAGCCATGGTCTGTGGATTTACAATGTACTGATATTAAGACCTTCTTTTAAGAGTGAATATCGTTCAGTGTTATTAAAATGCGTCATACCTTTGACACGTTACTTTCTACTCTGAAGCTGATTCAGGCTGCATCTATGTTGATGAAAGGTTGCATTTCCAACTGTGAAAATGTTTTTCCTTTCATGTAGAGTACAGAATTACAAAAGAAAAACAACACAGCACATACAATACTAACTGACTGGTTTTAAATGCATCAAATAATAAAACCATAAGGACAGTAAATTCTTTAAAGGCCTTGTTGGCACAGACTTTGCTTGTCTCCCTTTGCCCTCTCTGCTTTTCTCCCCTTCATGAAACTGGGCTGTCATGAAAATGTTTTCATGTTTTGGTGTTTCTCTTGGGCTCTCTGACACTCAAAAATCCATTATAGAGAACTTCCTTAGAATAGGTATCTGATGAAGATGAAGAAAAGACCTGCCTCAAGTAGCAGACTTGCTAGTTAGGGTGTTAGTGCTGGGGTGTTTATTAAGGCAAGGGAAGCTACTCCTTTTCTTCTTGATAGTCTTAGATTTGCCAGTCCTGTGTTTAGAGTCTCTCTCCTATATAAGTGAAACTTAAGGATGTCACTTAGATAGTGTTAGAAAGTTATTATGGAAATATCAGTAAATTAAATGTCTCATTTTCTTTAGAGTGAGAAATATTCATGAGTTCAGTCCGGACATTGGAAGGACTGTTACTTTCTGTTTAATTTTGCATGTGTGTCCTTTTCCTAAATAGATTTTTATCAGGCTCTTGGCAGCTAGAGGAAAGAAGAGGAAGGCCTAAAAGCAGAGTTGTCTCTGCGTAATAGAGGCAGAAGATGGCATAACACAAAATCGGGGGGGTGCATAAATAAGTACACAAGGACAAACCTTACACTGACAAGATACGACTGAGAATTGTTACCTTTCCATAAAGGATTTTGAATGTATACTGCAAAGCCAAAGTCAGAACCAAGTCTTAGATGCTAGTTGCTAGAGAAATGCTCATTACTAAAGGGAGAAGCTTTTGCAAGTGCTGAATGGGAGGAGAGTTTTAAAAAAGATGATATTTTTCCTTGTGCCTGGAATTTTGTGCAAGGCTATACATGCTACAGAAGGCATGCGTGTGTTTCTTCTGAGAGGCAAAGATGTTTTACAAAGGACTAAAGAGGGACTGCTGAGAAGAAAATAGCCAGCTTTAGATAAAGCACTATAACAAAGACTTGTAGTTTTATGTATCATAGTGTCCATTAAAGCTTAATAGGGAAGAGTGAATTGAACCTAGGCAGGCATACCTTATTCATGTGAAGGATAAACATTTAAGGGGTACCCGAAATCAGAAATTGGGAGGACATGATTGTTTAGCTTTTGAAAAAGCTTTACAGGGAAGATTTTGTTTTCATCCCCCATGGATCACCATGCAAGGTAAAGGAGAGTAAGCTGCAAATGTTTGGAACATATCAATGGAGGAATCCCAGGGGGTTAAAAGCACTATAGTAAAATATAAGTGGTCTGCTTTTTAAGTGTCTTCTATTTTACACATACTACTGCGAATCTGAGAAAGGGAGTGATTTTGATACTCTGTTCCCTATAGTAAAGGAGAATAATAATGACAAAAGTGTGGGAAGAGGAGGGGGGATTCTCTTGTATGTTCTCATGCACGTTTTGAATTTCTGACTAAATAAACAAACGTAGTCCTGTGGAGTGTAAAATTATGGCTGTTAAAGAATTAATTTGTTTCTGCTTTTGGAGGGAAGCTGATTCAAAGTGATGCTTTTTCTTTAATTGTTATCAGCAGAGGAAAGGGTTAACTTTTAACGAAAAAATGAATAATTCAGTGTTTGGCTTATCACTCTGCATTTTAGTTTCTGTTCTTTGGTCATCTGGAACTTGGTGTGAAAGGTAGAGTAAAAGGAGTCAGCTGAGGGGAGCCGGGGTTGTGATAATTTGCACACACATCCCTGTCATTGTTCTGCCTGAAGAGACAGGGCTGGGTTCAAGGCCACATGTGCTCCTGTCATCATTCACATTTCTGCTCCAAGTGCAATACAGAGTGTCAGCTCTCCATCTGTCTTTGCCTGGCAAACGCACGCGCCCAGCATCCTGCCTCCAGCTACGCTGCCACAGCCAGTTCTGATGGCCCTCCTCGCTTCTCTCTGTTCATTCCAGAACAGGAGGCACTGAGCCCTAAATAAGCTTGCTTTTAGGAGAGAGCCATTTACAGTGTGGTATATTTTATCCAAGGATGCCTGGTGAGTTGAAATTATTGCAGCTCTTTCGGTTTTAAATGAGGAAATGCTAATTGTTTTTTTGATAGTACATTTTCCCTCTCTCTTTTTTTCCTTTTCTCTTTTAATATAGAGGGTGATTTGCAAGCTGATATGGGTACAGAGCGATCGCGGATGCTAATTCTGTTGTGTATGTGTTTGGGGGAGGGGATTTTGTGCAAGTGAACTGCCAGAGATGATACTTACAGCAGGACTGGATGTTTCAATGGAAAGGGATAGAAATAACAGAAAGTCACCGGCTTTGTGGGTGCACGTCTCTGCACAGGGGATCATTTTTAGCAAAGAAAAATACAGCTTTGGGCTGGCTTTCCTGACTGTCATCTGCACCTTGAATCTGCAAACATTTGATCGGCAGAGATCATTCACAGCAGTCACCCATTAGCTGAAATTATCTCTGTGAAAAGCTGTTTATGTTGGAGAAGTGAGGGAGATTTATAAAACAAATTATTCGAGCCTTGTCCTAAATGGTAGTCCTTCACTGTCACCAGGCAAATCACTGAAATATGTTGATTCAAAATAAAACAATAAAAAAAAATCTGCTGAATTAGAGGAATTGCTGTAGAGCTGGGAGTTGTAATACGTCGGTTTCCTCAGGAAAATATTACCCTTGGATTCTACGATCGCTTGTCTAATTGATAAGTGTTATTGCCAATAAAAACTCTTCTATGCAGGGTGATTTGTCTGTTGCCTTTTCTTAGATGCTTGACCACGACTGAGTGGATTGAATTTGGTGTGTTTTGTTTGTGGGTTTTTTTTTTCCCCCCTTTGGTAAGGACTGGAAAAAGCCATGTGCCTGATTATAACAGCCTCTGTTCTGGATAAAAAAAGAGACGGGACTAGAGATCCTACAGCTGGCTGGTTCTTGTGGATTATTTGGGTAGGACAGGCAGAAGAGGCTACGCTTGATCACAGAGAGTCTGTACACCTCGCAGATGGTGTTTTGAAACAGTATCTGCCAGTTTGCTGCAGCCACAGTTGCATGTAGGTATTGCCAGTTGTTGGAAGAATGTTTTCCTTTCAGCATTTTTATACACGGTCATACCCTACTGCTGGTATGTTTGCTGATCCTGTGGTTGTAACAAGAAAGTGGTCTCTGTTTGCTCAAAGCACAAGGCTAAGAGGATTTATATGGTTGAAATATGGGCAAATTAATTTGCATAGATAACAACTGAGGGCTATGAAAGGTCAGTTTAACCCTTTAAACGTCAAATTTGATTTGCATGCATTGCATTCCTGGGAATGTGGTCTTCATTAAAAATACCATGGTAATTCATTAATTAGGAAAACTGTGCATTGTGCATAATTTGAATCCACTGATGTTTCCCTTATGTTTGTATGAAACTCATCTTCTCATGCAGTTTACTATTTCTGTGTTTTATCAAGTTATTTAAAGGTACTAAAATAACACATTCTTACGAGTTTTGATCTTTGTGTGCATTATTTGGGGCTGTTGGCAAACAGTGTTGGAATGCCTAGAGTGGAGGTTTTTGAAAACCTATTAAGCCTTTGGCATTTAAATTACTTAATCTACCTGCTGGTTAAAATTTCATGCATCTTTAATCAAAATGGCATGTGCGACACTCGAGTATGTATACCCTTATCAATACTCGTTAAGCTTTACCATTAAATAAATCTTTAATTTCCAGTATTCTCTTAGAGCAGTAGCAAGGAAGAAGTGTGTTTTAATGTCAGCTCCGAGTGTTAGAAAACCTTGCACTTGGATACAGAGAATACACTAACAGCTGTGACTGGGAGCATGTGCCAGAATGGAGATACTTGAACAGATCTGACACTTGGCTATTTTTGACACCCATCTGCACTTTTTTACTCTCCTCTAGGATGAACTGCCTCTCAATCTGTTCACAGCATATTTTAGCCCTTTAATATTGTGGTGTTGTGTTTTTTCAAATGGGCATTATTAGCCATCTGGGGCAGATTTTGTATTTTAAAAGTAAGCACATTATGTACAGGAGATTAAAAGGATGTGTATTTTTATGTAATCTGATATTATGTCAGTGCCTTTTGTGTATGTGTGAAGTCTTGATTTCAGAAGCATCCCTTTAGTGATTCTGACATCTGAAGTCCTTCTTTTGGGGAAAGAACAGGAAGTAATAAAGACGAGTTCTGGTTTATGTGTGGTGATAACACTTATACAAACTAAATTCGCCCTTCAAAGACAAATTGCTGGTACTGTTATAATTGTGACTCGCTGCTCCCCTCCTCACTTCCCTGTCGGGGCAAAGCGACAGCAGCGAGGCTGGCTAATGAAGCTCTGCAACAGCCATTCAGACCTCTGCTAAGGCACTGCTGCAACTCTGAGAAAAGTCACGAGAAAGATAATCCCGTTAACATGCAGCTTGCTGTAACCAAGTTAACCATTTTGTCATTCTATCTAGTGAACTCTAGGAAGCGTTTATCTCTAAATAATTGTTCCTGGGGGAACAGTGTTCAAATCTAATACTGTACACCAGTTTCTCTGATTACTGTGAATGTGGTGGTTGGTTTCTTTTTTTTTTTTTTTTTTTTAGTATTGTTTATTCCGGACGTTATTTATGAAACATTACAAATCTATCAGTCATTTTATAGTACTTTCAAAGAACAGATGTTGGCCTACAAAATGCTTTATTATTGCCCATGGCAGTATTCAGCATGGTTTCCTTAAAAGGACAATCAGTGATCACAGTCATTGTAGCCCAGAAATAATGCTGCTCTTTCAGAAGATGGCCTGGTATTAGGTCAGACCACCCTTTCTTTACTTCTGCTCTCCAGATGTGGCTGCAACTTTTTTTTTCTTTTTTTTTTTTTTAAGTTCATGTTTCAAAAAAAAATGGGTTTGTTTTCAAAATCTGGTTTTACTTAAGATATCTCCATCCTGGAGTGCATTTCATAAATTGCCCACATATTTTTCTTAGCAGAGAACTTAACTGGCTGTAATTTTTAACACATGGCCACATCATGTGATATTTTCAAAACATTTGCACATAGCTTTAAGAAGGTCCCGGCAGAAATGATCCATCATCTCACAGCCAGCCCATTTCTTAACAGCATATCTGCATTTTCCATTTAGCAGAGCTATATATTATTAGCTTACATTTTGGGTAGTAAAACAGTGTATTGCTGATTGTAAAACATGGACTTTATTATCTGCTGAAAATTGATTTGGCATTTATAGCCACTGTGTACTAGAGTGGCTTTCTGGTTTTAACATTAGTGCTTGCAAGTGATGATTTGTTTAAAGAACAGAAACAAAATTGCCATGGACATAACTGTTAGTGTCCTAGTAACTGAACATTTGGATTATCCACCTGTTTTTTAAATACATGCATCTAAATGCTGTTACACAGCAAAAGTCTCCTAACAGTCCATTAACCAACTTGCTCTGTTTTAAGTTGCAGTTGCTATGCTGTTATATTAGGATAATTCTGTGTCTTACAAAACAAGTTTCCTGCCAAATGGGGAAAATGTGTCTGGAAATACTTAAGTCTAAGTTTTAACCTTGCATCATTATTCCAATCATCCTGCATAATGACTTTATCTTCTTCAGGATTCACCTATTGAGTGAAAAGCTCTTTCTCTAAGAGGACTGTGGGTCACTGGGTTCTTCAAATACGTATGGTAGGGTTTGGGAGGTGGCATGTGATGACTTGTTTTTCACAGTATAAAAGTTTCTTCGTCTTTTATGGTAGTAATAAATTCCAAAATCTGCATAACATTATTGCTCTTATTTTAAACCCATGGGGCTGTGAACTGCATCTTGCTACACATGCGTGGAATGTAACTTACACATCATGGAATGCAGATTGTGCTGCAGAAATAGCTTTAA
This sequence comes from Pipra filicauda, assembly GCF_003945595.2. Taxonomy (NCBI): domain Eukaryota; kingdom Metazoa; phylum Chordata; class Aves; order Passeriformes; family Pipridae; genus Pipra; species Pipra filicauda. The sequence goes on from NW_024104321.1 coordinate 715,365, forward strand.
TATATATATTTAATCAAGGTCCAAAACACTTTTCCTGTGAAGATTTAGTGCTTTATAACTCAGACCTTTAGCTGGAGAGGAACGAACAAATCAGTTTCTCGAGACTGGTACTCCCTGGTGTGCCTAAGATGTTTAGAACTGATCACATCTTGATTTGAAGATTTTGGACTCCACACTCACATATTTAAGGCATGATCGTCATAACTTGAAAATCAATGTAATGTGTGTATATGCAATTTAAAAAGAAGACCTGAATACTAATTTTGCATAAAATGAAAGGATGTGATGTGCCAGTTTAACGTCCAAATAGAGAAATTGATTCATATAAGAGTAGAAGACATGATATCTGGTCCTTTTCAGGACATGTACATAAAGCTGTACCAGTTTTCTGGTTTGTTTGCTTCCTTCTGTTTTCTTCCAAATGTTTACATGAGGGATAACTCTACAAAAAATCCGCTGAAACCCGATCTTTCACTACCAGCTCACAGACTAAAACTAAGTGCACAAAACAACTTCTGCTCTTGAAGCACTAACTTCCCTCGAAATCCAAAGTGCCATACCCCAACTATCCTTATTCCAGAGGCATCACTATTACAGATTTAAAGTTTCCCAAGCATGTCAAGTTGCATCTATGCATGCCAAGATCTGCCTCAGTATCGATAGCGTTAAGCAGGCCAGTGCTGAGTTCACATCTATGAATTTTTGGAGTTGAAGCACTTCTGTGTCTGAGTTGTTCACACACTTAGATCTGGTAGGTAATCTCAGAGGAAGCCCAAAATATATTCAGAAATGTTGGTCTCTTCACAAGCGTAGACTTACTTTTTGTTTCCAGAAATGTGTGTAGTGTAAAATGGAGCACAGAGCCAGCAATGCTGAGGCAAGTAGAGATTAAATTGGGAAAACCATAGGGCACAGCAGCGCTTGGATTTTCTCTTAAACGCAGACACGGTGTAGCCATATTGGCCCACTTGGCAAGACACTTCTTTCAGTACTCTGCTATACTAACTCCATGTTCACGCAGTTCCTCTGTGAAGCTGGTGAAGCCCTTGCCATGCTGTACCGTGCTATCTATATTCACTGGCTCAACTCTCCAGGAGTTCAGCCGTCTTCCCACCAAGTTGCATTTTTGCAATGTACATTTGTGCTTTCTGCCTCATGTTCACGAGACTCACCAGACAAAGAGCAGGGTCAGTGCAAGTGCTGCTTCCCCCTTGCTGCAGTTGATCTTGGGCCATGTTCCCTCCTGACATGTTTTCTGTTCAGTTCTCAGGGTAGGACAAGAGCGATGGAGATTACTCCTATTCACAGAATAAGCTGCTAATTGCCAGTAGCTTTCCCCCTTGCTAAGAGAATACATTCCAGACCTGAGCTTGAGCAAGCAGAAGGATTTGAATTCATGTATTTTACATCCAGAGTGAGGCTTCCACTCCAAAGACTTGAATAAATAAATTCAAAGCTTACTTCTTCCATCTCCCCTAGCTGGTCTTACACAAACCAGTTCTACTTGCCAATCTTCTGAAGGTGAAGATATGGACATCTTTTCTGGAGGAGGTAGTCATGCTGTGGATCCCATGTGTCCAAGTTACTGAGGTTCTTGGAAGGCAGGAGTAAAGCCTCCTGTCTCCAGTATTTTCATGTTTGTGTGCTGTAGGCAGTTGCTAGTTAAATATAACTAATTTGATATCATCTTTTCTGTTATGAGTTGTCTACAGCTACCTAATGGGAGGGTGTAGAGAATATGGATGGAGCCAAACTCTTCTCGAGGTGCATAATGATAAGGATGAGAGGCAAAAGGCACAAGTAATGGACCAAGTAGATACGAGGAAAAAAATTCTTCACCATCAGGATGGTCAGAAACTGAAATAGTTTGTCCAGAAAGGTAGTGGTATTTACATTATTGAAGATCCTAAGCCCCTGGCAATTTGGTCTAAACTACACATGCTTTGCAGCAGAAGCGTGTGGACTGTGTGATTTCCTGAGGTCACTTCAGCCTGCATGATGATTCTTTGTTCTACTGGATCTGTTAAGTGTTCTGGATACCCAGTTTGAGGTTCTTCAGCGCCGTGTGCTGTAGGGGAGAGCAGAGCAGTCCATGGCACTGGCTTCTGTGTTGTGTTTCAGGAGAAATTTCAGCAGAGTTGGGCTTCTGGGCACCCAGAGTTACTTACTCTTTGCATTACTTGTCTGAAACCATTACTTGATCTGTAAGATTACAAATGAACTTTGCGTGGTGGTAGAAGAGCACAATTGTCAGGCTCGGTGCTGTTTGAGAGGGCTGCACCTCCTTCTCCTGGTAGCTCATGGAGCTGTACTTCCACATACCAGAGCTGAATTTATTTCTTTTGTGCTGTTGCTATTTTTATTTTTTCTCTACTAGTAATTTCTTGTTTACTGCCAGTTATAGGCAGAGTGTGAAGAAAGAGCCTCATTGTGAGCTTTAATTGCAAAACAACTTGATACAATAAGTTGCTGGAGACCTTGGGATTTGAGAGGAGGCTCTTCAACTGGAGGTTCACAGACCTGAGTTTTGTCCCTGTGCTGCAGCACACCACCTGTTAGTAATGTTCTTGCAGCTGATTTAAAGCTGTAGTGTCAAAAGAGACACTGAAACAATCCAACTTCTAAAAATCTCCTGCCCAAATTCTTATGGCTTGAAGCTTGCAGCCTTACTTGAGCTTTTCCATGATATTGCGTAATTAGTTGTGCATTTATTTCTGCTTCTTTCTCTTGGGATCTGGCAATCTTGTGAAATTTTCATGAGGAATAATTACCTGGTAGGACTCACACATCTGAATTAATTTAAATTATCCAGCCAGCTATTTAGGTATTAATGTGGATAAATATTCTGGAGCTATGCCTGCAACTTAACTGTGCTTGTAAATGGGCACATAGTGGAAGTCAAAGGTGGCAGGAAATCTTTCTGAAGTTCAAAAGGAAATACCATCAGCAGTGGACACAGTTATTAAGAGTACTGCTCATATGGTTCTCATTCATTATGGACATCCCTTTGGAAGCAGACTGTAACAAGCTCTGCTGCATTTTTGCATGTCGACAATACTGAGCTGACAAAGACCAAAAGAAGTGTGGAAATAGAGGAGCGAAAGGAATTGGTATTGATTACCTCTTGGAGGAGATGCTGAAGATTAAGGAAGAAAAATGTATTTTGGTAACCCTTCAAGCGTACTGCAAATTCATGCTGATATGCTGTAGGGTCAGGCTGGTATCATTCTTGGTTAAAGAAAGGGGGTTGCTGTAATGAACTGAGATTTGAGGGAGTGGGATTTTAATATGCTTAATTAACTGCAGTGAAGTTCGAAATGATGATTCAAGAAGCAGGGATATGTTTTACCTTTTGAAGTCCATTGCCCTTTCCAGCTTATCAGTACATCTCTGCTGGGGCTTAAGGCACTACTCTGTCTTCTGTAAGTCATTTGGAAAGCATGTCTAAAATTTGACTTGTTACCCTTTCAGTTCTAATGCTTTATTAGAATTTTCTTCATGTACTTATAATCCTCCAAGGCTTGGGAGCCTTCCTGTGCATCTCCAGTGCAGATTCTTATAGTTCTCCCTTTCTCTGTGATTCTTCTAGCAATGCTGGGTTCACTGTCTTACTGTCCTCCTGTTTTGAAACCACATCCTGCTAAAGGAATAATCTCCGCATTTAGTGATACAGGGCCTTTCCCCTTCTTTCAGATCTCTCCTTAGTATGTGTTTTGTGAGTCATGAAGCACACATGACTCAAATAGTTTTTCTGCCGCAAGATTACAGTTTGGAAAATGTGTGCACTCGCTTCGTAGGAAAATGCAGCCATAATTTGATTCTTACTTCTGAACTGTACATTCCAAATGTATTCTGGTGGCCCTTTTAAGCCAGAGCAATAACCATGTGTACATAGCCCTGAATTGTCATTGTAATGGTTTTATAATCCAGATAAATGCCATCTACATAGACTTTCCTATATGTGACTTCCCCATATAATTCCTTGGATTTTTAAAAGAATCTTTTTTAAAGGATTTTGCGCCTCGCAAAGCACCATCCACATCTTTCGTGGTTAGCAAATACAAATTAACATTTATTGTTTTAATTTTATTTTTCCAGTCCATTTCACCACATAATTGTTGATTGCGTAATTATATCTGCTAGATTTGCACACACTTATTTGTATTCTATTTAGGAGAAATTTGTCTAACTGAAATTTAGAAGGGGTCATTTTCTGTGACAGTGTTACTGTTTCTTATAGATGCTTTTCTTTGGCTGGAACTGTACTAGATACACTGTTTTTGACATTTTAGACTATAAACACTGCAATGTACAAAAATGATCTGTAAAAAACAGGGATATGCAATAATCTCATTGAGAAAGAATTGGGATTTCAATCAGTTTTGAAAGTGAAATCCTGAGTGAAACACAGGGACCTTGAGAGTTACTAACACAGTAAAGAAAGAGGAAAGATGCTCATTAAAGTAACTGTGGTTATGTCTGTAAAAGAGTATAATTAGATATCCAGCGAGGTCAGATGGCACTGTCATTTAATAGCTTTGAAAATCATCAGTTTTATTCTTGGAAACTAGTTTGCAACAGTTTACTGTGTCTTTGGGCTTGATGTTTTTAGTTTTCATTTCTCCACTGGCAGAGGAAGGACAACTCAGATTCTAGAATTCAAGTGGTCCACATTGGTTGAGTTCATACTTCCACGGCACTGTAGGATCTCCTCACTCTAGGATCCCAAAAGAGAGCTTCTGTCGATCTCATACATATTAGATTTTGGAAGTAATTTAAATTACTTCATTAAAATCAATATTTGATTATTTTACACCGAGATCAGCGTTTCACTGCATTGTATCTTCAGAAACAAAAGCAGTCCTTTGCATTTTTAAAGGGGATCTGTGCAGTAACAAATGTATATTTTACTTTTATGAATTCCTAATAGTCAATATGAGCACTTCATTGTCCCCTTGCAAATAGAGAAGTGAGATGGGAATACTATTTGTGTTTCTCATGTTAAATTTTTAACGTATTTTGAAGAATGCTTATCTATTTTTGTTAATTTACTTACATCTCTCTTTACATTATTCTCTAGTTGGAAAAGCGAATATGTATTTGGGTTTTCTATATTTATTAAGTGAGGCTGCTGCACAAGAGATGAATCTGTGCATGAAACTTTGACGGAGAGCTTGGTATGAAAGCAGAGTCTACAGAGCATGCCTAGCAAATTCTCTGCTGGGAAGGCTGGTGTTACAGTCTTTCTTTGCCCTCTTCAGACTCCTGCATAGATGGAACCGCATCTTGGGTTGGATTTGCATGGTTGCTTCTCAGCTGACCCGCCAGTCTTCTGCCTGTGGCATGTCAATTGATAGAGTAGTAATTTCCTATTCCTTTCATTTTTAGGAAGGAAAGTAATGGTATTTAATCTCCAGAGACCAGCAGAAACAGAATCCTTTCATTTACGTTGCCTTAAAGGTTTTGATTCAAACTGCTCTCATGAGTCTGTAAAAGCTCCAAAGATAAAAATACTACCTAAATTTCAGGTATCGACCTGCATCTCTCTGTAGAGTTGCAAGAGAAATGATACACTCTTTCCTTAGTTAACTTCTATGTTTTCTCAGAAAGAGCTTTGTGGATGCTGCTAAATAACTTGCTTTTTCTTGAAGGAATATAGAAAATCATCATGCCTTGATTTCATCCTGACAGCAGCAGATATGATTGCATGGTTTTGTCTGGGACATTGGTTCAAGACAGTCTTGAAATAATGAGTGTCTATTGCTTAATCACCAGGAATGTTAAATAGTTTTGTCACAAGTGTTTTTCTTTTTGGAGCCTGTAAGTGTTTTTGCTGTCTTGCCACACTAGATATAGAATAGATGCCTTGATGAATTACCCAATGGGGATTCTGCTGCAGAAATTGATGCTTACTGAATCAAAATCAAAGCCTTTTTTTTTTTTTTTTTTTTTTTGCTCCTTTAGTCATTACAGTAAAACTGCTGGGTTTTAAGTATGTCTGCTTACCAGTCTGGATATGTGCACATTGTTGCATGCAATTGCTGGCTTTTGGATGGCTTTTTGCCACAAAATAATATGATGATGCAGATGTTCTGATGCTGTTTTTTAAAACAGCTGATTGTGGATCTGATGCTGAAAGCTGATCAGGAACTAGTATATATCATCTTGTGATCCAGACTGGTTCCTTTGGGAGTCAGCTCTACTGTTTCAGTGTGTTGTAATTAAATTGAGTGCTGTTAAAGTGTCAGAAATTACTTTATAAGGCAGGATAATGGACTTAAATAGACTTATTTGCACAATGCAAATCATAATCTAGCAAATTACACTTAAAGGCTGTGTATTAAGAAACAAAAAAAACCCCAATATTCAATAGGAAGAGAAAAAAGAAAAAAATTGGTCTCATTTCTGAGTCAGTCCCTAAGATATCCTTGCATTAAAGTCTATCTGATCTTAACAGATGCTAGAATAATGCCTATTATTTGTGAATAAGTCATAACATGCTCTGTTTGAAAGGAAAAGGTAACTGTTTTTTATTTTAGTTAAGATTGGATGTGTGGTGGGAAATCCCTGTCAACTAGACCTTTAATAGTTGGAAAAACCCTTCATATGCATTCAAGAGATAACTTCTGTATCTAGCTCTTATCAGGTTTTGAGCAATGTTAATTCTCAGAAAAGTTTGTGTGAGTTGTGAATATTCAGCATCTTTTAGAATTAGACTATATTTATGAGAAGGTTAATGTTATTAGGAAAATAATAGATTTACATGCATAGCTGTTTGTAAATCAGCAGGTAGTTTCTAAAATACCAGAAATTAGCAAAATGTTTAGTGATGTGGCTTCTCTCTGAAAAACAAACCTGTTTAAAAATACTTGAACATTGAAACTTCAAATGTTTAAAGCTGATTTCTTTGTCTTCAGCCATCTCAGGTCTTTCTTAATTGTGTTTGAATTCACAGACTCTTACTCTTCAGTCTTGAGGACCTTATTTTGCATTTTGAAGGGCCCAGTAAAAGGAAAAGAAAAAGAAAATAATTTTCTTGCAAACCATATGTTTCAATAGGAGGTATATTTCTATGAATAGATAGGAAAAATTCAGATGATACCAGAAAACATGTGCTTTAATTTTGTATGTGTATGCACATATTTTCTTACAGAATACTAGATTACATTTTTCTTCAGTCATATAAAACCTGCTTGGGACTGAATTAATAAATGATGCAAAGCAATATTAAAAATTCTGCATGTCTTTAGAATCATACATACTGTTCCAAGAAAATTGTTAGCCATAAAAGCCAAGGAATGTCATTAGAATAATATATATTTAAAAAAATCAAAATCATGTGATCTAATTTTCCTGTGTTCCATTTTCACACTCTGATTTAAAATTAAACCCTTCCCCTACTCTATAAATGGCTGTTGAACTGTGTACATCTCCTCTGAAAAGGTTTCCAGTGTGGTGAAAAAAGAAATTATATTCAAAGATCTTTAATCCAGTTTCCTCTGGTTTATTTGCATCTTTGCTGCTGCCTCCCAATTCTTCATTCACCAATAGTACTGAGGGGCAAATTTGTGCTGCACTGCTTATATATAATTTAAAACTATTGTTTCTAGCTTTAAACCCAAAGTCTTTCTTCATCTATCATTTATCTCATGATGTTATCTTTTGTACTCGATACCCTTCAGTAAGCACAGCCTGACACGTCTTGTGGCCTTTACCTTCTGCGATAAAAAAGATTGAAAAGAAGCTTGGCACCACCTGGTGAAGATGAGGCAACCCTGGAGAACTGTGCTTTGGGAGCAGGTGACTGATGCTAAGAAATGTGCCAGTCTGGGGACACAGCTGAGGGGTTGTAGTAGGGAAGGGGGAGGGGAGGGGAAGAAAAAAAAGAGCAGGAACATTAATACATCTTCCTGAGGTTTGATGGGACATATACTGCCTACTGTTCCATCTGGTGCTTATGAGAGCATGGCATATTAGCATGCTGCAAGTTCATAATGTATTCAGGGCGAGAAAACACCACTTGCATACCAATTGAGGCGTCCTCTTTCTCGGAGCTGCCTTTGAATTTCAATGATGTTTATGCCTTCTAAGCCATGACTGAACTGAGCATTTCCGCTTGTGGAGAAATAACAGCAGTGAGGGACTCTGGCTCGTGTGGCTTTTCTTTCCTCTCTCTTTATTTTCCCCCTCCTTTTCTTAGTTCTTTTCTTCCTGCTCTCTCCTTCCAATTTGTTTTGTTTAGGGAAGCTCGAAGATGGCTTGAGGTTTTTGGACTAGCTAATTACAGAGCTTCTGTTAATATTACATTAACTTCTTTTTAAGGTTGTAGTCTATTGTCTTTTTGCTTATCTCAAAATGCTTAAATGTATTTTTATGATATTTTGATGAAATTACTCTAAAAGCAGTGTCATGAAGCATTTAGAAAATAGCACATTGAAATTCTGCTTTATATTCAGATTTCCTGTATTGCTAAATCAAAGAACAAACAATACCCTGAATTCCACATTTCATGGTAAATTATTTGTACCCCGCAGCTTGAAAGACTTGATTTTAACTTCAAGAGTGCTACATAATAGGATAAGTATCTGAAGTTGAGCAGGTATGTAAGTCTTTGTAGGAGTGAGGTCTTTTTGTCAATTCCTTGCAGGAAATATACTGATAAGTTCGTTTTATTTCTCCCTACCCTGTCCTCTTTGAAACTCTGCTGAGATTGACACTTGACTGGAGACAATCTCAAAACTGTGCCATAGACACTCTCGACTGCACATTTTGTTTCTGAACTTGTCTAAGATTGTGATCTCTTCATGGCTCAGTGCTGTGAATCGCTCTGCAGCCCTCTTTCCAGCGGGTTTTCAAAGTGTGAAGTTTACACGCAGGGTAGGATATTTGATGTGGGATTTTCAAGTGTCTGGAGTAATACAAGAGTACGTGTCTCATTGGCTTTGTTGATGACTGATCTTCTAAACTGCTTCACGTGTTTTGAAAGACCTACCCCAAAAAAGGAGACTAGACTTGCTGCTTGTCGTGGTTTAACCCCATCTGGCAATTAAATCTCACACAGCTGCTTGCTCACTCCCTACCAGCAGGTTGGGGGGAAGAGGATTGGAAGGGTAAAAGTGAGAAAATTCGTGAGTTGAGGCAAGAACAGTTTAATAATTGAAATAAAACTGTAGTAGTAATTGCGATAATAACAATAACAACAACAATAATAATAATAATAATAGTGGTTAATTGTAATGAAAAGTAAAATAGCAAAGAGAAAGAAATAAAACCCAAGAAAGTCAAGTGATACAACTGCTCACCACCAACTGATGCCCAGCCAGTCCCCATGCTGAAGCCTCCCAGCCAAGCTTCCTCTCTGTTTTATTGCTGAGCATGACATCACGTGGTTTGGGATGTCTCTTGGGTCAGTTGGGGTCAGCTGTCCCAGCTGTGTCCCCTCCCAACTCCTTGTGCACCCTCAGCCTGTTTGCTGGTGGGTAGGGTGAGAAACAGAAAAGGCCTTGACTCTGTGTAAGCCCTGCTCAACTACAGCTAAAACATCCCTGTGTTACCAACACTGTCTCCAGCACTAATCCAAAACACAGCCCTGCACTATCTGCTATGAAGAAAATTAGCTCTACCTCAGCCAAAATTGGCACACTGCTTGAAGAAGGAAGAATATTAAAACATCATCATCTCTAATACAGACCCACTTAATGCATTTGGTATCTAGTCCTCTACCTGCCCAGCTGGACTCTTTCAGCTGCCCAGAACCAACTGCGGTTTGAGGCTTTAGCTTAATCTTTAAAGCATATGACTGTCATGCTAATATAACTTTAATAGAAATGTACTAGGTAGCACTTTGAACTCCTTCACTCTAATTTAGTATTAATCCACTTGATTACTAGAAAAGAAAAGATCTTGCTCTAGTTATGATCCATTCTTTCAAATACATCCAGCCGTGACTTTTATAAATATGTATTTGCAGACAGTCATTTAGCTACTCTTGCACAGATAAGAAACGAAAAAATGCATTACTCATCTTGACAAAGAATAAATTGACTTCTTTTTGTTCACTATCTGAATATCTGTTGTCTGATGGCTTAAGAACATTCGTTGTTTATTGACAGTGCATTTAAACCTAGGTATTAATGCTTTGGCTTAAATGGTAATTATTTTTTTTCCTTAATACATTCAGGAAGGCTAATGTTTCTGAATAGGAATGTGGAGGAGGTAGCATGGGTAATTCAAGCAAGTTTAGTCAGCACTTACAAGATTCTTGAAATGTTTCTTGATGTCCTACAGAACTGTTAACATCTGCACGGCTTGTGAGAAGAGCCACATTTATTGCAGCTGTATGCTAGCTATAATGCAAAAGAAAAAGGGGGGATCAGAGTTAAGAATGAAGCAGCTGGCTTTTGGTACAGAGATTTGTAATTTTACTCTCATTACAGACTAACAGTAAACTCTATTTGGGCTCTTTTGAATCAGCTTCTTTGAGATGGCAGGTTGAAGGCTTGGGAGTTTAGCTGTCAGTAGATGCAGTCCAACAAAATACACACAGTTTCAAAGAAAAGAAAACAAAGCTTTTAGATAAATAATCACAAGTGAAGTTCAGCCTTTCAAGGAGCTGTTTGTTCCAGTATGACATAACATGATGTAGAGCATGTATTTAAAGTTTACATTTGAGATGGTTTAAAAAAAAGAGAAAGGGAAATTGTTTTAAATAATAAGAAAAAGAAACAGAAGAAGTGGGAGAGCAATAGATAGAAGGCTGATGATTCCCTGCAGAGCCAATGGGGCCATGCAGTTTCTTGTCCCTGTTCTTGCAAGGGTTTGGGATTGCTGGAGGAAAGGAAAGGTGTGTTGAGAGACTCCTGAGATCCTGGGCCTGACTGAACAGTGTAATAATACCTCTCTGGGTTTGTTTTATCTCTTCTCTCTTTTTGTGCTAGAAGAGAAAGTGAGAGAAGAGCTATCAGTATAGAAATCTCATTTTCAATTTTGCTCCTTCCTGTGTAAAAAACATGACATACAGATTTCCAAAATCAGGATTTTTTGTCCAAGTTTGGGACCCTCCTTGCCCATTTCTTTCTCAGTCATTAAGACAGATTTAAACCCAAGCTATGTCAATATTTGTTAGTTGTCACAATCTTTGTCTAGTTTCAGCTAAGATTGAAGATTTTTATATTTTCATTTTCTTATTTATCTATTTGATATTAATGAAAACTGATATTTCTTTTGTTTCTTCTGGTTAATGTAGCTTGGTATGCTTCCTCTAACCTTTTTACCCTGCACATTTAAAGTGAAGCTATTCTGGTTTTGCTCAGTTAATTTCTTTACAACATGACCAAGCCATTCACAGTGGGAGTGCCAGGGTCTGTTTCTGCCTCTCCTGCTGTTTCTTAACAACCTCAGCAACTGGGGAAGCTGCAGATCTCTGCTCCTGTTCTTTATTGCTCTCCTTAAATGGTGCTTCTGAATAATTTTCTGATATTTTCTATTGCTTGTTCACTTATAGCAATAGCACAAACAGCTACCCATTAAGAAACAGGGCCAAGAAGGACCATTGAGATGAAGAGCATCCTGTTGTTGCAATAACTCTTTTAAGGAGTTTGTTGGGGTATCTTTATCTACCCACACGTTTTTGTTGTCCATACTTGATCTATAGCAGATGTCCACTCTGATGGCCTTCTATGATTTTAATCTATTCTGTCTAACCTTAGACTTTTCACTGTTACACTCATCATTATTTAATTATAGCATCGGGCATTGTAAGAACTCTAACATATAATTGCTATCTCCTTTCCATTCTCCTGACACCAGAGCACAGGCAAAACTGAATTTTTTAACACTTCATGTGTGGAAATAACTGCATTTGATTCATCAGTGTTTGCCACCTCATACCTTCTTCTAGTTTCTGAAAGTTTATTTCCACTTGGTGTTTTGAAAACACATTTTATCTTAATTTTGTGCAGATTGTTGGTACTGAACAGAATTATGTGCAAGCCGCAGTAGCTCTGTAAGTCAGGGCTCATAATCACCTTTGGAAATGACCTGCTAAGTTTCTAATAAGTCATTTGTATGCACGGTTACTGAGGCTACTTGCTCTGTTGCAATAATTATGGAAAAGATAATGGATGGGAACTCATTTCAGGACAGTTATTCTTGTTAACTGTTTAGTATTTAATCCAAGTATGCTGTTTTCTCATTTTTAGTTTTACTTTCATCATTTTGGAGTTTGCTGGGGATAGCTGTTGCAGTTAAGCAGTTCTTAATTTCTTCATATCCAAGCAATTTAAAGCCTACCAGACAACTACTGATGTATTTCACATCTTCTGTTCCAAGGGAAGACCATAAAGAAACATGTTCTCACAAGAGATCCCAGTGCAGTCACTATCTCTCTATCGTTTTGAATTGTCTCTGCCCTTGGGGTTTAGCACGTATGTGGGTGCTGGAAGGATGTTTATAAAGATCTATGTGAGCCACCCTAGCATTTTTTTTCCCTTTATTTCTTCCCTGCTTGCCATTTGATATCTCTGACTGATTATAGATGTGAAGCAAATACCAGGTTTTGTTCGGTTTTCAGTATCCTGGTGCAAAAAAGAAATGGTGTTAAATTTTGGCAGGGTATTTTCAAATTCATGCATTATCATGTGGCTGTAGTTGTGAGAGCACAATCCGGGTTCCTATGACTGGATATAGTGTGCAGTTGTAGTCATGACACTGCCTGTTGTGCTGCCTGCTGCAGTTCCACTTTCTCCAAAACAGGGTTAGGTGTGGGGGGAGGTGTAAACGGGGGAGGCGTGGGGAACATCTAACTTGTTTGACTGGGGTAGAGAGGTGATGATAGGAGGCACTGAAGAAGGTCTTCTGTTGCAACTAGTGCTGCCTATTTGCTCTTTTGAGAAAGAAATGGTTATAGCTGTTTGGTATTGTGCAAACAGAATAGTTCATACTGATTGTGTACGTACACACGCGGTATCATAGGCTTTCCTTCCTATATTGCATGGCTGAAGATATCGGAAAGAACTTCTCTTAAAGCATCTCCTCTTGGCTTTTTGAGTACCTTGCCATTTATTTTGAATTTTCCGTCTGGGAAGGGAGTTTTTCCCTGCGCCGCCGCACAGTGTCGGCTCCCTCTAGTGGTGTCACGCTCACCTGTAGACGTTCCCGGGCGGCGCCGCGCTCTGCCCGGGGACCCGGTGCTCCAGCGGGGCATCCCGGGGCCGCCGCGTCCCCGCGGGCAGAGCCTGCCTTGCCGCCCCCTTCGGATACCCTCTGCCCCGCCGCAGGGTTTCCATCCTTCCCGAGAACCTTCTTCTCTTTCTCATAAAAATGGCCTCTCTTCTGGTTAATGCATTTCTCGGGAACACAAAATGTATGTACCCAAGAAGACCCAGAGCCAAATGTTGGGGGTGTTTTCACAGCACAGAGAGAGTTAAATCTGCATTTCATAAGATTTTTTTTCATGTACAAGAAAACTTGCCATACAAAACCAAGTAAGTAAAACTTGATCACATATGTGTGTGTGTGTGCGTGTGCACATACGCGCACATGCATATACAGAAGTAAGCCACGGAAGCTGCACTGATCCACAAAGGTCAATTTTAAATTGCTGTGTTGGAGTAATGGCTTAGCTGGCTTGATGAATAAAGGTCCTATAAATATAAAAACCTTTTTAATGTATTTGTTTGGGAAACACCCCAAAACATTTAATTTGAATCTGCTGGGCTTGAAATGAAGCATGTTTTTTGCAAGTGTCAGGCATGGCAATGCTATGACACCTGAAATTGTTTTAAAATTTTGATTATATTTTCTGTGGGTTCTGTAATAATTGCTGATTTTTCTTTCAATTTAGGCTTCAGCTGGGTGATTTTTTTTGGTGATCTGATATTTAAAATTCAAAAGATAGGGAAGATACTTTGAAAGAAGGAAGTTTTAAGCTTTACTGTGCAAGACTAAGACTGCTGTGATGCTTTAAGGTCTAGAAGCGCTTTGTGTAATTGTATGCCCTGTGAGTGGTCTCATTAGTTTACCTACAGCTGTTTTCAGTGTCTATAGTTAAGCACATATTCCTGAGTGTTTCTGGGGATGGAGTCTCCCTGCAAGGCTAACCCAGCATGTCTCTTCCTGGGTGAGATCACCTGATTTCTATGCCAATGTGAATTTGTGTGAATTTGCCAGCTTTGGAAGGGGGTTTAATCTGGTTTCACTCTTGTTAGTCTTACACGACATACACGTTCCTTCCTTTCCCTCTTCCTTTACACGTTTATATTATTTCATATTCACATTTAAGTATGCATGTGATATATTAGGCCAGATGATTCAAAATACCCTCTTGGTTTTGCTAGTGGTAGCATTTGTTTTGCTTTTGAGCTTATTTGTCAATAAGTAGTATTGCCTCACCTGAGAAGGTATTTGGGTCTTAATTTCGTGGGAAGTTTCTGAGAATCTCTTTCCACCTTCTCATATCCTTACTGCTGCATTCAGGTGTGAGCCAGTGCCCAGAATAAAAGACAGTTGGTGTGACATGCGGCATCGAGAAGGAGCTGACTCGTAACTAATAATGAGTATTTTCTCACACTCTGTCTAGACAGTCAGTCATGTAAATACAAGATGTCTTTAATGGCATCATCTGATGATGTGAAATGATAGTCTTCCAAAGTATGTATTTCCAGAAATGCCGAAGTACTGATTAAGGTAATAAATTGCATTACTGGAAGATTGTCAGTGTGTAATACTGAGATGGGGGAAAGCGTTTAGTTCCAATTTTGTGTTGCTGGTAATGGCAGTAAGTAACAGTGCCACCATCTGAGCAAGTGTTTCTGGGGGAAATATGCTTCATTGTATATTTTCATTGGCGGATAGTACATGCCTGAATAGAGACCAGGGAGTTATAATGCCTGGTGACTGAGGACCTGAATTCTACAACAGCCACTCTGCAAAAGCAGTCTGAATGCCTCTGGTTCTCACAAGACAAAGGACCTAGATCTATACAAGGAATATTTATACTGTGTGATTTAGCAGCTTTAGAGACTAAAAAATTAGAAGTTCTAATTATTTACTGATTATATGGAAAGTCTAGTGTGCTAATTTAGCTGTCTATGTTAGACGATAGAAATTAGCAGATTTCCTCACAGTGTACTGATACTTGTGCAGAAGGAATTTAGCTGGCCCTGCTTTTGGTCTTAGGGTAAGGTCTTGCTCCCCAGACCTGAACATCTGGTCTAATGGAGCAGACTTTCCATTGTTTGAAATATCACTGGGAGGAACTGGGTTCTTGGATGTGTAAAACAGCACATCCTGGTAGAGCAGGGATTTGGGACCTTGAGGGATCCACAAGATGAGGAGCAGTTTGCCCCAGGCTGGCCAACACCACACCTTACAGGATCTTGACTTGTCCGTGACAAATTCCACAGTTTAAAACCAAGCAAAGCCAGATGTATATCCATTACCTTCTTGGTAGTCCCTGTGACATCTTTTCAGTTGTATAACCATGGAAAATACCACCACGTACACCCATGTTGATTCTTTTTGAGCCTAAAGAACTTCTGGCATGTTATATAAATATAAACAATGCCTCTTAAAAATATTACCATAATAACTTTTTTTTGCTGGCAGAGTAATTTAATACATAAAGTTTCCCTGAATCTAAATAAGTTACCTTAGATTATTTTATCTAGTCTATATTGGAGACTTCAGTTCTAGTTAAATCTAATTAAATACTGGTATCAGTATTCTCTTAGGACTTTTCTAAAATGAGTGCATCTATGCTTTACACTTTATATAGTAGGTGCATTAAAAGTAAAAGAGTTTATGATTATTTTGCTTCAGACTTTTAGCTGTGTGTAACAAACTATGGTTTCAAACTGAAAGAGAGTAGGTTTAGTTTAGATATTTGGAAAAATTTCCTTACTGTGAGGGTGATGAGGCACTGGAACATGTTGCCCGAATAAGTTGCAGATGTCCCATCCCTGGAAGTGTTCAAGGCCAGGTTGGATGGGGCTCTGAGCAACCTGGTCTGGGGGAAAGGTGTCCCTCTCCATAGCAGAGAGGTTGGAACTAGATGATCTTTAAAGTCCCATCCAACCCAGGCCATTCTATGGTTCTATGATTTACTGTTAATTTAGGCCTGTGCAAACTTTGGATTAAAAACATAAATATGCCCCTGCAGACCAAGTTAGGAAACTCCAGTTGGTGTTGGGAGAGAAAATCTTCTCACTTCAGGTGGGAAGGATGTGTGCTGTGTGTGGTTGAGTATATAAGAGCATACAAACATTACCCATTTGATGCTGATGGCATTTGCATTTCTTTGATATCAGTCTACCTTCGTCTGTAGTTTGCCAAGTAACATGTAATCCTGACAAAGGGTAGTTGTTCCAGAGAAGATGGTACGGAAAGGAAATGAGTTACTGGTCGGGGAGCCTTTGGGAAACAGCATCTGAAAGCATGCCAGTGGTTTTCTCTAAGTGAAGAGAGTGATTGCTGATGTAGAGAGGTGGTCACCTGTAGCTTGTAGGGCAGGCTGGGGCGTGGATTTGGCCAGCAGTTGCTCTGGTTGTTCTTCAGTTCTTCATGCTGGAGGCAGTGAGCACCACTTCATTGCTTCACTTGGGCCTCAGTGTTCAGTGAGCTGAACACTGGAATAGCAGTAATAGTTCCTGTGATGTGAAACACAAGACAACCACGCAAAACACACAGCTCTTAGTTTGGTAGCTTGTCAACAAAAAGAAAAGATCCAGGAAACTGTAAACAGGAAAATAGTATTTTATCACTGATTATGGGACTATTTCCTTGTAAACTACATAGAGCCATTTTCTAGATGCTTGGTGGGATATTTAGAATAAATCCACATTGTCTTCACCTTCATTACAGCCATAATGAAGGAGAACTTGTAGAGTTTATTTTCTGAGGGCTTATGGAAACTTCGGGCAGTTGCCACAATTTGGCACTTACTTTGCTTGTCTTCTTCCCTACGTTCCTGCATTCAAGCAATTTTACATGGTAAAATCTGCAAAGCCAGGAAGGGTGAATGAGAAAAGAGGCATTTTAAAAAAGGTGCAATTCTGACAGGAGTCAGTTTTTATTGAATAACTGAAAGTGAATTTATGATAGTTTTGAAACTGTCAAAACATGTCAGATTGTTAAATGAGAGGGAAAAGTTTATTTTTCTATTCTCCTCTCTTCCCCCTTTTAAAATGAAACTTTGTGGTAAGATGAGTTTATTTCTTTCAGGAGAAAATAATATGTCCAAGCAAAGCAAGCCATAACGTTTTTGTCTTAACTCTGAGATTGAGCTCATGTGTTGCTTATATTATAGTATGTGTAATTATCTGTCCTTCAGCTAGCCGTGAGTGTGGGACCAAGTTTTTTTTGCTAGTCAGAACCTCTCACCTAGACGACTGAAATGACAGAGAATGCTTCTGCATTTTGTTCATTGTCATGATGGTAGAACCAGTCAAGGTACGATTATGGACCAAGCATTCACCTACTTTACATCATGCATAAGCTCTCCCAAAACTGGGAGACATTAGCACAAAAATCCCTTTCAGCTTTTGGAAAACAGAGGAGATTACATTATTTTCAAGGCTTTTTTAGCATATCTGAAGAAAACTCTGATGACTTGGCCTGAGATAACTTTGGTGAACTCCCAGGATACAGAATTCCTTCTAGCAATTGCACATTAAATGAGTAGAAATGGGTAAATGGGGTGTACTCATTTATTCTGAAGAATAGCTGGTGATATGAATTGTTCAACTACCTCAGCAGAGCAGAACCAAGATAAGACTGCAGCAAAATTGTGATATTGCTCTTCCAAAAGGGTCATCTTCAGCATGTGAGCTTCATACCCAGTGTGCCAAAGGAGCAGTGAAATGTTGTGTCATCTTAAAACTTTATTGTGCATGTCCATCAGTCACCCCACACAGATTCTCATTCCTGGTGGATAAGTGTTGCGGGGGTAATGTTCTGTGACAATAGATGGGGTCTGAGCATCTGAACTGCATTCTGATCCTTCACTTATGCAAATCGCCTAGAGAGTAAAAGTTCTCTACAGGGGAACTGGAAACTTGGTGATGTTTCCTTTCTAGGCCAGTAACATGACTGCATCTGGTGCTGAGAGAAAGTTATGTCTATATTATGCCTGCTTCAGACCAGTTGTTTCTAGCACAAAAACATCCATTGTGTTTAGGTCCTTATTTATTCGTTAAGAAAAAGTCCAAAGGGCCAAGAGGTGAATGGAATGAAGACTGTACCGGTCTCAAACAAATCCCAGACATGCTTGGCTAGGAGCGGGTCTGCAGTGGTGGTGTCCAAATGTCCTGTTTTATTGGCTGCATTGTATGACTTGCAGGCTTCTCCAGGAGTTCAGTGCATGGAGTGGGCAGACTTTACCATGTATATCAGGCTTCTACCATGCATTCTTAGACAAGTCCTTTTCAACCAAGGTAACCTTGTAATATTGTTCTGCTCTGCGTAGCAGCAGGTCTGTGAGTCAGGAGCTGTGAGTCTCCACAAACACTGCCTTGTAATGGTTCTCCGCGGCTTGGCCATATGTGAAAGAGAAAAGGTTTGTTACTGACTGCAGCATGATAATATTATGGATGGAAGAGCTATGGAATTTGTCCTCTTAGACGGACTTGTGGTTGTCTGTCTCCCCGTTCATTGCCACTGGGACTCATAACCTGTGGTTACCTGCTGGCAAATTCTATGCTATCCCCCCCAAAATAATCAAAATTAGTCCAATGCATCTAAGGTAACCATCAGTATTAAATCCCACAGGTTTAGGTTTCAATTCATATAATTTGGGTGGTGGAGACAGGTTCTAATCCCTTGTGTCATGTGTAAGGTTTGCTCTTTCTGTGAGTTTAAAGAAAAAAAGACAATGGACTCTTTTAATTTAGCAAGTTTTATTTTTATTTTTAACATGTTGGCACCAAAGTAGAAAGTACTGTACCATCAATATAGAGCATCTTTTAAGAATCTTTCATGCCTGAGTATACATCTGGAACTGTTTGCACTAACTAAAAGTAAAATAAATGCCACAGCGTATTATACCACAATTTTTTTCATTTAAAAAAGGAAATTGAAAACACACCACTCCTAGAAATGCTCGACATTGAATTGGCTATTGAAATGGTATCAGTAAAGTATTTATATATTCCATATTTTGTTCCATGCATCAGCTTTCCTTGATGCGTTAGACTTGGAAGTGTGCCATGTGAGCTGAAATGTTGCCATTTATGAAAGGCCGCCTTGTTTTAGAAACGGACTAAATCTTTTAGATTACAGGAAGTAAAGTAAATCAGTTTGAATACAGGCACATCTCTTTTTGCCCCTTCTCCTGCATGTTTTATTTTGTCTCTTCCTTGTTTGCATCAGAAGCTGACTGTGCTTACGGTAAATATCAGTGTTCACCTAACAGCTAAATATAGTGATAAAAATAACCTCTGCCATAAAAACCGAATGAATGACAAGAACAGTACAGTTTCATGAAACAAGAAATCCACAGAAGAAATATCGTAATTTAGAGTTGGTTTTACAACATTCTTTAATTTTAAATGGAGCAAAATACTTCTGTGGTTAAATCACAGTTCTTCATTCTGTGCTGTAGAGGAGATTCAAGAATGTACATTTCAAAATGTTTTGCCTTTTTTTTTTTTAAATAAAAAATATAATCCAAAGCAAATGCACTAGATCTCTGCATATTTGAAACATATTTTCTGAATTTATTAAGTCTTTTGCTGCACCAGAGGGTTGTGTGTATGGATTAGGACTAGACCATTATTTCACCATCTTTCTCCATCCTGAACTGATTGCAGTGAACACTGCAGAATGAGTTCCAGATGTCTCCTTTTCCTTCCAGTTTGAAGGACCTCTGGTTTCAGCCCCATTTGATCCAAACTGGGCTAAGGAGTGCAAGTCTATCGCTGTTTAGAGGGATTCAGTGGAAAAAAATCTGTGCATCTGAAAGAAGTTACTCCCTCTATGTACACAATCTGAAATGTGTGATGCTGGGGGATACTGCCTGTACGAAACTTTCTGGTGTGTCCCTGCTAATTCAGGATTATTGCTTGAAATGTCAGGGTCCATCAGAAAAAAAAAAGATAGTCAGAAATAGCTTTGCAAATGGGGAGTTTGGTTTGAATTAAGAGCATGAAAATGCTTTTGAATTCAAGAAATTGGGCAATTTTAAGACATGGTGAAAGTTCTTCCAAATTTCAAGCAAAATTCAATGTATATGTCCCTGTATTATAAAACTGGAGGAAATGAAATCTTACCAAGGCAGGTTTTCACATGTAAAAATTACAGTTTTTCCTCTTAAGGGATTCTTTCTTCCCCTCCCAAACCCTTATCACCTCTGAATATATGAATAGCAGAATATCCACTGAGAGTGTGTATAGAAAATGTCCATACATAAAAAGCTTCATAGAATGACATGACTTAAAGTAAACTTGGCTTGTTAATATGGTTTAAATACCATTTTGTCTTTAGCTTTCATATCATCAGGCTATTCTTCAACCATTACAGTAAAAAGTGTTTGTTGTTTTGTTTATTTTTTTAATTAAAAAATAAATAGTGATTTGTAGAAGCTAGAGTTCTAGGCTAAGTATCAGATACCACAGGCTTTAGGAGTTCATATAGCAAGAAGTGTTAATGGTTTTATCTGTGGTTGCTTCACTTCGTACTCCATCACCGCTTCATCCCCTGAATGATTTATGTCTTAAAGAGCTGCTGAGGTTCTCTGGGCGTGCGGGTGGTGGGGCAGTGGTGGGTGCAGAGCTGCTGTAGACAGGTACTCTCAGTCCCATCATTCCCTCGGAGGTCAGGGAGCCACATGGAAAGGCAAGGAGCAGGTAAACAGTAGCAGTAAGAGCAGAATGGCTCCCACGGGGGTTTTGCTATTAAAGGGAATGGAAAAGAGGGGTGCAAAGACTGTTCTCCTGGGTGGTGTGGTGGTGTCTTCCAAGCATGTGGAAGAGTTTTGCTCTTTGCATTGTACTTCTTCAAAAGCCCCTTTTCCCCACCCCCAAGGAGAGTCTCTGCTCTGACCAGATAATCTTGTACTCCAGTAAGAAGTGTTTTGAGGTGTGCTTGAAAGGAACCTTATTTATGTCTCCTTACAGAAGGCACGGCTATGGAATTTATGGACAATCAGAGATAAATCCATCTGCCTGCAATCATACAGTAGGAGAGTGGTGCTTAGGTCTTTGCAAGGGGGAGAGAGAGGTTAAGAAAAGAAAAGCGGTCTGTAAAGGGTGTTTGTCTGTAAAGGGGTGTTTACCCCTAAGTGGTCCAGAGAAGGGTAATTAGGAAAAATCAAGCCTAATGTTATTAGATTTATAAGAGAAGTACAGAGGTCTGTGGATAAGTTCAGCAGTCTGCAAACTGGGTGGTAGACACTATTTGAGGTAGTAGAAACCATTTGGATCCTGGTAGAGCAGCAACCTGAAATTGGAGGGCAAAACCAAAACACTTTTTCTCACTACCGTGTTCAATTTAAGTAACAAAACATTGCCAGCTTTTTGGGAAAGTCTCCCCCTTCCAATCTGAATGCGTTTCTGATCAAACCTGAACTTTGAAATGCAGTGAAGGAGGGAGCAGGAGCCATGTGGTTGGTTACAGCTCAGGATCGCTTTTAGTTATCACCAGCTGAATTGGAGGATACAGGCTGTGCCTGCTTGCTGAGAGCAGCAGTCTGTTAGAGGAGCTCAATTTCTCTCACTCTTTCTTCCACCCACCTCCATCTCCTCTGTGCCTGTGTCTGCGCTCCCACATGCTTCAAATCTGTGTACCTGGACTGCCTTCCTTAACAGTTCAATGTGAGTGTTAGCAGAATGAAAACCAGATGGACCAGCAGTTCCCACTGTTATCTCCCCACCAGCTCTGGCAAGCCTCCCTTTCTCTCTCCTTTCTTGGCATGGCAGAAATATTTGCCTTTATTTAGGAGGGCTGGGGCTCACTGCTGTGCCTCTTTCCCTCTGTTGCAACATGAGCTGAAAGCTATTTATTCCCTTGTTGCTGAGGTTGGTTGAGGTGAGTGCAAGATGAATTCGGCTATTAAGGAAGCAATTAACATTTCAAGACGAGTTTTCATAGTTCTTTATGTTGAATTAATGGCTTGTTGGAGATACAGATTTAACTGTTTTAGTATAGGGATATGGAAAGGAAATGTGTATAGAATATGTTTAGAAACTTGTTTTTGTTTTCCAGCATGTAACAATTTGCTGTTGCTTGATTTGCAAATCAAACCTCACTTATCGGTGTAGCAGCCTTAATATTTAAGCTAATCCTTGTGGATACTCTTCCCTCCACATCTGAGGTGGAAGGATCTAACCTTAGATCAACACCACAAATACTATAAAATTGTATCTGTATTCCCCTCGTCCTATTCGGGGCGTGTTTCACTGCTCATCTTCCCCAAACTTGTCTCTAAATTCTATGTGAAATGACTCCCTTTCCCTGAGAACTGAAACATTGCCTGTAAGCATTTCTACAAAGGGCAAAGATGGCTTCTATAATTGCAATACCTGACACACTGCACCTCTGGGACTTACTTCCTCAGTTTCCTCAGTTTCAGGCAGCTAAAGATTGGTATCTGTTATGTGTTGTTAATTTTTTTGGGGGGTGGAAGTGTGTTTTGAGGGTTTTCTCAACTCCCCCCCCCCCCCTTTTATTTTGGTAACTTTCTCATATTTAAGTTTTCTGGTGTTTTGAGGCTCTTTTAAACATACTCTTCATTTGTTAAATGTGTGCATTGTATTTAATTTGTTATTGGGGAAAATTTTTTTGTCTCTTGGGGGCAAATTTCCGATAAGATTTTGTCATCAAAGTTTATATCTTGTTAGTAAGAAGGGATAACATGTTGCAAAGTGGAGTGACAGAATTTATAGAACATGATGGGCTTTGCTATTGTCTTGAATTAAAACCACAGACTTACATGCTTGTCCGTTAGCAGCAACACTTACTTGCTTTACAAAAAAGTTTCATGGAGCTCAGGAAGACTTGTGTAGAGCAGTGTATAAGTAAATAACTGTGACTGCCCGAGGAAGAGATGGAAGATTTTAATTTATGCCCATTAAAACCTAAACTTGATTGTACTCATCTTTACTCAAGATGGCTCGCTAAATTCCTGGCATGAGTGAGGAAGCCTTAATTTTGCTTTCAGTTGGTAAATGTTGCCAAGTTTTGCCCATTCTTAATAAATGAAACATAAGGGCTCGCATGGTTTTTAAAAAATTTTAACATAAAAGTGTCCAAAAACATGTTGGAAGAAAGATTACACTTCTGTAGCTTCTATATTGAATGTCTTGCATGTTTAGATCTTTAGTTGCAAGAGAAGTGTTAAGTTTTCTACCTGGTTTTGCCTTTTGTTTGTTTTGTTTTCTCAGGTAGGTATGTTCCTGCTTATCCTGCAAGTTTTGAATTAAAGTTGTTCTTATTAAGTGATGGTGCAAACTTACATGCTTATTTAAAAGCAGTGGTATATATATGAGGCGATTGACTTATCATTTTGGCATGTTGTGTTTATTTTTCTGGTGAATGTGGGAATATCCAGTGGCACTGTGGTAAAGTGATCCAGGAGGTGTGTGGTATTTACCATAAGTATCTCTCCATGATTACAAGGAGAAGGGATGGAGAAGGCACCAGGTGACACAAAGAAGAGACACGAAGAGAGCTGGCTTCAACCAGTATACCACCCAATATCTCACCTGTACTATAGAGCTTCAGGTTTTAGTTCTGGAAGAGCTGCCATAAGGAGATTTATTATCTTTTTGTGTCTTCATCTATTTTTTTCCTCCTGGCTGACATCAGTCTTGAAGGGAGGTGACATTACTGCAGCTTCAGGAGTGCTTGGGAGGTAGCATCTGTACATGCTAGAAAAAACCCTGAAAGATAATGCAGCACCACTACAAGTCAGGTCTTACCACCTGCATTACACCTTTTTAAGTAAGGTTTAGGTGATGTAATTTGGGAAGAGCACACTGGAGTAGATAATCAGGCGCAATCTTTCACAGCAGATGCTGAAATGGCTCACTTCTTGCGTTAGCTTTTAAGTTTTTGTCAGAGGGGGTGTGCTTGGGGAAATAAACCAGTGTGTTCCTGTGGTGTGTGTTGCAGATCGCACTGAGAAGCATTCCACAATGCCAGACTCACCTGTGGATGTGAAGACACAATCCAGGCTGACGCCTCCAACCATGCCACCTCCTCCCACTACCCAAGGAGCTCCAAGAACCAGTTCATTCACGCCCACAACGTGTAATTAGTCTTATTTTCTTTCTTTTCTTACATCTTCTTTCTGTTCTGTGTGTAAGGAACCAAAATATGCAAAGGGAAACGTGCATGATGTGGTGGGAGCAGCATTTGGTTGTACTGCACTAAAGTAATTAAGCAAAACTAAGCTCGCAACAGATTAATACATCTTTAAGGTATTAAGATGGTCAGCTTCGAGTTGTGTTGTTATTTCACTGACAACTTTGCCACAGTGTCAAACAACAGCAAGTGGTGGTTTCCTATGCACTTAATGCTCCGATCAGTCCCCTTGTC
Source organism: Pipra filicauda (assembly GCF_003945595.2). Taxonomy (NCBI): domain Eukaryota; kingdom Metazoa; phylum Chordata; class Aves; order Passeriformes; family Pipridae; genus Pipra; species Pipra filicauda. The sequence goes on from NW_024104321.1 coordinate 739,896, forward strand.
AGAAGTACAGGAAATATTCTCTTACATGCCCTTTTGTTGTTTATAGGATCCTGTTCCCTTTTGTATAGAAACATCAGGGAGTTTGTTTGTTTGTTTGTTTTTAAAGTGGAGATAATTCATAGTGAAAAAATACTTATCTTCCACTTACATTTCAGTGAAGAATTCTGATTTAAGTGCTGTATAATATCTAGTTCATATTGATATAAAACCAAAATTAAAGTCCTGTCATAATTTTTATTTAGAGGTTTTCAGTCTGTGACCACTTCACTTCTCTAAATCACTTGAGGCTGCATCTCTGTCTCAGCGTATTGATATAAACACATAAAAAACTCTACTAGTCGTGATGGAACTACTCTGCATTTGTATCAGTGTAACTGAGATTTGAATCTGGCATACTGTCTGGACTATTCTTTTCACAGCCATGAAATGATCTGCATTTCTCTTACTAAGATTTAGCTGCAAATTTTTTGGTCTCTTATACTGCCTTGTAATAGTATAAACATGAGAATGTGTTTACATTTCACATTTTAAATAAAACATTTTTAGAACAGTAGAATACATATGCCTAAACAGAATGAAGGCAGCATCTTCTATTTGTCTTGCCTATGTCTGTTTAGTCCCTTTCTGTCTGTTAGATACCTTATTTAAAATTCACCTCTATGCAGAAGGCCAGCTGGAGGCCTTTGTACTACTTATCCCAGGGAACTCTGTCCTGACAATTTACATTGAATTTAAACAGTGAGGAGGGTTTGTGCCAGCTATTCACATAAACTCGGATTTAACCCAGTGACCCCGATCCTGCAAAGATTTGTCTGTTTTGCTTAACTCCAGCACCTGAGTCATCCTGGGTGGAGCTTCAGACTGGAGCTGCTCCAGTTTGAAATTAAATTGTTTCTAGGTTTTTGCAGGATTGGGCTCCTGCAGATTAAGCTTTCCGGTGTGATGCCCTTGCCACAGTTCAGGATAATCTTTGGCACTCATAAGAGGAATATGACAGAGTTCTTTAATCACACTTACAGTCCTCAGTGTACTCACAAGATTTTTAGAAAAGTGTTTGTTTGTTTGATTGAGTTCAGCAGTTTGGAAGGTGTTTGAACCATAGCTGGATATTTGGAGCTCTCTATTTGAAGACTAAAAGTCTAAAAAAATTCCGATTTTAATTGCTTTTTACCCTGTCAGATTTTGGACTTTGGCCTTAGTGGTTCTAGCTTGTATAGTAAACAGTCACTTCTGTCACAGTGTCTGTTAAATTTATTATGGGAATGCCTGCAGGCCAGAAAGATCAAACTTGTTTTCTGGTCTAGAATATCCTTATTTTCTTTGGTTTAGATGATTAAAAATTCTTGACATGTCTTATTTTGAAATTTTAAATGCTAATTTCTTTTGTATTAATAACATGGTTTTGTTTTAGAAATTATGTAGATCTTTGCCAATTGGCAAATTGAAATATTATAAAGAGCGAGCTGAAATCATGGAACTATTTCTATATTCCTTTTGTTGTTGGAGAAATCTTTACCTGCCTTTCTGTGCTTTCTTGATCATAGCCCCAGGACCCTCTGCCTATAGCAGCCCCTTACTGGTGACAGAGTTGTTGGGTAGTGTCAGGCTAGATCAGGGCATGTTGCTATTCTTCCCAATCCTCATTTTCTAAGTTCATGGCATGATGACTTTTGACTATGCAAGTTTCACTGTTTGTTTACTCAGATATCTCACTCTGTAGCACTCAGAGCATGGCATGGAGTCACACGTGGAGCTGAATTTGCAGAGGCCAGCTTCTTTCTATTTCTACTTTTTTCCACTTCTTGTTTTCCCTAGCCCATGCAGACAGAATAGACAGCCAAAACTAGGATAAAACACAAGGAGAAACTAACATAGCTTTTTCTGTAGTGCCTCCAGAAGGCAGTCACTAGGGCAACAAAAGCTCCTTCAAAGTTTTGGGGTAGTGATTTATACGTAGTAATAGGTGTCCACCCTCAAAAAGGACTTCCTAGCTAAAAGTAAGGTTGACTGATGAAGAAAATGACACAAAAATAGGATGTTTGGCTTCAGAAAGGGTGGTCATTGAAAAACATTGACAGTTCTTCAGGTTGCTAGGTTCCTTGGCTGTGCTTTTAAAGAGAAAGCAATTTATACTAATACTCCTATGCATTTTGAATTGTAGACAAGTTCCTGATTTTTTATAGTTTTGTTTTTTTTTTTGGATGGGTTCTGACTGATCCCCAAAAAGAAATCAGCAAATTTCTCTGGAGCAGTGGCCAGCTGAGCACAGCTGTACTCAGCTGCTGCTGAGTGCAGTCACATGCTGTGTGCCCACACCTGTCTGTGTGCTGGTGCACTTGTATTCCTAGGGAGCCATCCTTTTTCTTGCCATTTGCTGTCATTTTAGCAAATTGGACTCAAACAGCCTCAATGGTGTGTGTTTGAGTGTTGCTGTTCCAACTAACCTGGATGGAAAAGGATGTCCTCAGTTTGATTCTGTGCTCTCTTCTGTAGTGTGGATAAGAATCAAACCAAAATCACTGCCAAAAACTGTGTTGTTTTCAGTATGTCTGCATGAGTCTTGTTGTTATAAATTGAGTGCTTCAGATAGTTATTCTCAGAGCAACCTTGCAACAGGAGGGAAATGCTTGCTTTTTTGTTTTCAGAGATATGGTGTTGGCACGTGAAAGCAGATTTGCTTGTGGTGTCTCAGAAGTCTTCTGAAGTCTAGCTTCATGCCATTGCTTCAAGGCTTCAGGCCACAGGGAGCATGGCAGCATTTGTACCTGCACAGACGACTTTGTGTGCTTCATATGTTAGCAGCTAGGAAATCTGTATTGGAGAAAATAACCTTCTCGTTGGGTGGTGTAAGGTTAAAACGTGAAAGTCCTGTTTTATAAACACAGCTGTCAGTCGTGTGTACAAAACACAAGTAAAAATATTCAGAGATAAACTGAGGCTTCATGAAATATGTCTGCACATTTTTTTCTACCCCAAAGAGCAATTTTTTGGGTCTTCAATCATACATGCACTCATGCCTTTTCTCTCTCTGTTTCTCTCTTTCTCTTTTTAAAATCCTCTGACAAAAGGCTGGTATTCAAATGATGCTTTTCAGGTCCAGGAGCATTTTGAAGGGGATGTGTGAGAGGCAGCTGCTGTTACTTCCAATCCGTACACCGTTCAGTACCAGCTACTGGGAAATAAACTGCAGACTATCGCTCTGTCAAAAGGCTAATTGTCTTTGATTGTGCAACTTAATTAATTTTGAGGTCAAGCACAAAAAACATAAGCTGAGGGATTTTCCCCTCTGTCTCTCCTTTTTCTTTCTGTCTCTTCCCCCACCCCAATCTTTATTTTATCCTCCTGTCTCTTTTTCTTTCAGTAACCAATGGCACTAGCCATTCACCAACAGCGTTAAATGGAGCTCCATCTCCTCCTAATGGCTTTAGCAATGGGCCATCCTCTTCCTCTTCCTCTTCTCTGGCTAACCAGCAGTTACCGCCAGCTTGTGGAGCTAGGCAGCTCAGCAAACTGAAGAGATTTCTTACAACCTTACAGCAGTTTGGCAATGACATTTCACCAGAGATTGGGGAGAGAGTGCGTACCCTTGTGCTAGGACTTGTGGTAAGCAATAAAACTGGTATTTTTTCTGTCCTTTTCCCTCTTCCTTGCTTGATGTGTTTGTTATATAAACTTGTTGGTCAGATACACTGCATACATTGTACTTTGAGGATGCCAAACATGCAAGAGTGAAGTGCTGGTGCTTGCTGCCAGAGCTAATGTGTAGCTTGACTAGCTTCCCACAAGTGGCAGCTATTCCCAACCAGGTATAGCCTTGACTCTTTTTGCCAGTAACCTATACTGGCAGTACTTCTAATGTAGACATACCTTAAATTACATAATGTAATAAAGTGGTTTGACTTTCCTAGTTTAATTGGATGGGGGAAAGAGAGTGCCCTACATGTATAGTGCCAGAATACTGGTTAAAAGGATGAGCTGAGTATGTTTGGACTGCAGTTATGCAGTGCAGAACCTTTTCTCAGTATCACTGATCCCAAGATTGTGAGCTTGATTGGGCACTGCTGCTACTTCAGTCACCTTATTGATAAGGTTATCTTTATGTGATGGTATACTTGAATGAAAATTTCAGCACTTTCTTACCTACATCTGTCAAGCAGGGCTGCCCTTTTAGATGCATCTGGCCCAGGAATTCTTTTTATTCCCAGTAAAGTCCTCTCTCTGCCAGACATTGTTGTCCCCCATGTGTCTTCTTCAGCAATAGTTAGATATACTGGGAAAAATGCTATTGTGGTGCTCTAATTTACATCTATTCTGAGCAGCTGCAGATGCCATTGAGTTCACTTGCAACAGAGACTGACAGCGTTGTTTAGTACTAGGGCTGAGGGATCCTCTGCTTGTAACTTCACAAAACCGTACCTGACAGTAGTGGGTGCCCTTTCACTTAAATCTGTGTCAAGAGGAAGTCTAGTGTAGGCAGTGTAACATCACTGAGTCCTGCTGTCCATTTTCTTCTGTATTCAAAATACGTGTTTAACGGGGTTTTGCTTGTCACGTGGTTCTCTCTGTAAAGGGGAACTAGGAAAGAAAAGTAAAGGTGGCTTTGGGAGCATCTGCCTTCTGTTGATTTTCAGATCAAAACTGCTTCCCCACTGTTAATTATAGTTGATTTCTACCTTCATTTGAGGTCTGAAGAGCAAATTAGGATCCCTTGGGAAATCCACATCACACTATTCCCTTGGTCAACCCTGTCTGCATGTGGTCTTCATGATTGTGACCTCAGCTGTAAAGTAATGACTTTCCTACATAGTCTAGAATATAATAAACAGTCCTCTCTATAAGTACAAGAGGCAGTCTTCCTCCTCCAACAAAAAGGAATGTGCCTTTAAGAAGTGGGATCTTTTTGTCTGTGCATGTTAATTATAACTTTTGTACCAGGAACAAAAGTGCCAGAGTCACCAGTAGAAAATATGATAATAGAAGAAAATAGTAGAAAAATATGAAATAAAAAAAAAAAAAGTTGAGAAAAGCAGCTTTAACTGATGTTTGAAATATGAAAGCATTTGCATGCTTTACACCTGAGAGGTTAAACTGTACTCTAAGCAACA